>NC_064922.1:712293325-712918325 GCF_023897955.1 Schistocerca gregaria
TACTCCTATGACTAAGACTTTGTATTTATAATGTCCGACCGCTGATTAAATGTTATGTTCGTCTAATCAGCTACCACTGACGTTCAATGTATGATAAAATAAGGGCAAAGTAGACCCAGTCTATGGTTAGGGGACCTTGATCGGCATTGTATTTTCTATGACTTGGTTACCAAACATATGTACGGTAGGGCAGCAGTAGTCCTGCTAGATTAGCGTCTGGCTCATTGTTGAATTCAGTTTGAGTCGTGTAAAAGTTTACATTATTTTGGTTGTCAGCAATCTCATTGCATGTATTACCTGTTACTATGTCTTTAAATTACTTGCATAAATATGAATTTTAAATATAACACATTTATAAATAAGACTAAGACGTATAAAATTATTTCATATAGTCCCACTTAGATTCCTAGTAACACACAGATAGTCCTCAAAATTTATGCTTGTGCATTTTCAACACCTATGCCAGTACTTGTTTTACTTGTAATGAAAAACATGGAGTGCATGCAATGCATAATTGTTGCTTGAATAGTTGTCTTCCTAAATAATATCAATTGCATGTATCTCACGTTTTTCATTACAAGTATTGTCATTGATATTAAAAATTCACAAACACATATTTTCAGGATTATCTGTGTAGGGTGAGGAATCTGTATGGGGCTGCAAGAAATTATTTTAAATTTGTAGTCCGATTTAAAAATGTGTTAAATTACAAATTTATTGCTCTTTAAATAATAATTTTCTGCTTTTTAGTCCTGTATGTCTAAAATTTTGTAATGCATTTCAAACATTTTGATGAGACTAAATTTTTTATTTAAATAATTATTTCTATATATACTAGAATTTTACTGGTAGCTTCACTTATGAACACGTATGCTACATACATTGAACAGATCACCTCTGCTCCCTTTAATTGTCCATCTCCTCTTTCCTCTCCTTCTTCGTGCTCAGCTGTGACCATCCACTCACATACTGCCTGTAATGCATTCTGATATAAACGCAACACGCTTGTACTGCAGGATGCCTAGATGTCCGGCGTTATCAACCATTTTCTACCAATCTGTCCCTAACCAGAAAGACCTACAAGAAATGGATTGTCATCCATTTCCAAGCTATGTCACATATTTGAAATGTCTCCCTCATCAGAAGGTTAGTTTAAAGTCAATTGCAAAATTTGCAATGAGCAGACAGACAAGAAATTGATGTAATAAAAAACATCTTAAAAACCACTCTATCCATCAGTATGATTGCCATGAAAAAGGTAAGGGATACACATAGTAGGAAACAAACTAATCAGTAAATTTTGAAAGAATTTGTCTAAGCATGAAAATACATATTTTATCTACTTGATCAATAGCTATGACAAGAACAGTGTACATGAAATTCTAACACTATCAGCTAAAAGCATTTATGATAGAGAGACATTGGCAGCAGATTTATAAGTGAAAGCCACATAGTTGTTGGTTTTTATGCTTAAGAGACGTTAAGGGGACTGGTCTATGAATACCAGGGGAAACTTTGAAAAAATTGTCAGTTTTCCAAAGACTGTAACTCAAAGAATAAGATTTATAACCCCATATAGCCCTTACCATTTTAAGACATCTTTTGGGAAACTTTTTATTTGTCAACCACATCTTTAGCTCTCTCACTTTCTTAACAGTCTTTTTTTGTTGCAAGTGAAACAAATCATGCTAATTATTTATTTACACCATAGGTACATATTATTCCAATTACATACAAATTATAAGGTTCATTTTCTTTCCTGTAATTTACACTATCATCTTTAAAGCAGGCGATTGAGAAGATGGCGCTGTCACAAATTGTGAAACAAAAAATTTAAAGTGTGATTTTCAAAAAGTTTGGAAATGATTTCAGGGTTTTTCTTCAAAGAAGAATTATATTTTCAAAATCACAAGAGTAGTCTACTTTTTAGTTAAGCATGTTTTATGACAGTATACAAAATTTCAGCTCTCTATCTTTAATAGTTTTTAGCCTTAGGTTTATCACAATGCGAAATAATTTTACTTTTGGGAAATTGAAGTTAAAGTTAATACTTGCTTTTTCTATTAAACTTCCATGGCACTAATGCATCCCAAATCCATATTCATCTTGTTTCCTGTGTTTTTCTTCCTCCCTTCTTTTTTTCAGGCTTCTTCTTCTTATTCTTGCTTTTCTGATGGTTTCCAACACTGATTTTTCTGCTTTGAAGAGTCTCCTTCAGTCAATGGCTGTTAGATCTCTATGCCCACTTAGTCCAACGGGCACTCCCATCAATCCATAATATTATGCCTTGACACTGCGCCGTCGATGAAACATGGGACAACACCTAGCACACCTATTTTCAAAGTAAATAGTTCTACTGGAATAGGTTTTGGTGCCTGTGCCCTTATACAACTGTTGAAACTTTATTTTACATTTTGAGTTCTACCATGTAAACATTTTTCTTACAGTCTTATGCCACTACGATCTATATACATAGGTTTTATAACTTCCATTACACAAAATGGCAAACAATATTTATGGCTTTTGGTCTCACCTTGAGTCAACACGTCATGAATCACTGCCAGGTGGGCAAAGTGCATGACATATATGGAGAATTTATGAAAGAAGGTAGCTGATACAGCCGTTTTCATTTTCTCAAGATCATTTTAATTTTTTCTTATGGATTGTCCATAATAATACTTCAACTTGTGTATTTCTTCGTCTGTAAGCCGACCATATCCACTAATGCACTTACCATCAGCTAAGTTCGTTCCCTTCAAAGTCCTCTTCAAGTTCCTCAATCTTCTACCTAGCCTTTTCTGGACATGACCAATACATTCCAGTTTTTTCAATTATAGTGTCAGCATAAGATATGGAGGCACAAACTTTTTGGTCCCTTTTGACACTCCCTGTCCAAGATAAAATCTATCGATCCTACCATATTCCTCCACTGACCTGTGCAATAGCTTCACAACACCTTCAGATTCCATCCATCCAATATAACCACTGAAATTAATATGACATTAATGACTTAATGACTGTCAGTCATGACAGTAATACATTCCATGTTAATGACTTTGCCATTGTCGAAGGTGGTAGCTGTCACTACACCAGTTAGGGAACTATGGCTTCTTCGTTGTCAGCATGCATTCACGACTGCTGACATACTCGTACATAAATTGCTGCCATTCATGTCATGTCTACACATTCCTGAACAGTATTTTTCATACTATCAATTGCTACTTCCTCTAACGTCTGTAGAATAATTTCGTTGGGTTGGTGAAAAGCGACTCAAGCCATAGTAATACTATAGTTGGATAATATGTAACATTTCCAACTAAGTTTGAGAAATATTCATTTGGAGCTGATTGTGACACAGGTAAATGGACACTTCTGTATATAATGAGTCTGACTGTAATGTGAGGGCCAAGGTTGGACTTCTGGTACTGTCAGGACTGAATGGGGTGCTCTCAGCCCTGGGAAGCAACTGTGCTCTCAGCCCTGGGAAGCAACTGGAAAGCTACCTGACCTACTTGTAATAGGACAACCGTTGTTCTCTACATACATAGATGAGTCGTCTGATAGTGCAATCTGCGATTGTTTGCTGATGATACTGTGGTGTACAGTAATGTGTCGAAGTTAAGTGATTGTAAGAAGCTACAAGATGACTTAGGTTGGTTGGTTGGTTGATTTGGAGAAGGGAACCAAACGGCGAGGTCATCAGTCAAATCGGATTAGGGAAGGATGGGAAAAGTAGTCGGCCCCGCCCTTTCAAAGAACCATCCCGGCATTTACCTGAAGCGATTTAGGGAAATCAAGGAAAATCTAATTCAGGATGGCCGGACGCGGCTTTGATCCGTCATCCTCCCGAGTGCAAGGCCAGTGTGCTAACCACTGCGCCATCTTGCTAGGTACAAGGTGACTCAGTGAACGAAAAACCGGCCCAAATTGTAAATTTTTACTTTTTATTCATTCGATGACTAGTTTCGGGTGGAGACCCACATTCAAATCATCTTAAACAAAGTCGAAAATGGCATTTCCGAAAGACATCAAAAGTGTACAATCAATATTTATAGTGCATACAGTAACTTCGTTATCTGTATGCACGGTAAATGTTCTTTGTACATTTTCAGACGTCTTAGGAAAAGCCGTTTTCAACTTCGTTAAGGTGATTTGGAAATGGGTCTCAGTCTAAAAACTAGTCATCGAATGAATAAAACGTAAGAATTTGCAACTTGGACTCGTTTTTCGTTCTACTGATTGACACAAGCTGCTGACCCAAGTTACTCCAGCATGGCGGAGATTCCTCAACACGAATCAGACAGAATTTCTAGTCTACATGACGAAAGGCAGCCAGCTATAAATGTAGAAAAATGTAAGTTAATGCGGGTGATCAGAAAAAACAAACCCGCTAATGATCGCAAGCAGCATTAATAGTGTCCTTCTCCACAGTCACGTCGTTTAAATATTTGGACGTAACGTTGCAAAGTGATATGAAACGGCGCGAGCTTGTGAGGATTGCGCTAGGGAAGGTGAATGGTCGACTTCGATTAATTGGGAGAAATCTAGGAATATGTTGTTCATGTGTAAAGGAGACCTCATATAGGGCGCTAGTGGTAGCCATTCTTGAGTACTACCCCAATGTTTGGGATGCGTACCAGGTCGGATTAAAAGAAGACATCGAAGCAATTCAGAGGCGGGCTGCTACTTTTGTTACCGGTAAGTTCGACCAACACGTGAGTGTTACAGAGATGGTTCGAGAACACAAAAGGGAAACTCTGAAGTCAAGGCGACATTCTTTTCGAGGAAAACTGTTTCGAAAATGTAGATAGCAGGCATTTGAAGCTGATTGAGGAACAATTCTACTGCCCCCAGCATACATTGCGCATAAGGACGACGAAGAGAATATACGAGATATTAGGGCTCATATGGAGGCTTATACAGGGTGTTACAAAAAGGTACAGTCAACCTTTCAGGAAACATTCCTCACACACAAATAAATAAAAGATGATACATGGACATGTGTACGGAAACGCTTAATTTCCATGTTAGAGCTCATTTTAGTTTCGTCAGTATGTACTGTACTTCCTCGATTCACCGCCAGTTGGCCCAATTGGAGGAAGGTAATGTTGACTTCGGTGTTTGTGTTGACATGCGACTCATCGCTCTACAGTACTAGCATCAAGCACATCAGCACGTAACATCAACAGGTTAATGTTCCTCACGAACGTGGTTTTGCAGTCAGTGCAATGTTTACAAATGCCTAGTTGGCAGATGCCCATTTGATGTATGGATTAGCACGGGACAATACCCGTGGCGCGGTACGTTTGTATCGAAACAGATTTCCAGAACGAAGGTGTCCCGACAGGAAGACGTTCGAAGCAATTGATCGGCGTCTTAGGGAGCACGGAATATTCCAGCCTATGACTCGGGACTGGGGAAGACCTAGAACGACGAGGACACCTGCAAAGGACGAGGCAATTCATCGTGCAGTTGACGATAACCCTAATGTCAGAGTCAGAGAAGTTGCTGCTGTACAAGGTAACGTTGACCACGTCACACTATGGAGAGTGCTACGGGAGAACCAGTTGTTTCCGCACCATGTACAGTCGTGCTCAAAAGTATCCGAACGACCTGAATTGCATTTCGCCTGATTCGCTTGCAACCAACATACGCAGCTGTCTAGCAGTTCATGTAATCGCTCCTTGGAGACACCAGCTGTGGTCACTTCCCAGCCCGCTGTACGATCACATCGGTTCGTCTTCTTCCTGCTGGTACTGTAACTGAGATTTGGCAACAAGGCAACATATGTTTGGCAAATCTGTGACCGACGAGTTACTTCCTGGTGTGCATGGAATTAAGCCTCAAAGTTCACTTAATTTACCTGTCATTTACATAGAATAATCTGAGTTGTTATCGCTAGAGGTGTAACAAAAGATTGTAAATTTAGGATTTCCAGCCCAGGAAAGTCGTTGCACGTGGAAATCGCAACTATTCTCGTCCTTTAAATAGCTGTTTACGAATTCTAGCTACTATTGTTCTCGTAAGAGGAAGCTAAGACGCTCCCTTCTTTGCCAGCTCGGTGGTAACGTGCTGACCTGTGAAAAAGCGTCTGTTATGGTTCGTAGTTCCAGTCTCACTGACTGCACCGTTTTCATCCCTTCTGTGAAAGAGCTACGAGCAGTCAGATCAAACATCGATAAGGAAATCGCAAGAAAATACTTTCGGCTCATAGTGCAATGGTGAAAAACTTACAAGTAACTTACAGGTAACTCCTCTTCCCGGCGCTGACAAGCAAATTTTGGGTATCTAGGAATACAAAACTTTATTTATGAAACGCAACATTTGCATTGCAAGACGTTTGCAACAACGAGATAGCGCAATAGAATAGCTCAAGTGGAAAGAAACACTTCCTGTTTAAATTTCTGCATCCTACACTGTTAGCAGTTCTGTGTAGGTGGCAGTTCTGTCATTTTATTTCGGTGATTACAAAATAAAGTCGAATGTATGCACTGGGTAGCTGAGACAGCTAGTTCATGGTGATTCGGTCGATCAAGTAAATCAATTTACTGAACATTCTGCAAATTACTACAGGGAGCCTGTGTGTCAGAATTCTCAACCAGTGTGGCGCAACGGCGTTACGATAGAAAAATGAGTCAGAGAGAAGAAGGTGTTGTGTTCTGTTGGACTGATGTATGTTTGTATATCTATGGTCTGGGTTCGATTCGAAGTTATGTCAATGATTTTTAGAGACAGATTCCATTCTCTTCTGGCTACACCAAGTGAAGAAGATATAATGGCATTGTGGTCTGAAATTAGCATTAAAAATGATATTCCTTGTATACCAAGTAGACGTTAGGTTGAACCACAATAAAGTCTGGAGTGGGGAAATGTAGAAACTCTATCACCAGTAACCTTTATTATGCTAGTTATTTGATTCTAGTGGCGAAACAAACGCTATGTAGGCTCACAGGACACTTATCCCATCTTTTATCTGAGCTTCTGTATGTCGATAAAATTGGTTCTGAACTGGGAATGCAACTCAGACCGTCCTTAAGGCGCCATTTGATCCCTTCGTGACAATATAGCTCAGCTACAATTTGTTGTTTGTTCAAAACTGCAGATTCCTCAACATCTCCACATATTGTGCGTGAATGGGTTCCAATCCTTGCCCGGCACTAAAGATTTCATTATGTATTATCAAGGTCTAGCATGAGAACACCTATCTGCTGATGGATAATAATTTTGCTTTTTAATGTATTTTCATTCATTGTCAACACTAACGATATGTGACGTTTTTGACTCCCAGTGAGACACAGAACTATTTGCGAGATCACTGTAAGTTCAAGATGTTATTCCGAGCTGGAGAAGAATTCGGTAGCTGACGTCTCTTTGTGTGTAGTCAACAACGATATGCGTGGAGCTCTATTCCCAGTCAGCACTGAACTCTCCGCCCTATTATTTCTGGTTCAAACATGCCCACATGTCGCTGCCGGTGTAACAAACCCATATTTAACGTTCGTTTTCTCTGGAATGCAACAGCGATAGGTGCCATGTTGGAGTCCTGGAAAGGAAAAAATTAACGTTTCGTCTCGTCATTTCAGTTAAAACATCTAGCTAGTGCCGAGAAAATCCGAAATGTCACAGTTGATTGTGCGTCGATATCTATCCGATTAGGTTCTAGGTTCGAATCCCTGTCCAACACAAAGCCTTACCTCACGGCAATTCAAGTAAGTTACTTGGTAAGAATCAATGTTAACATTTCTCATAGTTCGTTAACAGGGACAAGAGGTGCTGGTCAGAAATTCACGTCCGTTAAAATCGCTTGCTTTATGTAATATAAAGTTGGTATTTGCTAACTGATACTGTCTAAAATCTAGGTATATCACTCTCTGTATGCCTAATCAGGAATGACTGTTAGTTTCCGTCAGTATCGAAATCTTTGCTTAGTCTACATGATCTGGGTTTTAATCCATATGCAGAACGAGACGATTTGTCGTGTCATTTGAAGCTGCTCGTGAATAAGTTAAATTTTCAATCTCATTTTCTGTTAAGTAATAAGTACGGTATGTTGCTTTGAAGAGGAAATCATGAATACGACGAACTTACTACGTGCATTACCTATCTTACGTAATAATGAGAGTAGTAACATTTCAAGCATGTCATTCATTGTAATAAATGTGAGCTTACAAGCCCTAAGGACAGTCTTATCCGTGATAATGTGTCCCCTGATATTTGTAGTATCGTGGTATTACTTTACATCTTGAGTTATTGCGATACAGAGCAGTGTTTTCTAGTGGTGACTTGTTGGAACCATATTCTATAGTCAAACGACTGTACCAAGGAGCGATTACATGAAATGCTAGACAGCTGCGTTATGTGGGTTGCATGCGATTCAGGCGAAATGCAATTCAGATCGCTCGGATACTTTTGAGTATGACTGTACAGCGTGTGCAGACCCTATCAGCAGCTCATTGTCCTCCACGGGTACACTTCTGCGAATGGTTCATCCAACAATGTGTCAGTCCTCATTTCAGTGCAAATGTTCTCTTTACGGATGAGGCTTCATTCCAATGTGATCAAATTGTAAATTTTCACAATCAACATGTGTGAGCTGACGAGAATCCGCACCCAAATTGGCAATTTTCTGTGAACGTTTGGGCAGACATTGTTGCTGATGTCTTGATTGGGCGCCATGTTCTTCCACCTACGCTCAATAGAGCACGCTATCATGATTTCATACGGGATACTCTACCTGTGCTGCTAGAACATGAGGCTTTACAAGTAAGACACAACATGTGGTTCATGCACGATGGAGCTCCAGCCCATTTCAGTCGAAGTGTTCGTACGCTTCTCAACAACAGATTCGGTAACCGATAGATTGGTAGAGACGGACCAATTCCATGGCCTCCACGCTCTCCTGACCTCAACCCTGTCGACTTTCATTTATGGGGGCATTTGAAAGCTCTTGTCTACGCAACCCTGGTACCACATGTAGAGACTCTTCGTGATCATATTGTGGACAGCTATGATACAACGCGCCATTCTCCAGGGCTGCATCAGCGCATCAGGAATTCCATGCGATGGATGGTGGATGCATGTATCCTCGCTAACGGAGGACATTTTGACCATTTCCTGCAACAAAGTGTTTGAAGTCACGCTGGTACGCTCTGTTGCTGTGTGTTTCCATTCGATGATTAATGTGATTTGAAGAGAAGTAATAAAATGAGCTCTAACATGGAATGTAAGCGTTTCAGGACACATGTCCACATAACATATTTTCTTTCTTTGTGTGTGAAGAATGTTTCCTGAAAGTTTGGCCGTACCTTTTTGTAACACCCTGTAGACATCTTTTTTACCTCGCTCTATTTGCGAGTGGAACGGTAAGGAAACGAGTAATGCTTCCACGGGGTTCCCTCCATTACCCGCCGTCCGGTGGATCGAGGAATATACATAGACGGAGACGTGATAGTGAGTAATACCCATCCACCAGCACGCAAGTGAGAAAAGGGCAAATTAGGTTTCACATGATCATTGTTTACAGAATTGATATTGATTGGCGTGGAGGTCATCCTGTTTGGGATTCAACTTCTGTTTGAGTTCAGGATATTTTGTAAGATTCTAGAATACACTACTGGCCATTAAAATTGCTACACCAAGAGGAAATGCAGACGATAAACGGGTATTCATTGGACAAATATATTATACTAGAACTGGCATGTGATTACATTCGCACGCAATTTTGGTGCATAGATCCTGAGAAATCAGTACCCAGAACAACCACCTCTGGCCGTAATAGCGGCCTTGATACGTCTGGGCATTGAGTCAAGCAGAGCTTGGATGGCGTGTACAGGTACAGCTGCCGACGCAGTTTCAACAATATACCACTGTTCATCAAGAGTAGTGACTGGCGTATTGTGACGAGCCAGTTGCTCGGCCACCATTGACCAGACGTTTCCAATTCGAGAGTGATCTGTAGAATGTGCTGGCCAGGGCAGCAGTCGAACATTTCCTGTATCCAGAAAGGCCCATACAGGACCTGCAACATGACGTGGTGCATTGTCCTGCTGAAACGTAGGGTTTCTCAGGGATCGAATGAAGGGTAGAGCCACGGGTCGTAACACATTTGAAATGACCACTGTTCAAAGTGCCGTCAATGCGAACAAGAGGTGGCCGAGACGTGTATCCAATGGCACCCCATACCATCACGCTGGGTGTTTCGCCAGTGTGGCGATGACGAGTACACGCTACCAATGTGCGTTCACCGCGCTGTCGCCAAACACCGATGAGTCCATCATGACGCTATGAACAGAACCTGGACTCATCCGAAAAAATGACGAGCATCCAGGTTCGTCGTTGAGTACACCATCGCAGGCGCTCCTGTCTGGGATGCAGCGTCAAGAGTAACCGTAGCCATGGTATCCGAGCTGTTAGTCCATGCTGCTGCAAACGTCGTCGAACTGTTCGTGCAGATGGTTGTTGTCTTGCAAACGTCCCCATCTGTTGACTCAGGGATCGAAACGTGGCTGCACGATCCGTTACAGCCATGCGGATAAGATGCCTGTCATCTCGACTGCTAGTGATACGAGGCCGTTGGGTTCCAGCACGGCGTTCCGTATTATCCTCCTGAACCCACCGATTCCGTATTCTGCTAACACTCATTGGATCTCGACCAACGCGAACAGCAGTGTCACGATACGATAAACCACAATCGCGATAGGCTACAATCCGGCCTTTATTAAAGTCGGAAAGATGATGGTACGCATTTCTCCTCCTTACACGAGGCATCACAACAACGTTTCACCAGGCAACGCCGGTCAATTGCTGTTTGTGTATGAGAAATAGGTTGGAAACTTTCCTCATGTCAGCACGTTGTAGGTGTCGTCATTGGCGCCAACCTTGTGTGAATGCACTGAAAAGCTAATCATTTGCTTATCACCACATCTTCTTCGTGTCGGTTAAATTTCGCGTCTGTTGCACGTCATCTTCGTAGTGTAGCAATTTTATTCGCCAGTACTGTAAATCTATGTCCAGGTTTATGGACAGTAGTGTCTCTGGTCACCTCTACTACCCTTCTTGTAGTCGGGTCTGACCTGTGCTTTCTTCCAATTACTTGTCGTGGTTTTTTGTTTGAGGTATCTACAATACATTATAGTTGAAAGAGGGGTTAAATCAGCCGTATATTCAGTACATAATCTAAGGGATTCTATTAGGCTCTTGTGCTTTGTCAGTTTTAAAGATTTCAACTTTTTCTCGAGAGTACTGACCCTAATATCCAATTCATACATCTTTTCATTGGTAAGAGAATTAAACTGGGTTAATACTACTGAGTATTAGTTTGTGAAGGAACATTTGAAAACAGAGATCAACGTTCATGCCTTTGCTTTGCTACACTCAAATTCAGTTCCTGTCATGTCCATGAATGACTGAATGGTAACTTTGGTGCTTAAATTTTTGTCTTGTGAAAGATCATATAATAATATTCTGCTACTAAGGTTATTGAGAGCTTCACACACTGCTCTCTTGAGAGCCAAACGCACTTCATTTAGCTTCTATCTATTGTACTGTTTTACATACATTACGCAGTAATCTTTACGGTGACTGTATACTTGGAGAGCCCCTCCCATTATGACTGTTTTAATAGGTACGCATCTATCCAGAGCATGCTCAAATAATCCTCCACATGCCCCTGTTGTCTCCTAAAATGGTTCCTGTCTTCACTGAGATGACACAAGTGCTTTTTATCCAGTTTATCGAACATATAAATCTTTCTACTTGTTTCAGTTGCTCTTTGTAGTTTATTATAAAACTACAAAGTTGTTGCCAAACGTTTGGTGCCAGAACCAGCTCATGTTTACCAATACAAGTTAATATGTGGACATCATCAAAGCGGCGAGGTTTTTTGGTTGTCAATAGATCTATTTCCTGATGTGTGGGGTTGCGAGCTATCTTTTCTAAATAGTATTCAGAGGAGGCATTTCTTAATGTTTCACTGGATGACTTGACGCATTCACTATTAACAAAACAGTAATTTTCCGATTTGATTTTTTTATGATTAAAATCTTCAGCACCGATAATTTCGGTGTGATTATGGAGGTCTTCTTGGAAGTGAGCAGGTGAGTCCCGTGGGTGACACAAGGATCAAATTACAATTTTATCCCCGCCCCTGAACTCAGTCTTGCCAGACATACTTGCAAGCAGCTATTTCAATGGACTTGATTTTCGTGTCTACTATGACAAATATGGCACCTAGATTTTCCATAACCTTATCAACTTTGGGCTTTAATCAGCTTTCTGTACCTCATATTACGTGAGCTCCACTGCTTTTCTGGAGCGCTTCAAACTCTGGTAGTTTGTTGTGAATGGCCTGGCAGTTAACTATTAGGATATTAATACTCTCACGTGTAAGGGGGGGGGGGAGGTATTTCCTTGGATCTTACACTAATAGGTCCGGATCTCCTACAACTCTCGTTATTTGGATGGAGTAGCCAATCTAACACACCCTTGTATGAACCACACACACAGCCAGCTACCTGGATACAGGATCTGATGTGTAGTGCACACGTGATTAATTTACGGATACCCTGCAGTTTTGAACCCTGCCGGCCGCGGTGGTCTCGCGGTTCTAGGCGCGCAGTCCGGAACCGTGCGATTGCTACGGTCGCAGGTTCGAATCCTGCCTCGGGCATGGATGTGTGTGATGTCCTTAGGTTAGTTAGGTTTAAGTAGTTCTAAGTTCTAGGGGACTGATAACCACAGCAGTTGAGTCCCATAGTGCTCAGAGCCATTTGAACCATTTTGAACCCTAAGGCTCAAGTCCAGGAAGTGGCAACATCTGCGTTGAAACTCCATGCATAAAGAGTGGGTTCCCCATCTTCTGTGCCAGTTGCAGGAATGACCCAACTACGACCTATGGACCCAGACGAAAGGCATCGTTTGTTCTCATGTGCGCCGCAATCTGCCTTAGGTTGCATCCTGTTCCCTCGATGGCGGCCTGAATCAGTATGTTGAATAACGCCCACAGGCATACAAACTGAGTGCACCTAGGGTTCCTTGCTGTCATTTCCCTAAGGGGAACCACTATTCCACGTATGTTTGGACTGCCGACAGTTAATAGATCCCTAACCTTCTGCCTTGTTCTCGTCCTTCTACAGGAGACAGCATGTTTACCAATAGATGAAATCGGTTCCACTGCTTTACTTTCAGTTAAAGACAACTTCTCTAGCTGTGTCCCCCTTGGTAAGTGTCTCCACTGTACAGGGAGTCTAGCCCTACCACTGACACGCCACCCAGTCAAGTGGACGAGTAGCGACAGATCTGTACTTCCTGTAAATGATACTGACTCCATGAGAGAGTATGGTACTGGACGTATGTTTGGTAACTCTGGTATACGACTATGCGGACTTCTCCCAATACACCGATTTACAGTAGCCGCCAATCCTTTGACAGCAGTCAGGGTGATTTCCAGCTGCTTACGTACGTCAACCAAGTAATCTAGTGTTTGAGAACAGCAGTCACTGTGGGCTGCATTGTGGCTGGAGCAATGTTTTACAGGACAGTAACTAAATAAGTTTAAACTAAGTTTGTTGATTTTACTATCTGTTGATCTAAAAATATTGCTGATGCCCTTTACGAACTGAAGCAATTAAACTCAAAATGAGATTTCTGTTAAGGCAACAGGAAAACTTGTGCTGAAAGTTATTAGTTTCCTGAAACTTTTCGTGCTTGTCCCTAACGAACTTGAAAATAGTTTTAATTTACAATAAATGTAGAGAATGCACCCATTTTGAAATGGAAAACTAGATGTAACACAGTATTTTATTACAGGTGTTACGTTAACTGAATCACAAAACTCGATTTACTACAGTCATAACTTCTGGAAATTATAAAAATAGGATGTTGGCAACACTCTGGAATTCGGGGTGAAGTATTCCTTGATAGTAACTGTAAATCACAAACTCTGATTTTCTACGAAATAAGCTAACCGCAACACTCGTACCTTACGAAAATTTTAAAAGTATATGTTTGAGAGCGACCGAAGTTTCAAAGATAAACCTATTTGTCAAGTAATTATGAAATGAAATTAGGGAACGACTGTTTTTGAACGAGGATAGGTTCACTACTATCAAACCTTTTACAAAGAGCACAATTCAAGTTTATGCCTGTAACTGGCGACAATACTACAGGTTTTGCGGCACTCGCAAATGTTCTAAATTTCGCAACATACATGAGTTCTGAACAGTCAACGAAAGTTAATGAAGAAGGACGTGAGCAGCTAATTAATAGAAACTAGACTTTCGAATCGAGACAAGTGTCTGACACATTAGGTCTCACATAAATGAAATTTTAGAAGTTGACTCATATATGTAACTAAACATGTGAACTGCACAGATTATTTTTACTTAACTGAAACTGCGATAACTTCGGCACTGGCGTGCCGAATATGAACACAGCCGCGTCGGTTTATCTCAGTCAAAACTGCGAAAATTTTGAAGTACCAACAAAGCACGTCTTCTGCTTGGAGCAGCTAATATGAAAGGCAAGCCACAACAGTAGCCCCCGTTGTGAAATTTTGTGGTATTCTACTCGTAAAAGTCGTCGCTCTGGCTGTGTGAATACTTGTCTTACGGCAGAGAAGCCCATCTTCATATTCAAGGTGCGTGTCGTGGCTATACCAGCCCCTATGGTAAATGGATCAATGTGTCTGTCCTGTTGGACGTTCATTATGTGGAGCCGTTAAGATTCTGCATGGCGTTTAGCATGGTCCTCCTGAACCTATCAGTTTCATATGCGCATGACAGTTGTGGTATCCCGACCTACCCGAGCAGTAAAATCGCGGGACAATAAACAAAACTGCCTTCTTGATACACAACAGTGATGGTCGATGTTTCTCCTTGTTATAAGGATCGTAATACAACCTTATCACAAACAAGCAGCGTTAAGATGCAATTTCTAAATGAGAAAACACTCTACGTAATCCCTCCTCATACGGAATGTTTTTTATGGTTACGCTGAACGTATAACCTTTTTCCACGTCTTGTTGTTGTGGTCTTCCGTTAAAGTGGTTTGATGCAGCTCTCCATTCTGCTCTTTCCTATGCAAGCCTCTTCGTCTCAGAACAACTAATGTAAGTTACGTCCTTCTAAGTCTCCTTGCTGTAATCATCTCTTGGTTTTCCTCTACAAATATTACCTCCCACATCTCCCTCAAGTACTAAATTGGCGATCCCCTGACGTTTCAGAATGTGTCCTATCAACCGATACCTTATTCTGGCCAGATTGGCGCAGAGATTTCTTTTCTCGTCAGTTCTATTCAGTACCTCCTTAGCTATGTGATTTACACCCCTCCCCCTCTTCAATCTTCAGAATTTCTCTTATAGCACCCCTGTTGGTTTCTTGTCAAAACTGTTGATCATCTATGTTTCACTTCCACACTTGGCTACCCTCCTTACAAACACTTTCAGAACAGATTTCCTAACGATTAAATCTACATTCGATGATAACAAACTTCTTTTCTTCAGTAAAGCTTTTGTTGCCATTGTGAATCTACACTTCATATCATCTTCGCTTCAGCCATCATCGACTATTCTGCTATCCAGCTAACAACAATTATCTACTATTTTAAGTGTCTCGTTTCCTAATCTAATTCCCTCAGCGTCATCTGATTTAATTCATGTACGTTCCATGACCCTTGTTTTGCTTCTGTTGATGTTTATATTATAGCCTCTTTTCAGGACACTGTCCATTCTGAACAACTGCATTTCCAAGTCTTTTGCTGCTCTAATAGAATTATAATGCAGTCAGAAAAACTCAATGTTTGTAATTTCTCCTCCCTGAGCTTCAATTCATAGTTTAAATTTTCCTTTTGTTTCCTTTACTGCTTCATCAGTTTACATATTGAATAACCTTGGCAATAGGCCACAGTCCAGTCTCACTCCCTTCTCAACCACTGCTTCCCCTTCATGCCCCTCGACTCATAACTACCGTCTGGTTACTACAAAAGTTGTGAATATCCTTTCGCTTACTGTAGTTTACACCTGCAACTTTCAGAACTTCAAAGAAAGTATTCCAGCCAAAATTGTCAGAAGCATTCTCTACGTCTAAAAATCCTACAAACGATTGACTTTCCTTAGCCTATCTTCTAAGATAAGTCGTAGGGTCCATTCGACTATAAAGGATTCTCGTTAGTATTTGGTAAACATGGCCTATTAAATTAACAGTTCGTTAATATTCACACCTGAAAGCACCTGTTTTCTTTTGAATTGGAATTATTACCTTATTCTTAAAGTCTGAGGGCATTTTGCCTGTCTCATATATCTTGTACTCCAAGTGCAACAGTACCGTCATGGCTGGCTCTCCCAATGTTATCAGTAGTTCTAAGGAATGTTGTCTGCTCCTGGGGCTTGTTTCGACTTAGGTCTTTCAGTCCTCTGTCAAATTCTTCACGCAGTATCGTACATCCCGTCTCAGCATCATGTACGTCTCTTCCATTTCCATAATGTTGCACCCAAGTACATCTCCCTGGTATAGACGCCCTATATGCTAATTCCACCTTTCTGCTTTCCCTTCTATGTTTAATACTGGTTTTCCATTTGACCTTTTGATGTTTATATATGTGCTTCTCTTTTCTCCAAACACCTCTTTAATTTTCCTGAAGGTGGTACCTATCTTTCCCCTATGGAAATCTGTTTCTAAATTCTTTCATTTCTCCTTTTCTGCTTTGTATTTTCCACTTCCTGACAATGTCATTGTTTCGACTTATGTATTCCCTTTCGCCTTCTTCATTTGCTACATTTTTATGTTTTCTCCTTCCATCAGTAAAAATCAATATCTCCTGTGTTATCCAAGGATTTCTATTAGACTTTGCCTTTTTACTAATTTCGTCATGTGCTGTTTTTATCGTCGTTCCATCTCTCAAAGCTACACTTCTCCTTCTACTGTACACCTTTCACATGTCTTAGTCAATCCTTACCTAATACTCTCTCTGATACTCTGAACAACCTCTGGTTCTTTCGACCTCTCCAGATCGCATCTCCTTAATTTACTACTTATTTTTAATTTCTTTAGTCGTAATCTACAACTCATAACCAATAAATCGAGACCAGACTCCACATATGTCCCGGGAAATGTCTTACAATTCCAAATACCATATCAAACCGTATCTTGCCAAAGTGACGTTTGTTGGAGCTTTCCTAATGGGGTCGCTTCTTCAATAGCTGGTAGTCTGTATGTGGTAGATCGTTGTTCTTGTGGTATTTAGTCCGAAATTGGTTTTCTTCAGTTGTCCACGCTGGTTTCTTTCTGTGCAAGCCTCTTCATCTATGCATAACTATTACAGCCTATAATAACTTTCACCTGGTTGCAGCACTCAAAGGACATTTTCCGTCTGCCATTTTTACCCCCTAGCCACCTCATTTCCAAACTGACAATTGCTTCTGTAATCCCATAAGGACCGCCTGATTTACACTGAAGTGACATAAATAATGGGATAGCAATATCCACATATACAGATGGCAGTAGTATCGCGTACACGAGGTATAAAAGTCCATTGCATTGGCGGAGCTGTCATTTGTACTCATGCGATTCGTGTGAAAAGGTTTCCGACTTTATTATGACCGAACGAAGGGAATTAACAGACTTTGAAAGCAGAATCGTTGGAGCTAGACACTTGCGACATTGTATTTCGGAATTAGTTAGAGATTTCAATATTCCGAGGTCAATAGTCAGGTATAACCCTTACCATGGTCAACTCAAGTGGCCCACCACCTTCACATAATGACCGAAAGCAGTAGCGTTTCCGTTGTGTTGTCAGTGCTAACGGACCTTCAACACTGCGTGGCATAACCGCAGTAACCAATGTTGGCCGTACGACGAACGCATCCTTTAGAACAGCGCAGTGAGGTCTGTGATTAATAGGATATGGCAGCAGACGACAGATGCGAGTGCTTTGAACGACATCGCCTGCAGCGCCTCTCAAGGGCTCGTGACCATAACGGTTGGAACAGGTGAGACGAATCCCGATCTCCGTTAGTAAATGCAAGTGGGTTTCGATTAAGACCTCACAAAGCCATGGTATAAAGTTATCAACAAGGCACTGGCCTACTGGATAATGGCTCCATAGTGCTGTGGGCCAATTGAGTTGAACACTGACTGGAAATGGTTATGTTCGGCAATGTTTAGAGCATTTGCAGCCATTCATGGATTCATATTCCCAAACAACGATGTAACTTTCATGGATGACTGTGTGCCTTGACACGAGGACACAGTTGTTCATGATTGGTTTGAAGAAAATTCTGGACAATTCGAGCGAATGATTTGTCCATCCAGATACTTCGACATGAATCCCATCAAACATGTATGGGACACAGTTTGGAGGTCAGTTTATGCACAAAATCGTACACCGTCAACAGTTTCGCATTTATAGATGGCTACAGAGGCAGCATGCGTCAATATTTCAGCAGGGAACTTACAACTGCTTGTCGAGACCATACCATGTCAAGTTGTTGCAGTGCTGTTGTTGTTTTGGTCTTCAGTCCAGGGACAAGTTTTCTGCAGCTCTTCATTCTACTTCGTCCTCTTCAAGCCTCTTCGTATCCGAGTAACTACTGTAACATACATACTTCTGAATCTGTTTACTGTATCATGCCTTGGTATCCTTCTACGATTTTTATCCTTCGTGCTTATCTCCAATACTACGTTTAAGATCCCAGGATGCTTCAGAACGAATCGTACCAAACGATCTCTTCTTGTAGTCAAGTTGTCCCACAAATTCCTCTTCTCCCCAGTTCTATACAGTAGTTCGACATTAGTTACGTGATCGACCAATGTAATCTTCAGCATTCTTCAGTAGCACCACATTTCGGAAGCTTCTATTCTCTTCTTATCTCCCATGTTTCAATTCCATACATGACTGTACTCTATACAAATACATTCAGAAAATACTTGCTCATACTTAAAGCTGTACTCAATGTTAAGAGATTTGACTTCTTCAGAACCACTTTCCTTCCATTGCCAGTCTACATTTGATATCCTCTCAATTTCGACCATCATCAGTTATTTTCCTCCCCAAACAGCAAAACTTATCTATTACTTCAAGTATAAGTTCATCTACTCTTCCAGGTCTTTTGATGTCTCTGACAGAATAACAAAGTCTTCGGCAAACCTCAAAGTTTTTATTTATTCTTCATGGATTTTAATTCCTACTCTACTATACCAAATTTTTCTTTTGTTTGCTTCACTGCTTGCTAAATATGCAGGTTGAATAACATCGGAGCAATGCAGGCTGCTATTCTCCCATGGAGACGATCGTAGAGATGCTGGATGTAGTCCTGTGGAACGGCTTGCCATGCCATTTCCACCTGGCGCCTCAGTTGGACCAGCATTCGTACTGGACGTGCAGACCGCGTGAGACGACGCTTCATCCAGTCCCAAACATGCTCAATGGGGGACAGATCCGGAGATCTTGCTGGCCAGGGTAGTTGACTTACACCTTCTAGACCACGTTGGGTGGCACGGGATACATGCGGACGTGCATTGTCCGGTTGGAACAGCAAGTTCCCTTGCCGGTCTAGGAATGGTAGAACGATGGGTTCGATGACGGTTTGGATGTACCGTACACTATTCAGTGTCCCCTCGACGATCACCAGAGGTGTACGGCCAGTGTTGGAGATCGCTCCCCACACCATGATGCCGGGTGTTGGCCCTGTGTGCCTCGGTCGTACGCAGTCCTGATTGTGGCGCTCACCTGCACGGCGCCAAACACGCTAACGACCATCATTGGCACCAAGGCAGAAGCGACTCTCGTCGCTGAAGACGACACGTCTCCATTCGTCCCTCCATTCACGCCTGTCGCGACACCACTGGAGGCGGGCTGCACGATGTTCGGGCGTGAGCGGAAGATGGCCTAACGGTGTGCGGGACCGTAGCCCAGCTTCATGGAGACGGTTGCGAATGGTCCTCGCCGATACCCCAGGAGCAACAGTGTCCCTAATTTGCTGGGAAGTGGCAGTGCGGTCCCCTACGGCACTGCGTAGGATCCTACGGTCTTGGCGTGCATCCGTGCGTCGCTGCAGTCCGGTCCCAGGTCGACGGGCACGTGCACCTTCCGCCGACCCCTGGCGACAACATCGATGTACTGTGGAGACCTCACGCCCCACGTGTTGAGCAATTCGGCGGTACGTCCACCCGGCCTCCCGCATGCCCACTATACGCCCTCGCTCAAAGTCCGTCAACTGCACATACGGTTCACGTCCACGCTGTCGCGGCATGCTACCAGTGTTAAAGACTGCGATGGAGCTCCGTATGCCACGGCAAACTGGCTGACACTGACGGCGGCGGTGCACAAATGCTGCGCAGCTAGCGCCATTTGACGGCCAACACCGCGGTTCCTGGTGTGTCCGCTGTGCCGTGCGTGTGATCATTGCTTGTACAGCCCTCTCGCAGTGTCCAGAGCAAGTATGGTGGGTCTGACACACCGGTGTCAATGTGTTCTTTTTTCCATTTCCAGGAGTGTATTTTGCAGACATGATTTATTAAACTGATAGTTCAATAATTTTCACACCTGTCAACAATTTCCTTCTTTGGGATTGGAATTAATATGTTCTGCTTGAAGTCTGAGAGTATTTTGTCTGTCTCTTGTTCACCTGATGGTAGAGTTTTGTCAGAGCTATCACTCCCAACGCTATCAGTAGTGCTAATGCAATGTGGTCTACTCCCAGGGCCTTGTTTCGAATAGGTGTTTCAGTGCTCTGTGAAATTCTTCACACAGTATCTCCAATCTCATCTTCATCTACATCCTCTTCCATTTCAAAAATATTGCCCTCAAGTACATTGCCGTTGTATAGACACTCTACGTAAGTATTGGAGTGAAGCTTTTCTGAGCACTTTGCATTGTTGCCATATGTATTCAAGACGGCGGTGATGACGTCATCCAAGATAGCGGCGTGTAGACTTGGCAACAGCCCATGACAACATCCAATATGGCGGCTATATTGTCATCCAAGATGATGGATTTTGGCATGAAGTTAGAATTTTGGAGGGAAGAAGTTCAATTGGGCTACCTCCACTAACCTAACATCCCTCTCCCCTCCCCTCCCCCCAAAACTGGCTGGAAGTTCAAATTCCAACAAGATAATCATCACAGCACTGTTATTTCTACTAACCTAAGAAAATCGCTGGAAGATGTGTCACTTGGGTTACCTCCACTAACCTAAGTCATCCGACTGCCACCACATCCTAAGGATTGCTGGGAAATTTGAATTTTGGTGGGAACATGAATCAATTGGTGTATCTCTATAACTTAAGAAAATGGTGGGAAAGAAAGGTCACCTTCACTAACCTAAGTCACTCCACTGCCACCTCCTCCTGGGGATTCGTGGGAAGAGGACTCAAGCAATACTGGACATAACTCTTTCTTTTGCATGAACCAGTCTTTATTTAAACAATTTCATGAAGTACAGTGATCTAGTGTGTTCACCATGAGGTCTGGACTCCAATTGACTTAGTACACAGTGCTACCTGGAGTTGGTTCTGTCGTCCAAGATGACAGACACGACGTCAGCTGATGATGTAAGTACCGTTATCCAAGAGTGCGGGAATCAGTGTGTTCACCATGAGGTACAGACTCCAACTGACCTAGTACACAGTAACACCATGAGAGCGCTCTCCCATTACGTAATCCAAGATCGCCATTTTCAGTATGTGAAAGCCACGTCACCCCCCCCCCCCCCCCCCCTCCTCACTACCTGCAGTCAAGCACTGAGAGAGAGATGTTGCAATACTTCCTCTCTCATGCTATTCTAGCGGGGCATGTGCCATGTGTTGAGCCCACGAGCACACGAATGCTGATTTCACAACATCTACCTTGCGCGCGAGTACTGACATCACCGATCATCTTCTAGAAATATGCTTGCAATTCTAATGGAACACAAGTGCATGTGACATTGTGCATCTGACATATGAATTACCTAAGTACGTAATTCCAATCCAATTTTAATGATATTCGATAACTGACTGTATCACTTGGAGATTGAATGATCAAATGAAAAGTTCAAGGGTTTTTCCACCACGAGTGCGGTCATCATTCATTCATGACACAGCACCCCCCACCCCTAGAATGCAGCGCTTTTATTGGCTACTGCATCAGTGACGTGATTCGGCGTCATAGAAGCGATATAAGTCAAGCCAAAATTGAACTCGCCCTCAGTCTGCTTCTGTACTTCTACAAGTTTCTCAGAGGTCTATCAACTGTACTTTCATTGTCATCATGAAGTGCATCAACAGCAACAGCAGCGATACCAGCAGCAGCGGCAAGCGCTGCTGAGAAGATGAAGTTCAATTACCTGGTAAGTACTTTTTCTATGCTGAAATATTAGTATGAGTCACAGTCCACAGACTGCTGCGCCTTTTAACGGATTCTGTGGCTGTGTTCAATGTTTGTATGTCAAATAGATGTTTCGCTCACAGTCCTGAGACTGCTGCGCTCTTTAACGGATTCTGTGTCTGTGTTATGTGCTTGTTCATCAAATTCTGTTTAGGGCACAGTGAACGGACTACTGCGCCCTTCAACGGATTCTGTGTTTGTGGTGTTACGTGTTTTCTGCGTTTCTCAAATATCTGTTTGGGCCACAGTCCACAGACTGCTGCACCCTTTAATGGACTCTGTGTTATGTGCTATCTGTGTTTGTCGGATATCTGTTTCAGCCACAGAAACTGCTGCGCCATTTAATAGATCTGTGTCTGTGTTATGTGTTTGTGAAATATCTATTTGAGCCACAGTCCACAGACTGCTTTGCCCTTTCACTGGTTGTGTGTGTGTGTGTGTGTGTGTGTGTGTGTGTGTGAGCTACAGAGGGTTTTTCCATACTGGATGTTATACTCAATCCTTTAAGTCTTTCTAGAATTCATCTCTTGCATGTTGTCTAAGTTAGCCCATGAGCTAGAGGTCAAGAGGGCATGAGCACAGCGTGAATGTAAGTACATTTGTAAAATGTAGTTCTTAGATAAAATAATTTCGTGTAACATATATTGGAGTTCTAAATGCCTAAATTGAGTTGTCTGAGACATAGATAGTTCTATGGATAGGGAGCGAGTCGCCGAGAGTGTCACGCAATCAGAGCCAGGAGGGGGGTAAAACGTCTGATTCAGTTCATGAGATGGCGGCCGCTGTGGATGAAGAAGAATCGGAAAGGAGGAAGCGTATGCCCCTTTTAGATGAGGCGGTGGAGATACCGGAGTGGGTGGGAGACCTCATTGAATGTGCTGATGAGTTGCTTAAGCCATGGAGCCAGAGTGGAGAAGGTGAATATTTTCGAACTTTACAGCAAATAATTACCATTATTAGTTTTATTATTTATTGTTTTAAAGCTGGATCATTAAACTTACTTTTTATATTTATGTTACTAGCGTATCACACAGAATACATCGTGTATCTAGAGCGGTGGTTGCGGGGGCGGGAATTGGCCACACAGCACAGAGACACGCACCACCATGTATAGCGCTGATCACGGCTGCACAAGAGGCAGCAGCTGCAGAAGCCGCCCGCGCAATGCCACAAACGCTCTGGCGCCCAAGGGCAACTGAGCAGGCAGAAGAAGAAGAAGGGCATCTATTCCCCCCCCCTCCACCCTCCCACCCCCAACCCCCGCCCCAGGTGGGTAATGGGAACATCAGACCCCGGGACGGGAACCATCGCCACAGTCCCGTTGTTCCCACCGACCATCATCGCCTCCGCCTCCTCAGACAGTTCGTGCAAACCATCAGCGAAAGGTACGTGTACTAACGCACATACCCCTCCCAACAGCTGACGCACCCTCACCAGCCCTGTCATCGACGGGATTGCCTCCTAGTTGTAGAAGTAGTAATAGTAGTATTGATTATTATAGGCTGGTGGCAGTGCTCTCCCCCGTCCTATTGATAGTGAAGACCATCAGAACAACGGTATAATGACCGCTCTAGAATACTCAGCAGCTGCTAGGACTTTTGAGGGGCGCCTCTCATTCACAAGGATCGAGAATCCGGAAGGGAGGTATCGCCACCCTATCAGATTTTTAGAGGTTTGCCTCCCTGTCTTGGTGACCGAGATCCTCAGAGTCCTAGACAATCCGAGATTTAACGCCATTAAATGCAGGGCAGTACTCTGCTGCGAGTTGAATCACCCCCTTAAACATCCTGGTGGTGCAGAAGATACAACTCTGCACTGTGTGTGGGGTGATAATGGCCATATTTCTCGGAGCACATCCATTACTGAATGGTATCACGAATCCACCTTGAGAGCTATTATGGCAGTAAGAGGGCCCTCTAAAGCACACAGCAGTATACCACACCTAGATATCCAAATACATGTCTATGATCCGGTAAATGGAGGGTCTAGCTATATCAAACTCCCTAAAGATATAGCTAATAAGAAGGCATGCATTAATGTCGAAAATAGAAAGGATCAAGTTTGTTTTGCATGGTCAATCCTTGCTTGCTAGAGAAAGTACAAACACACAGATCATTCACAGTGTTCGAACAGTTACAGAGTCCATGATATTAAGAAATATTAAAACTTCGATGGAATAGAGTTCCCTGATAAGATCCAGGACACAGCTAAATTTTAGGTGCAGAATACTGGAATGCCGGTTCACGTTTATGACCTGGAGAAGAAAAGCAAGTTAGATGAGCCAGAAAAGCACACCGTCGTCGACCCCCTCCATTTCTCAAAATTTTCAGGTGAGCGATAGCTGCATGTAAACATGCTTTTTTTCTCTGAAGGTGACAATTATTACTATGTTTGGATCAGAGACATGTCCCCACTCCTTCCTCCAAACTATCAACTAATTGTCAGACAAAATATATTTGCTTAAGGTGTGTGAATTATTTTTTATCAAACGAGTTATTAGCGATTCATCTACAAGATTGTGTTTCCAAGTACCCGATACGTGTCATTATGCCCACAAA
Source organism: Schistocerca gregaria (assembly GCF_023897955.1). Classification (NCBI taxonomy): domain Eukaryota; kingdom Metazoa; phylum Arthropoda; class Insecta; order Orthoptera; family Acrididae; genus Schistocerca; species Schistocerca gregaria. Next base: position 712,318,243 of record NC_064922.1, read on the forward strand.
GGAAAATAACTTCATTAAATTTCAAAATGCTCACCATCAGCAGCAACATTCACACAAAAACACGTACCTTATGCGGCAGCATTCAGAATACAGGGTGTCCAGAAAAGGACTCTCTGATTTCAAAATTAAATATCTCGAAAAGAAAGATCGATAGAGGAATGCAGTAAACGGTGTGTTTATTGTGAAAGCTGTAAGAAGTTTATACAGCAGTTTGAAATAATAGTTACAAAAGCTGCTAACAAATGGCGTTGTACGCTGTACAGCTCATATCAGCATACATAAGTGAAATAATCGTATGAAAACAATCTTTGCAAACAATCACATCACAATGTTTTAAAAATGTTCACCATGGGCACTACACAGGTGGCGCAAACGAAGAATGAAATTCGCCATCACATTTCGTAGTGTCTCAACCTAAATGGATTCACATGCCACAGAGATCGCCGATTCAAGCTCGTCCAGCGTGGCGGGATGCTTCGGGTACACCATGTCTTTCACTGTGCCCCACAAAAAAAAGTCATAGGAAGTCAGATCCGGCGAATATAGAGGCCAATCCATGCCTGCACCAGTAAATTTGGGATATTCAAAAGCAATGATTCGATTCCCGAAGTATTCCTCAAGAAAGCGAAACACTTGTTCGGTCCGATTTGGTCGGGCTCCATCTTTCATAAACCATTCAGTACCTGGTCGATCCTCTAATGCTTGCTGTGTGGCGACAAATTGTTCCAAAATGGCAACGTAACGTGCACCAGTGACCGTTTCTCGAATGAAAAAAGGGCCAATAATGCCTCTGCTGCATACTGCAGTCCACACAGTAACTTTAGGAGAATACAGGGGTCTTGCTTCACACCAATATGGCTTTTCGGAACCCCAAAATCGCCAGTTCTGCTTATTCGCGTATTCATTCAGGTGGAAGTGTGCTTCATCTGTAAACCAGATGCAGTCAACATCAAATCCTTCACTATCAATCATTGTAAGCATCTGATTAGCAAAGGCAACCCTTTGTTGCACAGCTCGTACGGGTATGGCCTGGTGCGTTTGAATTTTGAATGGAAACATGTGTAGGCTCTTTCTCAGTATTTTCTGCTTGCTAGAACGCTTCAAACCAGTCTCAGATGCAATTCTACGGAGGGATGACATTGGATTTCGCTGAATAATTCCAGAAACTGTGGCGATATTTTCAGGCCTAACTGAGGTTTGCTTGCGGCCAACATGCCCCACTAGATCAGTTACGGTGCTTGTTCGTTGAAATTTTGCGAAGAGCGTACGAATGGTTTTCGAATCGGGTCCTGTTGGAACATTAAATCGTGCTTGAAAACTTCGCCTTGTTGCCGTAGGACTCTCTTCTAACCTGTAGTACTCCAGCACCAGAAAAACGCGTTGTTCAATGGAGTACATGGTTTTAATCTCTTCCTTTGGTACGCTAACCTCCTTTCACGTTTCAATAGTGGAAATGATCGCTCGTGGCTTCGGATCACTATTTATACTAAGCATTACGTGTGGCGATTACAGCGCCATCTGTTAGCAGCTTTTGTAACTATTATTTCAAACTGCTGTATAAACTTCTTACAGCTTTCACAGTAAACAAACCGTTTACTGCATTCCTCTATCGATCTTTGTTTTCAAGATATTTCATTTTTACATCAGGAAGTCCTTTTCTGGACACCCTGTAGGTAACTCGTAAATCTGGAGTGCCGCTGGCCTCTGTATGCTTAATGACTCAGCTACGGTTGCTTTCCGACGCTGGAGCTTTTACGCTTTTTTTTCCCCCTTCGATGTGAGCTTTTGCCTGATTTCCATTCGATGTTATTCCTTGCACATTTATTAATCATGTGAGACTATGTCTTTCATTATTTCGTAATTTTCAGTTTAATACCGATTTTCACTTACATTCTGGAGAATATGTTCAAATGGTTCAAATGGCTCTGAGCACTATGGGACTTAACATCTGTGATTATCAGTTCCCTAGAACTTAGAACTACTTAAACCTAACTAACCTAAGGATATCACACACATCCATGCCCGAGGCAGGATTCGAACCTGCGACCGTAGCAGTCGCGCGGTTCCAGACTGAGCGCCTTAACCGTTAGAGCACCGCGGCCGGCAGAACATGTTTGCTGTCCCGTTTTGAATCCTTGTAGTGCTGGAGTAGGAGATTACTGTTTAACGTTCCATCGACAATGATGTCTTACAGACTGAGCACAAGCTCAGATTAGGGAAGGACGGTGAATGAAATCAGCCTAGCCGGTTTCAAAGGAATGATCCCGGCATTCGCCTTAGGCGATTTATGGTAATCACGAAAAACCCAAATATGAATGGCTGGACGTGGGTTAGAACCGTTGTCGTCCCGAATTCGAGTCGTGTGCCAGTCACTACGCTGCCTAGGAGCTCCTCACAATGACACCAGAATCAATGTCCTAGCTAAATGCTTTTCCACGTTATACCAATTTACAATAAACACAAAGCTAATTCATGATTATCATGCGTACACGCCTACACTGCTGCGATGATGTCAAACCAAAAACAAATACTTTGTGACGACGACGTACAACCATTACGCATTATTAGTCTCTTAGTTATTAGCGATTCAAATTTTATTGTATCATGAAAGGAAGTACGACCTACGACCGAATAGATGTTTTCACACCAAAATCACATGTAATCAGCGGAAGAAAGCACTAGTGATTTGTAAAGTGGTACTAGCAGTCTATCTAGACAATGGTATGGATGTGGAGTTAGAAAGTATGGGGCACAAGACCGAGCAGCACCTCATATGCCGCATGTCTCTGTAGGCAATGCTAAACACGTTTGAGGCAGAGTAGAGAGCAACGCCACTGGACAGTGATTGTAAATGAGTGATATTGAGTGACAAATCACGCCACACCCTTTGGCTCTCGTATGGAAGGGTTTAAATATTTCCTGGGGAAATTTTTCCTTGGGAATATTACCTGCTGTCATGTGTAGTGCCAACATAGAAATGAATAGGAGTTTGTGTTACAGTTATGTGGGTGTGTTTCGTCGTTAATTTGCGGTCCCTTTATTGTGCTTCAAAATATGATCAATGCGAAATGACATAAACGTATTTTACGACATTGCAGTAGAAGAAATACTCGGAGACGATGATTGTTCGTATCAGCGTGACAAGGCAGCTGTTATAAAGCAGCATCTATGAAGCAATGGTTTATGGACATTAACATTATTGAAATGTACTTGCCTGCCTAGAGTCCCTACCTGAAGACGATATGTGAGTACTCGAAGACTTTTTAAATAATAGAAGCCAGTATGTTATCCTCGAAGGCGAGTATTCATGAGAGGCGTCGTCAGGGGTGCCACTGGTAATTGTGATAGGATCGCTGTTGTTCTCTACACACATAAACGATTTGGCTGACAGTGTGGGCAGCAATCTGCGATTGTTTGTTGGTGATGCCGTGGTGAAAGGTAAGGTGTTGAAGATGAGTGACTGTAGGAAGATACAGGGCCATTTAGAAAAGATTTCCAGTTGGTGTGATGAACGGCATCTGGCCCTAAATGTGGAAAAATGTAAGATAATGTGGATGAGAAGCAAGATCAAGTCTGAAATGTTCGGATACAGTATTACAAGTGTCCTGCTTGACACAGCCAAATCGTTTCAATATCTGTTTATAACTTTGCCAAGCGATATGAGGTGGAAAGAGCATGTGAGAATTTTGGTAACGAGGGCGAATGGTCGACTCCGGTTTATTGGGAGAATTTTAGGAAAGAGTGGTCCACGGTGCAAGGGAGACCTACATAGGATGCTGACGCGACCTGATCTTGAGTACTGCTCGAGTATTTGGGGTCGGTACCTGGTCGGATTGAAGGAAGACATCAAATCAATACAAAGGCGGGCTGCTAGATTAGTTACCGGTAGGGTCGAACAACACGTAAGTGTTACAGAGATGCATTGGGAATTCAAATGGCAGTCTCTGCAGGGAAGGTGACACTATTGAGAAAGTTTAGGGAACTGGTATTTGAATCTGACTGCTGGACGATTCTACTGTCGTCAACATACATTGCGGGTAAGGACAACGAAGATAAGATACGAGAAATTAATGTTCATACGGAGACATACAGAGAGTCGTTTTTACCTCGCTCTCTTTGCTAGTGGAACAAGAAAGGAAATGACAAGCAGTGGTTGAAGGTACCCTTCGGGCACGCACCGTACGGCGGCTAGTGGAGTATCTATGCAGATGTAGATGTAGAATATCAACTAACAGACGTTCGGTTACTTGTGATCAGTGTATGTGCTGCATTAACGCCTTTTTTAAACCATTAATCATCATTATTTTTCTTCGAAAGGACATCAAAAGAGTTTTGAAAATGTTTTACTCTTCACTTTGTGAGGCCAGTATTCAATACTCAACTTCAAAATCAAGTCTGATAGTCGTAAATCCACATGTACAAATGAAATTACAGGCGACCACATCTCTGAAAACGTTTAGGCAATGTTTATTCGAAAGTGTTACATAGGATGAGTAAGCAGGTTACGTACTTACACGTTTTCTCATAGTCACTCCTAAGGATTTCTTTTTGTTAAGAGTCACTGACAGACATTTCAGAAAAGATGGTTACCAGTTTGGTTGAAGTTGTAGTCATTATTCGCGAAATACCTGGTTGTTTTGGCGTGTTAGATCTTCATTAGATCTCAAATTCCAGTTGTAAATTGATGTAAACATTTTGAGCGACATCTCTAAAACAACATGGTCGTTAGAACACGTCTCTGAATATCACTAGCGTCAAAACCTTCGACTAGCAGTAGCGGTCAGACGATGCACCTGTGGTGTCTAGGTCACATAACAAAGCAGATCTTTTCGTTTCTTCTAAACCTTCTACTATTTTGTGTACTGGGTTCTTCCACTTTAGCCGGCCGGTTTGACCGTGCGGTTCTAAGCGCTATAGTTTGGAACCGCGTGACCGCTACGGTCGCAGGTTCGAATCCTGCCTCGGGCATGGATGTGTGTGATGTCCTTAGGTTAGTTATTTTTAAGTAGTTCTAAGTTCTAGGGACCGATGATATCAGATGTTAAGTCCCTTAGTGCTCAGAGCCATTTGAACCATTTCTTCCAGTTTAAAGAGAAACAAGACGCAACTTAAATGAAGGGAAACCTTAAACTAGGAGCGAGCGAGGTGGCGCAGTGGTTACCACACTGCACTCGCATTCGGGAGGACGACGGTTCAATCCCGTCTCCAGCCATCCTGATTTAGGTTTTCCGTGATTTCCCTAAATCGTTTCAGGCAAATGCCGGGATGGTTCCTTTGAAAGGGCACGGCCGATTTCCTTCCCAATCCTTCCCTAACCCGAGCTTGCGCTCCGTCGCTAATGACCTCGTTGTCGACGGGACGTTAAACACTAACCACCACCACCACCTTACACTAGGAAGACGTAGACTCGTCCAGTTTCCTGAAGTGGGGAGGAAACAAAGTAGGTTGTCAAAAACTGTAGCATTCGAAAGATAAGAAGACGTAATAAAATTTTTCTAATGCTTGTTTCAGGTGAGAATAAACATAAGTCACATTTTACCCTAGTAAAACTATACAGCTTGTATTACGTAAGAAAACTGACATATCTTCCACTGAAGACGATAGGAAATGTCCTTATAAGAGTAGCAGCCCTATTTTCAGAAGAGATTGTGACTGTGTCATGAGTTCAGATCATGTCGGCCGGGCCGATGGGATCTGTGACTCAAGTTTGATTGTCTTTGACGAGCAAAGTATGTCAGATGGCGTAGGAAGTGACTTTTCACATTGCTGATAAACGATTGACTTTTATGATTACACTACTTTCAGGTTTAGATGTGATCAGACAATGCTTAACACTGCTTACGCCTCGCCCCTGCACCCTTTCTCGCTATTGCAGTGGTCTCGCCACGAGTGCATAAATAAAACACAGGGAAATTAATAATTCTGATTTAATACGGTGCAAACAGTGATTCAGTATCTTGACATTTTTATGAGTACAGACCTGTGTGGTAGTAATATTTTAACTGTTATCTGTAGAAGCGAGTTTCTAACTTCCATCTACGTCTTTAACTGTTCATGGATTTAGCGCGATTATATAATTAATCCAGACTCGCGACGTAACCATAAACGAAAATCGAGACATTCGAATAACCAATTCATCCTACATCTGGACAAGTATGACCACAACCTTGGTGGAAGCCCAAAACTACTTTTCCCTAATTTTACAGGCGTAAATTAAGAATACGAACACTGCCATTTTTCCGAACGGTTCTGTCACAGTAAGATGACTGGCACCGCCAGTTGCGCCCATACAGTCAACCACACGGCAACGACGAGAAAGTCGAACACAAACTCCACTCAATTTATGATCAGCTGACTACTGAAATGACGACTTGGCATGTTACAGGTATGCTGAGGCTGTAGCTGGCCAAGGAGACATCACCGGACGCCAACCACAACGGTAATAGCTCTCTACTAATCTTTCCTGTACCCACGCATGAACTGTCGCTGCTTGCACAGGTCCGCTAGCAGACCTGATATCAGTCCAAAGTGTCTCAGATGTGTGTCTCCTATGGCATTTATCGTGGCACTTTTTTCCCTATGCCCTTACAAAACACTACTCTTCAACCAATCACATCTACTCTCCCCTAGATGTAACCCCTTAAAAACCTATACTCTTCAGTCACTTATGTCTATTCTCCCCTACATGAGACGCTGTTAGTGGGTGATTGCGCCCATTCTTACGAACAACATCGCAGATGTGCATCCAGTGCTTTTGCGAGTTCCCACAGAGTACGTTGTGAATACGATTTTTTGCCGTTTTCTAGAAATTTTATAGGGTTCTGGTGTAGATCACAAGTAACCTTGATCAAGACATTAAACTTATTTGTATGAATATAGCTGTAGGCATGGGGTCTCAACAATATCGTCTGTTTTTATCAGATTAGTCGGGTATTTACTTATAGTCTAACGGACCTCTTCCCTCGGCTGTCTTTTTCCTAAAGAAAACATATGTGCCACCGTAACGAGCGCAACGTCGGATGAACTAATACAGTAAAACAGTGTTCTTGGGCATTCCTGAAATATTAATGGCCACCTCTGCAGAGAGTTCCTCTTTTATAGATACGTTGATAATGAAACCTTCACTTCTCCGCAACGAACAACTACGTTTCAGAGAAAAGATTTTCCTTGACCTTTCAGGAGAAGCTCTTACACAACATTCAAGCTATTCTACGTAATGTTCTCTTATTGTGCCACAGTAAACCTCTCTTTCTTTTACTGCATTTTATATACTTCATCAATTTCAATTACATTCAATTTATATTCTTTAACCGTAGCAGACTACTTCATATATCATACAATGGAAATCTGTACCATCCAAACAGAAAACATTTTCACTAAATATCTTATACATTGATGTTACTACCAACAAACATGTTTCATATTGGAATTATTTGAGAAAACCATCCAACCAGTTGCTGGTGACTGATTTTCTCAAATCAGTCATTTCCACTCACCATTGCGAAACAACAGTTATGTTCAAAACCTCATGATTCGTATTATTCCGGTTGTACCGTCATTTAATTTCGGTGACCGAAGTTCACACAGTTCGATCATGACTCAATGCTTTGACACCAGTTGGAGTCTTTTCGTCATGCCAGGCTCTGTATTTTCTCACAAATACTGATGATCATTTGTAAATGTTATTGCCTTATTCCTTAGGTAGCCCATTGGCTTTTATACAATGAAGAGCCAAAGAAACTGGTGCAGGCATGCGTATTCAAATACAGAGATATGTGAACAGATAGAATACGGCGCTGCGGTTGGCAACGCCTACGTAAGACAACAAGTGTCTGGCCTACTTGTTGGAGGGTTACTGCCACTACAATAGCGGGTTATCAAGATTTTGATTTATCAAGAGTTTGAAAGTGGTGTGCAGTCGGCACATGAGGAATGGGACACAGCATCTCCGAAGTAGCGTTGATTTTTCCTTACGACCATTTCAAGAGTGTACTGTGAATATCGGGAACCTGGTAAAACATCAAATCTCCGACATCGCTGCAGACGGAACAAGGTCCTGCAAGAACGGGACAACGACGACCGATGAGAACCGTTCAACGTTACAGAAGTGCAAGCCTTCCGAAAATTGCTGCAGATTTCAATGCTAGGCCATCAACAGTGTCAGCGAACCTCGCAACAGGGTTTCGGAGCCGAAGGCCACTCGTGTACCCTTGATGCCTGTGTGACACAAAGTTTTACGTATGGCCTGGGCCCGTCAACACCGACGTTGGAGTCTTGAGGACTGCAAACATGTCGCCTGGTCGGACGAGTCTCGTTTCAGACGGTATCCAGCGGACGTGTGCGGCTATGTAGACACCTTCCTGAATCCACGGACACTGCATGTCAGCAGGGGATCGTTCAAGATGGTGAGACTCTGTAATGGCGTGGGGAGTATGCAGGTGGAGTGATATGGGACCTCGGATACGTCTAGATATGACTGACAGGTGACACGTACGTACGCATCCTGACTTATCACCTGCTTCCATCAATGTCCATTGTGCATTCCGACGGACTTGGGCAATTCCAGGAGGACAACGCGACACCTCACACGTCCAGAATTGCTACAGAAACTCTCTTCTGAGTTTAAAGACTTCCGCTAGCCATCAAACTGCCAGGCATGAACATTATTGAGCATACCTGGGATGCCTTGAAATGTGCTGTTCAGAGAGATATCCACCCTCTCGTACTCTTACGGATTTATTGACAGCCCTGCAGGATTCGTAGTATCTGTTCTCTCCAGCACTACTTCAGACGTTAGTCGAATCAAAGCCACGTCGTGTAGCGGCACTTTTGCGTGCTCGTGGGGTCCTAAACAATATTAGCCAGGTGTACCAGTTACTTTGGCTATTCAGTTCATGATTCCACGTTTTACACATTCATACAATACATACACAAATTTCACCACAGATGCTCTGTTAATCGACAAGAAGCAATGTCAGAACAGTTTTGATGTTCTTTTGAAGAAAAAGAATGATGATTAATAGTTCAAAAAAAGAGTTCATGTAGCATATACACTGATCACAATTAACCGGACACCTGTTAGTGGATATTCTACATCTACATCTACGCATATACTCCGCAAGCCACCGCACAGTGGGTGGCTAATAGTACCCTGTACCACTACTTGTCATATTCTTTCCTGTTCCACTCGCAAAGAGAACGAGTGAAAAACAACTCTCTGGATGCCTTCATATGAGTCTTAATTTCTCGTATCCCAACTTCGTTGTCCTTGCCCGCAATGTATGTCAGCGACAGTGGAATAGTCCGGCAGTCAGCCACAGATGCCGGTTCTCTAAATTTCTGAATAGTGTTTCTCCAAAAGATTGTCGCTTTCCCTCCAGAGATTGCCATTTGAGTTCCCGAAGCAACTCCGTGACACTTACGTGTTGTTAGAACATATCAGTAACAAATCTTGCAGCACGCCTCTGAACTGGTTCGATGTCTTCCTTCAATTCGACCAGGTACCGATCCCAAACAATTGAGCAGTACTCAAGAAAAGGTCGCACCGGTGTCGTATATGCGGTGTCCTTTACAGACGAACCACTCTTTCCTAAAATTCTGCCAATAAACCAAAGTAGAGTGGGCTACTCTTTTCTAAAATTCTTCCATTAAACCGAAGTCGATCATTCGCCTTTCTTACCACAATTCTCACATGCTCGTTCCACCTCACACCCTTTGCAACGTTAGGCTCAGATATTTAAACGACTTGACTGTGTCAAGAAGGACGTTAGTAATACTGTATCCGAACATTACAGGCTTGATCTTTCTACTCACCCACATTAACATACATTTTTCCACATTTAGGGCCAGCTGCCAGAAATCACAAATCGTCCTCATCTTCCTACAGCCACTCATTTTCGACACCTTATCGTACACCACGGCATCACCAGCAAAACAACGGCACACAGCAGAGTTCCGCACGAGCGTGTACTGGCGTCACCTGCGCTTTTTTCCAGTCGCTTGGGACTTCACGCTGGGCGAGCTATTCACCGCAAATATAAGGTAGGTAAGGGGCCAATGCCTCAGAGCACTCTTTGTAAAATCGATCTGGGGTTCTATCCGGACCTGGTGATTTACCTGCTTTCAGTTCTTTCAGCTGTTTTTCAACGTCAGTTATGCTTATTACTACGTCGTCATTACTAGAATCTGTACGATGGCCAAGTGAGTGTATGTTTGTACGATTGTATTGTGTGAACGATTTCTTGAACGTGAAAATTAAAATTTCAGCTTTCATTTTGCTATGTTCAACGACCACACCAGACTCGTCAACAAGTAACTGAATGGAAGCCTTAGACACGCTAGACGATTTTCTATAGGACCAGAATTTTCTCGGGTTTTCTGCCACATCTTTTTCTAAAGTGTGACGGTAGAAGTCGTTGTATGCTTCGCGTGTAGATCTTTCCATAGACGTACGAATCTCTACTAACCTTAGCTTGTCGCCATTTATGTGTTCCCTTTTAAACCGATAGTGCAACAGTCTCTGCTTCCTCAGCATCCGCCGAATTTCATTACTAAACCATTTCGGGTCTTTTCTGCCCTTTATCCACTTACTTTAATTCTTCCTTCCTAAATGACTGTCGACGTCCCGGTGATTTCTGTTATTGCCATTTCTTATAATTTTACAGCGTCAAATACTCACGTACACTACATCATAAATAATTTATTAATTTGAGACGTGAATGTGTTGTCTGCCCATCTGCTTATTATGTTAAAGATTACATTTTAGCTAACGAGACTTCACTTTCATTTTAAGATATATCACATATTTTGCCGCACATTTTAAGTTGTTATAGCCACTTATTCTAAGTGAAAAATTTCTAATACTCATGTATGTTTAATTGTACATGTTTTATTAAATTGAAAGAGGACTATGTAACCGGAAATTTTGCTCATAATGTTACGGATTACATTTTAACTTAAGCATCATCATCTCATTTTACGCTGTATCAAGTATTTCAATGCACGTTCGAAGCTGAACGTTGTTATTACTAACGGCATACGATCATATATGTTGTCGACGCATTTCCTGTTTGTTTTAGCTTGCTGTTCTCTGTTTCCACAATTCCGTTGATTGATAACAGTACTCTATGTACGGACTGAGGTTTCGTCTCCAAGATAACCACTTGTCCTGTTAGCCATCTTTGGACTACGTGTAGCTATTGTAGCCTCCTACAGATTGCAGGCCACGATGAAATACCTTATGTTTCGTCATATTCTTCCTTTCGATTCTATGTCGTAAATAAAATTTCTTTTCATGCTATTATTGACGCATCATCTTACATTTAAGTTTTTTCTGCTGTTACACCTTAAATAATTACACTTTATTGCAGTCTTATTACTAAATTATGTCATTCTCTATAACCATTGGCTGTAAATGACGTTATACGGGAGGCACTGGGTGGAGCTTCCGCCACTTAACTTCAAGCGATCACGAGTCAGCACACACGAAGATACGTTATATGGCGGACTTTGAAGTTTTAATTGTCTGAAAATGTTCGTAACATGATCGAAATCGGCCACCTGATCAATATAGGTTAAATTTTAACTACTTCTATATGATCTTAGACTTTTTTTTACTCTTATTTTAATTTTGATCGCTGTTTTCCCAGGAACAATGTTCCAATGTTCCTACCGCTTATAGAAACCGATAGCAATCATACAAACTGTCGAACCTTAGTGAAGGAGGAATATTACAAAATTATGGGCCGAAAATAGTAATAGATGGGAAAGAATAGACTAGTCTCATACAGAACGCCAAGGCTGAAACAGAGCTGCCGTGGCACTGATGATGATGATCGTGATGATTACGACGATGATTTCCTGCTGAATCTGTTCACTGCACGAAATTATTGCGAATTTGTCACAAAGAACTTACCTAAAACATTAGAAGGAACTTATTAAGTATTGTTTTCGTTACAAAAAAAGAAAAAGAAAGAAAATTAGCTCGACGCATGAATATGGAAAATATTGTCTCCAGTTCACTGTACTTCAAACAAGTAACAGAGTCCACTTTGATGATTCCGCAAGGCATCTACAGAACCTGATGCCAATTAGAATGAAATAATGTATTACTCACTGAATCGTGAGGAAGATAAGAAAACCAAGATGGAAATTAATATCATTACAAAGCATGCATAGCATCTTGAGAACAGTTCAGTCAGAAAGAATCAGAACACTAGCATGAATCAATAAAGCTCTTAAGCATGTTTTATTGTTCATTGGCATTCGTGTTCGAGGCACAAAATGTGCACACAGTTTGCTGTAATTTCACCTCATAATGAATTTTGTTGATAATTCAGTCCCTTATTGGTTCCTTTACAGTTTGTTATTATTGTGGTTCTTTCTGCAAGTGCCATTAGTAACGGTATGGTTTCTTGACGTTTGTAAAAACTTAAGGAAAAGTTATCAAGTATTTGAGTGTGAAAGCACCACGCAATGAGTGCTGAAGAAACGGTCACAATACTCGAATATTATCTGCTATTAGATTATAAGGACATTCTTGTGAAGTTGGCTTAGGCAACGATTCTGCCACAGAACATTCCTCGTTCTGACGACACCAGTATACACTGCAATCATCGAAGGCCAGGCGAGAGCAAGTACACTGCCTAAAAGAGGATTCATGAAACATAATCCGTCGCAAGATCACACTACGAGAGAATACGACACCGTAAAGGTTTAATATCAGAATGTACTGCACATGTTGTAAACAGTAAGCCGTCGCGCATCCTTCATAACGACCTCAGTTTTATAGCATGAAGCATACTCCATTATGCAAATACTTTCGATTTACGAGAGCGACGCAAATGTCCCGGCGTGTGATGTGGAGGAAATTGGCAGTTTATGGTTAATTCGGGACGGGGCTGCCGTTATAACCACTAAAAGCAAAAATAGCAATAAACTAAGGAGAATGCGTCCCTAAAGCTGATGCCTAGAGTTCGCTCCACGAAATGCCACATGACAATATGGTTCCTGTAAACATGTGGATCCAGAGGAAACGCGGCACGTTTCAGTATTTTATCTTCGCATGAGTGGACTAATAATTCGCTCCTGAATATGAACGAAATGAAATGTAGTTATTATTAAAAAATACTTATTTACAATTTCAGTAAAGGTAAGAAGGGGCTGAAAGGGGTATAGAGACGATGAGAATAGAGCAGGCTTCCTGATTGTCTGTCTACTGACAGATATTTGATTAAAAAGTTTCCTCAGGAAGTGGCGATATAAAAAAGCTATGTATGCAAACAATTTTTGCGTAACTCAAATACTGCGACGAGAAAGAGAAGGCTTTCTAAATAGTACGCTGGAAGTTCAGAACAGTTAGGAGCCAGCTCGTGCTTATATGATGGTTCATCAAACTAGCGAGGCGTTTGATGATTTCATTGTTCAGTGATAGTTGGCCGATCAGTTTAACAAAACTCTTACTTAAAACGGTATGCACGAAGATTGAAATGATCGTTAAATAAATCTCAGGGCGATTCTCCATTTTAATAATGAACAGATAACAAAAGAACACGTAACGTGTCCGATCGCTGTATCACCGAACAATCGGGCCTCAAACTTTTTTGTGCGGCCACTGAAACGATACAAATACATATAAAATGGTATTTACAAGCCTTGAATAGTGAAAGATAAAGAGCCTTGAAGTAACTACTATAAAAGTTATGATTAAAATATGATACGTTTCAGCCCAGTAACAGGAATTGCTAATAACGGTGTACAGTTCCAGCTCACATGAGAAAAAGGCGCAAACACTCAGAAAGGGAAACTGAAGAGAGCTAGTTCTCTTGTTAAAAAATAGATAGTACGTCTCTTAGAAGCTACCTTGCAACCAACTCGTCACTTTGGTTTTATAATTCAAGTTATTTTATGTAACGAAAAAAAGAGAGTATACATTGTATCGTTGTAAAAGTACGATCACATGAACGATTTTCTTTTAAGAAGATGAATGGTTGTTACTAGCTCACAGATCCATAAAATAGGTAATGATATGATAGGTATTTCAATGAAGTCGCCAGATCAAAAATGCAAGACAGATGAGCAAGAAGGTTCATTCGTGTAACACAGACAAAAATGAGTAGCGGTAAGGAGAATGAAACAGAAATTACAAGGTTTATTTATTTATTTTCCCTTCATCATAGTTTAATTCGTTCACTGTCTGCATTGCAAAAGAATAAAACTATTGTAAAATTTACGTTTCTTGCACGAAGCACAACACTTTCTACATGTTATTTCCTTTGTTAATATGATGGCACTCACATTTACTTACATATGATTTTGACATTACGAGTAGCTAGTTTGCTTAGAACACTGGTAACACTAAGTTTTATTTGACGAGACGACTGGATGCCACTGGGGAGTGAGATGGCTGTAATTTTCCGGGACGACCGCAAGCGCAGCCGAGTGAAACAGGCTCAGACAGACAGGAAGGAGCGGTCAGCGGGAATTTCCCAAGTGGACGCGGTGGCGTGGGAACAGCAAGCGATGTGCTCGCTGAGTGAGCTAACCCGTAGTCTACAGTATCGCAGACAAGGCAGACAACATTTTAATACTTACTGCAAATAAATCAAATACCTTACAGACATGCTACGAGAAAACTTAGTTAATGATCTTTCCTTCATGGGAGGCCACAGTCATTTAGTTCTGACAGAAATTTACGCCATTTCACTGTAGATTACTGTTCATTTATTTCACACACTCTTGATTTTAGCTTTATAACCATTCTCAAGTGCATGCTGAACTATATGCATGATATGCCACCGCGGAAAAGACATGTTTCTTATCTTATAGACCAGTTGTCGTATTACAGGATATTAGTAGATATCGAAGATACATAATACGGCAAAAAACGTAAAACACTCATGAACTGCAGCGCTGAGACGAGTTCATTTGCAAATTAAACTTGCCAATTCCCTCGTCATGGTTTCATGTTCCCTGCTCATAAAACTAATTATGGGTTGGCCACTTCTATAAGATATGCCCTATTAATTTACATGTATGCAAATTGAGGTGGATAACGCGATTTTCTAGGCATGGATCATAAATTGGAGGATTTGCACACTAAATAATTGGATACAGTGACTTCTAAAAAAAGATCTTTCGTTTAAATGCGCAGGTTTATTTCAACGATTAAGACACTTACTACAAGAAACAGAGAAACACTGAACAACGCTTTTATGTGAAAATAATTATTAGTGTTTATTTTGGACAACTTGAGTCCAGTGAAGTCAATTACGTTCACCCCACGAGTTCCTGACAGAAACTGTGACTGGAACCTACTTCACAGCTACCGAAAATCATGCACCCAACAAATGTACTCTGATCTGAGACTGGCAGTCGTACTGAATCTATCAAGTGCAAGAGAAGCGGTCCTATTTCGCCTGCGCCACCTGCAATACTGACCGTGAATTCTCGTACTCCGTGGGGAACGTCACTAACGTGGATGTGGCTTTGCCGAGAAGACTAGGAAACGTCGCGATATCTGCATCTATGTTCCCTGGTCGTCTGGTTAACCGTGCAGCTGGAGTCTCCAATCGAATCTGGTCCGGGTCCGAACGTCTGAATACTCTCGCCTACGGTCGGCGACCGAATCGCTCCAAAATGTCTCACTTTCTTCTCTGGCCTGGACTCTGTTTCCCTCTGAGCAATGTCTTTTGCCAATAGAAAAATTTGTAGAAACACTGCAACCCAACAGCGAAGGTACCCTCCAGAACAGAGTTCCACTGAAAGCAGGACGTCGCCTTCAGATGCCAATCAAGTTACACAGCGCTTCCCTACCACTCAAATACGTGCGCCCTCGCCCTGTGCCCACGACGTCACATTCAGACACTCAAATCTACATCTACATCTACATCTACATACATACGCCGCAATCCACCGTACTGTGTGTGGCGGAGGGTACCTCGTATCACAACTAGCATCTTCTCTCCCTGTTCCACTCCCAAACAGAGCAAGGGAAAAATGACTGCCAAATATGCCTCTGTACGAGCCCTAATCTCTCTTATCTTGTCTTTGTGGTCTTTCCGTTAAATATAAGTTGACGGCAGTAAAATTGTACTGCAGTCAGCCTCAAATGCTGGTTCTCTAAATTTACTCAGTAGCTATTCACGAAAAGAACGCCTCGTTTCCTCCAGAGACTCCAACCCGAGTTCCTGAGCATTTCCGTAACACTCGCGTGATGATCAAACCTATCAGTAACAAATCTAGCAGCCCGCCTCTGAATTGCTTCTATGTCCTCCCTCAATCCGACCTGATGGGGATCCCAAACGCTCGAGCAGTACTCAAGAATAGGTAGTATTAGTGTTTTACAAGCGGTCACCTTTACAGATGAACCACATCTTCCCAAAATTCTACCAATGAACCGAAGACGACTATCCGCCTTCCCCACAACTGTCATTACATGCTTGTTCCACTTCATATCACTCTGCAATATTATGCCTAAATATTTAATCGACGTGACTGTATCAAGCGCTACACTACTAATGGAGTATTCAAACATTACACGATTTTTTTCCCTATTCATCTGCATTAATTTACATTTATCTATATTTAGAGTTAGCTGCCATTCTTTATACCAATCACAAATCCTGTCCAAGAATCTTGTATCGTCCTACAGTCACTCAACGACGACACCTTCCCGTATACCACAGCATCATCAGCAAACAGCCACACATTGCAATCCACCCTATCCAAAAAATAATTTATGTAGACAGAAAACAACAGCGGACCTACCACACTTCCCTGGGGCACTCCAGATTATACCCTCACCTCCGATGAACACTCACCATCGAGGAGAACGTACTGGGTTCTATTACTTAAGAAGTCTTCGAGTCACTCACATATTTGGGAACCAATCCCATTCGCTCGTACCTTAGTTAGGAGTCTGCAGTGGGACACCGAGTCAAACGCTTTCCGGAAGTCTAGGAATGTGGCATCCGTCTGATACCCTTCATCCATTGTTCGCATGATATCACGTGAAAAACGGGAGAGTAGCGTTTCGCAGAAGCGATGCTTTCTAAAGCCGTGCTGATGCATGGACAGCAACTTCTCTGCCTCAAGGAAATCCATTATTTTCGAACTGAGAATATGTTCGAGAACCCTACACACAAACCGATGGTAACGATATTGGTCTGTAATTTTGAGGATCCGTCCTTCTACCCTTCATATATACAGGCGTCACCTGCGCTTTTTTCCATCCTCTCGGGACTTTACGTTGGGCAAGAGATTCGCGATAAATGCAAGCTAAGTAAGAAGCCAATGCAGTAGAGTACTCCCTGTAAAACCGAACTGGAATCCCATTAGGACCTGGCGATTTATTTATTTTCAACCCATTCAGCTGCTTCACAATCCCAGGGATGTCTGTCACTATGTCCTCCATGCGGGAATCGGTACGAGACGCGAACGGCTGTATGTTTGTACGATCCTCCTGCGTGAAAGATTTCTCAAATGCTAAATTTAAAATTTCAGCTTTCGTTTTACTGTCTTCCGTTGCCAAGCCAAACTGATCAGTGAGTGACTGAATGGAAGTCTTCGACCAGCGTACCGATTTTACGTTAAGACCAGAATTTCCTTGGGTTTTCAGCAAGACACCGCACCTTGCACCCGAGGGCTTTGAAAATGAGGAAAACGCTGCTCGCGAGCCTAACCCGTTATTTTGCGAACCTCGTGTTTTCGAAAGCAGCCGATGGCTGTCTCCAAAGCTGCTCAGCAAAAAGCATGCGGGAACAGCCTAGGAGGCCTCCTTCTCGTGGCTCCTCCACCCTCGGCGTTCCACAAGCAGGCAGAGAAGTTGACACCGTACAGTGCCCAGCGGTCTCCCGAGGCGCCTCGGCAGCCCCGGTTCCAGGAATTTGCCCCTCTTGGCAACACTCCCTGCTTCCATTGCACTACGTCTTCTCACAACGCCAAAAACATTCAAAACGGGTGAGCCGTTCATCATGTTATAGGGAAGAACATTTACACAGGGCACCGTGCTACCAGCAATCTCCGTCGTTCCTTTCTCTATGTTATCAGATCCATGATAAAATAAAAAGAGACAGGCATGCTTATTTTTGTGTGGTTTTCAAACCATATCTATTAAATTATTAACATTTATAATTACATAATTACATTTATGATTACTACAGTTTATTAGCTACACGGTTAATCAGACGAGCAGGGAACATAGTTGCAGATATCGCGATATGTCCTAGCCTTCTCGGCAGTTTATGAGCAGATAGATATTGCCTACAGGAAAATTAAAGCGACCTTTGGAGAAAAGAGAACCACTTGTATGAATATCAAGTGCTCAAGTGGAAAGGTGGAAGGAGTATAGAGAGGGTCTGTACCAGGATGATGTACTTGAGGACAATATTATGGAAATGGAAGACAATGTAGATGAAGATGAAATGGGAGATACGATACTGCGTGAAGAGTTTGACAGAGCACTGAAAGACCTGAGTCGAAACAAGGCCCTGGGAGTAGACAACATTCCATTAGAACTACTGCCGGCCAGTCCTGACAAAACTCTACCACCTGGTGAGACAGGCTAAATACCCTCAGACTTCAAGAAGAATATAATATCAATAAAATTCTTCTGGGTTAGAGACCGCATTGTCATTTATCAAATTCCAACGTTTCGGCGTCTGTTGCAAGACGCCTTCCTCAGACGCCCTGCCCAGGCAATTAGCAGTTAGCAACACACCCTGAGGAAGGCGTCTTGCAACAGACGCCGAAACGTTGGAATTTTATAAATGACAGTGCGGTCTCTAACCCAGAAGAATTTTATTGACATTGACAACGGCCGCGGAAGCCTACGGTTACATTTAAGAATATAATAATTCCAATCCCAAAGAAAGCAGGTGTTGACAGATGTGAAAATTACCGAAGTATCAGTTTAATAAGTCACAGGTGCAAAATACTAAATGTATGGAAGAGGAACATGGACGATAAATAGTTTGGACAAGAAGAGAAGAGAATAGAAGCTTTCGAAATGTGGAGCTACAGAAGAATGCTGAAGTTTAGATGGGCAGATCACATAACTAATGATGAAGTATCGAATAGAATTGGGGAGAAGGGGAGTTTGTAGCACAAAGAAGGGACCGGTTAGTAGGACATGTTCTGAGGCATCAAAGGATCACGAATTTAGCATTGGATGGCAGTATGGAGGGAGACTAAGAGATGAATACACTAAGCAGGTTCAGAAGGATGTAGGTTGCAGTAAGTACTGGGAGATGAAGAATCTTGCACGGGATAGGGTAGCATGGAGAGCTGCATAAAACCAGTCTCAGGACTGAAGACCACAACAACACAACGTAACAACGGTTTATGAAAAATTGTAACAACTGAATTTATTACTCAGTTTACAGGTACGATATATCAAATGAAAACTGATGATGCTAGCAATAACAACAAGCTACGTTCATTATTAAGTAAATTTTTTAATAATTGTAAACAGATTACTTCAGTTTCATGCAAATTGTGCCCAGAAGTGTGTATTTCCCAACATGAACATTTTACATAAAATCAAATTTTATATCCCAATTCATTATCCGAGTAATTCCTATGTTTAGTCGACCATACCTAGGTGTATATCATGTGTTTAAGATGTGTGAACTCACTGGAATCACTTTGCAGGGTTGGACGTGGAGAGAATTTCGTAAAGTTATTGATTGCTGCTAAATGTAAATACCAGTGTTTTAGCAGGAGATCCCAAACTGACCGAGAGTATTTACTGTATATACTAATAAAATGTACGTCAAATTCATGTTCAGATTGCTGAATGGTTGTCGTGTTACAAGTTTATGCATCGACTAGAGCAGTGCCCATGTGACTGAGTCATTAAATAAGCATGCACGTGCACAGTAGACCTGTATGTCTGTTGTCGATGAGCAGTCAGAGTACAAGAGGTTGCGAGTGTACTTGGACGGCCAAAGTGCTGCTTTGCTTAAGACAGCATGTGTCGGAACTTGAATTTTTTTTTTGTCACAAATTGAATACATAGAAAGATTTCAGTTCTTTGAAGTTGAACGGGACTCACGATTTTCAAGGCGCTCTTTGTGACTGATTCTATGGCGACCTTGGGAACTTTATCGTTATTTAACTATTTATAAGCAGCTACGAATTTGCTTTAGTTTTTATTTCAGATTCGGTGGATAATTAGTTTTGTATTAGCAGCGATTGTCTTCATCATTATGAAATGAAGATTTTTCTGTGAATGCCGGTAACAATTTGTGCCAACGGACTCTGAGATTTTGCTACTGCTTATTCGTGAATTAATGTGCGACTGTATACACTTGTTCTGCACATGCTACTGTTCGCAAATGTTCCGTTTGCACTATGTAACTACACTTCTGTTGATGATGTACTTATCACGCAACTGATTTATTGAATTTACCTATGTAAGGCCACCATTCACATATTCATGTGCATATTGCTGAAATAAACATTTCACTCAAAATTAAAAACAAGCTGGTGTAGTGTACCTTATTAATCAACCAGGATTTATTTAAATATCAAGCCCTTATACAGTTATTTGTCATCTACTTTATTTAATTTGCCTTACTTTCCTCTCCGCTAACAGAATGTTTCTGAATTAATTTTGTGTCAAATGGTTCAAATGTCTCTGAGCACTATGGGACTTAACATCTGAGTTCATCAGTCCCCTAGACTTAGAACTACTTAAATCTAACTACCCTAAGGACATCACACACATCCATTCCCGAAGCAAGATTCGAATCTACGACCGTACCAGCAGCGCGGTTCCAGACTGAAGCGGCTAGAACCGCTCTGCCACAAAGGCCGGCTCTTGTGTCAGTTTAGGGCATACAAGCGATGCGCACGACGTCCGTCTATTGATTTCAGCGAGCCATGCTAAAGTTGTAGATCGTCCACTGACCACACCATTATGACTGCGCAGTCGCTACTGACAAGAGGAGACGGCGACGTTCGGATTACGGATTTACTTCAAAATTCGTAAACACTTGTAGTATTCCACTAGAATAACATAATGTGGAACCAATAAGGCGTACTACTTAGGCGACTCTCGAGGAAATTGCTCGAGAAGTTTTAGGCGTCAGTGATATACATGTACATCTCTGAGCACAACGTAGTGGCGGTCATGTGGTTAGCGTTCAATTCCATAACTGGTGGATTACTGGATCGAGTCTCACTCATTTTATTTTAATTTACATTTTTGTCAACACAAGTCATATTATTTCTTGCATATTACATCTGAAGGGTAATATGATAAAAAGAGATGTAAACTGCATGACTTTTTACCGAATTTCTAATATTATTCGGTTGAGCAGAGAAATATTGTGTCACGAAATTTTAAACCTGGATAGCTGATGCTAGTAGTAACCAAAATTACTAACGTTGTGTAGGTCAACAACGCACCATTTTTGAACTACGGAAACGTGGCGCCACGCTCTCCGATTGGCAGTTGCATTGCCCTGTTGCCGACTGTCGGTTGACGGGCAACGCTATGGTAGTCGGTTCACACATCAAACGCTGCTTGTTTGTTTGTGTGAACCGACAACCTATATTGAATTTTCGCCCTACTGAGGAATGTGCGCATATTGGAAGTTTCTGGCGGATTGAAGGTGTGTGTTCGACTGGGACTCCAACCTGGAATCTTTTCGGCACTGACTTAGCTATCCAGGCACGTTTGAAGTTTGGTAGTTTAAATGGTATAAGAGAGATAACAGCGGAAGAAAAGTAGTGAGAGCGTGCCGTAATCGTGCCTGAGTAGTCAGTGGCTATAGCACCAGTCAGAAGACCGCGGAGGTTCTCCGACTTCAATTCCAAAGAAGACAGGAAGGAAGATTAGAGTCCAACGTCCCGTTGGCAACAAGTGACATAGCACAAGCTTGGGTAATTTCCAAGAATGATTGCCTATCGAAGTCGCGGGTTCCAAACGTTACATATCGAACGTGTGATCGTAAATCGATCATGCGACTCCGGTGGCGGGTGTTGTGAGTACGTTTACAGTTGTCTTTGTATCAACGACAAAAGAAGAGCGTTACAAAAATACTTGTAATTGCAAAGGACTCAACTTACCTCACTCGTCGTCGGTGCTGTCTTTATGTGAAAGTTCATTACGGTGGTCTGGATGGATAGTTTGGAGGAGTCGAACCATATACTCTTCCTGATACTCGTTTGTATTCCGCACAGTCCGCAATGAAAATGTAACCGTATTTCAGCATCGAAACTGTTCTTACGAAGTTTTACACACTTCGCAGCACCACAGTCTACACAGTTCCTTCTTTCCTCGTCCGGTAGTACTCCATATTTGTGACAAAAAGTCGAACAATTTTCTATGCTGAACAATTTTCTACGCTGGATGAACATGGAATTAGATTTTTCCATGTGAGAGAATTCGCCGAAGAAACGTCAGGAACACCATACATCCCAATCACTAACGACATAAATCGTCTGGGTTTCCCTAGCAACTCACAAACAATTCGCAGAGGTATGCAATTTAGAGCAACTAAGGGAACGACGGAAAACAGATAAAAATGACGATCACAAACAATTGATCACAACACCCGCCACCGGAGTCGCATGATCGATTTAGGTTCGCACATTCGATATGTCTCGTTTGGACCCCGCAACGTCGAAGGCAATCATTCTTGGAAAATACCCAAGCTTGCAGTAAGGAAGGACAGATAAGGAAATCGACCGTGTCGTTTCAAAGGAATCGTCTGGTGCTTATGATAATCATGAAAAACCTAAATCTGGATGAGCGGATTGGGGGTCTTTCAGAATGCGAGTCCTGTGTGCTAACTTCTTTCTGTATCGGTCCAGCAAACAGTTTTATACGCCCAGTCACGTTAATGTGATCACCTGTCAAACGTCCAGATAACGACCTCGCCAGTGACGTAACGAGAGGTACCCACAGAATGAGGAGCCATACCGACTCCAGTTCTGTGAGCGGCAGCTCCAGACTTTCCGGTTGTTTATCCAATGGCACACACACTGTGATCACGGTGGTCTCACAGTTTATCGATTGGGTTTTAATCTAGGGAGTTTGGTGGCCAGGGCTGTACGGTAAACTCTTCTTGGTGCTCTTCGATTCACGGACGTACATTTTGAGCTGTGTTACACGTTGCACTGTCCTGCTGATAGATGCTACTGTGCCAATGAAGAAACAAACTGCTTGCGGAGGTGAACTTGATCCCCAAGGGTAGGTGCTTAGTTCTGTTGATAAAATGTTCGTTCCACAACAACGTGATCACCAAGGGAATGCCACGAAAACAGGCTCGTACACACTGAAACTTCCACTTTGAATGTAAAGAAATACTGTGCTGGTAAACTTCTACGTTATTGGATACAGAAACAGCTGAGTAAAACTTAATATATTCAGTTTTCTCTTTACTTATTCTGACCATTTGACACAATATTTTAGCTCAAAGCAATCTGACTTTTAATAATACCCACAACAGAATAGCCCTGACTAACAATAACTTATACCCTTCATGAATCACTTACCTCACAAAAATCTTCGTTACTCGAACTACTGCAATACAGCGAGCGCCAATACTGCCAGCTAAATAAAAGATTCTAACTACTGAAGGCACTAATTACTGATAGGCATATAGGCAGCAAATGAAAGATTTTGATACAGAACAAACAATGTGTTTTCCTTAATAGTGTTCAAAAAATGGCTCTGAGAACTATGTGACTGAACATCTAGAACTTAAAACTACTTGAACCTAACTAACCTAAGGACATCACACACACCCATGCCCGGGGCAGGATTCGAACCTGCGACAGTAGCGGTTACACGATTCCAGACTGAAGCGCCTAGGACCGCTTGGCCACACCGGCCTCCAATAGTGTTCAAAAATCATAAAATATATTTATATAAATTCTTGACATCTATTTCGACAAATTTCCTTTTTCTGACGGGCACACGTCCAGATCGTCCACTCATATTAACATCTCAAAACCCTGGCATCTCTCTCTCCACATCTACCACTGCTGCCGGCTCACCAGCAACTGCGAAACGCTACGCGCTGTTCACATCCAACTGCCCAATCCACTACACTAGTGAATAATCCAACAATGCGTCCAGCCAGCCACAGACTACACACAGCGCAGTCAGCGATTTTAATACAGAACGCTACATGGCGTCACCAACATAAAAATCTAAACAGCCTACTTATAACACCAACGCTCATCTGTCCGATGGAGCATAAAACGTGATTCATCCAAAAGGCCTACGTGCCGTCAGTCAGTGGGTTCAGTTGCGGTAGTGGCGTACGAATTCCATCCTTGGCCACCAATGAACAGTGTTCACATGCATGCATGAACCAGGCGTGTGCTGGGGAGGCGTGTGCACGGCAACGTCAGCAGAGCGGTCGTTCAGGAGACCTTGTTGGTAGCCTCTTGGCTCATATTGGAGGTCATTTGTTCAATAACTGCACACCTATTCGCCCATGCAAATTTTCGCAACCATCGTTCATACCATCAAGCCATGATGCATCACGTTTTCCGCAGTGCCAGTTTTGGATGCACCATAAGCTTTGTACGGTATACTCAGACCACGGTGCCAAGGAGACAATTTACAAACTTAGTCATTTCGGAAATGCTTTCACTCGTGGTCCTAAAACCAATGATAATGCGGTTTTGGACGTCAGATCAATCACATCATTTCCACATTACGACCACGACAGCACTATTTTCCGCATGCCCCTCGACACCCTTTATATTTGATCACTCAGCTGTCCCTGGCGATTCGTATTATGGAGCCACCCACTACTTCTGTATCAGAAATATTGTCCAGACAGGTGACTGCCACGTAATCGACAAAGTTTGCTCTCAGAGCTTTGAGCGATTGTTAGGAAACGGAATCATACCGGAAAAAATACAAGTAAGGATTTGCCATACCAAGATATACTTCACATCTGTCATACTTATCCAAGTGTCTTCCATCGTTCTTTAGGTAATTAGCGTTATAGTCATACAAGTTTTGGATATCTCTGTAAGCTTAAGGCAACAAGAAGAGTGAGCAGAAGAGTGAAAACGTCCTGGAAGACTTTCCGTAAAGTATAGAAAAGAAGTACAGGTAAAAATAGTAAATTCTTGTGACAAGAATGGCTGGCAGACTCCGAAGAGCAGGTTCAGCCGCCTAATTGGAATGGTTATCCCTATGCTTCGCTCCCACAGGCACCTTTACTTCACGTAGTTCCGAGAGCTGCATGCGTAAGTGTATCTTCTCACTGTAGCTGGCTGTAATTGGTATGTGCATAGTGTAGTGCAACGTCCGAGATGATGGGAGAAGGGGGAGGGGGTAAGCCGGTAGCTGTGGTCGAGCAGTTATAGGCGCTTCAGTCAGGAACCTCGCTGCTGCTACAGTCATAGGTTCGACTCGTGTCTCGGGCATGGATGTGCGTGATGTCCTTGAGTTAGTTAGGTTTAAGTAGGTCTAACTCTAGGAGACTGATGAACTTAGATGTTAAGTCCTATAGTGCTCAGAGCCATTCGAACTTTTTTTTTTTTTTTTTTTTTTTTTTTTTTTTTTTTTTTTTTTTTTTTTGGGTGAACCTGGCACCGACACGTAGTCCACTCTTCTCGATGCAAGCTGCCGAATTTAACATTCCCATGCGATCGACGGATCGTCGTCAACAAGAGCACATCCCATTACTACTTGAGATACTGGGGAAAGGTTTTGAATTTAACCAGTACATTGGCACAAAGACGGTCATCCTGGAGTTTGTGCCACCGCTGAGAGGACAAGTACCTTAGAACATTTATCACTGTGAAAATTTGCTCCCACAACAACTGGGAAGCTTTAGTGTTCAAAGATGTCTTGGGTAGCGAAAAGCAAAAATTTGGGATACGCTATTAAAGCACCAGATTTATCCAGTTTTTTTTCCCGAGGCTTATGAGGATAAAAGGACAATAAGACACCGGTAGTGTTCCCTTTGCCCTGATTCTAGGATAATGTCTGTCATTGGTGGCGCTACAGTTACGTAGAACCGCAACAGCATGTCTCTTCACTATTTCCATTTTCCGTCGTTTCTTCGTTGCCTCAAAATTCATGGAGGTGTGTTCCGTCTTTGCAATTAAATGAAAGGCAGTCTTTTGCCATACACGTTTTGCATCTTTTATTTATGAAGTATCTTCAGTGGCCTGTAAGACAGATTTATACAGTACCGTATGTGATAAGTACATTATGTAATAGTTACAAGTATGTTAATGTGTTACGTTTTATCATGTTATTGTCTTGTTTCTCGGGTTCGAAACAACTTTTGCAGTACACGTGTCGTGAGGTTACGTTATCGTTTGATGTTACGATTTCCAATGTTACTAGTCCATGTGCGTCGTCCTGGAGATAGAGATGGCAACACACGCAGACTCACAACTTTGGAAATCGTAAGTCACACAAAAAATAATTTAGCTTCATGAAACATGTACTGCAAAAGTAGTTTCTACCCTGAAAAACCGGAGAAAATGTGTAGCTGTAACATGCTTGTAACTATTAAGTAATGCACTTACCATACATATGAAGATAAGCAAGCATTACGGGGCACTTAAGTTGGTTCATAAAGAAAAGAAGCAAAATGCGCCTGGCAAAAAAAAAGAAGAAAAAAGACGGCTTTCACACAGTTTCAAAGTCTGAACATATCTCCATGAGCAGCCTCGTCTTCATGAATTGGCTGGCCAACTTCGTTTCACTACTGTCCTATACTGGGGTATTCGTTTGATGGTTTCGTCCAGGAAAAACCGCAAGGGAACTTTCATTAACGCTAGACACGTCTATGGCAATGGGCTCAACTGAACGTCATAGTGGATCGTTGTGTAGTCCAATGGCTCTCATGATTCGTCCACCGCTCCTTCTGCAGGTAACAGAATCTAATGACCTATAACATGCTCTCAGGCTATTCTGAAGACTTTTTCTTCTCAAACTCTTATGGTATTAGTTTCTGTAACGTCGTACGTATTATTGCCATGATACGTTTTTACTCAACCGGTTAAAAAAAGGTCTCAAAAACCCACCATGCAGTCTCCACACATGACGCACAGCTGGCGCATTGGCGACAACGGCGTTGATACTATGGAAGTGATTTCCATGCAAGGACGCTTGCGAGAGCGCTATCCAGCTCGTGCGCTATTTAACTTGTATTTTGGGCTACACTGCAGGATTAGCGCCAGCGTATTAGCCTAATCTTCGAATGTTTCATACTTAAGCTGTTTGGCAAAGTAACAGCGACGCTCTAAGCCCGCATGGGCAGCTTACCGAGGCTATCCTCAGTTTCCTACTTTGTTCTCGTTTTTTATAGCTGGCTCCTACCGGGATTACTCAGAAGCGCTCAGTTTCCACTTAGTAGAGCATATGTGGGATGACGCACCATAAAGAATCCCTTTAAATGTGCAACCATAAACTCTTACCATAGAATGAGAGTGTTCAAGAATACAAAGTTCCTTCACATCAAAGTAAATTATTCACATTAATAGAACTGATCATATTTCCAACACTGAGCGTCCACTCCTCAGATTTTTACAGCTTAAGGCAATTTTGCCAACACTGAATGCAATAAATTTTACAGCTACAAGCACTGTGGTTAGTGTTTTTCTTTTTCTTTTATCGCAATTCTTGAAATGTTGGAGAACGTCCAGAGGAAATGTATACGGTATCTGACACCAACGTTTTGCCAGTGATTTATTTCGCTCTAAGTCTTCTACGGACATACATTTTAAATGGTTAAGCTTTTAGTTCTCTCTTCTCCTCCACCAGTATTCTTACTTTCATTCATTTCCTACCTGCTTCTTCTTTTCGGATGTCTATTTGTCGGTCCCTTATTTTATTTCAACAACTTTTTGTTTCTCGATCTTTATTTTTCGCTGTAGATATTTTTTTTTAATTTTTATTTTTTTTTCATCTAGGATGTTGTTGTTACAAGCTTCCCATTTATTAAGCTGAAAATCTGATTAGTTAAGCTTTGACAACCGCAAAATCTCCATGAACGTCTTGTTTATTAATATTGATGTGTTTTCTAAGTTTTGCAATATTTTCGTATTTTCCATGCTGAGACTTTCGACACGGGGTCTTTGCACGGCTGGCGATCTGTAGCATCCTTACGATGACTGACTTGAGGTCCCTGGTCTGGAGCCGACTGGAGGATCCAAACTAGACACTTCATCGGTACGGTGATGAGCAATTATTACAGTAGAGTGGACAGCAAATTCGAAGAGTGAGTTGTACATTAGTTGATAACTGCCAGAGTGTCCGTACAATATTCCCAGAGCTCACATCTATCCTACAATGTAGTTACCTGTACATCACGCTAGGATCTGATAGTTATTTCTAACACAGAGAGCATGTAAATATTCGAAACGTGTGGAACGTATACAGATACGAGAATAGATTCCTAAGGAGGGTGAGTGTTTATAGTGACGAACGGAATCATTATGTCTGTAGGGGCTAGAAATGAACCTGGCTGAGAACTCATATCCACTAGAGTAGCAGGGGTCGATGGACTTGGATTATTAACTGGATGTGACCTATCATGTTTAATCGGCGTCTTTGATGAATAGCGCACATCGGGTGTTGAGCCGAGTTGTTGTTTCGATAATGTGAATGATATTTTGGCCGACCGACCCAGCTACCTGCTTCACGTGTCGCTCTGTTACGGATGGTCCCCACCTGGACTCTAACAACTGTATGGACTACTGCTGGTTAAGCGTATCTATTAACAGGTGATTGTGACCTCGACTCTCGGCACCCACCATGGCCTCTGATGCTCTTAGGTATTTCAGAGCACGTTCTCTGAGGCTTTCCCAACTCTGGTAGAAGTGATGGTTGGCGACATATTAATAAATTACGGTACCAGACTCTAAACTGTCTTTAAATTGAAATCTCCGTCCCAATTTATTAGGTTTTCTAGCATTTATTATTTCGACACTGGTGGCCGGAGTGGCCGAGAGGTTCTAGGCGCTACAGTCTGGAACCCCGCAACCGCTACGGTCGCAGATTCGAATCATGCCTCGGGCATGGATTTGTGTGATGTCCTTAGGTTAGTTAGGTTTAATAAGTTCTAAGTTCTAGGGGACAGATGACCTCATCAGTCCCATAGCGCTCAGAGCCATTTGAGCCATTTCGTCACTGCCTTTATATGCTGTCCCAAAAACGTGCCATTTGCACTGTGATACTGGTGTCATATTTCACCCAATCATTATGTTCGAGGCAGCGGTCGGCTACTACTGATATGCTTTATTGTTTCAGTCGGGTGTGTCTTCGACGCTCCATGCGTCCTCGTAACTGTCTTAATAGTCCGTCACATGTAATACACACCACATTGTTAAGCCACGTTGTATTCACCCGGATTTCGGAGACATATAACGTCTTTATTACAACGAAGACGTTTTATTTTTGTTGCTAGGAGTGAAATAACCTGGATGCGATGTTTCCGGTGATGTGTAGCCATCGACCCGGATACTGAACCAGCTTAAGGTAAACAAAATATTCTGTCTTCTCTTTCTTGGCCTCAGGCTTCAACTTTCTCGCAGGCGTTCTTCATTTTAGCCTAAGCGCCAGCTCACTTTTACGATCTGAG
Source organism: Schistocerca gregaria (assembly GCF_023897955.1). NCBI lineage: Eukaryota > Metazoa > Arthropoda > Insecta > Orthoptera > Acrididae > Schistocerca > Schistocerca gregaria. The sequence continues at coordinate 712,347,819 of NC_064922.1, forward strand.
TACCCTTTTCTTAGGAACAATGTTCGTAGGTACAATTCTTCGGCGACATTCTCCTTGCCTAAAGGTGTTCGCGCTCTAGGGACCAGTGTGGTAGCACCAAAGATTTTCGTGATGGATGGTGATGGCTTGAGGCGTGGTGATAGACGTCAGTGTGCGAGGATTTACACGTGGACGCAGGGATCCATGCGCTCTTTTTTAACGGTCGACGAAGGGTACCTGGCCTTCCTTTTGCAGTACAATTGTGAATTTTTATATTAGGGTACATACAGCCTAAATGCTCCAGGATGTCTTCAGATTTTTTCCATCTATCTGGTCGCACCACAAACGTGTCTTCCAAATATAGATAATAACGTGTTGGTTTTAACCTGTTGGATTGTAGTGCATGTGCTTCATATTTCCCCACAATGGAGGTAAAGGATTACCATCGCCATGCCGTTGGTCTGTTATCATGTTCTCCTTCAAACACAAAAGAAGTTGTGAAACTAATGTCTTTACCTATTTTTTATTATTTAAGCACTGACATACAGAATTTTCCCTGACAAAGAAAACTCAAACTTAACCTATTCATTTATTACCCACAATATACAAGCCCAACACAATCTGATTGTAATACACTGACAATATGACTTCCAATAGTTAACACAAAAGAATGATCCTGAATTGCAAGAAACCTTAACAATAATAAAATTCCAAAAATATGAAATTAAAGAAATATGAAACGATCTCCAACTCTGTTAATTGCCTTACTCATTTCAGTCATAAACCCATTTTTTTATAAGTCACTTACCTCACAGAAAATCTTCATAACACGAACTACAGCAATTTCAAGAAGCACGGACTACAACTAGCTGATTAAAAAGATTCTAATTGGTTCAAATGGCTCTAAGCACTATGGGACTTAACATCTGTGGTCATCAGTCCCCTAGAACTTATATCTACGTAAACCTAACTAACCTAAGGACATCACACACAACCATGCCCGAGGCAGGATTCGAACCTGCGACCGTAGCGATTCTAATTACTACAGACTCTAACTACTAGGAGGCATATGGTTAGCAGAAGAAAGATTTTGTTGAAGAGCAAACAATGTCTTCAGAAAATTTTACCTTCGTCATATTGAGAGAGTAGTTCCTTATAATTTCGTTAGGACTGTACGGTAGATCCAAGAATCGGTTCGTCTTCAACAGGGATTCGAAGAATTTGATAGAATAGTGGAATCGTGACGCTTCTAAGCCCTTTCCTAACACGATCTCCTGTTTTATCCTCTCCTGTGTGTCTTGCGACCAATATGTGCTAAGGTTGAAATGGCTCTGAGCACTATGGGACTTAACATCTATGGTCATCAGTCCCCTAGAACTTAGAACTACTTAAACCTAACTAACCTAAGGACAGCACACAACACCCAGTCATCACGAGGCAGAGAAAATTCCTGACCCCGCCGGGAATCGAACCCGGGAACCCGGGCGCGGGAAGCGAGAACGCTATATGTGCTAAAGAACACGTCCTTGAATTCCTGGTAAGAGCGACAGCTCCGCGCATATGTTCTGCAGTCGACCCTACTAAGAAATCACAGATAAACTGAAGCTTGCACGTCAGTGGCCAGGATTCTGGTAGCACGTGATCGTATTGTGCCATCCAGGTGTTTGGATGTAATGCGTTGTTTGCCTCCTTGTAGACTGGAAAATTCTGGATGGTCAAGAAAAGTTGTGTCCGAAAGATTTGACGAATCCGCCGTACGAATTTTCCCTCTCGTTTGCAGCCCGTGATTCCATGTATCTGTGCCCCAATGATCCTCGTGCAATGTTATGGTATCCCCTAGTGTTGTCATATTCACATTATAACGTTTCTGACCTCCATAGACGTGTACAACTGGTTTCTGGCTCTGGCTCTGACATGCTGCGCGTTACCGAAGGAGCATTTTCTATTAGGCGTTCCACCGCGGCAGGAGAATATTCCTACAGCATTCACCCATTTGCAAGGGGTGTGTCCTCATATAGCGGTTCGGAGAATCTCAAAACTTTATCTTCACCTGTGTGATGCTCTCGATGGCGCTATAACGGACGAGATTGTGTTTGCAATTGGGCGACCCACTCATGTTCCTACCGCACGTCCTTAGCCAACCCGTTTTGTTACACGGTGACTCGGGTTTTCTGATCTTTGACTTCGGCCTGTTTCATTTCTATCTGTTCAGTTTAATTCGCAGCCTCACTCATTTTTTCATGCGTTTCTTGAACTATTTTTTTGTCTTTCTTTTGGAGAGTTGCAAGTACCATTTTTCTCTCACACACCTCAGTTCGTGTCAGTTTAACTTGTTCTTTAGCCAACATGCGTCAATTCGTGCTACTTTTTCCACCAAACGCGCTGTCTTTTCTACTGTCGTTTTCTTGACATTTTCTAGCTCTTCTTGGATCCCTGCGATCTCTTTCTTGACTCCATCTATAGCGTCTGTGATCGTTCTTATGACTAATTTGTGTCTTTCCTCCTCTTCCTCCCGTCTCTTTTCTCTGCGTCTTGTCTCTTCCTTTCTGTCTCTTGCATGAGTTACATAACAGCCTCAAACAGAGATCCACCGCTAACACCTTCCGGAATAGATGAACGTGATTCTATCATTCTTTGACCTTTCGTTCGTGGTTCTGGTCTGCCAGTCTCAATAATGATGCGTCTCGCATCAGCAGCGCCTACATTTCGGTCTCCTGCGGTCTCCCGTTCACCTGCCTGAGACATGTCGTCATATTCTGCAGGTTCTAAGTTCGACATTTCTGCTCGGTCTGCAGCTGCATTTACGTGAGAATCCTGTGTAATATCTGCCTGGTCACTGCTAATAATCTGACGTGGATGCATGGTTAAAAAACACAATTACTTCCGCTATTCTGTAGCAAACGCGCCTTGATTCTTGTAAGCATGCACTCTAATTCTGACCCAAAAGAATCTAAAAACTATACATTCCTGTGCCACACAGATTCTACTCTAAATTACATTCCCGTGAGCTACTGATTCCTAGTTCCTGACAACAAATTCAAATAACATGAAGCTTGTCAATGCTCACAAACGAAAATCTCAATCTATCCTAGCAAATCAGCACAACGCCGTTCGCCGTCAGAAACAAACAAACGACTCAGAAGTCACAACCACAGCATGAAAAATACACATATACAATAATTAAGTGTTAATACTATGTCTAGGTGCCAGCAACGCGAATTTATTCTACCCAGTCCACAACATTAAACATGGAAAAGAGAAACTTCAGTAGGCAATAGGATCTACTATCTAACGATCACAGAAGGTGCCATCAATTCAAACTTCTATGCACGGGACGTCAAATTGAATGGCTAAACTAGAAAACACTATCTGACGTTCACAGAAGGTACCATCAATCCGAGATCCTGGCAGGGTACGCCACAATGAAAGTTAACCCAGTCGGGACTATATAAATGATTAAACATTTGATATGTGGATGAGATTATCTCGAAAACTATACATCGGGTAAAAATAGTGGTAAGACAAGTTCGTAAGCTCAAAGGGGGCATCAAATGATACTACATGTGACCTCCAGCCCCTGCCCCGTTGGTTGGGGCGGGGGGAAACTTTTACATCTTAAATGGAAACCCCTATCTTTTATTGCAGATTCGGATTCTCCATAAAACGTAATCAAGTTTTATCTGAAACATTTTTTTAAACCATTAACAGATGGTACCGCAAATTTAAAAGGTTCCGCACATTTTTAGCAAAATGGGGAGCTGCCCGGTCCAGTTGGAAACAGATTCGTTGCCTGGTTTCTAAATCAACATCTTCCATTGGCTCCAACAACTGATGGACCACCCTATATATCCAATTTAAGTCTCTTCCATGGTCCATCTTTTCGTTTCTGCTTCCTGTTTCCAAGTCTGGGGTTCGCCACTCTACAGTGACTTGCAGTTGCCGTGCTAATACCCCATACACAATATTTCACCAACGGCGATCACATGACGCTGGCAAAATTCCACTATGAGACAGGCCAGATTGCACAACCGGCGATGGCTCATAACACACTGAGTCTTAGCGTCGACAAGCGCCAAAAGCGTGGACCGCTAACACCATACGAAACTTATCCGAAAATCGAGACGCACATGCTCTATGGCACGATTTACCGTCTTGAGACCAGGAAAAACATAAAGTGACGTACATCTGTCCTTGGACAGTGTACAGGAAACCACGGAAAGTAAACAGAAACAATTTCATTGGCCATGGTGACACTTGTGAAGGCTCTTCTACGAGAATCCTACTACAGAGTATGATGCTCAATTGCGGAAAGTGGGCAACAGTTGTGAGGTCCAAGGAAATAATAGCAGTACTCAGTTGTTTGGAGTACTCACAAGGGGAGGTCGCCAATCGGGACATGCAAATTGAGCCTGTAGAAGGAGGTGGGTCTCCACATCACGTGCATTAAATATCTCGCGTGAGTGGCCTTTAGGAAAGAAGAAAATGCCCTCGAAAGTTTTTACGACAGCATTATACACCTTATTCAGCGCTCTGCCTGACGTAAACGGCGAAACGTAATGCTCGAGCCCATTGCTTACGAAACAGGCGACCTGGGCTCAACAGTAGGCGCTTCCTAATTTTTTTTTCCTGTTTTTTCTCATTGTCATTTTGCTTCGTTTCTTCAGATTGTTCAACTATTTACTGTAGAATTTAAATACATTCAAGCTTTCGAATCAAATATAAAACAATCATATCTTAAATGAAGTACAAAAAGGATAGAAAATAAAACATTATTATTATTATGTATATGACGCTAATAGACGTTACCCGAGCTGACCACTGGAATTGCAAGCGTCGCGTCAGCTATCAGACGGTAATGGATTTCTCACCAGTGAGTGTCGCGACTGTGTGTATTAGACTGTGCTTCTATTGTCAGTTCGCAACGATTCGTGGAGCTGTGAATATCGTCGCGCCAAAATCAAACATGCCAACCCAACAAAAAGTGACTGATAATCTCGAAACATTTGATTAACATTTCAAAGCCAACTTCACCAGTGCACTTTCCTACGCTTTTTTCGATTTATACAGAAAAAGGGATGATCACTGACAATCCTCCTATTTCCTTCAGGCCTACACTTATATCCGTAGGTGAAGCAACTCCAGATGCAGTTATCCACGTTATGAATGCGCATTTCATAGCGCACGACGAACATCTGATACTGTGCACAGAGCCTGATGGAGAAAATATTTCTGAAGAGGTACGTGGAGCATCTCGTTTTCTTTCCCTCTCTCTCTCCCTCTCTCTCTCTCTCTCTCTCTCTCTCTCTCTCTCTCTCACACACACACACACACACACACACACACACACACACACACACACACACACACACTTTTATCATATGCAGTCTCTTTTTATCTGTCACAGGTGCCTTCTTCAAGTACAGATGATGATTACAATCCTGCAGATTTCTCCACGAGTTCCTCACTTACATCAGCAACCTTGGCTGACAAGAAGAAGGTCCTGGAATTTACTGACGCTCATCCGAAAAGGAAATTTCCAACATTGCAATCTAGATACCCAATCCTGAAGAAAAGGGATTATCTTAAAATTCGGAGGAAAGAAGTACACCAAGGTGGCACCAGGCTTGAAAAGGTGTCCTTAATTGAATCGGAAACATGGGAAAAATTTCAAGATGCACGAAGCTGCTATGACGACCAGTACCCTACAGCAATGGGCAATGACCGATGCATTGCCGTATTTCTCGGAGAGTTTTCACTTCCGTGCTTCTAATACTTGGGCAAAATCCTTCAAGAAAAAATACTCAATAAGGCAGTGAAAAATCTCGAAATTCGTCAGCAAAAATGATTTCGCGACTTTGGACGAAACAGTGGCAGCAGCAGAGAAGATTCGTATGCATATGAGACATTTAATGCCACATTTAAACATCGACTATACAATTAACACCGACCAGACCGAATGCCAGTATGAGTCAACGTACATCAGGTCTCTGGATGTCAAAGGTGCAAAGACTGTTATGGTGAAAAAACTCAATCTATCGAAGACCACCCACTCTTTCACAGCACAGTACAGTTTAACCGCTTCAGGGAAAATTTTACCCCTTGTGTTTTCTATGTTTGCAAGAGCCTGCGAATAAATTCGATCCTCGGGTTGCCGTCACTGTCAAAAAATTAGAAGACGACTTCGAAAGTGTTGTCGTTACTTGTTCCATGTCAGGGAAACTACCAAAAGAGGCTTATGCAACATTCTTGGAAACAACTTTGAAGCCATACGTCACATACAATAAATTTATTTGGTTGGTGGATTTTTGGAGCGTCCAAACAGATTCAGCATTGTATGATGAGACATTTACGAATGAACATGGCGAGGCAATATCTACCATTAACGTCATTCCACAAAAATGTGTACCGCTGGTTCAACCGTGTGATGTATATTTTTATCGCCAAGTCAAAATTCTAATTATAAGACTACGACGTTCCCCTGAATTGCTCCTACAGCAACGAGAAATATCATCAAGAGAAGACGCAATTAAAATACATTCGATCGTGCAGCATCAATTCAATGCTCCGTGTTCACCCCTATGCTCCACTTCGCTTGGTGTGCATCCAAACTGATTGCTGACAAACCGTCGTTTAAAATCTTGAATGAGGTGTCCTTTCCAATGACGCATGTTTCGGCAAAACGTAACTGCTCAAACAATACCTTCATAAAATGTGCCTGGTGTGAAACATACGAGTATATGTGTTTCACATGTTTCTATGATAGATATCACCATAAAAATTCCAAACCTTCTACTGTGATAATGAATAAAAAGTAGCGCACGTAATCACGAGAATCTTCGGAAAGTTTATTTTCATTAACATTTTCGCCTCATTATATAAATATACTGCTTTGATGTGTTTAACTTCTACGGTAAATAGTTGAACAATCGGAAGAAACGAAGTAAAATAAACATGGGGAAAAAATTTGCAAGCACCAGCGATTGATCCCAGGTCGCCTCTTTCGTAAGAAATGCACTTTACTATTACGCTACACCGTTAACGACGAACATAGAGCTGAATAAGTAAGGTATATAGTGCTATCGGAAAAACTATCGAGGGCGTTTTCTCCTTTCCTAAGACCCACTCAGGCGAAATATCTAAGGCACGTGATGTAGATGCCCACCTCCTTCTACACACTCAATTTGGGTGAAATCGGAGAGTCCCGATTGGCGACCTCCCCTTGTCAGTATTGCAACATCCCTGGTTTGATGTGCCACAAAAAGTGCCAGCTGGTGATGACGTATAAACTGCAATGGAATTTTAATTCAATCTGCCACCTGCTAGTGAATGTTGGCGTGAAGACCTCAGAAATACGTAACTCATTTGACCACGTTCAACAAGGACTCATGCTGAAAGCTAATGGAAATGACAAACTGACAAAATGACACTGAAATAGAACAATTGGAAAATTATGCTAATCAACACGATACCTACATTAAATCACGTTAATCGGTTCATCCATGGAGACTATTTACATACTGCACCTTTTCTTCCTGCTGCAGTTCTCTTGTCTCTTAGTACTCTAACAAGTTCATAGCGTTCGTTCCAATACTTATTGCGGCATTGTTTTGAGCTGAGTCCGTAGCAGCTGTGTATCAATTCCTGGTTGAATTTTCTCTGCGTGACCCCTGTGACAGGTTAGGTGGCCTCATTTCCACATATTCACTACGTTGCTCATTCCATTGACTTTGACCGTTGTATGCACTGATATTGCTTCGCTTTTGTTCCCTAGAATCCTGTTGATCCTGGTTCGAATTCCGTTGATCTCTCCAGTTTGCGTTTCATCGGTAATTGTTGTTGTTATGATTATGATTTCCTCGTCTTCTTCTATTTTCCCATGATGGCTGGTTATTCCCATTGAAGTTTGAATTTTGGTTTCCATTCGATCGACGTTTTCCCCCAATTTCGTCCATCGTCATTCCTCCCTGGCGAATCTGGCCAGTTACGATTTCTACTTCTTTCCCACGAGTTGTGAATTACATTCACGTACTCAAGTTCTCACAGTGCAGTCTTAAAAGCTTAGATTGAATCGCTTGTGTGCTCTGTCATATAAGTGAGTCATATTGGTCCTTGGTACGCCCAGCGAAAGGGTGCGACTCTGGTAGAGAGTAAATTGTGATCCATCTGCCTGATTGCTACACCGTAAGATTTTTGCATTTCTTTCGTACTGCCGCTCCGGCATTGTCAGGGTGAACAGATCTCAATCGCCACTTGCTCTCAGCTGCAACTATATAGAGAAACTTCTGTAGACTTGATCAATCAAAGTCTGCTCGGCACCAGATCAGTTCAGATTGCGTTATCCACATTTTTAGGGCCAGAGTACTTGACTCACTTCTGCACCCAGGATCCTTGTCCATTGTGGTTATTAACCACCTCTGAGTTGTTTAAAGTATTCAATCAATAATTAGTTTAGCATCACTTTTTTCTATTTGTTTCCTTTGAAAAATAAATGTTGTTAGAACTCTAAAACTTCGGCCTACATTCTCAATCATTTACGAGGGGGGATCCAAAAGAAACCGGATTGTTGTCATAAAAAATTTATTGATGAACCTTTTTACAAAATTACCTCAGTCACCTTCAAAATACTGTCCGTTACATGCGATGCACTTGTCAAGTCTCTTGTCCCACTGCTGGAAGCATGTTTGCAACTCTTCAAGTTTGATATTGTCCAGTGCCCTTTGCGAAGCTGTTTCTACCGCCTCCACATCGTCATAACGCTCTCCTTTTAGCGTTTTTTTTCATTCATGGAAATAGGAAAAAGGTCGCATGGGGCTAGGTCCGGCGAATACGGAGAGTGGGGAACGACAGACCACCTTTGAGATGCCAAATAGTGGGTTACTCGTAAGACCGTGTGTGCTGGAGGGTTGTCGTGGTGCAGAAACAGTCACCTGGTCGCCAAAGTTCGGGGCTTTTCCTCCTCACACCCTCTCGCAGACGCCTTAAAACATCCAAGTAAAAGTGCTGGTTAACAGCCTGACGAAGGGGGGGGGGGGGGGGTACGAATTCCCGATGCACAATTCCACGAACAGCAAAAAAGACAATGATCATCGTCTTCACATTTGAGATCACTTGCCTAGCTTTTTTTGGTCTGGGAGAGTTGCGAGTCCTCCACTGGTTTGACGCTTGCTTGGTTTCTGTGTCATACCCCTAACACCAACTCTCATCCCCTGTAATGACTTTGTTCAAGAAGTTTGGATCGCGTGCAGTCTCTGTTTTCAAGTCCTGACATACATTCATGCGGACGGTTTTTTGCTCCTGTGTGAAAAGGCGCGAAATAAACTTAGCAGCAACACGTCTCATGTGCAAATTCTCACTCAAAATCCGGTGGCACGAGCTCCAGCTGATTCCTGTCTCTTCTGAAATTTGGTCGATCGTTTGGCTACGATCCTCGTTGATCTTTCGGAGGACGTTTTTAATGTTCCCTTCATTTCGCGATGTTGAAGGGCGTCCAGAACGAGCTTGGTCTTCAACACACATCTCACCAAGTTTAAAGCGCCCAAACCACTTGAAAACCTGTGTGCGGCTCATAGCGTCCTCCTGGAAAGCTTCCTGAAGCCTTTGGTGTGTCTCTGTTGCAGTTTTTTAAGCAGGAAACAAAATTTCACACACACTCTTTGTTCTTTTAAAGTTGCCATAACGACTTTGCAGAGGTAACCCACCAACAGTCAGAGAAACGCAATACCACACTTGCACGTTCAGCTCTACACTGACGCCGTCTGAACAGATGTTTCATGAAGGTCTCTACTAACACCATCTAGCGCGAGAACCCTGCACTACGTCTACGAGTGGCAGCGCCCTTGTAGTCCGGTTTCGTTTTGGTACCCCCCGTATATAGTGCTGACTGCGTTAACTTTCAATATGACAACCAGTTCAAAACATTATACAGTTGTCAATAATTCTACTACTTAGATACTATCAACAACATCGGCCATCCTACATTTCCTTGCGTCTCACTTTAAAATGCATGTCCTACCAACACAGAGTCTACACTAAGAAAAACATGTACATGCACTCCTCTATCCACTCGCTAACTGCTAGTCCGTCCAACCAAGATCGCAGAGCGCTCTCAGAGATATTAAAGCAGTCTATAGCTCTGCCAACATACAAACAGGCTACTTACAGTTGGCAACAGAACGTACCTAAAAAGTTTAGTCACAATCATCAACTTCGCTACGATTAGTTCCAAGGATTCAGAAAGTGGGACGTTCCTAAAGATATAAACTATAGCGAAACATCGATAATATCCGCATCACTGAGCCGCAGCTTCCTGAGGAGATGTTCAAACGTGAATGGATCTGCCACTCTGATGTTCACATTCCCACATTTTCAGTGAGATTGCATTTTAAGGTTCCCCCAGCAGGCATGAAGGTGCGTCACTATCAGTATCCACAGGTCTTAGAGGAATACCGGTGTGTTCCTTAGGAAGACCATATAGTCAAGGTGACAAATTCACTTGGCTGAACATCAGTTCGTACATTATTATACAATCATGCAGAGATAACCTGAAAGATCTTCTGAAGTAATAAAGACACATTTGAAAGGTAGCTGTCTTAATTTGCTATTACAATTTTTCAAAAGTTTGACCATAAATGGAAAGAAAGTTGTGAATTTATTGGTGTACGCAATCTCTGCAGTATCGATATAACCATACTCTTTGTAAGCCTGTTGTTGAGACGACCGACGTTGGTCAAACAGCTCACTCTTTTTGATGAGAGCAGTGGGCAGTGTGTGTTAGTCAATCAGGCGAAGTACCTAGGTCCAAATGGATGGAGGCTGGCCTGCTGTGTAGTAGAGGCAGTGTTACATAAAAAGAATTTTTTTATTAATATGTTTTTGAGGAATATGTAGCCAGCAGTAATGGATGTATTAGAAACTCAAATGTTAAGGTAATTCAGTTTTTTCATGTTTGTAACTGTATAGTTTCTTACTGTTAGGACATTGCACGTAGCTGAAATGTGCCATACAAATTTTATATTGCGACATATGGTTTTATCTAATTGTTGAAACAAGTGTTAAGGAAGATAACTGTGCAAAGGAGAATTATTAGGAAAGATTTTGGTAACTTGTTTAGTTGTGAGAACTTTGTGAAAGGGTGCACTGTTGTTGTGGCTTAATAATGCATAGTTATACTTGGAGTCTTTGTTCTCACTTACCGGTCGTCAAGTTTAGTTCCTTATTTTTCTTGCTTTACCTTTATGAATGTGTTTGTGTACTCGCATTGGACATCGCGAGTTATGTGCTGAAGCAATTTTGTGAAAATGGGTGAGATACCATCTTGCATTGCACATCTGAAGTGCGGTAAATAAATGTGATTTTAGATTTCCACATCATTATTATTTATGGCAAAAGATTGCAGAGGCAGGTCAGTGTGGCCGAGCGGTTCTAGGCGCTTCAGTCTGGAACCGCGTGACCGCTATGGTCGCAGGTTCGAATCCTACCTCGAGCATGGGTGTGTGTGATGTCCTCAGGTTGGTTAGGTTTAAGTGGTTCTAAGTTATAGGGGACTGATGACCTCAGATGCTAAGTCCCATAGTGATCAAAGCCATTTGAACCATTTGAGCAAAGACAGCAGAATAAACATGCCTCCTGTGCGCACAGGTAGACCAGAAAATTTAATTATCCTCAAAATTCATTACACTGTAAAGAACAGTGATTGTTAGAGTGTACTTATGAAAATAATATCACATCAATTCAGAGGTTTCACACAGTAAAAGATTTCATGAAAGCGCCCACTCGTGAGTTTTCAAGCAGTTTTATCATAAAGGCAGATGCGAAAGTAAAAGACGGACTAAATTCTTTAGAATGAAAATTTTTTAAGGCTGAAAAAATACCAGCTTCTACTGGAGCGAAAACAGATTGTGAAATTACGCAACAATTGGATTGTGTTAGAGATCAGATACCCGTCGACGAAATACATGGCAATATTAGAGGACAAGCTCATTCGGAACGCATTTGCACTTGTGTCCATCAACCTGAATATTACAATAGGCAAAAACCAGAACAATTGATGAGATTCAATCTCCACAATTTTGAACCAAGAAGGAACGATAGGATGGATTACAAACACTTCCTTCACGTATGAAAATTTAAAACATTTCGTAGTGCTGGTAAAGAAATAAATGCAGGGCATGGATTGATCAGTTCTATTATTCTTTGCCCCCTGAATGACTGATTGCAAAGGTTGGAATTCATGTGCTCTCATTTGGAAAATGACCCGGCTTCTAGAAAGCATCCAATAGCACAATACCGATGATTGACAGAATTTCAGCGCTCATTTTTGACACCGTACTAATCTCCCACATCGCAGTCACGCTTAAAAACCAGCATATTAAACCCGACACAGTTCGAAAGATCGGAATTTACCACCACAACACTGTTCTTTGAGGACATGGTGCGTAGAAACCACTGCACAGTCAAGCATATCAAAACTGTCCACTTACATAATATATGTCATTGTAGCTAGTAGATGCACAGACAATATTGGCGAGTTCACAGGCCTTTTACAAGAACTGGGAGATGACGACGACAATCACCTCAATAGACAGGGTTCTAATAATGACAAAAGTAGAAATAATAGGCAAATGCAGGATTCTGTGAACCAGTACGGTACGAATGGACACTCAAACGAGCATTATATTTACGAAAATCATGCATACCAACATGACTATTCGCAACAATTACCAAAGAACCAAAAGTTGGAGCCGAACAATCAGCCTATGCAAGGTTTTAACAGTAGTCCTAACAACTGAAACAATTACGACCAGCAATCCATCAGCAAACACGTTATGATCAAGATAGTGTTCCCAATCAACTATTCAATGGCAACTCTGGTAATTTCCCGAAGAAACAGACACTTTAATGGTAAGAAAAATTTTAGAAACACGGGTAACAGAAGAAGCAATTATTCTAAAAGTGACAGCTTCCCCAGAACATGCATTATAATAATGCACATCAGTATAGTTTTGACAATGCTTGCCACCAGATAGTTACAACAATCAATGTGATTTGCCATCAAATAGTCAAGGCAACGCAAATCAAGATTGGATAATTTCTACTCAGAGCAAGCCATAACAACTCTCGTCCCAATTTTCGGATCAGACAACCGCAACCATCAGTTTCAGATTGGCAACCCAATGATGATGTAAAGCAACAAAAACAGCGTAAATTTGTAAAATAAGGTCACCAGATCCTCGAAACAATTACCATGAAGTAGCACTGTGAATAGCGCAGCCAATAACAAAAGCACGTTATAGTAGAACCGACAATGTGGTTTTACTGGAAACTTTACGTACTCACAAGAGTAAAGGCCTACGTCATATTTCAGACATATAACCATTCATTGAATAACCCGTTTATTTTCAAGTGCATTCTTCTATGTGTGTTTTCTATATCATGTGCTAGTTTTAAGACGTATTTTCTTCATTATGTTAACAACAAGTGTCCGCTTGAGATAAGAAACTACAACGCCGCAATAAGCTTTCGAGAGACAGTGAAGCGAGAGTGAACCATTTTATTTTTTCCTTTAGCCTGATACTACTGGCCACAAAGTAGGTCAAGGCCAAAAGCATGAGCGGGAGTTCGTCACCCTGCTTAGGACACTGTTACCAGTCCACCTTTTTTTGTGTGTACCTCCAGCAGACAGGTCGTAAAAATACGTCACAGCTGTCGCTGAAGCTTTCCTTTTAAGAGACAAAGAGATTTATTACCTTGTGCAAGGAAGTGGTCGCCATTGCCTTCACGGAATATATTTCCGCTGTCCTTCCATTTTTAAATAATAAGCGATACTCATTGTTTTATCGTTAGCTTAATAAAAGAATTCAGCACTTACTAAGCGATGAAATGATTATTCTTCACATATTGCGACCTGACATGTTGTGTATAGAAACTTCCACTTGCTAAAGCATAATGTTAGCTTTCAGAACACTCCAGTAGTTGATACATAATAACACTTATCAACTGATGAGCCGCAGTAGGAACAGATGTGAAAAGCACAATTAAAATAACAAGATGACACCACTCCCAGAAAAGGATTGGCGTTAGGTAATACAAGAGGAGTCAAATGAATTCCTCCGTATTAAACAAGTAAATGAAGGAAAGATGCCCTGAGGGTCAATTGTAGATGCCTCCAATAGTAAACATTTTCTAAGAAGGTCTGTGGAAGACACTTCGATTATTATATTATTAATAAATCGTCATTGTTACTATTATTCTAGGTTAAGTAAACTTTTCTAATGATTCAATGGAGTCTCACAGAAACGTAGTTCAGGGAATAGCCCGAAAAAATGGCAGAAATGCTAACAATGCAAATTGTGGAGAAAGATAAAACTAAAATTGTGGAACAAGGTAACATTCAGGTTTGTCTCATATACTTTTTCGCTATCACAAGTAAACATAGACAAATGCACTGCTGTAGAATTTATAATACATATATGATGCCACTAATGAAACCTTTTCAGATAGTAACAGAAATCAAACATGAAAGGAAAGGACAAGAGTTGGGAGTAAATCCTTATCAAATGAAAGCAAGAGAATCACAAAGGGTTAATAAAAAATTTAAAAATATTTCATGTACTAATAATCTTTTTGCAGATGTAAGAGAAAACTGAACTTGGCAGCCAATCCAGAAAGAAGAAAAGGTATTACTCGTTAGCTTAGACACTAACGAATTTCTTCCTTTAGAAACCAAAATGTTTGCAATAAACGTTCCAGCACCCACTGCAACGTAAACCATGAATGTGAAAGTAGGACATAACGAGAATATCTCCGAATAACTGGAGCTAATGATCTCCACGACAAGAAAGAATTTTATGTATCATTTACACTACGGTTAGTATAAGGACTAATCAATACATTGAACAGTATTCCATAGTGAATACAACAATGAAAAAGATAACTATTCCAATCCCTTGTACTACAATCTCTATCCTGTAGAACGATGGACCCAATTTATGTGTAATATAGACCCCTGTATGTTTTGTGGTAGTTAGGGTGGTGGTAGGACAGTTCTTCCATTCCCCAACAAAAATGCACTTCTGATCATACAAATAACCGCTAGAATATATTCAATATATAATTATAAAGATATTAAGGTTACTTAAGTAAAACACTGATATACATCATTGTCAATATTTGTAATTAATATGCATCAAATATTACTTGAGAAAAACAATATTTTTTCGCATTCTTACATGTAGCTGCATCAAGCAGCATATCCTGTGTCCATATATACTGTATATAAAATATTTGTTACGCAATATAATACTTCTTGTGTCTTCTGTGTAAAATGCTGCGGTATGCAAAGCATTTCTTAGGCAATAAATTTTTTGTGTCATTTTGGTTGTAAAACTGTACAATGCAGCACACTTGTTTGGTTTTATATTGTAAGGGAACACTGCCTATGTAGAATTACTTAGTATTCAATTTATACTTCATGTTTACCTTAATAAGCTTCATGAGCAGATATCTCAATTAATAACTAAACAGGTTTCATAATGCCACACATAAGAGTTTCGTCTACAACAATTTTAGATTCACATAAATATATTTGTGTCTCATACGTAACAATATACAAACTTGCATTCATATAAACTGCAAGTGCAGTTACTTACTTGAATATCTTCACGTATGTTTATAGGAATATATAAATTTTTTTGTAAAGTTGTTACAATAAGTATTTTCGTTCTGTAGAGTACCAAGTAACTGGGATCTACCGAGGCACAAACAAATTACAAAATGCACATGCACACATGATGCCTGCAACAATCATGTAACTTTAAATTATGGCAGCAACCAAGGAGGTCTTACATAATTAAGGATGCCTGCAATAAATACCTATTCTTCAGTGACAATCAGCGACAAAGGCTGAGCTTTGCCTTCGAGAGCACAATTACATTGTGCTGTCTCAGTGAAGGGACACATACAATACAAGCCGCTGTGTCACCAAAAACGCAGTTTCTCCAAGTAAGGTGTCAGTGAGTTAGGCACTGTACACATCGCTGCATGATTATTCTACATTCTACGTTTCTACAATGAGGTGTCGGTGATAAAGTCACTAAACACACCTCCACACACGGTTTCTGATGAAAGGTAGCTTATTTGGACTATTTAATTGATTGAAAATGTTGACAAAATTTAGTGTACTAACAACATTTATTTTCCCAAACAACAAGTAGATTTTACTAAACAAGTTATTGATTGAATACCCTAAACAACTAACAGGTGATTTAATGCACCACTGAGTGGATTCTGGTTGGTCAAGACAGTTCAACTAGGTGATCATTAAGTCAAGTACTCTGGCCTTAAAAATATGCATAACGCATGTTGAATTGAACTGACGCTGAGCAGACTATAAGTGATCAAACCTACTGAATTTTTTTCTACATAGGTGCAGCTGAGAGCAGGTGGCGATTGAGATCTGCATACCCTGTCAATGACGAAGCGGCAGTTTGCTACCCTGTTTACTTCGTATGGCGACGTGAATTGCAGTTAGCGAGATGTGTGCGTCGGAGGAGGTGAGATGTGGAGTCGTGTGAATCGATCGCAGCCACGAAACAAATGCAAAAATCTCACGGCCAAAGCGATCAGGCAGACAGATCGCAATTTACTCTCTACCAGAGCCTTGAAATCATGGTAGATTCCAGTGTGTGGCATACCCATTCGTTTGTTATACCAAGGACCAATCTTGCTCACTTATATGATAGAGTGCACAAGGACATCAAATGTCAAGACTGGTAAACCAAAAACGAATAAGTGTACCCTCGGCAAATGAGTAGCCAAGATGTTTGAGGTCACATTGTTGGTTTAGTAAGCACTTCACTCGCAACTGAGGTCAGTCTCAGGACAGGTCCCAAGTACCAGTGATACATGCCAGAGCTTCGACTAGATATCCCTTACCAGACCAAATGCCTTCATCCCAGTGCTTTGCAACTCTCTGGAAAAGAAATTCCATTTTCCCAGGAAACCTGTGTCTCTGAAAAAAAGAAGAAAACGTCAATTACTGTCTTTTTTTAAGTCTGCACAGAAAGGGAAGAGATGATTTTCTCTGAAGTCTTGTCACTTACCAAGGCAACAAGTGAATAGATACTATCTCAAAGATCTTCATCTGAATTGCCTGTGCCTTGGAGCTTGTTAGTCCCAGCTAAGAGGTGTAATAAAGATTCTATCTCTACATGTTTCTCAGAAGCCGGAGTATTCTTATGCAACAGAGGTGGCCAAGGGCAGTTGTTCACTGGCCTACTTGCACTATCGGCAAACACATAAACATGTGAATTTTTATTACATCTGGTTCTGCACACAATACCTGGTTTACTACTCCATTGGGTAGATGCATTGCTTTAGACCATCACCCATGCCAAAGATGGTATCAAGGCATTGTTCTGCTGGAGCCCTGTCTTGACAAGGAGCTGCCCTTTCTGCCCTGTACGGCTGTGGGTCTGTCTGGCCAGATTTACTGATGGATGGGCTCACCACCAATTGCTTCCAACTCCTAACAAGCCGTTCCTATGAACAAAGAATCTTAAAAACACCTCATACTTTTATCGCCCTACCAGACTCCATTAACACCTGTCCAGGTCATAAACTTTCTAGAATGTTGCTCAAGGTGCTTCAGGCTGCAAAAAATATTTAATAATTTTCAGTATGTGAAAAATAGGTGAGAGAGTGATTTCCTCTCTCTCACTGTCCCCTACATATCGTTGATTTTTGCATAGGTAGTATTTCCCTTCAATATAGTTTAGTGTGGCACAAACCTGAGGAAATCATTGAAAATAGTAGGAGAATATCATCCTGATAACCGATATAAATGTGGAAAAGGTAACTTTGGTAATCAGGATTGCCCATGACTAAAACACACCTCATTCATTCCAGGGGTCATTCTGTCACATGATGCTGCAAGCCAGCAAGAATACATGTAAATATTGCTGCGAGTAGCACGAATTATATTAGGCCCTGAGGTTATTACTGCATCACAGACTTTTGTTAAACATTTGCTCTGCAGTTAAAAGCCCTTGTAGCAAAGAAATGTACCTATTCACACCATATCCTGCATTCATAGATGTCTGTTGACTTTAATCATCTACAATTTAGTATGAACTGTTCTCTGCTCATTGATTTACCCCTGCTCTAACACTCATTTGGTCTCTATCATCAAACACATACATTCCCAATTTCTCAATGAACAAGAAAATACCATGTGTAATCTGTTTTTCTTATTACCTAAGCTGTGTAAATTTCTGTATTAGTTTCTACGAAATGGAAACAAAAACAGGCACGAAATCATGGTCAAGACCATTGATAAATGTGAAGAAAAAACGTAGACCTCATAATCAAAACAGATTGATACATACAAAAACACAAAAAGATATTTCGCTACTGGCCATTAAAATTACTACATCCCGAAGATGACGTGCCACAGACGCGAAATTTAACCGAAAGGAAAAAGATGCTGTGATATGCAAATAATAAGCTTTTCAGAGCATTCACACAAAGTTCGCGCCGGTGGCGACACCTACAATGTGTTGACATGAGGAAAGTTTTCAACCGATTTCTCATACACAAATAGCAGTTCACCGGCGTTGCCTAGTGAAACGTTGTTGTGATGCCTCATCAAAGGAGGAGAAATGCCTACCATCACGTTTCCGACTTTGATAAAAGTCGGATTGTAGCCTATCTAGATTGAGGTTCATCGTATAGCGACATTGCTGCTCGCGTTGGTCGAGATCCAATGACTGTTGGCAGAATATGAATCGGTGGGTTCCGGAGGGTAATACGGAACTCCGTGCTGGATCCCAGCTGCCTCGTATCACTAGCAGTCGAGATGACAGGCATCTTATCTGCATTGCTGTAACGGATCGCGCAGCCACGTTTCGATCCCTGAGTCAACAGATGGGGACGTGTGCAAGACAACAACCATCTGCACCAACAGTTCGACGACGTCTACAGCAGCAGGGACTATCAGCTTGGAGACCATGGCTGCAGTTACCGTTGATGTTGCATCACGGATAGGAACGCCTGCGATGGTGTACTCAACGACGAACCTGAGTGCACGAATAGCAAAACGTCATTTTTTTCGAATGAATCCAGGTTCTGTTTACAGAATCATGATGGTCGCATCCGTGTTTGGCGACAGCGCAATGAACGCACATTGGAAGCGTGTATTCATCATCGCCACACTAGCACATGACCCAGTGTGATGGGATGGGGTGCCATTGGTTACACGTCTTGGTCACCTTTTGTTCGCGTTGACGGCACTTTGAACAGTGGACGCTACATTTCAGATGTGTTTCGACCCTTGGCTCTACCCTTCATTCGATCCGTGAGAAACCCTTCATTTCAGCAGGATAATGTACGACCGCATGTGCAGGTCTCGTGAGGCCCTTTCTGGATACAGAAAATGTTCGACTGCTGCCCTGGCCAGCACATTCTACAGATCTCTCACCAATTGAGAATGTCTGATCAATGGAGGCCGAGCAAATGGCTCGTGACAATACACCAGTAACTACTCTTGATGAACTGTGGTATCGTGTTGAAGCTGCATGGGCAGCTGTACCTGTACACGCCATCCAAGCTCTCTTTGACTCAACGTCCAGGCGTATCAATGCCGTTATTACGGCCAGAGGTGATTGTTCTGGGTACTGATTTCTCAGGATCTATAAACCCGAACTGCGTGAAAATGTGATCATATGTCAGTTGGAGTATAATATATTTGTCCAATGAATACCCGTTTGTCATCTGCACTTCTTCTTGGTGTAGCAATTTTAATGGCCAGTAGCGTACATAATGATACATATTATAGAAAGTTATCCTATGACTCCCGCCACAAGGTTCCCTGGCGAGACAAATTCTACAAATGAGAATGTCACACAGTTTGAGAACGTGGCACTTAAAGACACGCTCAAACTGTGACTGGTCGGACTGAAGAACAGCACTTTTGCACAAGAGTGGAATGGTCTCTCATTCAGCATATGACACGGCAGAGCTGGCAGCAGGCGTCTCTGGTGTTCCCTCTTGTCTTTGGCAGCATCTGGTATCTTGGCGGCACCTGACATCTTTGGCAGCTTCCACACAGCTGCTGGATCCTTGGCCTCATCTTGGTCAGGCCGCAGTCAGCCATCAGGAACTGTCATGACAGCATTGTATTTGACATGCAACCCATCCCTTGGCATAGAAACCCGTTCAGTGTTAGCAATACGTGTTACAGCCCCACTCTTTCTGTTTGACTCTGCATCGGAATGTGTGCTTCCCAGCGCAGGACATCAGATTAGCTTGCCTTTTGTGGATGGAACACGTCACTCTCAGCACCCCTCTGAGTCGGTTAGGCTCAGTGCATGCGTCAACTGTGGTGCCATTCGAACCACTTTTCACTTGATTAACGGCATGGCAGGTGGTTGGTCACTAGGCGGTAGTTGCCAGCCCATGGTGGCGTCCCACTGGCTTGTGACGTGCCGCCTCCACAGGTAGACTACTGGGCTGCATGACGTAGGTGCGTCACCTGGCAGTGGCCAGTTCTGTCGCCTAGGCTACTACAGCTGACTCATTATGGCAGCCCACTACACTCACCCATTGCTGCCTGGCGTGGGACGTGACATCCATTCTGTCATATTGGTTCTGGAGTCTACAAAATCCCCAAGTGTGGTCAAGTGCCATATTCTCTCATAAATGTCATTACACCGAAATAAACAATGGACAGAAAAAAATTATGAAGAGTAAAATTTTTTTCTTAATTTCTTTGTAATATTATTAAGGACGCATTATTCAAAAATAAATTTAATGACTGTAGGGCTCTGTTAATGATGTATGGACGTAAATTATATGTTGCAAGGTGTCTTTGATCGTGTGTGCACGTGTTTTTGTTAGTTTTTCGTTAGTTCTACTCCTGTCATGCACCCTGATTTTACGTTGGCGCTACCTCCATCCCTCCACCAAACGTGCAGACTTCACTCAATAACAAATATTAACTTTGCTAGTACTGCTGAGGTGAAATTTCATGCATATTATTTCTTGTATACTCGTCTCTTACTTTTCGATTTCTGTTAGTGTTGTCAGCTGATGCTGAAGTGGTCGGGAAGTGCGTCTACTCACTCAGGTGCTGATGATTTGCTTGAAATCTTTGTAGTAGCATTTTTAAGATTCTATATACGTAATTTTACGTAGTATGAGTGTGGCTCCTGTCTCCACTGTCAGGACCGTTGCTGCTGAAATGAAACACAAGCTTACTGAATTGTATACATATGTATGTATACATATATATATATAAGTGTCAGACATAGTCCATCATCTCGTTTCTGCTTCCTGTATCTGGGTCTGGGGTTCGCCACTACACTGTCATTTGCACTTGTCCATGCTAATTCTCCATGCACAATATTTCGCCGACGGCGCTCTCATGGCGCTGGCAAAATTCCACAGACTACACCGCACGACAGGCGATGGCTCATAACACACCGAGTCTGAGCGTCAACACACGCCCAAAGCGTGGACGCCAACATTATACGAAACTGAAAATCGAGACGCATATGATCAATGGCACGATTTTCCGATTTGACACCACGAAAAACAAAAAGTAACTTACCTACATCCCTTGGGAAGTGTACAAGAAACCACGGAAAAGAATACAATTTCATTGGCAATGGTGATATTTGTGAATGGATCTCCTATGAGAGTGCTATATCAGAGTACGATGCTCAATTGCGGTCATATTACGACAGATCTCCTTGCTCTCCTGGATGGTGGTGGTGGTTAGTGTTTAACGT
Source organism: Schistocerca gregaria (assembly GCF_023897955.1). NCBI lineage: Eukaryota > Metazoa > Arthropoda > Insecta > Orthoptera > Acrididae > Schistocerca > Schistocerca gregaria. The sequence continues at coordinate 712,369,583 of NC_064922.1, forward strand.
CCCGTCGACAACGAGGTCATTAGAGACGGAGCGCAAGCTCGGGTTAGGGAAGGATTGGGAAGGAAATCGGCCGTGCCCTTTCAAAGGAACCATCCCGGCATTTGCCTGAAACGATTTAGGGAAATCACGGAAAACCTACATCAGGATGGCCGGAGACGGGATTGAACCGTCGTCCTCCCGAATTGCTCTCCTGGGAGCGGAAATCGGACAACAATTGTGCCGTCCAAAGAAATTATAGCAATACTCAGTTGTTTGGAGTACTCAGTATTGCAACGTGCCTGGTTTCGCATGCCACAAAATGCGCCAATCGTTGATGAGATATCACGTGCAACGGAGTTTTGGTTTTATCTGCCATCCGCCAGTGAATGTTGTTTTGAAGATGTAACAAAAACGCAGCTCATTTGACCAATTTCAGCGAGGAATCATGCTGTAAACTAATGGAAATGACAAACAAAGTAACACCGAAATAGAACAAATGGAAAATCATGCTAAACAACACAATATCAGCATTAAAATACGTTAAACCGTTAATCAATGGAGACTATTCACATACTGCACCTTCTCTTCCCGTTGCAGTTCTCTTGTATCTTAGTACTCTAACAGGTTAATAGCGTTCGTTCCGATAGTTTCCGGGCATTGTTTTGAGCTGAGTCCACAGCGGCTATGTTTCAATTCCTGGTTGTTTTTTCTCTGCGCGACCCCTGTGATAGGTTAGATGGGCTCAGTTCCACGTATTCACTACGTTGGTCAATCCATTGACCTTGACCGTTGTATGTCCCGCTATTGTATTGCTGTTGGTCCCTAGAATCCTGTTGGCCGTAGTTCGAGTTCTGTTATCCTCTCCAGTTTCCGTGTTGTCGGTAGTTGTTGTTGTTGTTAAGATTATAATTTCCTCGTCTTCTTCTATTTTCCCATGATGACTGGTTATTTGCATTGAAGTTTGAATTTGGTTTCGATTCGATCGATGTTTTCCCCCATTTCGTCCATCGTCATTCCTCTCTGGCGAGTCTGGCCAGTTACGATCATTATTTCTACTTCTTTTACGTTAGTTGTGAATTTGATTCACGTAATCGGGTTCACATTGCTGAATTTCATTCACGTAATCGAGTTCACACTACGCAATCTTGTAAACTTCGATTGAATTGCTGCATCTACCGATGAGCATTTGTTGGTAACTTAAAGGTAATTTAATACAGCAGTACCCTATAATTTCCTTAGGTCTGTACAGTTGATGCAAGAATCTATTCTTCTTGGCCAGGGATTCGAGGAATTTAACAGGACTGCCCAATCCTGACGCTTCTAAGTCCTTTCCTAACATGCTCTCCTGCTTTATCCTTTCCTTTGTGACTTTCGAACAATATGTGCTAAGGAACGCGTTCTTCAATTCTAGGTAGGAGCGACAACTCTCTGCAACTCCACACATATATTCTGATATCGATCCTTCTAAGACACCTCAGACAAACTGCAGCTTATACTTCAGTGGTAGCCTGTGATCATATTGTGCTATCCAGGCCTTTGGATGTAATGCGTCGTTTGCCTCCCTGTCGACTTGAAAATTATGTATGGTCAAGAAAAGTTTGTGGTCGAATGATATGACGTATCCGCAGTACGAATTTTCCCCCCTCGCCTGCAGCACGTGATTCCATGTATGAGCGCCCAAACGAATCTCGTACACTGTTATGGTATCCCCTAGTGTTGTCAGATTCACGTAATAACGTTTCTGACCTCCGTGGACATGTACAATGGGTTTTCAGCTAGGTCTCTGACATGATGCGTATTACCGACGCGGCGTGTTCTATTAAGCTTATAGCCGCGGCAGGAGCATATTCCTGCTGCATTCACCCACGTGCAGGGGGTGTGTCCTCATATTGCTGTTCGGAGAGTCGCAAAAAATTTTCTTCGCTTCTGTGATGCTCTGTGTGGCGCTCTACCGGACGACATTGTGTTTGCAATTGTGCGACCCGCTCATGTGCCTGCCGAACGTCCTTAGCCAACCCGTTTTGTTGCCTGGCGACTCAAGTCTGCTGATCTTTTCATCTTTGACAGATACTTCGGCCTGTTTGATTTCAGTCTATTCGATTCGCTTCGCAGCGGCACTCATTTTCCCTGCGCTTCTTGAAGTATTTTTTTGCCTTGCTTTTAGAGAGTTGCAAGTGTCTTTTTTGTCTTACATACCTCAGTTCCAGCGAGTTTAACTTGTTCTTTTGCCACTGATGCGTCCTTTCGTGCTACTTGCGCTACCAATCGCGCTGTTATGGCATCGCTGTTCGCCCAGTCCGTGACCTCACACGTTTCTGCTGTCCTTTTCTTGACATTCTCTAACTCTTCTTGATTTCTACGAACTCTTTCTTGACTCCATCTATAGCGGCTGTGACAGTTCTCATGACTAATTTCTGTCTTTCCTCCTCTTCCTCCCGTCACTTCTCTCTGCATCTTGTCTATACCTTTCTGCCTCTTGCCTATTCCTTTCTGCCTCTTGCATGAATTTCATGAGGGCCTCAAACTGAGATCCACCTCTAACACCTTCCGAATTAGATGGACGAGATTCCATCATTCTGTGACGTCTCGTTCGTGAATATGGTCAGCCAGTCTCAATGTTGGTGCGTCTCGAACCAGCAGCGCCTACTTTTCGTTCTGCCCCCCGTTCACTTTCGTCACCTGACAGAGACTTGTCATCATACTCTGTAGGCTCTACGTTCGACATTTCTGCCCGGTCTGCTACCGCAATTACATAGGAATATCTGCCTGGTCACCACTAATAATCCAATGTGGATACAAACACAAATACTTCCGCTACATTGTAACAAACATCCCTTGCTTCTTGTAAGCCTTGTAACTCAAGTGAATTTAAACACTACACATTCCTGTGCCACACAGATTCTACGCTAAATTATGCTCCCTTGAGCTACTGATTCCTAGTTCCTGACAACTAATTTAAATAACAGCATGCTTGTCTGTATTCACAAACGAAAATCTCATTCAGTCCTAACAAATCAGCACAACGCTGTTCGCCATCAGAAGCAAACAATCAGAAGTCACAACCACAACATGAAAATACACACATAAAATACACTCCTGGAAATGGAAAAAAGAACACATTGACACCGGTGTGTCAGACCCACCATACTTGCTCCGGACACTGCGAGAGGGCTGTAAAAGCAATGATAACACGCACGGCACAGCGGACACACCAGGAACCGCGGTGTTGGCCGTCGAATGGCGCTAGCTGCGCAGCATTTGTGCACCGAAGCCGTCAGTGTCAGCCAGTTTGCCGTGGCATACGGAGCTCCATCGCAGTCTTTAACACTGGTAGCATGCCGCGACAGCGTGGACGTGAACCGTATGTGCACTTGACGGACTATGAGCGAGGGCGTACAGTGGGCATGCGGGAGGCCGGGTGAACGTACCGCCAAATTGCTCAACACGTGGGGCGTGAGGTCTCCACAGTACATCGATGTTGTCGCCAGTGGTCGGCGGAAGGTGCACGTGCCCGTCGACCTGGCACCGGACCGCAGCGACGCACGGATGCACGCCAAGACCGTAGGATGCTACGCAGTGCCGTAGGGGACCGCACCGCCACCTCCCAGCAAATTAGGGACACTGTTGCTCCTGGGGTATCGGCGAGAACCATTCGCAACCGTCTCCATGAAGCTGGGCTACGGTCCCGCACACCGTTAGGCCGTCTTCCGCTCACGCCCCAACATCGTGCAGCCCGCCTCCAGTGGTGTCGCGACAGGCGTGAATGGAGGGACGAATGGAGACGTGTCGTCTTCAGCGATGAGAGTCGCTTCTGCCTTGGTGCCAATGATGGTCGTATGCGTGTTTGGCGCCGTGCAGGTGAGCGCCACAATCAGGACTGCATACGACTGAGGCACACAGGGCCAACACCTGGCATCATGGTGGGGGGAGCGATCTCCTACACTGGCCGTACACCTCTGGTGATCGTCGAGGGGACGCTGAATAGTGCACGGTACATCCAAACCGTCATCGAACCCATCGTTCTACCATTACTAGACCGGCAAGGGAACTTGCTGTTCCAACAGGACAATGCACGTCCGCATGTATCCCGTACCACCCAACGTGCTCTAGAAGGTGTATGTCAACTACCCTGGCCAGCAAGACCTCCGGATCTGTCCCCCATTGAGCATGTTTGGGACTGGATGAAGCGTCGTCTCACGTGGTCTGCACGTCCAGCACGAACGCTGGTCCCACTGAGGCGCCAGGTGGAAATGGCATGGCAAGCCGTTCCACAGGACTACATCCAGCATCTCTACGATCGTCTCCATGGGAGAATAGCAGCCTGCATTGCTGCGAAAGGTGGATATACACTGTACTAGTGCCGACATTGTGCATGCTCTGTCGCCTGTGTCTATGTGCCTGTGGTTCTGTCAGTGTGATCATGTGATGTATCTGACCCCAGGAATGTGTCAATAAAGTTTCCCCTTCCTAGGACAATGAATTCACGGTGTTCTTATTTCAATTTCCAGGAGTGTAATTAAATATTAGTGCCGGCCAATGTGCCCAGCGGTTATAGGTGCTTCAGTCTGGAACAGCGCGACCGCTACGGTCGCAGGTTCGAATTCTTCCTCGGGCGTGGATGTGTGTGATGTCCTTAGGTTAGTTAGGTTTAAGTAGTTCTAAGTTCTAGGGGACTGATGAGCTCAGATGTTAAGTCCCATAGTGCTCAGAGCCATTTGAACCACTGAATATTAGTACTATGTCTAGGCCCCAGCAACGCGAATCTGCTCAAGCCAGTGCACCACATTAAACATGGGGAACAGAAAATTCATTAGGCAACACTACCTACGCTCCGACAGTTACAGAAGGTGCCATCAATACAAAATTCTGCGCAAGGGACGTCAAATTGACTGACTACGCTAGGCAACACGATCTAATGGCCACAGTAGGTGCCATCAGTCCAAGATCCTGGCATGGGACGCCACAATGAAAAGTAACTTTTATGGACTATTTAACTGATTGAGAATGTTGGCAATATTTAGTCTACTAACAACATATATTTTCCCAAACAAGACATAAATTATACTAAAGAAGCTATAGACTGAATACCTGAAACAAGTAACAGGCGATTTAATGCACCACGGGGTGGATCCTTATTCTCAAAGACAGTTTAACTAGGTGATCAGTGAGTGAAGTACTCTGGCCCTAAAAATGTGTATAACGCAAGCTGAATTGATCTGACACTGAGCAAACTTTGTTTGATCAAACCTACTGAAGTTTTCTACATAGGTCCAGCTGAGAGCTAGTGGAGATTGAGATCTGTGTGCCCTGTCAATGCCAGAGCAGCAGTAAGTTGCCCTTTTTAATTCATGTATCGACGTGTCTTGCGGCTGGCGAGATGTGTGCGGTAGAGCAGGTGAGACGTGAAAGTCCCACCTATGAATCGATCGTGGCCCCGAAAGAAATGAAAAAATCTCATGGTCTAGCGATCAGGCAGACGATCGCAATTTACTTTCTACCAGAGCCCAGAAAACTCGGTAGATTTCAGTGTGTGACACGGCCGTTTGCTGGTCATACCAAGGACCAATTTGGCCCCCTTATATGACAGAGTGCATAAGAATACCAAACGTAAAGCCTGATAAAACGAAAAAGAATAACTGTGCCCTTGGCAAATGAGTAGTCTAAGACGTTTGAAGTCATACTGTCAGTACAGGAAGGACTTCACCACAGGCTCCACAGTATAAACTATTAGCAGGTGAAGTCAGTCTCAGGACAGGTCCAAAGTACTATCGACACATGCCTGAGCCTCGAATAGAAGTTCCTTACTAGACCAAATCCCCATACCCCAGTGCTTCGTGGGGTGCGTCAGGTTGTGATAACATCTTTAATAATTTTCTGTATCTGAAAAATACGTGAGAGAGTAATTTGTCATCTCTCAATGGCTTTGCTTCACCTTTCATATTTCTACAAGTGTGCAAAGGGCAAAACAATACAAAACTCCCAGTGCTGTGAACATTCCCTTTTTACAAAACGATAACACTCTACATTTGTTTCTTATTTTATTTCTTAACTTTACAGCTTGAAATGTTCCATGTATTAAAATGTGCCTAATTACGTATTTTAAAAGGCTCAAAACACGGCCACAAGATAATTGAGCCAATAATTAACAATCCTTTTGACATTAAGGGAACTTCTACATCTCTATGCATTTTTTTTAGATATTTGAATATTTTTAAGAAACAAAAATGCTTCAGTATATTCCTTGTAAAAACAATATCTACTGTCTAACCTGTATCTTTATATAAACATGTTTCATAATTAAGAATTTTTAGCTCCTTTGGTCCTATTTGTATATAAGTCCCATTCAAATTCTTAAAGAAGCGACAAGGAAGTTATGTAAGGAGTGTGTCAGAGCTCTCCCAGGCATTGAAAACAATATATCCAATATAACGCTATTCTTTGCATTCTGTAAGCAATCAGACATCGATAGTAACAATCTGAGGGCGGGACATGGGAGCGCGATTCTAAACATTGTTGTGAGATGAGGTCTGTGTGTGAGAGTGGAAGTAGTAGTGTCGGTCTAGAGATCGGAGACAGAAGACGTGTCACGCTGCCCTCACGTCGTTTATGGCAGATCCTACAACACTCAAGACCTGATTTCATTTATATAGCCAGAAGAGATTTAGATAGTTTAACTGCGACTGAAGATGAAATTCAAGGCTAAATTCGTAAGCATAGCACAAAAGCAATTGCAGGGTTAGGCTTCTGATTGCCAGTTTGAGTCTGCAATAATCCCATGTTTTGCTTGTCAGTTAAAGAAGCCTCCTTATCCTCCAAATAATGATAACTATTCTCCACATCTAATTAGTATAAAAATGCTGTGATTATGAAATGTTGATGTAACTTTGAAATTGAAATAATTTGTTAATCTGGCACTCAGCCATTATTGATACCTACGTCATTGTAATTGTCATTGTCTATTATTGGTTATGGATTATGATGAATTTGAAGTTTTTAAATAGACTTAATTTATGAAATTCCTTCTCTCAAATTGTTTAGTATTTAACAGGATCCAAGCAAACTCCCTTTTATTAAATTCATTTGCAGTAAAAATATGTTTTGACGCTACTGCTGCATGCAGCTGCGAAGTGCTATAAACCACCTGGAAAAAGGCAGTCATCTGAAGAGGTGAGTGCAAAACTTAGAGCCAAAACAGAGACACTGACACACCACAACATGTCATGTACTCTAATCCTGTAAATTCCGTTGTATAAGTCAGATTCTGTATCACTTGTAAATTCATATTCAAATACTCAGTCAGATAGCTTATCAAAACATTCGTTTTAAGTTTGCCATATAATGATCTGTTGAGCATAACAGTGAATCTGACCCTCATACAGCACACACACAGTGTTATGCAGCTTAGATTCCATTTACTGATAGTTGATGTTGCTTATGGAGTCTATTTTCACAGACAAACATAGGCAATATTGGCTGTAGCTACATTATATATTGGTTGCATATATGTTACAGCCTTTGTCAACAAACAGTAAAATGCACGAAATTTTCTGTATGAATTTAAAGCTGAAGGACATACAAAGAAGTTTCTTCCACGCTAACATGAATCCATTGGTATACAGGTAAAAATTAGGTAACGAGATCCAGTCCATGTTAGCCCAAGGTGTCATTAAATCTGCCATGAGTTCTTCCAATGATACTCTTAATATTGCTGAAAAAGAGATGGGGCCATATCTTTGGTGTTAGATTCCAAACAAATCAAAACCATTATCATTCCTGAAAGAGATCATCCTCAGATATTAGAGGAATTGTTACAGAAATTTCATGGTGTTAAGGTATTATCTACTTTAGATCTCAGTAACAGCTTTTGGCAAATACTACTGCATCTTCCTTGTAGGAAATATACAGCTTCTCTCTGCTTTAGTACCTTTAACCAGTTTTGTAAATTGTCCCTAGGACTTTCGTCTTCTGCCTTCATTCGTGGATTAAATTCTATTCTTCCTGAACTTTCAAAGGAAAGAATAACAGCCCATGTCAGTGATATCCTCATTGCAGAAAAGTCATGCTTAGGTTATTAGTCTTCTCAATTCATTGCTACAAGTATTTGTTGAGTTTGGCACCACAGTTAATTTGGAAAAGTCAAAGCTTTGCTAATCTCTAATTTAATTTCTTGATCTTATTATATCTAATGAAGGAGCTCAACCCGATTAATAAATGTTGGGAGTTTTTACAAAAATATGTGTACCTATAATTAAACATCAACTCAGAGAGCTTTTAGGTCTTATTAGTTTCTACTATCACTTCATTAATTTGAGACACTTGACCATTCCCAGGTTGTGTGTCACTGGCATGAATTTCGAAGTTTGAGGGATGCATTTCATGCTGCACCTATATTATATTATCCAGATCTGTCACATGACTTTGTACTTCTAATGACACTTTCAAATGTGGGCTTGGTATCCACATTTTTTGAGAATTTCAAGAAATGGTGTCATTATCCAAAGTGCTATTGCATTTTCTCGGTGCCTTTTATCTATATTCAGAAGTTAACTTACTCTGTGACGAAAAGGAGGCATTGGCTGGGGTTTGAGCCCTTGATAAATTCCTCTATATCTTATATGGAAAGCATACTGAAGTATACACCAATCACCAGGCCCTTCAGTTTCTGATGATTGCTAAGTTAAGTCATGATCGTCTTAAGCATTGGGCCTTAACTTTGCTGGATGGTAATTGTTTATATTCCAGAAACGCAAAACACAGTAGCAGACACTTTATTCTCGTTCACTTGTTGATCTTGACAAAGCAACTGAAAAAGGAAGTCATGGAAATAACTTCAGTATCTCATACACTCAGAAGGTTGCATTTGAGAATTACATTTCATTAACTCTTGCTCACAATGCTAAGGAACAAGGCAAGGATCCTACTTGGAGGGGAGAAAAAAGAAATGGGATGATATGGATAATGTAGCTGTGAGACAATTTTATCTGATGTGGAACAATATTCTTTTCAAATGAAGGAGTCCTCAAAGTGGACTCTGGGTAGCATTTATTCCTGATGACATAGTAAGTAGACTTGTGTGGTACATACACCTTAGGGGCCCCAAAATGTTTTTGCAAGTTACATGACACATGCTATTTTCGAAATATGGAGTAAAGAATCAATACGAGGCCTCAAGGTGTAAACTACATCAAAGGATAAAACCTCCTACTATATTCCACTCTGCTCCACTGTATCCCATAATCCCTATTAAACTAAGACAACTCGCAGCTGGCGATTTATTTGGAACCCATCCCAGAACAAACGACGGTTACTCCTTCTTTACTTTTGTGGCAGTAGAACTGAATTCGAAATTTGTGTTATTTACCCCACCCAGTGAAGCAACAGCAAAATCTGTATCTGCAGCATTTGTTAAACACTTTGTGAAAGAAGTTGGATACCTAGCAAAGTAATACCTGACAACATGCCTGCGTTCCGATCGCAGCATTGGTTGTGTACGTTACAGGGTAGGAAAATTAAACAAATCTTAATCTTCTTTACAGATGAATGGAAAAACTAGTAGAAGCCGACCTCGGGGAAGATCAATTTGGATTCCGTAGAAATATTGGAACACGTGAGGCAATACTAACCCTACGACTTATCATAGAAGCTAGATTAAGGAAGGGCAAACCTACGTTTCTAGCATTTGTAGACTTAGATAAAGCTTTTGACAATGTTGACTGGAATACACTCTTTCAAACTCTAAAGCTGGCAGGGATAAAATATAGGGAGCGAAAGGCTATTTACAATTTGTACAGAAACCAGATGGGAGTTAGAAATGTCGAGGGACATGAAAGAGAAGCAGTGGTTGGGAAGGGAGTGAGACAGGGTTGTAGTCTCTCCCCGATGTTATTCAATCTGTATATTGAGCAAGCAGTGAAGGAAACAAAAGAAAAAGTCGGAGTAGGTATTAAAATCCATGGAGAAGAAATAAAAGCTTTGAGGTTCGCCGACGACATTGTAATTCTGTCAGAGACAGCAAAGGACTTGGGAAAGCAGTTCAACACAATGGATAGGGTCTTGAAAGGAGGATATAAGATTAACATCAACAAAAGCAAAGCGAAGATAATGGAATGTAGTCGAATTAAGTAGGGTGATGTTGAGGGTATTAGATTAGGAAATGAGAAACTTAAAGTAGTAAAGGAGTTTTGCTCTTTGGGGAGCAAAATAACTGATGATGGTCGAAGTAGAGAGGATATAAAATGTAGACTGGCAATGGGAAGGAAAGCGTTTTTGAAGAAGAAAGATTTGTTAACATCGAGTATAGATTTAAGTGCCAGGAAGTCATTTCTGAAAGTATCTATATGGAGTGTTGCCTTGTATGGAAGTGAAACATCGACGATAATTAGTTTGGACAAGAAGAGAATAGAAGCTATCTAAATGTGGTGCTACAGAAGAATGCTGAAGATTAGATGGGTAGATCGCATAACTAATGAGGAAGTGTTGAATAGGATTGGGGAGAAGACAAGTTTGTGGCACAGCTTGACGAGAAGAAGGGATCGGTTGGTAGGACATGTTCTGCGGCATCAAGGGATCACCAATTTAGTATTGGAGGGCAGCGTGGAGGGTAAAAATCGTAGAGGGAGACCAAGAGATGAATACACTAAGCAGATTCAGAAGGATGTAGGTTGCAGTTGGTACTGAGAGATGAAGAAGCTTGCACAGGATGGAGTAGCATGGAGAGCTGCATCAAACCAGTTTCAGGACTGAACACCACAACAACAACAATCTCCTTGTATCATGCATCTTCAAACCCTTGTGAGCACCTGATGAAAGGGCTTGGGAAACTTTGCAGATTTTATTGACATGGCAAACACATTTTTTGGGATGGATACCTTACCTTGTTTCAGAATGTACTGAATAAGTTACCAAATGATTCTACATCTTTGCCCCCTCTTGTGGTGTTACAGAATAAGCAGCCTACGTCATCATGAAATGATTGATTTTGCTTTAGTTAAGATTAAAAGAGGTGCTGAAAACAGGAAGCAGTTGCAACGATGTGTAAATGTCAAACAGTTACATTGAGGTCAAAAGGTCTTGGTGAAATCTCACCATCTTTCTCACAAGGAAAAATCACTCAGTCATATGTACTGCCTTCTATACAATGCATCATTTTGCATACATCGCATTGTTCACGAAAATGCTATGGAAATGGAAACATTGAGGACTCGAAAATCGTGAGATGTTCATCATGTACCTATTGTCAAGGTATTTGATGAGTAATGTAGGCAGAGGACCCATCTGTCTATGATGGTACATCAACTGGTGACTGATGTCTCCCGAGCTGGGTTTTACTGTTCCTTCTCCAGTCCATGGTGCACTCGTCTTCTTCTACTGATCTATTTAGGTAATAAGTGTAAATGACTCCCTCCTACTGTCCTAGTGAAAATATAATGAGGTAAGTTTTGAAACTGGTTGACCTTCCACTTCAAGAAATTGTTTTCCTAACTGGTGATGAGTGTAATTTGGTACGAATATTAAGTAGTTAATGAATGATGTTTCAGAAGTCTACTACATCAGTGCCATTTTTGAGATGTTTGAAAATAGTTCCCCAGAGATAATAATTCTCGACTATTGACTACTAGTAATAGAGAGATATGAATTGAACCTTCCGGCTGAATATGTATAATGTGAGAAACTCGACACAATTTAAAGAATGACAGTGATAGGGTATGTTCAAATGATTAAATTTGTGTGAATTCTTAAGGGACCAAACAGCTGAGGTCATCAGTTCCTAGACTTACACACTACTTAAACTAACTTATGCTAAGAACAACACACACACACACACACACGCACACACACACACACCCATGCCTGAGGGAGGACTCGAACCGCCAGTGTGAGGGGTCACGCAAGCCGTGACATAGCGCCTCAAACCGAGCAGCTACTACGTGCCGCGAGAAATGGTATAGTATCACATTTAGGCTAAGAAATACTAAGATCAAAGGTAAGAAATGATGTGCTTATGATGCAGCTGTATTTGCTGTATTTGTGTGATGAAGTACGTTGATATTATGTAATAATGTAAATCCTATTTATGCTGAATGGTAATGGAGGGACAAAATGTACTGAACTGTGATTGTATGTAAGGGAAGAGACGCTTATCAGAAGAAATACTACAGAGAGCCAATTGGGAGTAGAAGATGATGTTATTTCAGTAGTGGTGATACATTTTGATGTTTTTATGGTTGTTATTTCAGTCAGCCAATAAGGGATAAAGGACGATTTTAATCCTTGTAAAGGGATTTTATGTGGCTTAATATTAACTTTACAGGGATGCTGTGCTCCATTGGAAACACAAACCAAAATATATTTAACAGGAACATTTTCTTTTAGAACTGTGCTCTTTGTGTATGTCTTTATGATAAATTTACTCAACAGATAATAGAGCTACTTTGTGGTTGGTATCACATCTTTAAATTTTCGGGAATTTGCAGTTTTTTAATGAAAATATAATTAACATGTTTCTCTTCCATCACCACGAATGACAACAGTTTTCTAATTGTAATGATAACAGTGAATTTCACACAATTTAAGATGATGGTACATATAAGATTTATACTCTAGTAGTATTAGATATAGAGTGACACATGACAGACATTAATTATAATGTGATAACATTTTCTATTCTTAGAGTGTGTATAGAATAATTAACGATTTTGGTTGTCACCACATTTATTCCTGATTTTTATTGTACACGAGGTCTGTGGTATTACCGTTCTGTCTACATCTACATCTATTCTCCGCAAGCCACCCAACGGTGTGTGGCAGAGGGCCCTTTACGTGCCACTGTCATTACCTCCCTTTCCTGTTCCCGTCGCGTATGGTTCGCGGGAACAACGACTGCCGGAAAGCCTCCGTGCGCGCTCCAAACTCTCTAATGTTACATTCGTGATCTCCTCGGAAGGTATAAGTAGGGGGAAGCAATATATTCGATACCTCATCCACAAATGCTCCCTCTCCAAACGTGGACAGCAAGCTACACTGTGATGCAGAGCGCCTCTCTTGCAGAGTCTGCGACTTGAGTTTGCTAAACATCTCCAGGTAGATATATCATGTAACTTATGAAACTGGATCAGAGTTTTTTCACTTATGAGAGGTACTATAAAAATGGAGAAACGTACTCAAGACTGAAATTTGACACGAGTTTGCTGATTAACTGTATATTTGTTTAAGGAACTGATCGAAATGGCCCCAGAACATTACTGACAAGCCTTGCATGTATGAGTTAACGATATGTACTATATGTGTATTAAATTAGGATGCTTGAATAAGGTACATGTACACAGAATTCATTATGGTATTAACACAGATGTAGCTAGTTACATAACTCCTTTGTAAATTAGTTTCACATATTCTTGACTTGCCGGAAAATGATCTTGGTTAACATGCACGCACAGCCAATGGACAGATAATGCTCGATGACTTCATGCAGTTTGATGTGGCACTAAGCTGTCACACTACGTCTAACCTCATAAAAGATGAACCAGTGGAGACATACTTATTATGTCAATCCTACAATCATGACTGTATGTCTTCAAATTCTGGATTGTCAATGGAGGTTATGACAAGACACAAATTCCTCCCTGAGTCTGCCTGTATAGGCTCTTCATACTCTGGGTTGTAAATGGAGGTTGTGACAAGACAATTCATCCTCTCTGATTCTGCAAGGGTAACATACTTATTCTGAGCCCTGTGGGTTGCCAGAGGAGAAATTGAAGGCTAAGTGCTGCCCTGCTTAGTCCGCCCAAGGAATGTGCTCATGCTACTATGCTGGTGCAACAAAAACAGTGATGTGTGTGCCATTTTGCTGTGATATTTTTCTTCAAATGCATGTTATTGCCCTCATAGGTTTTCTCAATAATTTTGAACAGACAGTTGTTCACATTTTTGTACCACACTGTAAACATGTGTAATTTTCTTGCATATTTGAACAGACTGGAATATTCATTTGTGTTCATAAGATTTTCTTAAATATTTCAGCAGACAATTATAACATGCTTTGTAAGGTTTTGTACCATGCTGCATCAAACGTATCTTTCTTACTTCATTTGAATTGGCAGGAATGCTTTGTTGTCCTTGTAGGTCTGTTTTAAACATTTGTGCAGCTCATTGTAATGATGTTGTAATGCGTTGTACCTTATTGTAAAATTGTATTCATTTGTGCCCTTGAATTTTACTATACTAGATAAATGACTTACCACAGCAATATCCTTGTTATGACAGTCTCATGTAGCATAAAAAACATGTAACATGACTTATTACTGGAAGTTTCGTACACTGCATTTCGACTGACATATCACATTAGCATCGCTTTGTATCTCATCACTGATATTTGATATACATTATCATCCACCACAGACATTCGTAACCACACGTTTTGTGCCTTGCTTTTGTGATTCTTTTGAAGTATTTCTCTGGACGATTCCTGCTATTGTATCAGCAGAAATCACTCTGCAAGATTCTTGTTTAGGGGGCAGGGATGATGAAACGTAGCTGCCATATTAGCCATTAACATATTCAAGTAGCTTTGATATAAATTTAAAGGAAGTCTTGAATTTATAAATGTACCCAACCTCCATGGTATCGATATAACCATATGCTTTGTAAGCCTGTTCTTGAGACCTCAGATGTTGGTCAGAGAGGTCACTCTTTTTGAAGAGATTAGTAGGTAGTGTGTGTTAGTAAGTCTGACGATGTACCTGGAAGCTGGCTGCTGTGTAGTAGAGGCAGCATTACTTAAAAAGGATTTGGCTATAATACGTTTTTGAGGAATAAAGAGCAAATAGTAATGGATGAATTACAAACTCAAGTGTTAACGTAATACAGTTTTTTTCGTATTTGTAACTGTGTAGTTTCTTCTTGTTAGGACATTTCACATAGCTGAAGTTCGCAATAGAAATTTTATATTGAAATATGTGATTTAGTCTTACAGTTGAACAAATGGTAAGGAGGGTAATTGGACACAGGAGAATTATTAGAAAGGATTTTGGTAACTTGTCTGGCTGTGACAATTTTATGAAAGGATGTATTATTGTTATGGCTTAATAACGCATAATTATACTTTGAATCTCTGTTCTCATTTATCAGCTGTTAATTTAGTACACCATTTTTCATTCCTTACCTTCATGAATGCGTTTGTATACTCGCGTTTCACAACGCGAGCTGTGTGCTGCAGCAGCATTTTTGTGAAAATTGGTGTGGTACCATCTCGCATTGCACATCGCAAGCACAGTAATTGAAATTTGATTTTTGACTGTCACATCATTATTATTTATGGCAAAAGGTTGCAGACCAGAAAAGCGTTCTGTGCGCACAGACAGACCTACTAATTTTATTATAATCCAAATTAATGTCAGAGTGTACTTAAGAAAAAGAAATCTTATCAGTTCAGAGGTTTCATATTAGTAAAATATTTCAGGAAAGTACTTTTCGTGAGCTTTCAAGCACTTTTATCAGACATTCAGATGCATTATATTTTATGTTTATTTGCTCTGTGATTACAGTTATAATTCTGATACAGTGATTACTGACTAGACTAAGATAAAAATTTACAATATTCAAGGCCAATAATTTAGTCAGAATCATTTTGTTTTGCAGTCAGATAGCATATGTAAATTCTACTGAAAACGGATCGCTTTCTCGCTGACGAATTGTTGGTGTACCGGCTAGTCTGGATTTCTCAAGCTTCACATATTTCAGCTCAAAATTAAATTGTCACGGTTCTATCTCATGCACTTAGGTTTACGTATTTCGACATCAAAATAAATTTTACACACATTCTTTATATACCTACCTGACACAATCACGAATTTCAACAAATAAAAAGACAGGTTTAGAAGTTTTCATCAATAAACCTTACACTGCCTGACAACAGCCTCATCAGTTAGCCTTACAAACCCATATGCGAATAAATTACTGTAGATCCCCTCCTTACAAGGATACATGATGTCTGCGATAATGTCACCAACGAATAAGGGATTAGCGATCACGATTGCTTTACAGGAATGATGATTATCAAGGGCCAAAATGTCACTCAAGAGACCTAGGAGAATTTTTCTGTTCGGTCAAACTGATCGGGAGAGTACTGACTTGAAGGAAAAAATAAGACATTTAGCTCACACATCCAAACGAAGAACAATATTGACTAAAACTGAAGTACAGTACATCTCGCTGTCTAGTTAAAGATGTACCAGGAACCAACCATGATTTAATGGTACCACTTGCGACAGTATCTAACGTTTACTGCTAGTGTAGTTGCCCTTCTAAACAGCAACTCATACGTACAAACTAGTTGCATCTTTACATCCAGTTAATAGCTCTTTAGGTACGTGGGCTATGCCTGGCTTTATTTCAAAGAATAGCTCGATGTAGTGGTAGGATCGAGCAGCGCGAGTCCGCTTGCGTGCCTCGCATCTAATTCCCTACAAATAATAACCTGTACCTGTGATTCTGAAGTCAAATACTGTGTTCATTGGCTACAGCTGAGAGTTAACAAAATACACAGAAATACAACATAAATATTAAATGATTATTTAATTTAAATGACGAAGACGACACATAATTACGTTGAATAATGTTCATTCAAGAATGGCTATCTCAAATTAACGGGAAAATGTTCTATATATTCTGTTGAAATATTGATAGAAAATACCCTTATCACTTGCAGTATACTTACGCTGAGAGCGTTACGAGAATAAAAGGAAAATATCCAAACCATGTAGTCATCAAATATACATGAAAACTAAGTCCCAAATATACATGAAAACTAAGTCCATTTCGTTATCTCAACACACGAAATATTCACCAACTCAAAAGACTTCATGGTTGAGTAAGATGATTTTACAATTAACACACATGAGATTGCGATTAAAAACTCGTACTCTATTCTCAGTTCCGCAATACATGCGGAAAGAGTCTTAGACTGGAGCACATTCAGAACTGTCGAAATTTAAGTTCCCTTGAGAAATTAAAGATCGCTAGCGGCCATTCACCTCCAACAATTTTTCACCCACTCCATCAAAAACCATGCGGTTCCATAGGCAGTTCTGCCTTCTTCCAAAACAAACAGCCAATCGTGCAGAATCGATCCCTTGAGTTCATCATTCGAGAAGTCCGCCTCCACTTGCCTCCTGTAGTATTCCGCTACCGTTTGCTTCACCACTGCCTGAGGGCTGTCCCCCCAAAGACACATGGTTCTTAAGTTATGCAGACACGAGTTAACCCAGCTTGACCACTTTCCACACTATACTAATATACTGTAACGATATTTAAATAAATAAATGCTATAAATATTCGTTCATACTCAGATCATTCACAATAATTACAAATAAATGTTTGATCATAAATAAATGATCTAGCATTCTTACGTAATTATGCTGACATAAAATGACAATAAATTGTAGTTAAATATTGTTTAAACAGTTATTTATGCCTCCTTGTCAGAAGTGTCTATTGATCCTCTTTTCAAATGTGGTGTCCGCTAACCATCTTTTAAATTGTAACAATTATGATAGCACTCTCAATAAACATTTAAATAAAGTTATGGGCAAAATAGCAAACTGGTCTTTAAATAACTAAGCTTCTCATTAAATAACTACACAATTATAACCTAATGTGAGGTATTCATGCTGTATTCAGTTGCTGTGTAATTCTGAAGAATATAATGTTCTGACGAACATTTGTGTACTAAAAAGGAAGTAAAAGACATCGTAGGTCAATAAATAAAATAGATGCAGGTGAGAGGATTTCTCAGATGATAGCTATTGTGCAATGTTACCATCTGAAATATCGTGTGTTGAAGTCGCATGAAATGTTAAAAGTTATTAATTCAGAGGATCATTGTCGAAATGTTTATTCACTGTCAAACATTAACTACTGTAGTGGTAAAGATATTGAAAATATTATTGTGTCATTGCATACGCCTCATTTATCTAAGATCGCTAATGTATTCAGATCTACTTTAATGCTTGACTGTAAATTTTACAAAGTTGCAAGAAGTCATCATTCAGCTTGCCTGACACTCTGCCGCTCTTGCTCGGTCTCCAGCACAAAGAGCATGCGAGCAACAGCCGTCCAAATTCCTAACTTTGGGATTTACCTTTGTCCAGAGACACAGCTCTTCTTTGTATATGGTCTAGCCCGTACCTATCGCCTAGCCGTACCTGCGGCAGCGCGTCCTCAGTCCAGTGTTCGTTAGCTAGCCTGGATATGCGAAACGTTACACACTCAAAGAATGTTACGAAAACAAAGGCGGTTATATACTCTCACTACAGGGAGATCAATAGAGACAACTCAGTGGCAACTCGTGCATCGGTCAGAGAGTACTATGCGTAGTACCTACTATAATTGCCATAGTCATATCCAGGCAAGATATGTAGCAGAAAATTCTAGGAATTTCTGAAGAAAGTACATAAAGTCAATAAACAGTGAGGTGTCAAGGACAGGTTGTATACCAACAAGAAGACGGATTTCACGATCGATAAAGGAGTCATCTGGCCGTAAATCTAGAGAGAGAAACGTATGAGCTGTCGTGGTAAGCAAGGATTGTAATGTGGAAATGGCCACGTTAAAAAAATTTTCCCTTGAAGCAACAGTTGTCAGTGTTCAAAGCACGACAATATGTATTACTGAGCGTCGAACCAGAACTACACCTATTATGCTTCTGTCTTCGCAAATATTATAGGCTTAGAGTCGTCTGCTGCAATGTAAGACACGTTTCAATGTATTTTAGGGAAGGAAGTTCTAGGATGAAATCTTTTTGAACACTTTACGTTACATTAGTCTAATCAATGTTACACGATAGTGTAAATGAACATTATGTTTCCTACTCATTTATGTTTCTTATCCGTTCGAAAAGTTCTTTCCAAACATTGTTCGCTGATACAGACATTTCATTGACTATAACCTGAATGGGATATCTGTCCAGTAGGCGGCATCACGGAAGGTGGGAGGTGGGCCGAGTCTTGCACTTCAGAGCAGTTCTAGAGAACGTCCACTGCACCTGGCAAAGCAACACAGTTGTGCATGTAGGTCGTGCAGTGTCCCAGTCTCATCGTTATCCTGTTCGGCATCTGCCTTCAAGTGTAGGGGATGTCGCAACCAGCCTTAAGCTCTTTCTACTGTGCATAAAAGAATGTCTCGTTGCTCCTCCCATAGAGTTCGTATTAATACAGCAAGACATCGTGATCTAAAAGGTCAAAACCTTTTTATAAGTCACTAAGAAATCAAAATAAGTAGAGTGTTTTCATTTGTAGTTTATATCGAACAAGAACTATATTCAGTAGTGAAGTAAAGAGCTGGCTGTAAAACAGAATTCGACATAAGTTATCAAGTTTGTTCCGATAACTAGGCAACTACTCTTTGCGCATTGTTTTTCGAACATCTCTCAATACACGAATGGCAAAGATACAGGTCTGTAAATGCCATAGTATTTTTTTCCTTTCTCCTGTTTGGGGGTCCACACTGATTATATCGGCCTGTAAGCGAAGACCTAACTAAAAGAACGTATTGTGCAAGTAACATATTACATTGCTAGTGTAGAGTGCCAATATCTTCATTGACTGCCTTTCACGTACGTTAATGCATTTTCACCGATGTCTCTTTAGCACACTGTAGCGCTGGTTGTGGATGACTTCTCTGAACATGAGGTGTTGATTACAATTTTTCAGGCTATTAAGAAAGACATGGGAACTTAAAATTTCATTCAGGGTCACTAGCCTACTTGAATAAAAATTATTTAAAAATTTCTTGAAAGACCTAGAATACTAGGTGTCGAGAAGCACAGAGAGTTTGAATGATAAATACAAGTAATCAAATAGACTTTTGGTACAATTTGTAAATGTGGCTTTCTGCAAAAGAAAGTACTGATAACAATAACTGTGGCTATTCGGTTGTTTCAAAGACTTACGTGTTGTTGCTGTTGTTGTTGACATACATGTCAATCTTTTCACTGTATTCGTTTCTTGGTTTCTCTCTCTACAATTTTTACCTCCTGCTCTCCCCTCCAGTGTTAATCTGATGATTCCTTGATGTCTCTCAGTGTGTCCTGCCAACCGAGGTATTCTTTTCTTCTCAATTTTATTCAGTACTTCCTCACTATGTATGATATCTACCCCCTAACCTTCAGCATTCTTTTACAGCCCAATATTTGTAAAGTTCCTCTTTTGTGGACGAACAGCTTATCGTCCACGTTTCACTTCCATGCAAGGTTACACTTCAGACAATTACTTTTAGGAAAGACTTAAATTTACTTTCGATGTTAAGGAATTTCTCTTTTTCTTAAGAATACCAGTTTTAGCCAATGAATGTCTAAATTATATATTCTCATTACTTCGCCCATCGTTAGTTATTTTACAGCCCAAATAGCGTAATTCATCTACGACCTTTAGGTACTCTTTTCCTAATTCCGTCAGTATCACCTGATTTGGTTCGACTACATTCCGTTACCCTTGTTTTGTTTTTATTGATGTTCATATTATACTCTCCTTTCAAGACACTGCTCATTCCATTCAAAAGCTCTTCTAACTTCTATGTCATCTCTGACAATACTACAATGTCAGCGGCAAATCTCAAAGCTTTTATTTCTGCTCCCTGAACTTAGATTCCTTCTCCAAATTGTTCATTGGTATCCCTTACTGCCTGATCTGTATCATGTTGTTTCGGTGAGCCCAGATGTACCGATGTTTCGCATGTGTCGTGATCCTGTTCCGGATGCGCTTGATCGTGTTTCGGACGTCCATCGTCATTTTTATGTGCTTCTGTCAAGTGTAGTGTGTTGTGTTCAGCGACTGTGTCATGATCTTTTTCTTGGTGGGCATGATTTGTCTCGGATATCTATTGTCATTTCTATGTACCTCTGTTGTGTGCAGTCTGTTGTTTTTAAGGTATTCCGTACTAAAGGCTTCCCCTTCTTACCTTTTGGAATGTCGCCCACTAGAAAAGTTCGTGTTTGATGTGCCTCGCCACATGTGGTCTGCGTCGCCGTAGAAACACGCAACGTCGATGTAATCTTTAAGCTATTTTTCTTGAATAATGTTGTAACTATTGAGGGGATTCA
Organism: Schistocerca gregaria; assembly: GCF_023897955.1. Taxonomy (NCBI): domain Eukaryota; kingdom Metazoa; phylum Arthropoda; class Insecta; order Orthoptera; family Acrididae; genus Schistocerca; species Schistocerca gregaria. The sequence continues at coordinate 712,390,656 of NC_064922.1, forward strand.
TTCCATTGAGGCAGGCCGCTATGGCCAAGCGGGTCTAGGCGTGTCAGTCCTGCTACGGTCGCAGGTTCGAATCCTGCCTCGGGCATGGATGTGTGTGATGTCTTTAGGTTAGTTAGGTTTGTGTAGTTCTAAGTCTAGGGGACTGATGACCTCGGATGTTAAGTCCCATAGTGCTTAGAGCCATTTGAACCATTTGAACCATTCCGTTTGAGAATATGTTGTCAGCTGTAGCCCAACTTGTTGCCTCCAGACCAGTGCACGTCGCCAAGTTCTTGTTTTGGTTGCAGTGACTTGTGTTTGCTTCTGCGAGGTGGAATGCTGGTGTGCATATCTGTGTTTTGTTGAGAGGACGCCCGTACATTTCTGTTGTTGATATTTGTGTTCTTATCCCTATCTAGAAGTCCAAAGGGTGTTGTCTCATTGCTTTTGTTTTGGTGTGTGCTAATTGATAGTGTCGTGACATAATAGTCCGTTTTTTTTTATTTGTCTTTTGTAGATTTCTTTGTAAGTTGGACATTCTAATACCCCAGATTTGTTACATTTTTTTCTGTTCTTGCAAGGAATACAGCCAACAGGTGTTTTTTTCGAGAAATTAGAATTTTTTATGACCAGGTTTCGTACAATGCCCGCTTATAGCCTCCCTGACAGATCTTTTCGACGAATGGCCAAAATCCCAAGAGTTGAGGCCCTTTTGCAGTCACACATAGCCCCTAATGCGTAAAGATTCAAGTTGCACGTACACACTATCCCCCTGTAATGACATTAATATGACCCTTGGTGTCACATGTAGAAAATTATTCACCGTTCTTTTCCCTTTCGAACCTGCTTTAATCCATTTTGACTTCGTGCTGAAATTCGTCATTCATGTTTGGTGATGTGATAGCTGAACCCGGCCGCGGTGGTCTCGCGGTTCTAGGCGCGCAGTCCGGAACCGTGCGACTGCTACGGTCGCAGGTTCGAATCCTGCCTCGGGCATGGATGTGTGTGATGTCCTTAGGTTGGTTAGGTTTAAGTAGTTCTAAGTTCTAGGGGACTAATGACCACAGAAGTTGAGTCCCATAGTGCTCAGATCCATTTGATCCATTTTTTTGATAGCTCAAATTTATTTTAAACAATTCTTCTATTTATTTTTGATCTGTGAGAGTTGTTGGAACGCTATGTACTGCCGGTAATGCTCTTAGTTTTCTGGGTTCTTCACACCTAATGTCCTTTATGTTAAACGTTTTATCGATAAGCTTCCTCTTGTCTGCTTGTGTCTTAGTTTCAAGAATTACTGTGTTTACAGTATTCCTTATTGCTTCAACTTTTATATTATCGAATCTAGCGTTTACTGCTTTAGTTAAGGTTTCCCTTATGGCTTTAGCGTCCCAGTTTTTCTCTGCTTTAAAACAGAGGATAGTTGCCTGTTTATTGTTTGTTGATTCGATTTGTTCTTCAACTGTGGTTTTCCGCTAGGTACCTGGACCATCTGGAGCGAGTGCAGCGAAAGTCGGGTGTGTTGGCCTCCTTTCAAAGGGTAATTTTTTACTGTCTCCCTATAGCGCTGCGCTCTCCATTTCCAAATGCTGAATTCTGTCTATTGCGTCAATGGTATTTTCCGCTGCTAATTCCCTGCGAAATCTTTCGTTTCCAGTTCTTATTCATTATTGTGCCCATGATATTTGATCTGGCTGAGTGCTAATGCCCTTATTTTATTCCTAACTGCTGCAGTAATTGTGGTCGTCACACTTTCCTGCTTTTGTTCTACTTGGAAAGCCGCTAGAATTTTCGTCTACAGTTGCTACCATTTTTAAATCCATATTTTACGCCTGGGTGTTACATCCCCTGTTCAGAGTGTTTCTCTGAGGGCTTCTTGTTTCCGTGTTGGTGTGATGCCGTTCCCCTTACCTGCTGTTGTTATTGTAATGTTTAATTTCGATGTCTGGCCACCTTCATCGGTGTTTGATGCAGTCCACACAAGCGTGGCCTTCGATGTATGTTCCAGTTCTCTCGTGTTTGCACGTACTTGGAGCTTAACTTAGTGGAGAACCCGACATGCCCATATCCAAAATCTTTCGCAAAGTTAGGCAGAGGGGGCTCATACCGGGCGGTACTTGGTAACCTACAGCCAGCTCCTGAAATCTGGGTCTAATATAAGAGAAAAACAGTCAGTCCTGGTAAGCACTGTTAACTCGGCTTTCGTGTTCAGACAGTATGACGGTGTGTCATTGTCAGAGAACGAGAGGAAATAAGAGCCACACGCCGGTTGAAAATATCTGCAGCCAAATTTCCGTAGACCTTGTCCGCCGAGTAGGCCGCTGCTGTCTGGGACGCCTGACGCAACGAACAGCTGTAGCTAGCGCAGACAGCTCACGGCAAGTCGCGCTGCCTGCGTCCGACGTCACTGCAGACCGCTGCACTCCGCGCCGTCTGCAGAAGGCGCCTCGCGTCTCCGCTGCCAGAGGACGATGGCCTCCCGCTCCGTCAACTAAACTTGTCACAGCGCTCTCAAGAAAACGTTCACTAATATGGAGAAACCTCTCACGTCCAAATTATAGTCCTGAACTAGTCTTTATTGCTTAACATGATACATCACATCTTAACTATCCGAGCAGAAACTTGCGCTGCACTCGACCACTTCTTTCCACAACAAACGCGAAAATAAGTGCTGTGCTCGCCGAACACGTCCGTACGCCACAGCACACGCAACGTCAAAATCCACAGCTGGTTGAAAATCCCTGCCCATAATGCTCCGAACGTTCTCAATTGGGGACAGATCCGGAGACCTTGCTGGCCGAGATAGAGTGTGGCAAGCACGATCATAAGCAGTAGAAATTCTCGCCCTGTGCTGGCAGGCGTTATCTTGCTAAAATATAAGTTCAGGATGGCTTGCCATGAAGGGTAACAGAACGGGGCTTAGTATATCGCCGACGTACCACTGTACTGTATGGCTGCCGCAGGTGAAAAATTTGTCTTGCTCTGAAATAAAATGGCACCTCATGGCGTTATGGCGGTCGACAGTCAGGTTGGTAGCCCAGCGATGTCCAGGATATCTCCAGATGCGTCTTCGCCCTGGAATCCCTTTGACTCGAGTAGAATCTCTTTCAGTTATGATTCCGCTTTGAACTGAATCCCGATGATCTGAGGAGTCGCCCATGGAGAGTCCCAGGGCGGCAAGTGGGATGCCATCCTGACCAGCGCCACCATATGGCCCGACAACCAGGGTTGACAGTCTGGGGTACCATTTCATTTTGTAACAGGACGTTCTCGTGCGTTATCTGCAGCACAGCGAAACTTCGGCGATACTCTACGCTCCATTTTTTGCCCTTCATGGCAAGCCATCCTGGGCATATGTTTTAGCAAGGTAATGTCCGCACACACGAGCTCAGACTGCTTGTCTCCGTTCTTGCCAAGCCCCACCTTGGCCAGTATGGTCGCCGGCTCTCTCCTTAATTGAGAACGTTTAGAGCATAATGGGAATTGCCCTCCAATCAGTTCGGAATTTTGACGAACTAAAGCGCCACTTGAGCAGCATTTGGCACTATTTCCCTCAGGAGGACATCCAATAAATATCAGTCAATGCCAATCTGAATAACTGTTTGCATAAGGACCGCATTGGACCAACGCGTTACTATATTGCTAAATTTGTGAAGTCCTTTATTTTCAACAAACTACCCAACTTTTCTGAAGTTTTAATCGTTTATTGGTATGTAAATGTACATGAAATCTACCGGTTTCTATCACATTCGGATAATTCCTTCTTCGTGCTTAGTATTATGGCAGAGAGTGGAGATTATGCAACATAGTTCCTTCCTAGACCAACTTCCTCTCGTAAGACCAAAACAGTTGTTACACTAGGTAAGACTAGGGCCATTATATTTCCTTGTGACAGAAGCATAGTTCTTATAATTTCTGGTTCGACACTGAAGATTATACTAAATCGTAGTTTGGAGAGAAACAACTTTTGCTTCACCCATTACTATATCCATGCTACACTCCTGACATAATCACCACTACACCTGATATTATACCGACATTTAAAGCCATATGATCTGCTCTTGGAGCGTCAGAGTTGTCAGTCTGCTAGCAAGCCGCTTACTCTAGACACCTCACTTGTTCTATGCTTCACTCGCAGATGAAAGCGAATTTGGGAAGTGGCACTTCTGTACAGTATACATACTGGTTAGTAATTGGCGAAATATGTGGGATGCCAAAACACTTCGAAATATTTCTCGCCCATACGAAAATTCTTACGAACATGTAGAAGTATTCACATGCAAGTCGTACGTGGTGCACACCTGACGTGAGACAACCGTCCACTGGAAAACTAGGTAGTTCGCAAAATGCTAAAAATTGATCTTCAACAGGTTCTTCAGTAGGTTACTACCATTATAGTTTCACGCCTTTAAATTGACTATTACCTTAAATATTTATCTGAAAATAATACTAATAATAACCAGACCTCAAAAACCGAGAAAACATGTTGACTGAATAAAAAATTTTGTCAAAATATATTCATTCCTGGAATCTATAGTACTAAATACCCTACCCGGATTATGGCTCATCGTAAAATAATGCAGTTGGAAATTGCCTATGAAACGGATTCCAGCTGCAAGAAAAATTTGATTTTCAATATTTTGTGTAATTATTGGCCGAATTTAAAATTAGTGGTGTAACTACTATTCTGCAGCCACTGAGAAATTCAAGATAAGGGTGGTGGGATATTCAAAACCGTAATATGGCGCTGGAGGGAAATTTGAAAATCGTAAGGTGGAGGTGGCCCCTTGTCCTTCCCTGACCCACCCTACCTCCTGCCCACCCAATTTCTGACTAGAATTAAAATAAGGCAGTTGAGTCGTCCACGGCTCGTGCTCGTGGCATTTCTTATTTGTCATCTTCTACTACGGTACTGACGTCACTAACTTCCTAAATTACTTGCCCGTGAGCAGCAGCAGCAGTGCGTATCGATAAGTGCAGTGTCGTACCATCTCTGGAGCGACCGACAGGTTTTCCGGGTCGTCGTGTGCCTGGCAGTCAGTTCGGGATGGACCAGCAGCTCAATCAAGACGCAGCAAAAGTGAAGTCGGAGGACGGAGCGCCAGTGAGGCGCCGACAGCCAGTGCTCGCCGACCGCTGGTGACGCACATCAACTGTCGGACGGAGGGAGATTGGAGTGGGACGACTGTTGGTTTGTTTCTCGCTTGGTCGTCTCATCGGCCGATGTTTACTTGGTCCTTTCACCGTTTCCGGGCTTGGGCAGTTGTTCGGTAGGCCTGGAGCAGCGAGGAAATCTCCGCGGCGCGTAGTTTGGCCGAGGCCACTGGCGGCGTCCATGCGTGGTCGGAGTGTGTGACGCTGTCCCCATTGCTAAGAGGTCCTTGGCTATCTGACCCTGGACACGAAAGTTGAGTTTTGACTTAATCTACCATTATGTCATGGCCGTTCACATTGTGACGTTTGGATTTCGATGTCGGCTGTTGGCACATTCCCGAGAGCAACATCGTGTGTTTTCAAGTTGGCAAATTTTAGCCATCCTCCTGTTAGAGTTTAACTGTGCTTGGTTATTTTGAATTGAAGTGCACCAGCAGAATATTCTACCTTGTGGCCGTTAACGTTCCGGTTACCTCCCCGGCCATTGACGTAAATTCAGGCAGTGTATTTTCTTCATTGTGATGTCGCTGTCCAGAATGGTGTGTAGTTTGACAGCTCAATGTATAATTGGTTGTGGGCGCCAATACCTTGTGCGTTGTTCCATTGAACTCCCTGTTGCTGGCTGGTCAGGTGGAGCGGAAGTCGTCCTGTAGATTAGATTAGTACTTGTTCCATAGATCATGAATACGACACTTCGTAATGAAATGGAACATGTCAGGTTAATAAAAGGTGTCTATACAAGATATTAAGATATTACATCACACAAAATATTACATGACACTTAATATTTTTTTCTTTTGTTGGGTGGGAGGTGCGCAAATTACCCACTTAACTACACTCCTGGAAATGGAAAAAAGAACACATTGACACCGGTGTGTCAGACCCACCATACTTGCTCCGGACACTGCGAGAGGGCTGTACAAGCAATGATCACACGCACGGCACAGCGGACACACCAGGAACCGCGGTGTTGGCCATCGAATGGCGCTAGCTGCGCAGCATTTGTGCACCGCCGCCGTCAGTGTCAGCCAGTTTGCCGTGGCATACGGAGCTCCAGCGCAGTCTTTAACACTGGTAGCATGCCGCGACAGCGTGGATGTGAACCGTATGTGCAGTTGACGGACTTTGAGCGAGGGAGTATAATGGGCATGCGGGAGTCCGGGTGGACGTACCGTCGAATTGCTCAACACGTGGGGCGTGAGGTCTCCACAGTACATCGATGTTGTCGCCAGTGGTCGGCGGAAGGTCCAAGTGCCCGTCGACCTGGGACCGGACCGCAGCGACGCACGGATGCACGCCAAGACCGTAGGACCCTACGCAGTGCTGTAGGGGATCGCACCGTCATTTCCCAGCAAATTAGGGACACCGTTGCTCCTGGGGTATCGGCGAGGACCATTCGCAACCGTCTCCATGAAGCTGGGCTACGGTCCCGCACACCGTTAGGCCGTCTTCCGCTCACGCTCCAACATCGTTCAGCCCGCCTCCAGTGGTGTCGCGACAGGCGTGAATGGAGGGACGAATGGAAACGTGTCGTCTTCAGCGATGAGAGTCGCTTCTGCCTTGGTGTCAATGATGGCCGTATGCGTGTTTGGCGCCGTGCAGGTGAGCGCCACAATCAGGACTGCATACGACCGAGGCACACAGGGCCAACACCCGGCATCATGGTGTGGGGAGCGATCTCCTACACTGGCCGTACACCTCTGGTGATCGTCGAGGGGACACTGAATAGTGCACGGTACATCCAAACCGTCATCGAATCCATCGTTCTACCATTCCTAGAACGGCAAGGGAACTTGCTGTTCCAACAGGACAATGCACGTCCGCATGTATCCCGTGCCACCCAACGTGCTCTAGAAGGTGTAAGTCAACTACCCTGGACAGCAAGATCTCCGGATCTGTCCCCCATTGAGCATGTCTGGGACTGGATGAAGCGTCGTCTCACGCGGTCTGCACGTCCAGCACGAAGGCTGGTCCAACTGAGGCGCCAGGTGGAAATGGCATGGCAAGCCGTTCCACAGGACTACATCCAGCATCTCTACGATCGTCTCCATGGGAGAGTAGCAGCCTGCATTGCTGCGAAAGGTGGATATACGCTGTACTAGTTCCGACATTGTGCATGCTCTGTTGCCTGTGTCTATGTGCCTGTGGTTCTGTCAGTGTGATCATGTGATGTATCTGACCCCAGGAATGTGTCAATAAAGTTTCCCCTTCCTGGGACAATGAATTCACGGTGTTCTTATTTCAATTTCGAGGAGTGTATATCCAAATTCCATCTAATGAGTAACAGGTGGGTCAGTGGACTGTTGTCGGATGTTTTATTATCGGATCGAGAATGGTTGGACGTTAGTTTTTAAATTCCAGGCCAACCCTCAGAAACTTCTGACGTTGGGTGTGCTGCCTTTACTTATTTGTGCTTGTTGTCTGTGCTTATATGGCTTCTAGCCGATTTTTAAATTAAGGTTGGTTTGCCCTTAAAGCATAAGATCGTTTGGGCCTTCAGCCTAATTAATGAACTGTTTTAGGGCAAGGCCTTGGCCTTTTAAAAATTTGTTTTCCATTGAGTCTTGAGTGATGGGCCTTCAGCCGATTTTCTTGAAATTAAAATAGTTTTGCTCTTAAGGTGTCAGATTGTTTGGGCCTTCAGCCTTATTAAAGAACTGTTTTGAGGTAAGTCCTCTTGCCTTTTAAAAATTTAGTTTTGGTTTGAGTCTTGGCCTTCGGCCAATTTTTTTTAAAATTAAAGTTGCCTTGCCCTTAAGGCATGCGATTGTATAATGCATTCAGCCGGTAAATTAATGCTGTGGTTTTCATTTTTTTTAAATTTTCTTGGCTCTTGTAGTGTTTAGTCAAATAAATAAAGTTATATGTTCGAGTGTAACTGACAGCCGCTTATTTTGGCCCAATTCCACAATTTAAACTACCTGTCCTGTCCTGCGGGTTTAGCAGGGCATATCAGCAGTCAATTGCGTACAATTGGTGCTAAGTCCAAAGATACGCTGTATGTCTGAAAACATAGTGACTTCTTCATTTCAATTGGCTTTATTTCAAAGTTATTTCGCTCTGAAGTGCTTAAAATAGCACTATATTCGGAGATATTTGTCTGTGAATGATGGATGTCAAGTCGCTAATAGTCTCTCTGTTTAATCCTTGTATGGAGCGTGGACAATATAATACGTTACAGAGAGGTTGGTGAGGCAAGAAAGAGCGAAAGAAATTCTCTGTATTTAAAATTTATTGTGAAAAAGTTTAAATTCGAAAGAAAAGATAGATACACACTTGATTGACTGCACACATTTACATATGCTGTACAGCAGATACTAGTAAACACACTCTAGATATGACAAGGAATGTTCAGCGTTCAAATTGTACAATCTTGTTTACATTCGATGTTTTTACATTTTTCAAACAAACACTATGTGAACAATTATGAAGTACATTTCTTGATCACGAAAATATGCAAACAAATTTAATCATATAAATTTCCATCGAAATTTCATATTTTGACTTAGATGAACTCAAGATAATGATATTATGTGTAACTGGTCATTGAGTAGTTTAATGTAGTCAGTGAGAACGGAGTATGTCTGTATGTGAATTTACATCAGTTACAAAGGTTGTAGTGGCCACAAGCTATAAACTATACTTACTACCTGCACTGACAAACTAAAATTTGTATATTTCACACATACATTATTTTTTTTACATTTTCAGTTTTTTCACAATAAAACCAATCATAATGGTCATTATTTTTCCTGTTATAATGACCCCAAGCAAAGTTATTTACCTTATCCAGAAGTATAGAACGTTTATATCCCTGTGCTAATAAACCTATTTTTTTGTTATTTAATGGTAGAAACTACGTAGTTTTTGACTGAATTACATGTTGTGTAGTTGATTTAACTTTTGAATCCAGCATACACTGCCTGTATTCATAAATGGTGTACCTATTAACAGATGACCGTTTAAGCCTATGCTGTTTACATTATGTATCCAGACTCGGTCTTGAGTACACACATTTATGCTGATGGACTGACAAATTCTGTAATAGATTCACCATTCTATTTGTCTGTCATTAATGCGATCTCTATTTTATTTGTAAGTAGAATATCGTATCTATTATTTGCTGTGAAACCTGCAGCATCAAATCTTGTAAGGATGTCAGTCTTCATATCCTTGTCAATATTTGCAGTTTTAAAGTCACAAATTTATCTATCAGTGTCTGTATAGCACAGTTTTCATGATTTACTGGAAGCTTCTTTGATGTGCATTTATAATGAAAGTCAAGAAGGGTTTTCGAAAGAGGGCCATTCTCAAATATGGAGGCTATCCAATATCAACTAATTTTTTGCTCAAAGTAACGATCTATTGTAGATTTGTTTTGACAGTCAATGAAGCTGCTCCAAATCTGCCTTCACAGGATGTTGCTAGTCTTAAGCCAGACATCTTCGCGCCTTCTGAGTGGTTTTGCAAACACAGTACTTTTCTCAAAATCACTGATTGCACTCATGTGTTTTTATGCATGAATCTCAAAGAAAAACTTCATAAGAAGGTAAACGATGAAATTCGATGAATCTTTTTTTTTAATTTATGTTGTAAACGTTTTTTTAGTTTTCTATAACAAATAATATACGTTTTCTTTCTCATCATAGGGGGTCGAAAATAATTTTTTGTGTTGTTACTATCAGACGGTGGTGACATTTCTTCCGCTGCATCCACGGCCGGTGTGAGGGAGCAACGAAAGCTGCTGCTTGTGGAGCGGTAACTACTGTACCGTTTCAAGATGAACACAGTGGCTACACAACTAGACCTTTACGTCTGAACCATTGCCCTGGAAATGTTCTGTCCAGATACTGCCATACATTAATTCCAGAATGTGGAGGTGCACCATCATGTTGGAACCATATCCTCTGCCGAACACGTAGTGAAACATCTTACAGCGCATCAAGCACATAATTTGAGAGGAGTGCATATCTTTGTGCAGTCAACCAGTCAGGAAACATGTAGGGGCCCAAACACCTGTCGCCAGATATTCCGGCCCACACGTTGATACCAAAGTGAACTTGATATCCATGGTCACTGGTGATGTGCGGCTTAACCTCACGCCAATATTGAAGGCACACTCGCGAGTGAATGCTGCTTCATCTAATCATATGACAGTGTTCACGAAGTCATCGTTGGCTTCCTGTTGTTGTTGGAACCATTCACAGAACTGCATCAGCTGAGGGTGAACTGCAGGAAGCAGACAGATGTTGCGTGAAAGCAAATTTATAGAGGTGCAGCCCATACTCATGCACCACGTTAACGACCGTGCGTTGCGAGACATGCAGCTGCCTTGCTACACTTCGTGTACTTTGCTGAGGATCTTTGTGTACGACCTCCAGAATCTCTCTTCAGTAACTGGAGTAGGGCGAGTCCACGGACGATTTCTGTCACACAATGGTGGAAGGAGAGAATATGACTTTCGAAGACGCAGCTCCAGATGACTAACCAGGTTTTTGGCTCAAATAGCTCTGAGCACTATGGGACTTAACTTCTGAGGTCATCAGTCCCTTAGAACTGAGAAGTACTTAAACCTAACTAGCCTAAGGACATCACACACATCCACGCCCGAGGCAGGATTCTAACCTGCGACCGTAGCGGCCGCGTGATTCTAGACTGTAGCGCCTAGAACCGCTCGGCCACTGCGACCAGCGAAACAGGTTTTTATCAGGATGGCGTCGACGAGGATATCTAGCAGTATATTCACAAGCGACAACGCCCTCCCGGTTATCAGATGCACCAAGGACCAGAGGTATATACACATATTTATCGTTTGTGTATGCCATATGTTTGCCACACAGGTTTAGAAGCTTTCAATGAGAAAATTCGATACGTGCACGCATGTACATAGTAATCTGTCACGGGTGAGTTACTCCGTTGGCCTCTAGTGCCTGTCTGGTAAACAGTGTTTACAATATAAACGTGCCGTCAGTCCTGAGCGTTGTTCCACCGAATGCGCATTACCCCTGACACAGATATTGTTCTACATGATTCATCTCGACACCGCTAATTTTGAATTGTTCGGTTTCGAATTACACTGGTTCCCTAACGGTAACAGACATGATATTTCCACAGTGTCGTAGGTAGAATAATAATAATAATAATAACAATAATAATAATAATAAAATAATAATGCACTGAGATACATACTAAACGGCATGCTGTTACCAGACTCAGTGTTGAAAGGCATAATCAGTGGGACCATGGTGATAATATACACAAACAGTAATCGAGTTTGGACATTACTCGCAAAGCACGTTGCTAGTCCTACTGGTAACGTAAAGCTCTAAAGATATGCAATGGACCTGATCGAGGCAAGAATAATAGCTGGTACTAATCTATGGGACAACTGGAAGAGGGTACAAAGAAAATAGGTTTCGCATCTAGTACATGAAGTGGTGCGAATAAACCAACGCCCACGACGCTTCTTTCAAAGTTGACCAATCTTCCATTTCTACGAATATAGTATGTAAGGGCAAATGTTATCTAAAGGACCAGCTGCAACCGCTGTTGACGATTAAGATTTCAGACACGTACCACCTACACTAAACTTACCAAAAACAACATATGCCTCAACCCAGGATCGAACCATCGACCTCCAGTATGCCAGCCCAAAAGTCTATCCACTGCACCAACTGTACAGTACACGAGAGTTGTGCTTATAGAAGTAGGTATCATGCATGTGCTTACAATGTTGCCAGATTCCACTCTTTAACGTCCTTTACGTGCCGGATATACTTGCGAACCGGATTTCCAACTTGTCGCTAGTGGTCAACCCACCATCTGGCTACCCGAGCACGACTCAAGGCGAGGCCTAAAATTCCATACCTCGTGAAGCATGTGTCTACAGCCTGTATGCATGCATATCTGAAGGAACCTTGCATCGTAATTCGAAGTAACTCAAGCACTGCAATTTCATGTAAAGTACAGAAGGTAACTCCAGGTTGCTGCAGAAGTCGTTAAATTTTAAATATTCATTCTCGTAACTAGAAAAAAAACTGTTCAAAAGCTTAAACTGTGCACTGCCAACCAAATGTGTATCTCATTTTTCTGTCGAATTAATATAGCACACACAATCATCACATATGCCTACGGATCTACAATGAGCAGCAATAATACGACGTGATAACATCAACAACTTTCTTATCTCATAGAAATGACTGATATTTGTATCAGCAACTTGCACGTTTCTCATGAAGGTGGATGTGATCTGTAGTGGCATAACCCGAAATTCTTTTTTATTTCCTTTGACATCAATGACCATCCACTCATAATCAGAATACTAAATGCTGCAGCCGTCTACAGAGACTTTGGTGTTCTTCACTTAAAACACTTTACATGTTTCAGCTCCGCTTTGTCATCAGACTGTAAGATGACCAATTTATACTGCAGTACGGTAAGACATGGGTTTTGCAGGGTTATTTACAGGGTATAAACCTTCTACAATTGACCAAGTGAAACAGATATTATAAAATGACTGAACATTCATCACTGCATTAAGCCCATTATTTTCATTCACGTTAAAGCGGGATTGAACTATTCCTTCCAACGTCCAGCCAGAAACTCTCTCTTTAAAAGCCTCAAGTTTCTTTAACAGTAAAAATTAATTTTAGAGTGTGATTAATTAGATAAACTCTGTTCTCTGAAACTTGAAAATAGGTTTCCAAGAAATGTGTATACTCATTAAACCGAATTCTGTTATCTAGCACACATGCACAAATTTGACTACTAAATGCCGACTCAACAGCAAACCATTCAAAATCATTCCTTGCACCTCACTTAAAGTATTTTGGTGGCAATTCATCCATATTGAGAAACTGACATTAAAACAATAGGTTATTCTCAAAGTGAATGGTGATGACGTCGAAAAAGTTCAGACCACTGAGAGACTTCTCCACTCTGAGAGAGTTCTTTACTGCTGGCCTTCGTTGGTCTTCTTCTTCAATTGGCTAGTAGCTACTGCAGTCCTTCGCCAATTCAGATACTCTCTTAGGCGGTTAGGGGAGGGAGGCTGGATTGGATGGCAGCTGCTTGCATTTTCAGCAATATTCAATGAAGAGCCTGTTTGAGTTACAGAAAGGAGGTTAATTTGGTAGCATTCACGGATATGACAAGGAATTCAAAACAGGAACATGTGTAACAAAAGCCTGAGCGATGGATTGTGAACGACCTGCATGAGTAGAAACGTTTCAGAAATGACAGTTCAATCGATTAATGACACTAGTCTCCCTTTTTTTGTAGAGAGTTGCTAAGTGTGTCGAATTTCGTGGTGATCAGGTGTGTTTTTCGGCAGATGACAATTACCCTCCAGGTTCTTGCAGAATCTACAACACTGAACGAGAAAGGAGAGCTTGTATGAGTTAGAGAAAGTAGTGAAATAACTACTCAACAAAATAGTGAAATAACTACTCAACAAAATTCCTTGGTTTTTCTGTTGCCACATTATTTTCCTTGTGTATTCGAGCAGGCAAGTCCTATCTTGCCAACTAGTGTATCATATATCTCTGCTGTTGCCAAACTACTTTCCTTGCGTATTCCAACAGGCAAGTCCTATCTTGCCAACTAGTGTATCATATATCTCTCTGCTGTTGCCAAACTACTTTCCTTGTGTATTCCAACAGGCAAGTCCTATCTTGCTAACATGTGTATTATATATCTCTTCTAAACCTCCAATACGTATATGTTATCAAGATATGCCTAGTCAAGAAAACAGTTGTGTACTCTGAAAAAGTGCGTATTCTATCACTGTGGCCATCACATTTCACGTCTACCGTTAAAGCAACCCGAAGCAGATATTAAGATTCAAGTAACTCCAATGGGGGTGTCACTCCCTCATCTGTGTGCTGTATAATTGTATTGGCTGGCAATAGCTGCAATTTAAAAGTGAAATTAACCGTGCCTTGTGGCATATGACAACAAATCATTATAAGCAGATTTCGCAACCTCTGATAAGATGCTCATATCGTACACCAATCGAGCTACTGGGTCGCTGTTGCTGGCCTGTGTTGCATGCCAGAGGAACTACATGTGTTGCTGTGTGTCTCCTCCCATATATTGGCGGCCATTAGTGACTGTGATAGCACTCCGCTTATATTTACTATTTTCAGTGTTGAAGTATAATTTTGTCATAGATATTTAACCACACATAAAAGTAGTTATATTGTATGCGGTGTCCCTCAAGATCTTTTGTGTATTGCGAATGTGGCCGAAGCAGACAACTTGGCATGTATGTTGCTCCTATTCCGTAATATGTAAACACTCTACGCTGTGAGATTACTTAAATCTGTGGAAAAATAGTTGTAACTTAAAATCAAACCGTTAAATCCACACGCATAGTTTTAAAACTAACGCATGCAAAAGTGTATAACTTCTAAACGTAAATAATTTGAGAAAAAATAAAAAGGGAGATGACAAGCTGCTGTATTATAGAAACATTGTGCTGTCTAGACGGTACCATCCAATGCAAGGTCCAAGAATATTTCTGACTCCCGAAACATTTCCATGTATGATATGACTACTCTGGTAATTTCCTCATAAGCAGGCAGGAGTCAAGAAATATTCTAGCATTCGGAGGAGGCATTTGATGATAGAAATTTCTTGAAAAAACCTAACCGCAGTTAAAAGCCCATTTGTTTTAATGATTGCCACCCCCACTCACTAGTCATGTATGTCCTTGACTGACTCTCTCTCTCTCTCTCTCTCTCTCTCTCTCTCTCTCTCTCTCTCTCTCTCTCTCTGCCTCCCTGCCTCTCATGGTAATAGAAAACTAGCTGGACATTTTTGAACTTACTCAACTTCCCCCTGAATAGATCAGACAAGCGTAGTAGCTTGCCTCTTTAATAGATCTGCTGCACCTGTCAAGTATTCTGCCAATAGAACGTAGTATTTGAAATGTCTCCCCAACAAAATATTTATTGCGATGGTTCTAATAAAAGATTTTCGTAATTGTACTCCATAGGCATGTTGTTCAACTTCAAATATTTTTGTTTTATCGTGTATCTGAATTTTTATTAATATTCATATTGCATTAACATCTGTTTCCACTTTTCGCACCATACGCAATCCTTGCCTAAAACATCATACAACTGCACAATAGTTTCGCCAATTTGTATTTTGAATTCCGCACCACCAACGTCATGGATTCTTCAGCAACAGCAGCGCCGACAAGGGGTGGAAACTTGCACTGTTGACCAGAAAACACATACCAACTTACTAAAACGCTGTCATAACCTATTAGCACAATCGTATGTTGAAGGCTAGCACTGTAAGGTAACTATTAAAGCAATTAGAAGCTGTGTGTAAATCTTGAGGCAGCATAACTCGCGACGCGCGTTTTACCCAGTGTTACATTCACCCAGTATTTGAGAATGACTGCACTTAACGACTTCCAAAACAATTTATACATAATTTCAAACATTCACTAAACTTTTGCTAGTTGGCATCCCTCACGATATTCTGAATGGAAAGTAGATTATCATTCACTAAATTTCCGCTGTTCATGCAATGACAATTAAGCACTCGGTAAGACGTTCTAATTTATTACTTCTTGCTACTAACTCTATCCCAAACAGACACTATAGTACTCAATGAAGTAGAAGATTATATCGTTTTTCAACGGATAGTTCTGGAGATATGATTTCATAAACATTTAGTTGCGTGAAAAACTGTGTTTTGCTTAAAATGGGACGCAAATTAGCCAGACTATATTCATCTAGTGTTTGACAATGAGAGGACTTAGGGACTTCCAAGAATCTTTAAACGTAATTTCGAATAATACCTAAAGATTTTCTCTCTCAACCACTTAACGTCAAACATTTTACACATTAACTCATTTGCAAAGTAAACAGACGTTTGAATTAATTCAATAAACAGCACTCCGATGCTTCAATGAATCGAGGCTTCAACGGTGCCAGATTAAGACATTGTAAAGGTGTGGTCAAAACAAGAATGTCTGTAAGCTACTAAAAGCCTCTCAATGAACTAGAAAAGTCGATAATCCTGCAAAACATCTTATGACAAATTATATAAATGAATCATGGGTGCAGTCCAGACTCAGGCCAGACGGGAACTTCTGGGGACCACGAAGTGGAGAGGATCTCGGAGACCGTGAAGAAAAGGAGGCTGAGAAATGTTGGACACCTACACAGAATGGACAAAAAAGAATTGTCCAAAGAAATATTTGATTTTCCCCGTAAGAAGATCACCACAGTGTGGATTAAGAAGCTCGAAAAGACTTTGAGAGGGTCAACTACCCGGAAACGCTCGTGTTAAAACGGAACAAATGTAGAAACATCATGCACGTTCTGGAAGGGTTTCATGCTGAAAGAAGAACTACAAAGACTGGAAGAACATTGACAGAGGAATAAAAGCAACATTATAACGATCATATGAAGGAGTATTGAAAACGGTGGCCACATGGAACAAACGAAATAATGCGATTGTATAATGCATTCAGCCGGTAAATTAATGCTGTGGTTTTCATTTTTTTATTTTCTTGGCTCTTGTAGTGTTTAGTCAAATAAATAAAGTTGTATGTTCGAGTGTAACTGACAGCCGCTTATTTTGGCCCAATTCCACAATTTAAACTACCTGTCCTGTCCTGCGGGTTTAGCAGGGCATATCAGCAGTCAATTGCGTACAATTGGTGCTAAGTCCAAAGATACGCTGTATGTCTGAAAACATAGTGACTTCTTCATTTCAATTGGCTTTATTTCAAAGTTATTTCGCTCTGAAGTGTTTAAAATAGCACTATATTCGGAGATATTTGTCTGTGAATGATGGATGTCAAGTCGCTAATAGTCTCTCTGTTTAATCCTTGTACGGAGCGTGGACTATATAATACGTTACAGAGAGGTTGGTGAGGCAAGAAAGAGCGAAAAAAATTCTCTGTATTTAAAATTTATTGTGAAAAAGTTTAAATTCGAAAGAAAAGATAGATACACACTTGATTGACTGCACACATTTACATATACTGTACAGCAGATACTAGTAAACACACTCTAGATATAACAAGGAATGTTCAGCGTTCAAATTGTACAATCTTGTTTACATTCGATGTTTTTACATTTTTCAAACAAACACTATGTGAACAATTATGAAGTACATTTCTTGATCACGAAAATATGCAAACAAATTTAATCATATAAATTTCCATCGAAATTTCATATTTTGACTTAGATGAACTCAAGATAATGATATTATGTGTAACTGGTCTTTGAGTAGTTTAATGTAGTCAGTGAGAACGGAGTATGTCTGTATGTGAATTACATCAGTTACAAAGGTTGTAGTGGCCACAAGCTATAAATTATAGTTACTACCTGCACTGACAATCTAAAATTTGGATATTTCACACATACATTATTTTTTTTTACATTTTCAGTTTTTTCACAATAAAACCAATCATAATGGTCATTATTTTTCCTGTTATAATGACCCCAAGCAAAGTTATTTACCTTATCGAGAAGTGTAGAACGTTTATATCCCTGTGCTAATAAACCAATTTTTTTGCTATTTGATAGTAGAAACTACGTAGTTTTTGATTGAATTACATGTTGTGTAGTTGATTTAACTTTTGAATCCAACATACACTGCCTGTAATCATAAATGGTGTACCTATTAACAGATGACCGTTTAAGCCTATGATGTTTACATTATACATCCAGACTCGGACTTGAGTACACACATTTATGCTGATGGACTGACAAATTCTGTAATAGATTCACCATTCTATTTGTCTGTCATTAATGCGATCTCTATTTTATTTGTAAGTAGAATATCGTATCTATTATATGCTGTGAAACCTGCAGCATCAAACCTTGTAAGGATGTCAGTCTTCATATCCTTGTCAATATTTGCAGTTTTAAAGTCACAAATTTATCTATCAGTGTCTGTGTAGCACAGTTTTCATGATTTACTGGATGCTTCTTTGATGTGCATTTATAATGAAAGTCAAGAAGGGTTTTCGAAAGAGGGCCATTCTCAAATATGGAGGCTATCCAATATCAACTAATTTTTTGCTCAAAGTAACGATCTATTGTAGATTTGTTTTGACAGTCAATGAAGCTGCTCCAAATCTGCCTTCACAGGATGTTGCTAGTCTTAAGCCAGACATCTTCGCGCCTTCTGAGTGGTTTTGCAAACACAGTACTTTTCTCAAAATCACTTATTGCACTCATGTGTTTTTATGCATGAATCTCAAAGAAAAACTTCATAAGAAGGTAAACGATGAAATTCGATGAATCTTTTTTTTTTAATTTATGTTGTAAAGGTTTTTTTTAGTTTTCTATAACAAATAATATACGTTTTCTTTCTCATCATAGGGGGTCGAAAATAAATTTTTGTGTTGTTACTGTCAGACGGTGGTGACATTTCTTCCGCTGCATCCACGGCCGGTGTGAGGGAGCAACGAAAGCTGCTGCTTGTGGAGCGGTAACTACTGTACCGTTTCAAGATGAACACAGTGGCTACACAACTAGACCTTTACGTCTGAACCATTGCCCTGGAAATGTTCTGTCCAGATACTGCCATACATTAATTCCAGAGTGTGGAGGTGCACCATCATGTTGGAACCATATCCTCTGCCGAACACGTAGTGAAACATCTTACAGCGCATCAAGCACATAATTTGAGAGGAGTGCATATCTTTGTGCAGTCAACCAGTCAGGAAACATGTAGGGGCCCAAACACCTGTCGCCAGATATTCTGGCCCACACGTTGATACCAAAGTGAACTTGAATCCATGGTCACTGGTGATGTGCGGCTTAACCTCACGCCAATATTGAAGGCACACTCGCGAGTGAATGCTGCTTCATCTAATCATATGACAGTGTTCACGAAGTCATCGTTGGCTTCCTGTTGTTGTTGGAACCATTCACAGAACTGCATCAGCTGAGGGCGAACTGCAGGAAGCAGACAGATGTTGCGTGAAAGCAAATTTATAGAGGTGCAGCCCATACTCATGCACCACGTTAACGACCGTGCGTTGCGAGACACGCAGCTGCCTTGCTACACTTCGTGTACTTTGCTGAGGATCTTTGTGTACGACCTCCAGAATCTCTCTTCAGTAACTGGAGTACGGCGAGTCCACGGACGATTTCTGTCACACAATGGTGGAAGGAGAGAATATGACTTTCGAAGACGCAGCTCCAGATGACTAACCAGGTTTTTGGCTCAAATAGCTCTGAGCACTATGGGACTTAACTTCTGAGGTCATCAGTCCCTTAGAACTGAGAAGTACTTAAACCTAACTAGCCTAAGGACATCACACACATCCACGCCCGAGGCAGGATTCTAACCTGCGACCGTAGCGGCCGCGTGATTCTAGACTGTAGCGCCTAGAACCGCTCGGCCACTGCGACCAGCGAAACAGGTTTTTATCAGGATGGCGTCGACGAGGATATCTAGCAGTATATTCACAAGCGACAACGCCCTCCCGGTTATCAGATGCACCAAGGACCAGAGGTATATACACATATTTATCGTTTGTGTATGCCATATGTTTGCCACACAGGTTTAGAAGCTTTCAATGAGAAAATTCGATACGTGCACGCATGTACATAGTAATCTGTCACGGGTGAGTTACTCCGTTGGCCTCTAGTGCCTGTCTGGTAAACAGTGTTTACAATATAAACATGTCGTCAGTCCTGAGTGTTGTTCCACCGAATGCGCATTACCCCTGACACAGATATTGTTCTACATGATTCATCCCGACACCGCTGATTTTGAATTGTTCGGTTTCGAATTACACTGGTTCCCTAACGGTAACAGACATGATATTTCCACAGTGTCGTAGGTAGAATAATAATAATAATAATAATAATAATAATAATAATAATAATAACAATAAAATAATAATGCACTGAGATACATACTAAACAGCATGCTGTTACCAGACTCAGTGTTGAAAGGCATAATCAGTGGGACCATGGTGATAATATACACAAACAGTAATCGAGTTTGGACATTACTCGCAAAGCACGTTGCTAGTCCTACTGGTAACGTAAAGCTCTAAAGATATGCAATGGACCTGATCGAGGCAAGAATAATAGCTGGTACTAATCTATGGGACAACTGGAAGAGGGTACAAAGAAAATAGGTTTCGCATCTAGTACATGAAGTGGTGCGAATAAACCAACGCCCACGACGCTTCTTTCAAAGTTGACCAATCTTCCATTTCTACGAATATAGTATGTAAGGGCAAATGTTATCTAAAGGACCAGCTGCAACCGCTGTTGACGATTAAGATTTCAGACACGTACCACCTACACTAAACTTACCAAAAACAACATATGCCTCAACCCAGGATCGAACCATCGACCTCCAGTATGCCAACCCAAAAGTCTATCCACTGCACCAACTATACAGTACAGGGGAGTTGTGCTTACAGAAGTAGTTATCGTGCATTTGCTTACAATGTTGCCAGATTCCACTCTTTAACGTCCTTTACCTGCCGGATATACTTGCGAACTGGATTTCCAGCTTGTCGCTAGTGGTCAACCCACCATCTGGCTACCCGAGCACGACTCAAGGCTAGGCCTAAAATTCCATACATCGTCAAGCATGTGTCTACAGCCTGTATGCATGCATATCTGAAGGAACCTTGCATCGTAATTCGAAGTAACCCAAGCACTGCAATTTCATGTAAAGTACAGAAGGTAACTCCAGGTTGCTGCGGAAGTCGTTAAATTTTAAATATTCATTCTCGTAACTAGAAAATATCCTGTTCAAAAGCTTAAACTGTGCACTGCCAACCAAATGTGTATCTCATTTTTCTGTCGAATTAATATAGCACACATAATCATCACATATGCCTATGGATCTACAATGAGCAGCAATAATACGACGTGATAACATCAACAATTTTCTTATCTCATAGAAATGACTGATATTTGTATCAGCAACTTGCACGTTTCTCATGAAGGTGGATGTGATCTGTAGTAGCATAACCCGAAATTCTTTTTTATTTCCTTTGACATCAATGACCATCCACTCATAATCAGAATACTAAATGCTGCAGCCGTCTACAGAGACTTTGGTGTTCTGCACTTAAAACACTTTACAGGTTTCAGCTCCGCTTTGTCATCAGACTGTAAGATGACCAATTTATACTGCAGTACGGTAAGACATAGGTTTTGCAGGGTTATTTACAGGGTATAAACCTTCTACAATTGACCAAGTGAAACAGATATTATAAAATGACTGAACATTCATCACTGCATTAGGCCCATTATTTTCATTCACGTTAAAGCGGGATTGAACTATTCCTTCCAACGTCCAGCCAGAAACTCTCTCTTTAAAAGCCTCAAGTTTCTTTAACAGTAAAAATTAATTTTAGAGTGTGATTAATTAGATAAACTCTGTTCTCTGAAACTTGAAAATAGGTTTCCAAGAAATGTGTGTACTCATTAAAACGAATTCTGTTATCTAGCACACATGCACAAATTTGAGTACTAAATGCCGACTCAACAGCAAACCATTCAATATCATTCCTTGAACCTCATGTAAAGTGTTTTGGTGGCAATTCACCCATATTGAGAATCTGACATTAAAACAATAGGTTATTCTCAAAGTCAATGGTGATGACGTCCAAAAAGTTCAGACCACTGAGAGACTTCTCCACTCTGAGAGACTTCTCTACGGCTGGCCTTCGTTGGTTTTCTTCTTCAATTGGCTAGTAGCTACAGCAGTCCTTCGCCAATTCAGATACTCTCTTAGGCGGTTAGGGGAGGGAGGCTGGATTGGATGGCAGCTGCTTGCATTTTCAGCAATATTCAATGATGAGCCTGTTTGAGTTACAGAAAGGAGGTTAATTTGGTAGCATTCACAGATATGACAAGGAATTCAAAACAGGAACATGTGTAACAAAAGCCTGAGCGATCGATTGTGAACGACCTGCATGAGTAGAAACGTTTCAGAAATGACAGTTCAATCGATTAATGACACTAGTCTCCCTTTTTTTGTAGAGAGTTGCTAAGTGTGTCGAATTTCGTGGTGATCAGGTGTGTTTTTCGGCAGATGACAATTACCCTCCAGGTTCTTGCAGAATCTACAACACTGAACGAGAAAGGAGAGCTTGCATGAGTTAGAGAAATTAGTCAATAGGTGAAAGGTATGAGTTTGTTAGTAGTAATATATATGAGTAAGACCAACATTTATGGTTGTACAGATGTCCTTGAAGGAAAAATACTGGACAACTTTGACAGTTATGATGATGCAGCATCTTCACTTTTACAACCCACCTCTGTGCTGAGTTAGCAGGTGATAAGGAATTTCTCTTCTAATGTGAAATAACTACTCAACAAAATTCCTTAGTTTTTCTGTTGCCACATTATTTTCCTTGTGTATTCCAACAGGCAAGTCCTATCTTGCCAACTAGTGTATCATATATCTCTCTGCTGTTGCCAAACTACTTTCCATGTGTATTCCAACAGGCAAGTCCTATCTTGCTAACATGTGAATTATATATCTCTTCTAAACCTCCAATACGTATATGTTATCAAGATATGCCTAGTCAAGAAAACAGTTGTGTACTCTGAAAAAGTGCGTATTCTAACACTGTGGTCATCACATTTCACGTCTACCGTTAAAGCAACCCGAAGCAGATATTAAGATTCAAGTAACTCCAATGGGGGTGTCACTCCCTCATCTGTGTGCTGTATAATTGTATTGGCTGGCAATTGCTGCAATTTAAAAGTGAAATTAACCGTGCCTTGTGGCATATGACAACAAATCATTATAAGCAGATTTCGCAACCTCTGATAAGATGCTCATATCGTACACCAATCGAGCTACTGGGTCGCTGTTGCTGGCCTGTGTTGCATGCCAGAGGAACTACATGTGTTGCTGTGTGTCTCCTCCCATATATTGGCGGCCATTAGTGACTGTGATAGCACTCCGCTTATATTTACTATTTTCAGTGTTAAAGTATAATTTTGTCATAGATATTTAACCACACATAAAAGTAATTCTATTGTAAGCGGTGTCCCTCAAAATCTTTTGTGTATTGCGAATGTGGCCGAAGCAGACAACTTGGCATGTATGTTGCTCCTATTCCGTAATATGTAAACACTCTACGCTGTGAGATTACTTAAATCTGTGGAAAAAATAGTTGTAACTTAAAATCAAACTGTTAAATCCACACGCACAGTTTTAAAACTAACGCATGCAAAAGTGTATAACTTCTAAACGTAAATAATTTGAGAAAAAATAAAAAGGGAGATGACAAGCTGCTCTATTATAGAAACATTGTGCTGTCTAGACGGTACCCGCCAATGCAAGGTCCAAGAATATTTCTGACTCCCGAAACATTTCCATGTATGATATGACTACTCTGGTAATTTCCTCATAAGCAGGCAGGAGTCAAGAAATATTCTAGCATTCGGAGGAGGCATTTGATGATAGAAATTTCTTGAAAAAACCTAACCGCAGTTAAAAGCCCATTTGTTTTAATGATTGCCACCCCCACTCACTAGTCATGTATGTCCTTGACTGACTCTCTCTCTCTCTCTCTCTCTCTCTCTCTCTCTCTCTCTCTCTCTCTCTCTCTCTCTCCTGCCTCCCAGCCTCTCATGGTAATAGAAAACTAGCTGGACATTTTTGAACTTACTCAACTTCCCCCTGAATAGATCAGACAAGCGTAGTAGCTTGCCTCTTTAATAGATCTGCTGCACCTGTCAAGTATTCTGCCAATAGAACGTAGTATTTGAAATGTCTTCCCAACAAAATATTTATTGCGATGGTTCTAATAAAAGATTTTCGTGATTGTACTCCATAGGCATGTCGTTCAACTTCAAATTTATTTGTTTTATCGTGTATCTGAATTTTTATTAATATTCATATTGCATTAATATCTGTTTCCACTTTTCACACCATACGCAATCCTTGCCTAAAACATTATACAACTGCACAATAGTTTCGCCAATTTGTATTTTGAATTCCGCATCACCAACGTCATGGATTCTTCAGCAACAGCAGCGCCGACAAGGGGTGGAAACTTGCACTGTTGACCAGAAAAAACATACCAACTTACTAAAACGCTGTCATAACCTATTAGCACAATCGTATGTTGAAGGCTAACACTGTAAGGTAACTATTAAAGCAATTAGAAGCTGTGTGTAAATCTTGAGGCAGAGAATGACAGCACTTAACGACTTCCAAAACAATTTGTACATAATTTCAAACATTCCCTTAACTTTTGCTAGATGGCATCCCTCACGAAAATCTGAATGGAAAGTAGATTATCATTCACTAAATTTCCGCTGTTCATGCAATGACACTTAAGCACTCGGTAAGACGTTCTAATTTATTACTTCTTTGCTACTAACTCTATCCCAAACGCATTTTGCAGACACTATAGTACTCAATGTAGCAGCAGATTATATCGTTTATCAAAGGATAGTTCAGGAGGCATGACGTCAAAAACATTTAGTTGCGTGAAAAACTATGTTTTTCTTAAAATGGGGAGCAAATTAGCCAGACTATATTCACCTAGTGTTTGACAATGAGAGGACTTAGGGACTTCCAAGAATCTTGAAAACTAATTTCGAATCATACCTAAAGATTTTCTCTCTCAATCACTTAAAGTCAAATATTTAACACATTAACTCATTTGCAAAGTAAACAGACGTTTGAAATAATTTAATAAACAGCACTCCGATGCTTCAATGAATCGAGGCTTCAACGGTGCCAGATTAAGACATTGTAAAGGTGTGGTCAAAACAAGAATGTCTGTAAGCTACTAAAAGCCTCTCAATGAACTAGAGAAGTCGATTATCCTGCAAAACATCTTATGAAAAATTATATGAATGAATTATGGATGCAGTCCAGACTCAGGCCAGACGGGAACTTCTGGGAACCACGAAGTGGAAAGGATCTCGGAGACTGTGAAGAAAAGGACGCTGAGAAATTTTGTACACCTATACAGAATGGACAAAAACAAATTGGCCAAAGATATATTTGATTTTCCCTGTAAGAAGATCACCACAGTGTGGATTAAGGAGCTCTAAAAGACTTTGACAGGGTTAACTACTCGGAAACGCTCGTGTTAAAACGGAACAAATGTAGAAACATCATACACGTTCTGGAAGGGTTTCATGCCGAAAGAAGAACTACAAAGACTGGAAGAACACTGACTGAAGAACAAAAGCAACATTATAACGATCATATGAAGGAGTATTCAAAACGGTGGCCACATGGAACAAACGAAATAATGAAGATGTAGCGTGATCCTTAAAAAATGATAATAACAGAGTACCCAACCAACGTATTGTTAATGACACTTAAGCATAACCATCATACTATCATATACAAGGAAAAGAGCATACAGACAGTAGTAAATGGGATTTGAAATCTGAAGTCATTGTCAAGCCACATCATATTGCACCGCCTTAAGAAAGTTATGTATTTGTTTACCGCATTAAGGAAAGACAGCCTCATATCTTCATAGACGACGTAATACTATTCACTAGTACGTAACCTGCAAAAAGTCTCGTAAATATATCTAAGTAACAGTGACACTTCCAAGGAAACTCGAAGCTATAAATGAAACATGTTGTGACGTCAAAGATAATTATTTATTGCAGGAGCTACACATTATGGTGATATGTAGCTTTAAAGTTCCTTTTCAGTCGTCGAACATGGGTTCTCTGACGTGGTCTTAGACGTTGGAAGGAAAAGTTACTTCTCTTTCTTTCTTTTCTTTTTTCATTTGCTGAGCAACTGCTGTATGCCCAGCAAATTCCATAAATTACGATGATCCTCGTTTGTCTTACACTTTTCCTCAAACGTTATTTGGCCGCAAGAGCTCTAGATGGAGTTGTGCCAGGCGCGGAGGAAAACGAAATTTAAGGCGTCGGGAGAAAGGCAGGCTACAATATCATGTAGCAGAAGCCCATTTTCAGCACCTTGCTTAACTTAACGTTACACGACACTCATTTACAGCATGGGGATACAAATAAGGTGCCCTGATATCTTAAATGACTCTTAAAAAGAAATAATAGAACAAAAGGAGCGGGCGAAGATTACTGCTTCCATTTAATGAATATTATTTATCTTTCAACTACAATACTATTTGACACGACCACCACGTTTATAGAAAATTTTAATTATGTGTAATAGCTAAGAAGGATTGAACGCAAGATTAAGATATACCCTTTGTTAATACGAGCAGTGGAGATGGTAATACAGTCCTACGCCGACTGTACTCTCACTGTTATCTAGAAAACAAAATGCACCACAGCTCGAAGTGCTGGCTAACTAAAAAAAAATATTACTTATTTTATGGGTATTGTTTTGTGCGTGTCTTTTTGTAGGAGCAAGAATGAAATAGCATTAAGTGGTGTATTTTGTTACATGAAAGTCGCTAGTTCTAATCATTGCGTACACACGTGAGATTTACATCGATGTACACATTAGCCCTCGCAGTCGAGGATAGGAGCGTACTGACATTAAAGTCGTGGCAGAACCAACGTGACGAATAATGATGCTGACATTCCTGATATTAATCCAGTTGGTGAGTCCTGAAAATAAACCAACGTTGATTTGTTATTGGATTATGGGTTCTTGATTACTCGCAACTCCCATATGATTCTGGACAAGTGAATTTCACATCGTCGTAAAGACCATGAAAGATAACATTCACAGACAATACTGCGATGCTCTTCAATAACGGCATAATGTATCGTAAATGTTGTAGATACATAATGACCTGTTCTCTCTTCAAACAAGGACTTCAGCGTATCATAGTCGATATACACAATAAAGCGGAAATAGTATCACCAGTTAATCAAAGAAAAGATTTAATAAAAATGTTTCTAACACAACTGGCGACCCTCATAACAAATCCTATATTTATTAAAAGAAGTAATTGAAGATACAACTTTGATTCGACTTTACTTTGACTGACATCGAACCAAACGGAATCTTTAAACTTTTCTAAGAAAGGACAGGAAGGAAAATACCGGTAAATGATCATAAAGAGTACCGATCTGAAAAATTATTACCTGATAGTTTGACTAACGAAATTTGGACGATCGAACGGTAGATCCAATTCCACAACTATTAAAACTACCAATAAGTATCCGCAGGACTGAGAAATTCCTCTGAATTAACACCAGCTTTAGTAAACGCGATAAATCAAGACAATTGTAATCATCAACAATCTAGAGATCTATAATTCTGGAAACATCAGTTTGTGACGTAGTTAATTTCATTTCTCAAAATATCCTTCAATGTCTTTAGCTTTAGGTATTTACTTCAGAGCTTGATTACAGAAAAAAACGCAATTAACCCGATAAAAACTTCACGTACTTGGATTCCAGATACACAAACAATTATTCTTAGAATGACGAGCGTTTCATTTTCAGAATACAAAAATGATAGACTGATTTCCGCATTTACGTTTTGGTATATATTTTTTTAAATTCCTGAATTTTTGCTGCAATGTATGTACGACGCGATTGGCGGCGTATGACTTTCAAAATGGACGTCTCAAGCAACTATCAGAAACTGATGTAACTTAATAGCTACGATCACTTTGCAACTCAAATGATTACATTGTCCAGAAATTAGCTTCCCCTCTCGTCTGTATTCAGCGACTACTACCAGAAGCTATTTTAGCGTAAGGAGATTAAGTGAAAGTCACCTACCGTGTTGGCGACCGTATTTTGCGGGGCTTCCCCTTTAAGATGGAAATACGGGAACGACGTAGCATATTGCGGCTTCACGGTGGTTGAGCCCGATTGTTACGCCCTAATTAAGAAACCAATTACGCAGGCCTCCAAGACGAAGCTGTGACCCGAGCAACACTTATGGCAAGATGTTGCTCGCCCGTCGCCGCTTTCAACGACACGAGTTTGGAAATGGGCCAAGGAGTCACAGCAGGCAATCGTAATTTTCAAGGAAGCACAAGAAATACAGCATTGTATCCACCGCAAT
Organism: Schistocerca gregaria; assembly: GCF_023897955.1. NCBI lineage: Eukaryota > Metazoa > Arthropoda > Insecta > Orthoptera > Acrididae > Schistocerca > Schistocerca gregaria. The sequence goes on from NC_064922.1 coordinate 712,418,757, forward strand.
AGAGCGGAAGTTCAGTTTCTGATTAACTTTATGAAAAGCTGTTAATGCTTACTATGAAGTAAACGCTTTGTGTGGTAGTGTGCAACACAACTCATTCGAGCATGGGAACTTGAATAACTGGGTAATTACACACTGAGGAGAAATCTGAAGCAGAAGCCTAAACAGAATTTCGATGCAGGCTCCAACAAGAGCACCAATCGCAAACATATCGCTAAGTTTGTTATAGGGACTTCCTACAGCACGCTGTATCACTGTTAATTCAAGCAATTAATTTTCAGTTCGAAGGTTGCACGTGGAATATGTAGCGAAATTTTGTGTGTGTGTGTGTGTGTGTGTGTGTTTTGGTAATCTATAATGTGATATACACTGTCTCATCGACAGTATTCGGACAACCTCTATACATAGCAGAGTTGGCCACTATATGTCACGAGAGGATAAAAGGGAACGCGGAGCATTGCGCTGTAAGTAGAGAAAGAGTAACAGCACAGTGAGTCGGCCAGGGGCGTTCAGTGGACTCGTCTTTGGATGTCACCTAAGTAACAAGTCCTTCCGTACATTTCAATCCTTCTAGAGCTGCCCAAGTTGACTATTGGTGATGCGATTTAGAAATGGATGCGTGAAGGACCAACCCCAGCTAAGTGAAGACAAAGCAGAAGGTTGGGAGAGGAGACCAAAGAGCGAGGTCATCTGTCTCATCGGATTACGGAAGGACGGACAAGGACGTCGGCCATGTCCTTTCAAAAGAATCATCCAGTCATTTGCCTGGAGCGATTTAGGGAAATCACGGAAAACCTAAATCAGGATGGCCGGACGCGCGATTGAACTGTCGTCCTCCCGAATGCGAGTCCAGTGTGCTAACCACTGCGCCACCTCGCTCGGTGACAAATCAGACCTCATGTAGTGACGGACAGGGACTGTAAAACATTGCAGAGTGTTACCGCGGCCGTTACCTCATTTCGATAGCTGTGTTTACGTATCCGGTCAGCGTCCTATTAGATTCTCCTCGCAACCGCAAGCAATGAACAGTTTAGAGACTGAATGAGGATATGTACATTGTCACATAACCTACGGAACATTAGTAAGTGGCAAGCGTTCTACTGCATTTGTCGTCGTTTCGAAGTGTGGAAATTGTACATTACAAAGACCATCGGAAACGAGTCAGAGGACACCTGTTAGTACTGCGGAACCACAAGCATACCATAATGCAGTGGCTATTCGTCTACGAGCTACACTTCAGAAGTGTAGACACTGCTCATAATCCGTCAAAAATGTGGCTCAGCAACGTTTACAGAGAACAGGGAAAACTTTGAGAGCCACGTCTGCAACAGATAATGAAACGTCGATGTCTGCTATGTCTGTGACCTTACCTGATGAGCAGTCTAGCCTCTCAAACGCCACATCATCAGTTTCATCGGGTTTTCTTCCAACCATTTCTGACAGACGAAGACGAAGTCCTTTCTAGAGCTATTTATGCTTCGGGAGCCTAATTGCCAATGTTTTAGGGGCCCAATATGAGAGGAAAGATTTTCATTTAATTCGTCCTGGGTATGAGCCACCTAACCATCGTGTTATAGGTACCACGTTGCTCAACGCTAAATGTCAGCATATTTACGCTGTTGTCACAGACAAGATTAAACGTTAAAAGCTCTCGCTGATGGCTTGACAGATGTGTTCAGACACCAAGTGACTAATTTCATTGTCACGAAACCGGAACCAATTTTCTTCAAGAGTATTCGTCCTGGTGAGTGAAGGGAAACAGCAAAATTAAAGATATAAAATACACAATGGGCTAAGTGCAAGACACACAGACAAACAAAAAAGAGAAGTCGTCGGCTTCTAGTTTCCCGCTTACACATTCAGCTATGTTTCTTTCCCTGTTGATGCTACCAATACTATCTTTAACTGCCATTTACTACGCCAGTTGTGTACTGTATCATAACTAGCGAAATGTACTGATGGTAGAATCCAACTGTTATTATTTTAAAACGTAAGATATTTGAAGAACTTTCGAGAAATGTTAAACATTAATAACCAGTAACTGCTCGTGGCGGCCGGCCACGGTAGCCGAGCGCTTCTAGGCGCTTCAGTCCGGAACCGCGTGACTGCTACTGTCGCAGGTCCGAATCCTGCCTCGGGCATGGATGTGTGTGATGTCCTTAGGTTAGTTAGGTTTAAGTAGTTCTAAGTTCTAGGGGACTGATGACCTCAGATGTTAAATCCCATAGTGCTCAGAGCCATTTGAACCATTTTTTGAACTTCTCGTGGTCTAATTTGAAGTGGTGGCCCGCAGTACCTCGGCCAACAACACTGGCCACTACGCTATGGTGATATGTGAGTGCACAAAAGCTCCCAGTATTATTGTTTCCAATCCTTGTATTCCAACATTATGAGAAATGTTCTGCTACCAATTAACATTAACTTAAAGCTGTCGTTCATCGCCTCATAAAAATTCTACCAAGCCCATCCTGAATCCCTCTGCAGTCATTCAACAATGACATTTTCTCATACATACCAGTGTTAGTATCAAATGGAGAGTGCTCACCCTAGCTAATAGGCAGTATATGCAAATGAAAAATAGGATCATGTGTACGACCTTTGATAGTAACTTGGGGATGGTCTTAGAGAAAAGACGTGCCACAAAAGCAACCAAAGGAAAACGTCAATGTGTGGGTCGGCGTGTGGAAATAATTTTTGAATAAAATGCCGTCTTACTCACGTGAGCCTGGCAACTAATTTTGTGGTCAACCAGAGAGCGAATCGAAATATGCTGACCTTTGTTTCCAGTCTGCACGGCCACATTCTGGTCCAGCCCACAGAAAGAAAACTTTGTATCCTCCTATTTCTTTGCGGGATAAGGAGTATGATTTTAAATAAAAGTATAAAGTTCCAATCAAAATTGTAATTCGTAAGGTTTCTCATATGCAACACTATGAAATTCACTATTGTAAATTGAAAGCAAGTCTTTCTATTCTAATAGCACATTTAGCAGTTCGGAGGCGACTTCTACGGTACGTTCCTACCAGAATGTATTCCACCCTGACTACTCGTAAAATTAATGAAAGTTTGCAACAAATGTTCAAAATTAATGCTCGACAGAAAAGTAGAAATACAGTCACCACTTGTCACGCGGAATTGTAATTCACACAGACAGCACACCAACAGTTACTTTGGTGAATTCTAAGCGATCCACTACGATGTACAATCCTCGCGAGTTTACTATTCGTTTTTACCCCAAAATACGCGCTTTGTTACAGTTCGGCTTTGATGTCATTCGGGGCAAAGCGCGATCCGACGTTTAACAGACGTAGATCTTACAGTAGCTGAACGCGAAGTGAACCTTTTTACTGCCACTCGGGCTGTGTTTATACAGGTGCGGGAGCGGACGGCCGAGGGAACATCTGTTATCCACGGCTATCTGCATACTGCAGCAGCCCCCAACGACCACTTTCTTGGGCACATAAACTTAAATAATATAGTTACAAATTACTACAGAAACCTCTTAATTTTTATTTGGATCCAGTTAAGCTGTTTGAAAGCGCAGAAAAAGTTCACCTCGTTTAAATGAAACTTTGCCTTCTATAATTTTTATAGTGGAACCTCTGAACCATATTTTTACTTGAACTTATATCGGCAGTAATTAATACCACAACTCTCAATTTTGATATAGCTCTATCATTTGGTATGTTTTATCATCCACTTTAACCAATATTCTCTATCATTAAAATTACAGGTATTTAATCCACAACATGTGAGTACAGTCAGTTAAAAAGTTGGTTTTTACTTAATTACTCAAAAACTATAAGAGGTAGTTTAACGTGGTCTCTCAGTTAATATGTTTGGGGTGAACTGAAGCATAAAACAAATTTTAATATTTCTATGTCCAATATTTAGAAACTCTGATTTTTCCTAAAATCGTGGATTCTGGTGTCACTTTTTGTCCTATGGTTTTGGAAAACTGCACCACTTATTTATGAGTTCCAAAGACACCTTATGACCAAATTCTGGCTTTCTAGCTTTTTTATTTGGCGCCACTTATTTTTTTCTTACAACGGCATTTTTACGTAAACTATTAAGTCTAGAACATTAAGACATGATATATGAAACGTTATAACACTAAACTAATTTTAACTAAGTTTTAAACGGAAATTTTGATTTTTAGTTTCATACTTAATTGTGGTGCAGTACTTGTGCGCTACGCACAGACGCGTTAAGGTGACGTGGTGCTACTAGCAGAGAACTGGGGTAAGAACCGGCACAGTCGCTCGCCTCTGTATCTCACACACGATACAGCGCTTGCTTTGCTTCAAATGGTGTAATGCGTTCTCTGTTTAATCGAATTAGAAAATCATCATTACCGTTGCAGTTGCTTTTCTACATCAGGGATGGTTGCTTCTGTCTCATCAAGCTGAGGAAGTATGCGGTGGCTGTATCAGTTAACACTTTGTACTAATATTAAAGGGGTTGTCTCAGAAATCTTCCGACAATATTCGAGGGGTTCTAGACAACGACTTGAGGAGCAAATTGACGATAGGAAGCTGTAGCGCGAACGTCATCCAACGACGCTACGTAGTGTCAAGTTTACAGGCCAGCCCTTTGGCAGCAAACGGGACTTTGTAATCTGACGAACCATAGGTTGAACCTCACGAAATGTTGTCTGTTTTTCAGTGATCGTTTCTGTCTATGACGATAGTCAATGGAGAATTTGGAGCTAGCTGCTGCGTAGATTGGCCTTTGCCTTCTATGAATGCAATGCTGTGTTTCCTTGGTGTATGAGGGTTTCAGACACGGGTTTCCATCTGCAGTTTATTTTTCTCCTCTATAATGAAAAAGAGCGGAAATTTTAGATGGTCCCAGGAGAAAAATAAACTACAGATGGAAACCCATATCCGAAACCGTCATCCACCAAGGCAACATAGCATCGCCTTCATAGGAGACAAGAACTTTCTCCACAATAGCCAGTTCGGCCTTGTCCCCTCGATTACTCACGATCGCTGAATAAAAAACATAATGCAACATTCTGCGTACAGTCCTTCACTGTTCACAGTCACGTTTCCTGCCCAAGACGTAACATGGTGGCAGGTACTTGCGCCTGTAACTTCGACACCCTGTAGGGTTGTTGGATGACTTTGTAAAGTTCCGGGTTGTATCAATTGGAAGATTCTGGCAGCAGCTGCCAATTGTAATATGGCAGTTGTTTTCGTCAACAACTGCAAGCTATTGCTCAGTGATCTGACTGGCAGGATGCCATTGAAAATTAGCGCCTTGAATAAATATAATATTTTTGCATATTAATCAAAATATCAAAAAATGTTAATGAGTATATTCAATCTCATTAAGATTTAACTATGATTTCTGACAAGTACGTGACTTTCACACAACAGCAAAGCTAATGTATACCAGAACACTTCGAGGAGTCGTGGTGCAACTTCACCAGTCTACAGATGTTACTGATTAAATTCGAACAGGTAGGATGTTTACAGTCGCTTACCAAGTCCTACTGCTTCCGCAAGTTACCCACTGTAGTAATGATTTACAAAATTCGCGTTTTCAACGAAATTACATGCCCCTCCGGTTCATTACTGGGGTATTAATAATTTTTAGCGGTGGGGGTTAACCTACCGGTAAAAATTTGAAGGCAACGGATAACGCAATCTTTATAAACACTACAAAAAGGCACCTATGCAGGGCTTAGTAGGGAGCATAGAGCTTTTATTTATTTTTATTTGTTGACCCACCGTGCGACTGAGGTAGGGACTAATTTGTGGGAGTTTGCCTGTCATGTCTATGGGATATTTTCTCCGTCCTATTTTCCATATTCTAGGGAAGTTTGGATACTTAAGGCTTAAAATATTCTTTACGTTGTTAATGACAAAGGGACGAAATAATCAGTAGAGGATCTAAATTAACTGCTATTTATTGACTACCTATAGCAATTGAACAATTAGCCAAGTATCTATTCGAATAGTTACTGACCATTCTTATGTAACAGCAGGGGCTCTCATATAATACATCACGACAAATGGTCTCTCTAGTCAACTGCCGGCCGGTCTTGCCATGTGGTTCTAGGCGCTTCAGTTTGGAACCGTGTGACCGCTGCGGTCGGTTAGGTTTAAGTAGTTCTAAGTTCTAGGGGACTGATGACCTCAGAATTTAAGTCCCATAGTGCTCAGAGCCATTTCAACCATTTCTAGTCAACTGGATTTACTTTCACCACGTAATCATGGAAAGGGAGAAGGGAGTGCTGACCTGGCTTTAGTGGAATTTTATGCGGGCACACAATTATGCCTTAACCCGTGCCTTTTGTTGATGTTAGTTAGTAAACGTCACGATGAACAAGTTCAGCAGAAGACACCAAAAGTGAACTCAGAAAGGGCCCAAGAGTATCTGCCTAAATTTTCGTTTAATCCTGCATTCCGAAACAACACCAGCGAGCTGGGGGCGCAAGAACATTCACTGTTATGTGGTCGGAAAATCTGCAAGTCTCCATTCCATCAATAGGCATTCAAATCTGAAATTTTCATAGACTTTAACCCACATATTTAATATAACGCACTTTATTATAAGCAAATCAGACAGTTATGGGAGGGGGGGAGAAACATTTACTAATTGTCACCTTGATATTAGTTCACACGTTGGGATAGCCAACATAAATGAAAAATTATGACACACAAGATTATATCTTCCCTGTCTTACATTCACACACCACCGCGTAATTATTTACTTGTGCCTTGTATCTATTGATGTGGCCCGCCTTTCTATTAATGACCGTTGACACAGTTTTACGCCAAACTGAATACGCGCACATTTCATGATTCTCAGTATTTATTCTCCACACAAATTTACTATTACGGAATTGAGCTACATGAAACTGTAGTGAAGCTACTGTACATTTTTGGAACGACACTGCACTTTACTACTATGGCGGTGGTTGCAACCGACCACGTGACGGGAAACCAAGCAAAAAAAACAAAACAAAATATGAGAAATAAGAAAAATCCCCTAAAATATCACTGTGAAAGAAACACCACATTAAGATACATGAAATGAGTTAACTTCTGTTACTCTCAGAGCAAAAACACGACAGTGAGCTTAAGGCCCATGGCGCCTGCCCGACCAAGGCAAAAACGCAAAGTTCTTACTGAAATTTAATTGAATTACGAATATAAACTCTCTTACGGGGGTTTAGTGGTAATCTCACACTTGACTTCAACATCTGGACCTTACTGATGAACAGATTTGAAACATTCTAATAGCTTTGATAATATTACCATAAAATCGAGTGCTAAGTCTTCAACGTCTGCACAGCGCCGCCACCCAGGAACCAGTGTCCTCCGGGCCACATCGCCTAACCATTGCACGTTCAAAATCAGGGGGCAGGGGTGACTTGGACACTTTGCCTTAGCCAAACATGTTCGTATTTAGGGAGCGGCGCTAGTATTAGTCTTAGTCCTAGGAAAGGGGAATTTAGTTCAAATTCAGTAAAGGTGCGGCTGGGCGATGAAGTCTGGGGCCGATGGCAGTGTGTGGTAATAGTTGGCAGCGTGTAGGCTAGGCAGGGAAACATGGGGTGGAGCTGCAGCAGCGTATTGCACGTACAATTTGTTTGGAGTGAAGCAAAACGGAGGCAGGGAACTACGTGCTTTAAGTTATTACGATGTATGAGGCAAGGCAGTAGGCCAGAGCCAGAAGTGGCGATGTGTACGTGGTTGACGTATGGGAATTTACGCCCGCCATAGTTTTTGTCTCTCTCTGACACTACGTCAGAAGCAAGGGAAAAAGTAGTATAAATAGTCAGGCTCTTTTAGCTTGAGGGGTGTGCCAGGTCAGTCGAGAGTCAGGTCGAACCTGTGTTGGTCTAGGCTTATAGGGGCCAGTCTTTGTTTCTATGTACTTGTTCGGGCTGTATTCTGCCTCCGGGGACGCAACAATGGGGTGGGACGGAATAGCAGCCGGGTACTTGGAGATAGCACAGTATGCCTGAAGGAGAGCAGTGACAGCAGTCTGCAGCGGGTCTAGGACAGGCCATGTTTGCTTCCCACCTGGCGTACATTGGGGAGGCGCAGAAGCGCTGCGTCAGCACCAGAGACGGTGGTGGGTGTTGCCATCTGGCAAGCACCACTAGCAACGAGTTGCTGCACAGCGTCCAGGAGGGCGCTGGTTCGAGTCTGGTCTTGTCCTTGGAGCAGCAGCAGCCAAGAGGCACGGGTGACCAGTACAACCACCTTTGTCCCATCGTCGGACAGAGTAGGCCAATTGGGGCGGAAGGCGGCAGGGACCCGGCACTAACAGGATCCGGAATCGCGGGCAGTAGAGCGGCGCCTGGGCGAGCGCGGCTGACTTCCATCGTTGGGCAGCCTTGATGACTGCAGCAGCGGTGTCAAGAGTCCAGGAGTGCTGAGACAGCTGGACTCGCAGGACAGTGCGTAGGCGGCGAGCAGACATTACGCTTGTTTAAACTAGGTAAATAAAGAAATACTTCAGAATACCGCTGCATCACTCTGCTCTGCCCTTTGATGATATTGAACTTGCTCGGTCTCCTGACGAGAAATGGCTTCGTGGGCTCCCCCTTCAGCTCTGCCAACTGGAGTCCCAGCTTTGACCATCGATCGGCAACAACAAGGAACTGGTACTACCCTACCATAGAAACATCTAAATCGTGCAATGCTGCAACCTCTGACTAAAGCTTTCTGCTGCTTCACATAATTTCTCTTTCATACAACCCAAGTCGCACAAGGGAAAGTATGCAGGGAAACGTGACACACACTAAATAAAGTCAATAAATAAACAAACGCCGTTTGGTTCATTCTCCGCTCAAATGATCAAATGTGTGTGAAATCTTATGGAACTTAACTGCTAAGGTCATCAGTTCCTAAGCTTACACACTACTTAACCTAAATTATCCTAAGGACAAACACACACACCCATGCCTGAGGGAGGACTCGAACCTCCGCCGGGACCAGCCACACTCCAAGACTGCAGCGCCTTAGACCGCTCTCCTGCTTGTTGCCAACTTATTTATTTCTGCAGAGTAAAAACACAGTCCCTATTAATTCTCTTGTACCGGCAATTTAATGAGAAAAATATGGAACTGTACAACAAGTTCCATTTCAGTATTTTAAATAAGAAATGATTTATTCTTTCTTAATATCAACTGACAAATGATGGCCAAAGAAATGCCACACAAACCTTTAATCTGACAATCGCTTTCAATAATATGCGGTCTATGGCTAACAAAGTGGTCAGCTGTGGATCAGCATCCGCACTTACCAGAACTAATCGCTTTATCCGACATCATAAAAGTGAATCTGTGGCATGGTCCAAAAACTAGGCTACTATTGCACAAAGAAAAATATGGTTCCAAAGAACAGAGTGCTGAGAAGCATATATTGGAGCCCTACATCACAGCAGAGAATACATTGCCTTTCTGCAGGTGGGGGCGGCACAGCACGAAGCACTCGCTGAGAGCAGTCGTGGACAGTGGCAATCTGTTAGGCAAGTATGCAGTCTCACCTTCGGCTGATTCGGAATGCAGATACTTCCCTAAGAGCTTCTGAAAGCCTGGTGGATTCCAGTGTGCAGGTGGACCCATTTGCTGGTCTGCCAAACGGATTTTACTCCGTGGCATGATTATGCATGACGGAATATGTCAAATGTTTAGATGGCTGAATCAAAACAAATAAGTACACCCACGCACAACTCGTTGTTCGTGTGATGCAAGTAGCTTTACCTTTGATGATTCAGATTATGACTGGCACAGTCTCCATGTGGCACACTAGCAGAGGACACAAGTGTCACTGTCTAGGTAAAGACCCGCCATTCTTTACTAGCGAAGTTCCAGTACAAATGTGATCTTCTCTTTCTCTATAGCTTTCCTCCACAGCTCAGTAGCATAGCACATGTGCATGCTTAGACCACACGCACTTTAGCACAAGCCAACCACGAGCTAGAGCTCAGCATTTGAAACTGGGAGACCACCCCTTTACCCTGCCTACGCGGACCAACCAGAGACCTTAAAAATTAATTGGGAGAAAAGGAAAAAAGATTCAGCTTCGCACTCTCTTTCCCGTGTGTTTATGTCATGTCTCTGCTAAAAGCGAGGACCCATACTCTGCTTTTACTGGTGGCCATCAGGTCATACAATGTGCATGTCAAAGCTGCAGTGACTCCTTGGCCCTAGTCAGCCTACCTGGACGTAGCCATCGACTGGTCGGTGCAAACCCCCGTATCTATGCAATGGGGCCAGGGAACTTGACTGTTGGTAAACATTCTTACCAAGGTTCTGCAGATAAAAGCTCCCCTTGTCTCTCAGCAGCCATACGCTTTTATTGCTGTCAATTAACTCAGCACCCTCTTCCTTTGGTAAAGCTTACTGCTATGCCTTCTCTAGAGCACACAAGCAAGATTGTTAACTACTGCCAACGATTTCATCATATGATTGATGTCAGATCATATCAAACGTAGAAATCAAGTAGTAAAGCTCACTTTCCCTACGAACATTAAGCAGCATGATACAGTATCAAAAGTGAGAGTGCCCTGCCATCTCTTACGGTGTCTGAACATGAGTTCCTATCCTCGACGTCTCTCTCAAGACACCCTCTGTAGCCCCACAACGTTTGTCGCAAAATTTCTGGGACATCCTGCATATACATAAAAGTGTTAAGACACAGCATAGCCGGCCGGGATGACCGAGTGGTTCTAGGCGATACAGTCTGGAACCGCGCAGCCGCTACGGTCGCAGATTCATATCCTGCCTCACTACACTCAGCTGGCGGCTACACGGGTAGCGGAGGCTGTGTGGCGTGGACTGGGCGGTTTTTTAGGTTAGAAGGCCTCGGGAAAGTACGGGGTGGGCTGCAATGTCAAAGAGTGCATGGCAAATACAGGACGTGCTTGGATCAAGGAACAGTCGGAATTACAGTTGTAAATTGTTGTAGTTGCGCTGGAAAAGTCCCTGAGCTTCAAGCGCTAATAGAAAGCACAGAAGTTGATATCGTTATAGGTACAAAAAGCTGGCTAAAGCCTGAAATAAGTTCTGCAGAAATTTTTACGAAGTCTCAGACGGTGTTCAGGAAAGATAGATTAGGCATAATTGGTGGTGGAGTGTTTGTGTCTGTCAGTTGTGGTTTATCTTGTAGTGAAGTCGAAGCAGATACTCCGTGCGAATTGGTATGGGTGGAGGTTATACTTAACAGCCGAATTAAGTTAATAATTGGCTCCTTCTATCGACCCCCAGACTCCGATGATACAGTTGCGGAACAGTTCAGAGAAAGTTTGAGTCTCGTAACAAATAAATACCCCACTCATACGGTTATAGTTGATGGGGACTTCAACCTACCATCGGTATGTTGGCAAAAATACTTGTTCAAAACCGGTGGTAGGCAGAAAACATCTTCCGAGATTGTCCTAAATGCTTTCTCCGAAAATTATTTCGAGCAGTTAGTCCACGAACCCACGCGAATTGTAAATGGTTGCGAAAACACACTCGACCTCTTAGCCACAAACAATCCAGAGCTGATAGAGAGCATCATGACTGATACAGGGATTAGTGATCACAAGGTCGTTGTAGCTAGGTTCAATACAGTTTCTTCCAAATCCATCAGAAACAAACGCAAAATAATTTTATTTAAAAAAGCGGATAAAGTGTCATTAGAAGCCTTCCTAAAAGACAATTTCCATTCCTTCCGAACTGACTATGCAAATGTAGACGAGATGTGGCTCAAATTCAAAGATATAGTAGCAACAGCAATTGAGAGATTCATACCTCATAAATTGGTAACAGATGGAACGGAACCCCCGTGATACACAAAAAAGGTCCGAACGCTGTTGCAGAAGCAACGGAAAAAGCATGCGAAGTTCAGAAGAACGCGAAATCCCGAAGATGGGCTAAACTTTACAGATGCGCGAAATTTGGCACGGACTTCGATGCGAGATGCCTTCAATAGGTTCCACAACGAAACATTGTCTCGAAATCCGGTAGAAAATCGGAAGAAATTCTGGTCGTATGCAAAGTACACAAGCGGCAAGACGCAGTCAATACCTTCGCTGCGCAGTGCCGATGGTACTGTTATCGACGACTGTGCCGCTAAAGCGGAGTTATTGAACGCAGTTTTCCGAAATTCCTTCACCAGGGAAGACGAATGGAATATTCCAGAATTTGAAACACGAACATCTGCTAGCATGAGTTTTTTAGAAGTAGATACCTTAGGGGTGGCGAAGAAACTCAAATCGCTTGATACGGGCAAGTCTTCAGGTCCAGATTGTATACCGATTAGGTTCCTTTCAGATTACGCTGATACTATAGCTCCCTACTTAGCACTCATATACAACCGCTCGCTCACCGATAGATCTGTACCTACAGATTGGAAAATTGCGCAGGTCGCACCAGTGTTTACGAAGGGTAGTAGGAGTAATCCATTTAACTACAGACCTATATCATTGACGTCAGTTTGCAGTAGGGTTTTGGAGCATATACTGTATTCAAACATTATGAATCACCTCGAAGGGAACGATCTATTGACACGTAATCAGCATGGCTTCAGAAAACATCGCTCTTGTGCAACGCAGCTGGCTCTTTATTCGCACGAAGTAATGGCCGCTATCGACAGGGGATCTCAAGTTGATTCCGTATTTCTAGATTTCCGGAAAGCTTTTGACACCGTTCCTCACAAGCGACTTCTAATCAAGCTGCGGAGCTATGGGGTATCGTCTCAGTTGTGCGACTGGATTCGTGATTTCCTGTCAGGAAGATCGCAGTTCGTAGTAATAGACGGCAAATCATCGAGTAAAACTGAAGTGATATCAGGTGTTCCCCAGGGAAGCGTCCTGGGACCTCTACTGTTCCTGATCCATATAAATGACCTGGGTGACAATCTGAGCAATTCTCTTAGATTGTTCGCAGATGATGCTGTAATTTACCGTCTAGTAAGGTCATCCGAAGACCAGTATCAGTTGCAAAGCGATTTAGAAAAGATTGCTGTATGGTGTGCCAGGTGGCAGTTGACTCTAAATAACGAAAAGTGTGAGATGATCCACATGACTTCCAAAAGAAATCCGTTGGAATTCGATTACTCGATAAATAGTACAATTCTCAAGGCTGTCAATTCAACTAAGTACCTGGGTGTTAAAATTACGAACAACTTCAGTTGGAAGGACCACATAGATAATATTGCGGGGAAGGCGAGCCAAAGGTTGCGTTTCATTGGCAGGACACTTAGCAGATGCAACAAGTCCACTAAAGAGACAGCTTACACTACACTCGTTCGTCCTCTGTTAGAATATTGCTGCGCGGTATGGGATCCTTACCAGGTGGGATTGACGGAGGACATCGAAAGGGTGCAAAAAAGGGCAGCTCGTTTTGTATTATCACGTAATAGGGGAGAGAGTTTGGCAGATATGATACACGTGTTGGGATGGAAGTCATTACAGCAAAGACGTTTTTCGTCGCGGCGAGACCTTTTTACGAAATTTCAGTCACCAACTTTCTCTTCCGAATGCGAAAGTATTTTGTTGAACCCAACCTACATTGGTAGGAATGATCATCAAAATAAAATAAGAGAAATCAGAGGTCGAACAGAAAGGTTTAGGCGTTCGTTTTTCCCGCTCGCTGTTCAGGAGTGGAATAGTAGAGAGATAGTATGATTGTGGTTCGATGAACCCTCTGCCAAGCACTTAAATGTGAATTGCAGAGTAGTCATGTAGATGTAGATGTAGATGCCTCAGGCATGGATGTTTGTGATGTCCTTAGGGTAGTTAGGTTTAAGTAGTTCTAAGTTCTAGGGGACTGATGACCTCAGAAGTTAGGTCCCATAGTTCTCATAACCATTTAAACCATTTGAACACAGCATAACTTGGCATAAACTGGAAAACCAAAATTTCACTCCTCAGCACGTCAACAATCTACTACCCATTCACTTGAGGCACCTGTGTCCCCTCCCCCTCCAGAGCCTGATAAAAAGTACTGGTCCCCAGCCAATGAGAAAAATGACTGAAAATCAGATATGACCAGTGAAGGAGTAATTGCTAGATTCATGATACCACGTGACAAATTCATCAAAAAATTACCTTTGGAGTGTTCAGAACGAATGCTATGCCAATTCCAGCCTACTGGGCTTAGATTTAGGCAGTCATGTGAGCAGAGCTGTGCCCTACCCATAATGTTACTACCCACGCTCATTTACCTACAATCTCATCATTATGGCATGACAAGTAATGCTCCATTCTCAATGACGTCATCAAAAAAGCCAATGGGGGTACATTCAAAAGTTGAAGATGACAGATATCGGGAAATGGAAAAATTAAAGATGGTGGATGGAGGGAAATTTGAAGACTAATAAGGGTATGGTGGTATGTTTCAAAAATGCAAGATGGTGCTGGCAAGAAGTATATCATCAGCCAATTACAGCACTTAAAAATCCACCAAGGCAATGGCAGGAAAAATTTCTATTAAAATTAAATAGTCAATTATAGTGCCATATTTCTACATTGTATCAAAATATAATACAGTATTTCTACATAAAGAATATGTAGATTTTTTCACCAGTATTGGCGTCATGTTAAAAAGAAACGTTTCCAGTATTACAGTATTTCCAAAGAAATTTGTATAAGCTTCTTCACCTGATTTGTGGTAATTGGCACTATTCACTGCTCTCTCTCTCTCTCTCTCTCTCTCTCTCTCTCTCTCTCTCTCTCTCTCTCTCTCTCTCCCTCTCTCACTCACTTACACACCCACCCACACACACACACACACATACACACTCACACACACACACACACACATACACATGCACACGCCATAGCTCATCAGCAAATTTCTTTTATTTTATGTTTTACTCGTTTTTGTAATAATGTTTATTTCAATCACTATAGTGTAATGTCAGCAAATTTCATCTCTTTCTGTTTCCAACTCCATTAAATTTTTTTTCTATTTAATGTACTGGGTCATCATCAATAAATTTCATGTCTCTGTTTATGGTAAATATTTTTCTGCCTAATCATAAGTAAATTTCATATTTGTATTTTTAATGTATTTGATTGGGGTGGGAAAGGAAATACTCAAAGAAAAAAATACTCTAGAAAATTAAACAAATATTATAAAAAAATTACATGCTGAAGAAATTTAGATACACACTTTCTTGACTGCACATACACTCCTGGAAATTGAAATAAGAACACCATGAATTCATTGTCCCAGGAAGGGGAAACTTTATTGACACATTCCTGGGGTCAGATACATCACATGATCACACTGACACTAGTACAGTGTATATCCACCTTACGCAGCAATGAAGGCTGCTATTCTCCCATGGAGACGATCGTAGAGATGCTGGATGTAGTCCTGTGGAACGGCTTGCCATGCCATTTCCACCTGGCGCCTCAGTTGGACCAGCGTTCGTGGTGGACGTGCAGACGACGCTTCATCCAGTCCCAAACATGCTCAATGGGGGACAGATCCGGAGATCTTGCTGGCAAGGGTAGTTGACTTACACCTTCCAGAGCACGTTGGGTGGCACGGGATACATGCGGACGTGCATTGTCCTGTTGGAATAGCAAGTTCCCTTGCCGGTCTAGGAATGGTAGAACGATGGGTTCGATGACGGTTTGGATGTACCGTGCACTATTCATTGTCCCCTCGACGATCACCAGAGGTGTACGGTCAGTGTTGGAGATCGCTCCCCACACTATGATGCCGGGTGTTGGCCCTGTGTGCCTCGGTCGTACGCAGTCCTGATTGTGGCGCTCACCTGCACCGCGCCAAACACGCTAGCGACCATCATTGGCACCAAGGCAGAAGCGACTCTCATCGCTGAAGACGACACGTCTCCATTCGTCCCCCCATTCACGCCTGTCGCGACACCACTGGAGGCGGGCTGCACGATGTTGGGGCGTGAGCGGAAGACGGCCTAACGGTGTGCGGGACCGTAACCCAGCTTCATGGAGACGGTTGCGAATAGTCCTCGCCGATACCCCAGGAGCAACAGTGTCCCTAATTTGCTGGGAAGCGGCGGTGCGGTCCCCTACGGCACTGCGTAGGATCCTACGGTCTTGGCGTGCATCCGTGCGTCGCTGCGGTCTGGTCCCAGGTCGACGGGCACGTGCACCTTACGCCGACCACTGGCGACAACATCGATGTACTGTGGAGACCTCACGCCCCACGTGTTGAGCAATTCGGCGGTACGTCCACCCGGCCTCCCGCATGCCCACTATACGCCCTCTCTCAAAGTCCGTCAACTGCACATACGGGGTCACGTCCACGCTGTCGCGGCATGCTACCAGTGTTAAAGACTGCGATGGAGCTCCGTATGCCACGGCAAACCGGCTAACACCGACGGCGGCGGTGCACAAATGCTGCGCAGCTAGCGCCATTCGACGGCCAACACCGCGGTTCCTGGTGTGTCCGCTGTGCCGTGCGTGTGATCATTGCTTGTACAGCCCTCTCGCAGTGTCCGGAGAAAGTATGGTGCGTCTGAAACACCGGTGTCAATGTGTTCTTTTTTCCATTTCCAGGAGTGTATTTACATTCAGCATCCAGTAGAGCCTTTTACATACATTACAGCTACAATAAGATTCGGGTTTTAAATTTTTCTTTGTTTTTACACTTCTATTATCTAAACAGTTAAGATGGACATGTGTTCATCATGAACAAATTAAATTATATATACTTCCACCGAAAGGTATACAGGGTGTTACAAAAACATTCCTGACACACAAATAAAGAAATTATTTTATGTGGACATGTGTCAGGAAATGCTTAATTTGCATGTTACTGCTCATTTTAGTTTCGACAGTATGTTCTTCCACCTACGCTCAATGGAGCACATTATCGTGATTTCATACGGGATACTCTACCTGTGCTGCTACATCATGTGCCTTTACAAGTACGACACAACATGTGGTTCATGCACGATGGAGCTCCTGCATATTTCAGACGAAGTGTTTGTATGCTTCTCAACAACAGATTCGGTGACCGATGGATTGGTAGAGGCGGACCAATTCCATGGCCTCCACGCTCTCCTGACCTCAACCCTCTTGACTTTCATTTATGGGGGCATTTGAAAGCTCTTGTCCACGCAACCCTGGTTCCAAATGTAGAGACTCTTCGTGCTCGTATTGTGGACGGCTGTGATACAATACGCCATTCTCCAGGGCTGCATCAGCGCATCAGAGATTCCATGCGACAGAGGGTGGATGCATGTATCCTGGCTAACGGAGGACATTTTGAACATTTCCTGTAACAAAGTGTTTGAAGTCACGCTGATACATTCTGTTGCTGTGTGTTTCCATTAGATGATTAATGTGATTTGAAGAGAAGTAATAAAATGAGCTCTAACATGAAAAGTAAGCGTTTCTGGACACATGTCCACATAACATATTTTCTCTCTTTTTGTGTGAGGAATGTTTCCTGAAAGTTCAGCCGTACCTTATTGTAACACCCTATATATGAGACTTGGACTCAAGACAATGAGAACATGTCTTCCTGGCAAGTGAGGATTTAATCTAGCCAGTCAGAAAGCACATGAATTCAAATCAGTTACAAAGGCAGTTGTGCCCTCAAGTTACAATTTATATTTAGAGCTACCATCTACAATTAACATTCTTTTCACACACAATAAAACCAGTCATGATCATCATAATTCTTCAGGTGGTAGTGATCGCATGCTAAAATATTCATCTTATCTGTAATTATGAAATGCTTGTAATACTTAGCCAAAATTGCTAATCACTTTGATTTATACCCAAAACTAAGTGTAGCTTATCCTGAACTATGTTATGCATATCTGGTTTTTCAGTTTCATTTAACCCATATTCCCAGCAAGTATCAAGGGTAATTTCTTTTGCTGATGAGCATTACATACCTTTTCCTCTATGCATTACGCAATGAGACTCAATTTTTAGAGTGAACATGTCTGCTTTCAGTTCTATGTACTCTCTCTCTCTTAACAATTCTTCCTTCATTAAGCAAACTTTTTTATTGACACATGGGATATTATGAATGGGTAAGCCAAAGTGACACACAACCTATGCACAAAACTTTCAATAACATCTTAAGTATTTGGGTTATTTGCGTGACATATCGTGCTATCTATGCCTGTGTAACACTTTCTAACATGTCTTGTTGAAATTTTATTCAACACGTAGCCTTAATGAAAATCTAAAAGGAACATTTTGAAAATCTCTTAAATATCCATTCCAACAGCTATGTGGTTATCAAAATCAGTGTTAACTTTATTTAATGCAATTGCTAATAATTTTTCATTAAACATGAGAATGCACTTGAAATTCGGTCTTCCAATCACTGCAGCGGCTTCATATGTACCTTCCCAACTCGTTACCAGTTTCACATCACTCGCTGTTCACACATCTTGCATAATGTTGCCGAGAAATCTATTATTCATCATTTGCAAGACTTCCTCTTTTCGAAATCTTTTGCGGCATTCATACATTTCTATATATATTAATATCACTATATGATTCCATCCAGGCAGTTTTATGAAATAATAATGTTTTATGAATTTTGTTTACATTAAGATTATTCTTCAGATACTGCTTTAAATTTCTATAGTTAATCACATAGTTTTCTTTATAGCACAATGTGCGAATGAGCTATTTGGAACTACTTGCTCATTGATTTTATGTGGTGAACATCATGAAAATTTTCCTGTATCTCAAAATATACTTACAGAATGTAGCCTGTCTTTGAATCATATGATAGTGCTCATTACATCATAACTATCAACTACATCAGTGCAAAATGCGAGACCTGTTAGGTATAGCTATATGTCCAGACATACAAATATTTACATCAAAGTACTCATGTATAATGCAAGACTAATCCTTATTTTCATTATACTCCACTATGAAAGTATTGTTTGCAACTATGCATCTGCACCAGCAGTGAACAATACCACCTATGCCACTGTGCCCAATGAATTGTAATCTTTCTATGCCCACAGTAAGTTCCAAGTTTCCATTAGCAGTTTTAACACATCTCATACCAAACCAAGTGAAGTCACATAAAAGGCTTGATCTAGTTTGCGCATTTCAAGACAGAGTGTGTGGAAGCTTTCAAATACAACAACGAAAAGGAAGGTGTCGATTTTCAAACATATGTCAGAGTAATCTCGTAATGACTTGCATTCAGCTAAACTCCGCACTTCGCACAATTTTTGGTTATTTACTTCAATGATGTTTCACAGCTTATGAATGCATCATTCGGCAGCTACTGTTCTTATAACAAATCATATTCACGAGTTTCTTGCTTGTGAGGACGAAGGATTTCTTGTTGATTAAATTAAACTCTCGCTGCAGGGGAAATAATGTTTTGTTATTTTCAATTCTTTAGTCTTTATTTAATATTATTAGTCTTTGAATATGAGACACATTTTTTCACAAAGCTCATAACGAAGTAGAAGGAATCTATATACCTCAACTTCACTGTGTTATGGTATCCAACTAAAATAAATTTAGTAAATGTTTTATATTTATCCACAATCACCATAATCATAGAAATGTGATCTGGCTTTGTTTTAGTGGTTTCTTCCACTAATTCAAACAAATTTACTGTTTTATAATTCGTTTGATTATGAAACACGATATGCATCATAAAATTAGGTTTGTAACTTATATTGCAGCTTTCATGCACAGCTCCACGAAATCTGCCTATGAAATGGATGACTGGTGTGTTTCACATCTGCTTGCTTGAAGTGTTTCTTCCAGATTCAATTTATTCTGCAGCTCAAATTCTTCTGCACTAATAACCATGTTCTTCGTTAGCAACAAATAATACCTTATTCACTCAGCACTCTCATACAGTTTTTTGTTAAACCATTCCATTGAATTTTCCTCACTGCAACTGTTGTACATTTAAGATGCAATAAATCATGGTTTATGTGGATGAATGTCGTTATAAATACCTGGCTGCAGGAGTGATTCGATGTCTGTATAAATGACCAACGGTAATTGTAATTGTTCCTTTATGACTCGAATTATATGAACTGTATCTCCACTTTGGGCATGGTTCTGATGACCAGCTGAAAGAGTGTGTAGTCAACCAACTGTACCTCCAACTTTTCTTCAGAATGATAGCACTGGTCAACAGTGATTTTCTTGCC
Organism: Schistocerca gregaria; assembly: GCF_023897955.1. Lineage (NCBI taxonomy): Eukaryota > Metazoa > Arthropoda > Insecta > Orthoptera > Acrididae > Schistocerca > Schistocerca gregaria. The sequence continues at coordinate 712,438,865 of NC_064922.1, forward strand.
AATTAATTAACAGTGAATTAGGGTACGGTTATGGTTATGACTTCGGGTATGTCGCTCCGTTTGCTACATTGGCTCAGTTTATTGTGGTAACATACAATATGTAGATAAGCAAACAAACAAAAATTCAAAATATTAATTGAGTGAAAGTGAGAAAATATATGAAACGTATCACAAAAATGCTGTTTCGTTGTAGATTCACATGTATTAGAAGAAGGAAGGGAAAAACAGACAGTCTTTTAAAAACATAACAATTATCATATGGAAAAACTCAGACTGTGTGATTTTCTCTCGTGTTGAGTGTCAAGACAGTCACGCTGAATATTCCAGCAGTGATCTGCCATCATGTGCTTGTCCCATCTACCTTGATATCGTTCTTCCATCACCTGAAAATCTTGATGGAATCTTTCACCTTGTTCCTCCCTGTAATCGTCATAATTATCTGCAAATTTATCAAGATGGTTGTGGAGATAGTGAATCTTAATACTCACATTAGCCACCAAGCTAACATGGTTATTAGTGCAGAAGACTTTGAGCTGCAGAATTTTTTTCAATCTGGAAGAAACACTTCAAGGAAGCAGGTGTGAAACACACCAGTCATCCATTTCCTAGGCATATTTCGTGGAGTTGTGCATGAAAGCTCCCATTTAAGTTACAAACATAATTTTATGATGCATTTCGTTCCTGAGCAAGTTTTGCCCCTGTTCCTCAACTACTCCAGGCAGATGCTTCAAAGCAATTCATAACTCTAATGAATTCCAAATTTTGGGACCATCAAATATATCAGCTTTTAATTTTTCATTATTCAGACCAGGGAATGGTCGGCATATGTATTTGAAACAGTGACTATTTTTGTCCAAAGCTTTCACAAATTGCTTCATTAGACCAAGCTTGATATGAAATGGTGGAAGAATGATTTTGTCCCTGTCAACTAATGGTTCTTTTAGGATATTAGCTGCTCCTACAGCAAAGCTATCTCTTAGTGAAGTTGAATCTTTTTCCTAGTGATCGTGCTTTGCTCCGCTGTCACACATGCATATCAAGCAAATGAATTTTGTGTACCGACTTTGCTCTCGAAAAGAAAAAAGGTTAACCATTTTGAAATAAATACAAATAGGCCGTTGTTATTCACTATAACAAAGTTTCTGGAGAATTGTCTGGATATTTTCGTATTCCTCATGAAGTTCCGTCGTGTGGTCAATTGGAATAAATGCGTAGCAGTTACCATTATGCATCGACATACATTTTAGGTTTCTGGTTGAGCAACTGATAAAAAGCCTCCAGTCCTGAAGTTAATATTTTGGTAGTCCCACTTTTGGTAGTAAACTAGGGTTGTCACTGCAGTAAACAAGTGCATCGTCTTGACTGAAGTATGGAAGCAGACCTCCTTGTCCTGTCCGGTAAGCTGTGATTGTAGTTCCTGGTTGTAGACAATTCTTCTTATTTAGTCTAGATACAAAGAGTGCAGAAGACTGTTTTAGAAAAGCCGAGGTCTCTTATAAAACCGTTAAGCTCTTCCTGACTGAAGAGCTGATGTCTTGTGGAACTTCCTTCGTATTCAGATTCAGTACTACTAGTGTTCAAATCCTGCAAATCATCATCATCATCTGAAAGAAGTAGTTTCGGCAGAGTGGTGGACATTGGTACAGAAATGTGATCGGTGTGTATTGCTGATTTTGAATGGGTATACTCCACCTTACACTTCTTGTAGCGATTGAAATATTTTACATTGTCAATGCAAAAATAACAAGTATTATGGTGGTTTTTTGGCTCTCAGCACACCATTGGCACTCCAAAGTTTACACACCTTCATTTATGTTTAGTCCACAGTCGTAAAGACATGACAGAGCTTTCACAAACTTTCACGAGCCCAATGGTTATCTCGGTCTCCCAGTTTAATCCCAAAATATGCTAGATAGGCCTGTTTCACAAAGTCAGTGATGTCCTTCCCTTTGTTCTTGCAGAGTATATTCTCAACAAATATGGCAGAACACAGCAGGAGAGTTGAAACAACCTCTACGCAAAGAACTCATATTTACCTATGAAAAGAATAAAATGAAATAATAATTATATTTGCAAATATGTATTATTATATTTGTGATGAAATGGAACTAATAAGACAATATATATTATAATATGATTTATAACTTACATTTAACTTACAGTAATGTAATAACTAATCATGATATAACTTTTTCAATACAATGAGTGACAAATTCTTCACTAACAAAAACTTTTAACAGCTATTACACAAATCGAGTTCTTTCACACGTTCGTCCCTCACTCGACTGCTGCACTGAGCACAAACAGTGGGGTGGGGGACCCTGACCTTCAATACAGCAGTGTGACCAACTGACTCTCCTTGAAACTGTGAGATGAGACGGTCTCTCAGATTACTACCACGTCCCATAATCCCACCTTCTCTCAGTAAAACAACAGTAAATGCCTTCCAGTCCCCTTACGGAGAAATGTTCAGAGTTCAAATAGGAGACATTTCCAGGTTCATGTTTACTAGATCTGGTTTCCTCTTTCAATTAGTACAGCCATCTCTCTAAGTACAAATAGTGTTTTGTAAACATCATTTATGGATTACATGATTTTTTGGAGACTGTACTAACTGCGCAAGACGCAGTTGAGCGGGCACTATACAGTCACAAGTGTCACAGCTGTTTATGCCAGAAAAAACGTTCCGTGAACATCGGAAATCTGAGTCGCTATGACAGATTCATCTGTTTGCTTTCCTAACGCTTGGAACAAATTACTGCTGGTTCGTTGCACAAATATTGAAACTGATTTCAATTTTTGCCTCCAGGCATACCTACAGATTTCCAAGAGTGTGAAATTTCGACTGTCAGGACGAAACGATCATTGCAACTACATTCAATTAGCAAATACTTCCTAGCGCTTTCATTTTTTTTTTAATTTTGCCGTTACAGAACTTGTGATCTCAGGTACACTGATCCTTCAAACCTTTGCTTGTCAGTTCAGCATGTTTTAAAAACCTCTGTACGTCACACACTGATCACTCATTTCTACAATTCGATTCCCCAGGCGGCTACATGCACGCCTGGCTCAATCACTGATTTACCTCGGAATGCATACAGATGAAATTTTCGCACAGTGTGGTAGAAAAACGAATGATTGGTATCTGACGCCACAGCAGTTGTTTAGATTGCCGCGCGAGTAAATTACGGGACCTGTTAATGAAACATGGGACTGGAACGTGTTTATTCGTGGCTGCACTATACAATACCAGCTCGGCGCAAATTTGGTTGTCATGTTGGGGAATGTACGAGGTTGCCATGCGTTACATAACGGTAACCTCAATTCCAGCATTTTGTACTAGTATCCGCTAGAGATAGCTGAGTCGCCACCTAAGCTTTTCTGGTGAGCAACACGACGTGGGAGATGGGACGTATACATCAACAGATTTAACGGCCAGATCCTGAGAACGTAGATAATGATTTACAACAATACGGTACGTATCTTTCACTGTCATCAAAGATCACTCGCGTTTATTCCCACTTCTAGGGAAAAAAAGAGACTGTTCCATTACGCACACTGAATTTAGAAGAACAAGACAGATCATAAACAAATATTCAGTCTCCTTATATCTGCTTAAATTATTTGAAACTGCCTAGGAAGAACAACAAAATTCAGTTATTTAATGTAAGAGTATTTTCACGAATATGATTCCCGAGAGTAAGCAACAAACCATTCTACCAGAATGAGAAATGCTCCTACCGTAGCAAATGAAGAGGCGAGTATGTACTGGGCAGAGGTAGGCATGCAAAAGACAGTTTTGACTTTACCTATTTGTCCACCCTTGTTCAGAGCCTGTCTCTCAGCTTCGAAGACATTTAAATCAAAACAACTTGACACACTCGTCCTTTTTTACTTGTTAATAGCTGTATCCACGTCATGTAAAGTAAAGTAACATGAGACATGATGTGATGTATAGTATGACACACGCCATCATATCATCCAAAGTGGCAATTATCATGTATATGACACGTATCATTACAATTTAGGATGCAAGTATCCCCCTCTGGGATACTTCCTATGGTAGAAGCACAAAAATTTTTGTCTCTCTGTTCTCACATCCCTCATCATGTATGTAACAGGTGGCACGTCTAAGAGAGTTCACTACGATGTTGACGTAGGATTACCTGGCAAAAAAGCTCGAAATGTCAAGATGTTTTGATTTAAATGTCTTTAAAGCTACTACGTAAGTCCAAAAGCTGGTTCGCTTCTTTCACATCCCTAACTTTGTGCAATACATTCGCGCCTCTTTTGTGCCACGAAAGGACCATTTTTCATTCAGATTCCCAACTTCTCCATTATTTTTGGTACACCCACCATAACCCGGCAACTACTTTTTCTTCGACTCAGGTGATCACTGATCTGGTACAGCTTTTTTATTCTCTTTTGAAACATGTTTCTTATGCCTTGACAACTTATAAAGCTTTCAAAAAACAACAGGAAGACCATAAATTATATGTGTTTTTCAACCTTATCACAATATTTGAACCGATTTCCATAAGTCTGAAACATAGAAGTGGCGCGAGTAAGAGAACTCACTAAAAACGTGATTTTTTTATATGTTAAGTCCGAATGAATTTAGATTTTTTAATGTGAGTTTTCAACTTTAAAGTAAGAATGCACTTGTTATTTATTTGATTCACTTTAAACCGTTTCTGCGCATCCAGTTCACACAAGAACCAATTTTCCGTGCTACGTTCAGCTCGAATTTAAACCATCGTGTCTCGATAACAGATAAAGTTTACAGGTTTTAAAAAAATCGTTTTGATTAAATCCATTTATTCACCTCCATTCAAAGTTTTAACCGATTCCCACTAGTCAAAAATAAAGAACTCGCGCTCTACAAAACCCTCCAATAAAACCGTGTCTTTTGGTGCGTAAAATCCAAAATGAGCAAGATTTTTTCAAACCGTTAAAACGTACCTTAGATCTAGGTCCAATACACCGATGGACCTAATTTTAACCATCAGTCTCGCTCCATTCCGGAGTTATTTAAAGATGACTGTTTTTGTACATATTATTCGAACAGTGTACATGCAAATGATGCCGTCAGCGAGCATTAATTTCAATCCAGTTAAAATCTTTTGCAAAAGCAACTCGTAAATTCGCACAAAATGTCTGGGCGCTAGCTCCGATTAGTCGTTAAAAGCATGTTTAATACACTATAAAATAGCTACCGTAAGCAGACAGAGTTGCGCATGGCAATAGAAACTGTAGAGCTTATTACTTCAAATGAAATAACGAAGTTACAGAATGTAGTAGTAGCATGGCATTCTGACTTTCGGCAGGCCTTGTCATGGATTAAGCCTCTTCCACATTTGTCTGTCCATAGCCAGTCTTTTCATTTCCGAATATTGGCCTCCACTGATATTATCCAGCGTTTGATATCATCTTTTTCCTCTTCCCCTTTTCTCTCCACCATTCCTTCTATTCCTTCCTTCAATAAACAGTCCCTCCTCAAACAATGTCCAATACAGTTCCGTTTTCTCTTTCTGATGACTTTCAGCATGTTTCCTTCTTCTCCAACTCTTCTCAATACGTCTTCATTCCCTACTCGGTCTTCCCATTTCACTTTTTCCATTCTTCTCCATATCCAATCATCTCTCATCTTCCATCCTCAATGTCCAGGTCCCCGCACCATATAGTACAACGCTTCAGATGTAACAATTGGCAAATCTTTTCCTCAGTTTTTTGTTTAGTGGTCCAAAAAGTAATTTATGTTTCCTCTTGAATCCTTCTTTTGCCATTGCAATTCTTTTCCTAATTTCTGTTGTCCAATGCATATCATCCGTTATTACACTTCCCAAATAATTGAAGTTATTCACATGCTCTACTTCCTTTCCCCTTATTTTCATAAGGCATTTTCTCCCCTTTCCTCCAGTTACCATGTTTTTCGTTTCTTCTCGTTAATCTTCATTCCATATTCTTCTAATTTTGTGTTTAGATCATCTAACATTTGTTTCATCTCTGGTGCACTCTCTGACATCACATCAATGTCATCTGGAAATCTTATACACTCCACTCTCCGACCCTTTACACAAACTCCTCTCCTTCCATCAAAACTTTCACTAATAATTTCCTCCAGATATTGAACAGTGTTGGTGATAAACAACAACCTTGTCTTACACCTCATCCCCGTTCAATTTCTTCACTCATCACACCTCCTATTCTTACTCTTGCTCTCTGGTTCAAATTTAAGTTTCTAATTAGCTGTCTAACCCTCCAGTCAACTCCACGTTTCCTTAGGATTTCCATCAGTTTGTCCCGTCTGACCCAGTCCAAAGCCTTCTCAAGATCAAGTACAACGTACACCTTCCTTTTCTTCTCCATGTACCTCTCCCCTACCACTCTCAGTAGCCCAATGGCATCACTAGTTCCCACTCCCTGCCTGAAACCAAATTGTTCATCTCCCATTACGCAATTCAGCTTACATGTAGCCTTCTCTAGAGCGTCCTCAGTAAGACTTTGGCTGCATGCGATACCAGGCTCACTGTTCTATATTCATCACACTTTTTGCTGTTGTTTTTGTTTTCTATAGATATTACGATACTTTCTGTAAAGTCCTTTGGCCATTTTCCTGTCATGTGTATTTGATTACACAATTCAATCAACTCCTTTTTCCCTTCTTTCTCCAATGACTTTAACAGTTCCGCAGGAATCTCGTCAATTCCCATTGAATTTACATTTTTCATATTCTTCATAGATTCTTCAATCTCACTAGTCCTTATTGCATTTCTTTTGTCATCATATGCAACTTCATCTTCTTCTTCTATCCCAAGTTCTTCTTCACTTGGTCGGCTGTCTGCAGCGTATAGCCATTCTGTATATTCTTCCCATTTTCTCATTATTTCTTGGGGTTCACTCACCATTTTACCATCTGCTGCCTCTACTTCCTTTAGTGCATTGTTTTTTTCTCTTTTCCCTGAATGTCAAATCCATTGCTTCTTTGTACATCAAATCGTATTTTCCTTCTTTCTCTAATTTCTCTGTCTTGTCACACTTTTCTGTCACTCATTTCTCCTTTGCTTTTTCTGTCTCCCTTCTTAATTCATTATTTAACCTCATGTAGTTGCGCTTCCCTTCTTCTGTGTCTACAGTTTTCCATTTCTTGCGATTATCGGTCTTGGTTATTATATCTGTTGTTACCCATTCTTTCTTTACTTTTTTTCCTCTCCTTGACTCAAGCGTTTCCTTAGCTGCCTTTTTCATCCCATTTTTAAAACGATCCCATCTTCCTTCTGTGCATTCCTTTTCCTGTCTTTTCACCATGATTTCACAATATGCGTTCTCGGATTTTTCACACTTGCCTTTGTCTTTCAGTTTCTCAAAGCTAATTTGCTCTCTCTACTGTCCTTTTCAGGTTCTTTTCAATTTAACTATAACCTCAGAAATTACTTGTATATGATCTGAATAAATATCTGCCCCTGGATAGCTTTTGACACCCTTTAGGCAACTTCGCTATCTTTCATGTATCATGATGTAATGAATTTGATATCTTTTGTTGTCAAATCGAGATATGCAAGTATACCATCATCATTTGTGGTTATCAAATAGAGTATTTGCAACTACCATGAAATTTTCATTGCAGTATTCCAACAATCTTTGCCCTCTCTCATTGCTTTCTCCCAGTCGAAATTTTCCCAGAGCTTTTCCTTCTGGTCCTTCACCAACTACCACTTTCCTATCACCCATTATAACAATACATGCATTTCTTTTTCTCTCTCTCTGCTAAGTTTTCCTTTATATCATAAAGTTCTTCTACCTCTTCATCTGAATGATTACTCGTTGGCATATAGACCTGGATGATAACTAAGTCTTTCTTTTTCCCTTTCAATCTCATTATCATTATTCTTCTACTAACATTTTCAGTCTTGGTAAGCTTGTCCTTCAGTCTTTTATCTATCAAGATTCCAACCCCATACAATCCATTTTTATCTTCACCTGAATAGTACAATCGGAAATAGTCACTTTCTAGTTCTCCACAGCCACCCCATCTCACTTCAAACATTTCGAGTACATCTAATTTGTTTCTTGTCATTTCATGTTTGACGTTTTCTAATTTCTCTTCCTGGAGAAGAGTTAAAACATTCCAAGTCCCAATCTTCAATACGTCTTCCTTCTTCTTCTCCTTTCCTCCTTTTCTATTTGCCCTAACCTCTGGAGTCCTCGTTGTAGCCCTCTCCAGGAGATCCGATTGAAGGAAGCTTTACCTCCGGAATATTGTACAAAGAGGTCCATCCCATGAACGTCTAGAGAAGAAATTCCAGTGGTTGTTTCCTGTTGCCTTCCACTGTCCTCCACATCGTGTCGGCTCGCTTACCCAGTTTCCCGCTGGGGTTGGTTACCCAACCTTCCACTGGGTTGCTCAGCTTAACGAGGGCACCACGTGTAGGTAGCATCGTGCAGAATTGAGGAGAATGTAAGAGAAGTAAAATAATGCACATTCTATGCTAATTCCAACAAAGTGACAATAGCGTAAGTATACAGTAGCTATAGGTTCAGAGATCGACATCTGCACCATTGTGATCACTGATCACTGCGATGTAACGTACGGCGTGAATATGTTAGCATCTTAGAACTACTTAAACCAGCTAACCTAAGGAGATCACACACATTCATGCCCGAGGCTGGATTCGAACCTGTGACCGTAGCGGTCACGTGCTTCCAGACTGTAGCGCCTAGAACCGCTCGGCCACCATAGGCCAGCAATTCAAGGACGGAACTCTTTTCTCCAGGAATAAAAACCTGGTAGATCACCAAAGCTGATTTGTTAGCGTGTCTAATTTCCACACGAAAGAGACGGTTTCGACCCTTGATACTTTGTTATTTTTCTTCGATGGGAGGACTGAAATTGGATGCACACATTGTCTGAGACCACGTAAGGCTCCTCTTGAAGGAGAAGAACCGGCTACAAGTTGGAAAGCTGACTGAGGCTGGTAACTCCTCATCCAGAGGCTCCATTGAGAGACGATGGCTAGGCGGCCGATCAGCTTCCTTGTGTCCTCTGTGCCTGATTCGCAGAATTTACTTAAGTTATGCCATAATTTTTATCTCCTGTCGAAGATCCTTGGAACGTTTGTGGATAACAAAGCCAATCTTCGTATGATGAAATCAGGACTCTATTTGCAACATTCTACACACACTTGGTCATAGTTTGTTGTAGTCTCCTCTGCTCTCCACGCTACAGTCATTGTGTAGTTGTAATGTGATTCGACCTGATTCTCCCTATTTTCCAATAGGGATGTCGATGATGTAATCTCTTCTGTGAATTATAAGCTTTAATTATAAGATGACTTTCCTTATACAAACAATTCCGTCATCACAGCTATAAGCTTAGGAATATGAGAGAAATGGCTACTGCTCAATATTGGTACCTGCGTAAATTGCGTGCGTTTTACAACACTTCATTTTCATCTCATTGCAAAATCCAGCGGCGAGAGCAACCTACCCAGCTCAGAAACATGTCGCATCAGCGACAAAATGGGTAAATTTAGATTTTTTTTATAAATGTCGCAGCAATTATAGCGTATAAATCTGTGTCTAACCAGTAAGGTAGTGAATATCTGAACTTCATGCCCGACGCGAAAGGATTTACTTACGTCTGATACGGGTCTTACAGTGGCGAATGACTAGTCAGATGCCTAGACGTTGTGAATGTCTGCGTTTATTGGTTGATGTCTCTATTTGTGTGTATTAGGGGACACAACACAGTCCACTCACTTTAATATTACTACCGTCTATGTTCAACGTCAGCGTGGATTAACCACTCACAAGCGGCGATTGACAGCACTAGCAGTGGAGCGTGTATAAAGTTTTTCGAGGGGAAGCGGAAAACATTACAGTCGTTGTCGTAATGCACAGGAATGAAGCGATTTATCTGACATCCAAAAGGGCAAGATTATTCGCTTTCTGGCCAATGCTGGAAGTAAATCCGAAACGGCTAAGTTCGTAAATAGCTCGCCTGCCGCTGTGGTTAAAGTACACAGTGCATGGAAGAATGTCGCTGTTTAAAACCGTTGCTACGCAACGGTAGTGCACTACGGGCCAAGGGTGACAGAAACCAACAACTGCTACTGAGATCAAATAGACGTGCAACTGTTGAGCAAGCCGGCCGCAGTGGCCGTGCGGTTCTGGGCGCTGCAGTCCGGAGCCGCGGGACTGCTACGGTCGCAGGTTCGAATCCTGCCTTCGGCATGGATGTGTGTGATGTCGTTAGGTAAGTTAGGTTTAAGTAGTTCTAAGTTCTAGGGGACTGATGGCCTAAGATGTTAAGTCCCATAGTGCTCAGAGCCATTTGAACCATTTTGAACTGTTGAGCAACTGACCGTGCACATGAATCAAGGGGCTGCGAACAGTATCTCCTCAACGACCGTTCAGTGAACATTGGTGCTTATCGGTCTCCGACAGCAGGCGCCTGATTTATGCACCCGCGCTGACTGCTGTTTATTAGCCAGAATTTGCATGCCAGTATCTCAAATGAATGTTCACTGAGTGATAACAGCTGATCCTTTTTGATAAACCACGTTTTATGCTCTTTCGACGTGAAACGACTGATAGCAAACATTTTGCAATAATCGTCCGAAGGGCCCAGACCGCAGGAGGGTACACTATAGTCTGGGAAATGCTTTGTGGCATTTCCTGGGTGGTTGCGTCGTTCTGGAAGGCACAGTAGATCAACACATACTGGTCTAACATTCATGGTGGTGTCTGATTTTTCTATATCTTGTCTCCCTACCACTTTCGCGCAACGACGCTCTGAGCGTGTTTTTTAGGGAATTGACTAGTTGGAACCTGGTACCTGTTGCTGGTAAGGAGACGCCAGACCACACATGACATGTAGAATTCAGAAGAGTTCAGTGAGACTAGCGATGAAAAAACCAAAAACTTAATGATTTCAGCGTCAGCTCCACTGCACTCTCTGTAAAAGAATCTTAATATTTACTAAATCTAGTGGAAGTGGTTCAAGGCTTTCCTATTTTTAGTTAGCTGGTAAAATAATGTCGAAAAACCAGTTAAGTTTACCACTGGAATTTTATTCTACTCACAAAACATTGTTTATAAATTGCGTTATTGATAAAAGGAAATGTTTTAACACAGGATGGTAAAAACCAACTGTGTTCAACAAAAATGTGAACAAATATTCCCTGAATGGGTTTCCAAGTTCTACAATGGATCGAAGGATGACCTATGCCATATCACATCTATAATCTAGGTTTAAATTAAGTTTCACAAAAGAGAAAACTATCAAAATGGTCTACTGTGACCCTCAATTGTCATTAATTACTTATGTAAATTGTCATAAATTACAGTGGCTGATGTGGCTTCTCCATAACTATATAACAGAAAAATCATCGCGTATCAGATTTTTACTTCAAGTGGCAAATGTGAACACCATGAGCTTTAATTGACGATCGACACTAGTATTACGCAAAAAGGGGGTGTAACAGATGAGACTTCTGCAATTCTGAGTGAAGCTTTATGCGCAGTTATGCGGCATCGCGTGCGTTCATTACCTTGTCGGTGTTCGTCAGGGGGTGGCGCGCAGCACAGCTCCGCTCACCTCGCCGTCTCTGAAGCAACTCTCCCCTAATTTCTCCTTACTACAATTTACCGATGTTGGTTTTCTAAAAAAAGACTATCTGGCTGTGTTTTCATCTGACCATTCAGGGTCTCAATGTTAACCTTAAGATCCGCCTACAAAAATTCTGTCTATCCAATGAGAAACGTTATACTTTTCGTGGTGGGGCAATGTTTTTAAAGTCTGCAACGTAACAGAGACGCGAAAAAGTCTCACGCTAAAACCTGCAGCTGGTGTGGTCCTTTTAGCGTTATCGTAAGATCTATACTGTTCTTCTGGAGGGCTGTATCTTTTAACATGGGCTGGGGAGTGGTCCTAACGTAACAGAGACGCAAAAAAGTCTCATGCTAAAACTTGCGGGTGGTGTGGTCCTTTTAGCGTTAGCGTAAGACCTATACTGTTTTTCTGGAGGGCTCTAGCTTTTAACATGGGCTGGGGGTAGTCATTGACGTAACAAAGACGCGAAAATGTCTGACGCTAAAACTTGCGGGTGGTGCCGTCATAGTGGTTAGCTGGCGACGTGGGTGTCCAGTCTGTCCCTTATCGTAGGGCCTTCTGCTCTCAGCTTCTGTTCTCGTTTCTCCCCTCGGAACTGCGTCTGTCTCACGGTGGGAAGGTATGACATGCATTTAGGCATTCATGTGTTAGTCTGTGGTATTCCATTTGCTCACTCGTTACTCGTATTACTTTGGTTAATTTAATGTCACGATTTATTCTGAGTTCTGTGACATATTACTGGATTTGCTTATCATGTTGGAAGGTGTTGGATTTGCCTGACACCTTACACAGGATCCTATCGTTGGGGATCATGTCCACTCCTACATGCAGTTCGTTTTCCCTCGGCACGATGCCATCTACCAGGAGGACAGTGCTAAATGACACAGTTCTCTGTGTACCGTCTGTTGTTGGAACAGCAGCAGGATGAGTTTACCGTACTGTCCTTCCCACCAACCTCACCGGATTTAAAGCCAACAGAAAATCTGTATGGCTCTCTCGATCGGGCTCTACGCTCCATGAATCTGCAAACGAAAAACGTAGTGCAGCTGATCACAACACTGAGGTCGGTGTGGCTTCACATCCCTGTCTGTAACATCCAGAACCTCAATGATTCGCTTCTTGGACGTCTCGGAGCACTCCGCGAAAAACTAAACTCGGTACGTTAATAGAAAACCATTAGATCCACGAAACGCTTGTTTGTTCCACGTTGAAAAAGTCGACAAAGAGAGGCTGGTTAGAGCACAAACACAAATATCGCACACTATTGGAAATGTTACATAAAAATCGTTCAAACGAATAAACAGTGTACTGGTATAATTGATCCCACAACTCATTGCAAAATCCCACCTAACCACAAGTGGTAACAATCTTAAAGTCTTATTATATAACACAAGAAATGGCAGTAATATTTTAATTCCACCATTAGGACAATCTTCACTCACAGAAGACCAGGCAACTGCTAACTGTAACAATCTAGCCTTACATCGCAAAGCCCTAATCGGTGTCCATCCATCTTCGACACGACCTCAAGGGCGCATGCCCGCTAATTTTATTTTAATTTTTACCTTTCATATTTTTCTTAACGCCACGCATCGCCACTCCCACACTGATACAAAATTCAACTGTCTCCCTCAACCACGTGACTCCTATTAGCCTCTGTTTTTCAGCTGAAAGATTTGACTTCTCTGGCCAACGATCTCTCTGCCAATCCCAATCTCCCGTTTGAACCCATTACAAAGTGGTGAGATCTGAAGCCTATTAACTGATTGCCGTACTATTGTTACTTCTTAATGACTTAAAAGGGCGGGATAAGCAAGTTGTAAAAAGACACAGCTTTCCATTGCCCATCGCCGGATCGGTACAAGGGTTCTCTGCTAGGCGTGTTGAAGAGGATGGTGGGAGTGTGTCCACAGATGGCTCCTGATGAAAGAATAACAACATTCATTCACTGTAGTCCATTGGTCGTTCGCCTTCTGGGCAGGATTTGCTCCCGCTCGTAATACTCTCGCCGGCGACGAAAGTGGCAAGCAGACAGTCACAAGTGTACCCGCGGCATGACTGGAATGGGGACAGGTCAGAGGCCTTCTGACGTCGGCAGGCAAGGATCCTTGGGTCCAGGGCCGATCACGGCGTTTGTGGAGGCGGCATCCCAAGACGATGGTGACATTGCATCTGCACAGTGCACCCCAGACGACGACTCCCATTATAGGCAGCTGCCTGCCGACGGCGTCCAACGACAATGACGGTGGTTACTACAGTGGCGGTGTCACTCAGGCGCCTCCTAGGCGACAACCTGGATTACGACGGGGACTATTACGATGCCTGCGATGGCAGCACTGAGTAATGTTGGTTCCGCATCACTCCAACGCCTCAAAATGGTCGATGATGAGCTGGCTCCCAGTCCATAAATATGGCTTTCTGCTACTGCGATTCTCCCTTCCCAGTAGGTAGGTCTGTGGAATTGTCTGGTGTTTCTTGGTTAGCATAATTGACCCAATTACCACCCACGGTGTTGACACCCTGGCGTCCAGCAAGACGCTTCTTGCCACTTCCTCCACTGGTCGGTGACAGAGTGTTTCTCTCTAGTGTTGCTTAACTGGCGCTCCGCCGATCCAGTTGTGTCACGGTACCATACGACTAAACTGCTCAACAGAATGTAACACACATACGACTTCAGGCCTTCAATATTTCTTCACATTTTAATTAACTTCATTGCAGTAAAACCCTTACATTTAAGTGACTCAGTGACTCTAATCATTCGACCCTCTACAATGCCATTTAGTTACAGACATCATTCATTTCTCCTATTCGTAAAAACGCCTACTGTTTCAGAAACAATTGGATTCGTAGTCTTTCATCTAATGAAATATTTAGCTATCACAAGCTCCAGTTTTATATGAATAATGACTAGATGTATTTCTAAGAGAAAATTTGTAAATAAACATTATATCGGCAAATTTTCCATTAGCATGTAAATGTGGTATAGTATCTAGTTCTTTCTTTTCCCTAGCATTTATCCCGACTATTACAGGGTCCACCTTTTTCATATTTACCACGTTTATTAACTTCATGGCCAGATCCACTTCCTCACACCACACCACAAGGTAACCTGAGGGACGAAAGGCGTGAGTGCCGTCTGCCTGCGAATCGAGCAAACTTTGTTCTGCTTGGTATGGTATTTTAATTGTTTTTACATTGTATTCTTTGAGACAGGACATGGGGTAGCATTTGTGAAAACGAGCCTATAAACCGCCTAGGAACCACACTCAGGTAGACCGCACGGGTCCGACCCAGGTCTTTATGTATCGGAAACTAGGGTTCTGACCATTATGCGCCATGAGAAGATAAATCAAGAAAGATAAGGTTCAACGTCCCATTCAAGGCTTAGTCATTAAGAATGGAGCGCAATCTCAGATTAGGAATGGATCATCCCCGCATTTACGTAGGCCATTTAAGGAAATCACTGAAGAAATGTATGTGGGTAGCTGGGCGCCAATTTCAAACGCTATACTCCAGAATGTGAGTGCAGTGTGCTAAAACTGCGCCACCTCACACAATGAGCAGATTAATGCAGCATCTAATTTGTTGTTCCTTCGTCTAACATTGAATGTAGTAAAGAATGAAATACAAATGATGATGAGGTTAGTTTTAAGTTGTACCAATGGATATCTGATACCAAACAGAGGTACTCTGAGTTCACGCCTTTTATGCCTCAGTTTGATGCGTTAAACATAATGACTCGATGATAGACATACTAATTTTTCTTTAGTGTAAGGTATATCTCATACCCTCCCCCCCCCCCCCCCCTGAACCATGGACCTTGCCGTTGGTGGGGAGGCTTGCGTGCCTCAGCGATACAGATGGCCGTACCGTAAGTGCTACCACAACAGAGGGGTATCTGTTGAGAGGCCAGACAAACATGTGGTTCCTGAAGAGGGGCAGCAGCCTTTTCAGTAGTTGCAGGGGCAACAGTCTGGATGATTAACTGATCTGGCCTTGCAACATTAACCAAAACGGCCTTGCTGTGCTGGTACTGCGAACGGCTGAAAGCAAGGGGAAACTACAGCCGTAATTTTTTCCGAGGACATGCAGCTTTACTGTATGATTAAATGATGGTGGCGTCCTCTTGGGTAAAATATTCCGGAGGTAAAATAGTCCCCCATTCAGATCTCCGGGCGGGGACTACTCAGGAGGACATCGTTATCAGGAGAAAGAAAACTGGCGTTCTACGGATCAGAGCGTGGAATGTCAGATCCCTTAATCGGGCAGGTAGGTTAGAAAATTTAAAAAGGGAAATGGATAGGTTAAAGTTAGATATAGTGGGAATTAGTGAAGTTCGGTGTCAGGAGGAACAAGACTTTTGGTCAGGTGAATACAGGGTTATAAATTCAAAATCAAATAGGGGTAATGCAAGAGTAAGTTTCATAATGAATAAAAAAATAGGAGTGCGGGTAAGCTATTACAAACAGCATAGTGAACGCTTTATTGTGGCCAAGATAGATACGAAGCCCATGCCTACTACAGTAGTACAAGTTTATATGCCAACTAGCTCTGCAGATGATGAAGAAATTGAAGAAATGTATGATGAGATAAAAGGAATTATTCAGGTAGTGAAGGGAGACGAAAATTTAATAGTCATGGGTGACTGGAATTCGTCAGTAGGAAAAGGGAGAGAAGGAAACACAGTAGGTGATTATGGATTGGGGCTAAGAAATGAAAGGGGAAGTCGTCTGGTAGAATTTTGCACAGAGCATAACTTAATCATAGCTAACACTTGGTTCGAGAATCATAAAAGAAGGTTGTATGCATGGAAGAATCCTGGATATACTAAAAGGTATCAGATAGATTATATAATGGTAAGACAGAGATGTAGGAATCAGGTTTTAAATTTTTGGACATTTCCAGGGGCAGATGTGGACTCTGGCCACAATCTATTGGTTATGACCTGTGGGTTAAAACTTAAGAAACTGCAAAAAGGTGGGAATTTCAGGACATGGGATCTGGATAAGCTGAAAGAACCAGAGGTTGTGCAGAGTTTCAAGGAGAACATAAGGGAACAATTGACAGGAATGGGGGAAAGAAACACAGTAGAAGAAGAATGGGTAGCTCTGAGGGATGAAGTAGTGAAGGCAGCAGAGGATAAAGTAGGTAAAATGACGAGGGCTGTTAGAAATCCTTGGGTAACAGAAGAAATATCGAATTTAATTGATGAAAGGAGAAAATACACTCCTGGAAATTGAAATAAGAACACCGTGAATTCATTGTGCCAGGAAGGGGAAACTTTATTGACACATTCCGGGGGTCACATACACCACATGATCACACTGACAGAACCACAGGCACATAGACACAGGCAACAGAGCATGCATAATGTCGGCACTAGTACAGTGTATATCCACCTTTCGCAGCAATGCAGGCTGCTATTCTCCCATGGAGACGATCGTAGAGATGCTGGATGTAGTCCTGTGGAACGGCTTGCCATGCCATTTCCACCTGGCGCCTCAGTTGGACCAGCGTTCGTGCTGGACGTGCAGACCGCGTGAGACGACGCTTCATCCAGTCCCAAACATGCTCAATGGGGGACAGATCCGGAGATCTTGCTGACCAGGGTAGTTGACTTACAACTTCTAGAGCACGTTGGGTGGCACAGGATACATGCGGACGTGCATTGTCCTGTTGGAACAGCAAGTTCCCTTGCCGGTCTAGGAATGGTAGACCGATGGGTTCGATGAGGGTTTGGATGTACCGTGCACTATTCAGTGTCCCCTCGACGATCACCAGAGGTGTACGGCCAGTGTAGGAGATCGCTCCCCACACCATGATGCCGGGTGTTGGTCCTGTGTGCCTTGGTCGTATGCAGTCCTGATTGTGGCGCTCACCTGCACGGCGCCAAACACGCATACGACTATCAGTGGCACCAAGGCAGAAGCGACTCTCACGTCTGAAGACGACTCGTCTCCTTTCGTCCCTCCATTCACGCCTGTCGCGACACCACTGGAGGCGGGCTGCACGATGTTGGGGCGTGAGCGGAAGACGGCCTAACGGTGTGCGGGACCGTAGCCCATCTTCATGGAGACGGTTGCGAATGGTCCTCGCCGATACCTCAGGAGCAACAGTGTCCCTAATTTGCTGGGAAGTGGCGGTGCGGTCCCCTACGGCACTGCGTAGAATCCTACGGTCTTGGCGTGCACCCGTGCGTCGCTGCGGTACGGTCCCAGGTCGACGGGCACGTGCACCTTCCGCCGACCACTGGCGACAACATCGATGTACTGTGGAGACCTCACGCCCCATGTGTTGAGCAATTCGGCGGTACGTCCACCCGGCCTCCCGCATGCCCACTATACGCCCTCGCTCAAAGTCCGTCAACTGCACATACGGTTCACGTCCACGCTGTCGTGGCATGCTACCAGTGTTAAAGGCTGCAATGGAGCTCCGTATGCCACGGCAAACTGGCTGACACTGACGGCGGCGGTGAGCAAATGCTGCGCAGCTAGCTCCATTCGACGGCCAACACCGCGGTTCCTGGTGTGTCCGCTGTGTCGCGCGTGTGATCATTGCTTGTACAGCCCTCTCGCAGTGTCCGGAGCAAGTATGGTGGGTCTGACACACCGGTGTCAATGTGTTCTTTTTTCCATTTCCAGGAGTGTATAAAAATGCAGTAAATGAAGCAGGCAAAAAGGAAAACAAACGTCTCAAAAACGAAATCGACAGGAAGTGCAAAATGGCTAACCAGGGATGGCTAGAGGACAAATGTAAGGATGTAGAAGGTACCCGTGGTCTAGGGGTAGAGCCGGCACGGTAGCTCAGCGTGTTCGGTCAGAGGGTTAGCAGCCCTCTGTAATAAAAAGCTGAGCTTATCGATCAACAACGAACTGAAACGGATGCCTTCCGACGTCCGCCCCGAGCAGATGCAACGAACAAAAAGGGAACAAAACGAGATTATTTAAAAAAAGGGGAGGGGGAAGCGTCTTTGATTCATAATCAAAACGTCTTCGGTCACGGGTGAGATCCCCGCCACTGCCTAAATTTTGATAAATAGTCAGCGTTGGCGGCCGAAGACTTCCGGCATAAGAAGTCAGCCTCATTCCGCCAACGGCCTTGTCAAAGAGGGCGGAGGAGCGGATAGAGGTTCAGGGCACTCTCTTGTCCTAGGGGTGGGAAATTGTCCCTAAAGGCGGAAGAATCAGCAATGATCAACGACATGAGGAGGCAGAAGGCAATGGAAACCACTGCATTAAAGACACGTAACGTGTATCCACAGGACATGTGGCATGTAGTTGAAGAAGTGTCATGATGATCTCTCCATTGGCAAAAGATTCCGGAATAGTCCCCCATTCGGATCTCCGGGAGGGGACTGCCAAGGGGGAGGTTACCATGAGAAAAAGATTGAATAATCAATTAAAGGATAATGCTCTACGAGTCGGGGCGTGGAATGTCAGAAGCTTGATCGTATTAGGAAAACTAGAAAATCTGAAAAGGGAAATGCAAAGGCTCAATCTAGATATAGTAGGGGTCAGTGAAGTGAAGTGGAAGGAAGACAAGGATTTCTGGTCAGATGAGTATCGGGTAATATCAACAGCAGCAGAAAATGGTATAACAGGTGTAGGATTCGTTATGAATAGGAAGGTAGGGCAGAGGGTGTGTTACTGTGAACAGTTCAGTGACCGGGTTGTTCTAATCAGAATCGACAGCAGACCAACACCGACAATGATAGTTCAGGTATACATGCCGATGTCGCAAGCTGAAGATGAACAGATAGAGAAATTGTATCAGGATATTGAAAGGGTAATGCAGTATGTAAAGGGGGACGAAAATCTAATAGCCATGGGCGACTGGAATGCAGTTGTAGGGGAGGGAGTAGAAGAAAAGGTTACAGGAGAATATGGGCTTGGGACAAGGAATGAAAGAGGAGAAAGACTAATTGAGTTCTGTAACAAGTTTCAGCTAGTAATAGCGAATACCCTGTTCAAGAATCACAAGAGGAGGAGGTATACTTGGAAAAGGCCAGGAGGTACGGGAAGATTTCAATTAGATTACATCATGGTCAGACAGAGATTCCGAAATCAGATGCTGGATAGTAAGGCGTACCCAGGAGCAGATATAGACGCAGATCACAATATAGTAGTGATGAAGAGTAGGCTGAAGTTCAAGACATTAGTGAGGAAGAATAAATACGCTAAGAAGTGGGATACGGAAGTTCTAAGGAATGACGAGATACGTTTGAAGTTCTCTAACGCTATAGATACAGCAATAATGAATAGCGCAGTAGGCAACACAGTTGAAGAGGAATGAACTTCTCTAAAAAGGGCCATCACAGAAGTTGGGAAGGAAAACATAGGTACAAAGAAGGTAGCTGCGAAGAAACCATGGGTAACAGAAGAAATACTTCAGTTGACTGATGAAAGGAGGAAGTGCAAACATATTCCGGGAAAATCAGGAATATAGAAATACAAGTCGCTGAGGAATGAAATAAACACGAAGTGCAGGGAAGCACAGATTAAATGGCTGCAGGAGAAATGTGATGACATCGAAAAAGATACGATTGTCGGAAGGACAGACTCAGCATACAGGAAAGTCAAAACAACCTTTGGTGACATTAAAAGCAAAGGTGGTAACATTAAAAGCGCAACGGGAATTCCACTGTTAAATGCAGAGGAGAGAGCAGATAGGTGGAAAGAATACATTGAAATCCTCTATGAGGGTGAAGATTTTTCTGATGTGATAGAAGAAGAAACAGGAGTCGATTTAGAAGAGATATGTAATCCAGTATTAGAATCGGAATTTAAAAGAGCTTTGGAGGACTTACGGTGAAATAAGGCAGAAGGGATAGATAACATTCCATCAGAATTTCTAAAATCATTAGGGGAAGTGGCAACAAAACGACTATTCACGTTGGTGTGTAGAATATATGAGTCTGGCGACATACCATCTGACTTTCGGAAAAGCATCATCCACACAATTCCGAAGACGGCAAGAGCTGACAAGTGCGAGAATTATCGCACAATCAGCCTAACAGCTCATGCATCGAAGCTGCTTACAAGAATAATATACAGAATAATGGAAAAGGAAATTGAGAATGCGCTAGGTGACGATCAGTTTGGCTTTAGGGAAAGTAAAGGCACGAGAGAGGCAATTCTGACGTTACGGCTAATAACGGAAGCAAGGCTAAAGAAAAATAAAGACACGTTCATAGGTTTTGTCGACCTGGAGAAAGCGTTCGACAATATAAAATGGTGCAAGCTGTTAGAGATTCTGAAAAAAGTAGGGGTAAGCTATAGGGAGAGACGGGTCATATACAATTTGTACAACAACCAAGAGGGAATAATAAGAGTGGACGATCAAGAACGAAGTGCTCGTATTAAGAAGGGAGTAAGACAAGGCTGTAGCCTTTCGCCCCTACTCATCAATCTGTACACCGAGGAAGCAATGATGGAAATAAAAGAAAGGTTCAGGAGTGGAATTAAAATACAAGGTGAAAGGATATCAATGATACCATTCGCCGATGACATTGCTATCCTGAGCGAAAGTGAAGAAGAATTAAATGATCTGCTGAACGGAATAAACAGTCTGATGAGTACACAGTATGGTTTGAGAGTAAATCGGAGAAAGACGAAGGTATTGAGAAGTAGTAGAAATGAGAACAGCGAGAAACTTAGCATCTGGATTGATGCTCACGAAGTCAATGAAGTTAAGGAATTCTGCTACCTAGGCAGTAAAATAACCAATGACGAACGGAGAAAGGAGGACATCAAAAGCAGACTCTCTATACCAAAAAAGGCATTTCTGGCCAAGAGAAGTCTACTAATATCAAATACCGGCCTTAATCTGAGGAAGAAATTTCTGAGGATGTACGTCTGGACTACAGCATTGTATGGTAGTGAAACATTGACTGTGGGAAAACTGGAACAGAAGAGAATCGAAGCATTTGAGATGTGGTGCTATAGACGAATGTTGAAAATTAGGTGGACTGTTAAGGTAAGGAATGAGAAGGTTCTACGCAGAATCGGAGAGGAAAGGAGTATGTGGAAAACACTGAGAGGGAGAAGGGACAGGATGATAGGACATCTGCTAAGACATGATGGAATGACTTCCATGGTACTAGAGGGAGCTGTAGAGGGCAAAAGCTGTAGAGGAAGACAGAGATTGGAATACGTCAAGCAAATAATTGAGGACGTAGATTGCAAGTGCTACTCTGAGATGAAGAGGTTTGCACAGGAAAGGAATTCGTGGCGGGCCGCATCAAACCAGCCAGTAGACTGATGACCAAAAAAAAGAAGCTTATCTCACTAGAGGTAAGATAGAACTGCCTACAGGAAAATTAGAGAGACCTTTGGAGAGAAGAGAACCACGTGTATGAATATCAAGAGCTCAGATGGCAACACAGTTCTAAGCAAAGAAGGGAAAGCAGAAAGGTGGAAGCAGTGTATAGAAGGTTTATACAAGGGCGATGTACTTGAGGACAATATTATGGAAATGGAAGAGGATGTAGATGAAGACGAAATGGGAGACAAGATACTGCGTGAAGAGTTTGACAGAGCACTGAAAGACCTGAGTCGAAACAAGGCCCCCGAAGTAGACAACATTCCATTAGAACTACTGACGGCCTTGGGAGAGCCAGTCATGACAAAACTCTACCAGCTGGTGAGCAAGATGCATGAGACAGGCGAAATACCCTCAGACTTCAAGAAGAATATAATAATTCCAATCCCAAAGAAAGCAGGTGCTGACAGATGTGAAAATTACCGAACTATCAGTTTAATAAGTCACAGCTGCAAAATACTAACGCAAATTCTTTACAGACGAATGGAAAAACTGGTAGATGCGGACCTCGGGGAGGATCAGTTTGGATTCCGTAGGAATGTTGGAACACGTGAGGCAATACTGACCTTACGAGAAAGATTAAGAAAAGGCAAACCTACGTTTCTAGCATTTGTAGACTTAGAGAAAGCTTTTGACAATGTTGACTAGAATACTCTCATTCAAATTCTGATGGTGGCAGGGGTAAAATACAGGGAGCGAAACGCTATTTACAATTTGTACAGAAACCAGATAGCAGTTATTAGAGTCGAGGGGCATGGAAGGGAAGCAGTCGTTGGGAGAGGAGTGAGACAGGCTTGTAGCCTCTCCCCGATGTCATTCAATCTGTATATGGAGCAAGCAGTAAAGGAAACAAAAGAAAAATTTGGAGAAGGTATTAAAATTCATGGAGAAGAAGTAAAAACTTTGAGGTTCGCCGATGACATTGTAATTCTGTCAGAGACGGCAAAGGACTTGGAAGAGAAGTTGAACGGAATGGATAGTGTCTTGAAAGGAGGATACAAGATGAACATCAACAAAAGCAAAACGAGGATAATGGACAAATTAAATCGGGTGATGCTGAGGGAATTAGATTAGGAAATGAGACACTTAAAGTAGTAAAGGATTTTGCTATTTAGGAAGTAAAATAACTGATGATGGTCGAAGTAGAAAGGATATAAAATGTAGACTGGCAATGCAAGGAAAGCGTTTCTGAAGAAGAGAAATTTGTTAACATCGAATATAGATTTAAGTGTCAGGAAGACATTTCTGAAAGTATTTGTTTGGAGTGTAGCCATGTATGGAAGTGAAACATGGACGATAACTAGTTTGGACATGAAGAGAACAGAAGCTTTCGAAATGTGGTGCTACAGAAGAATGCTGAAGATAAGGTGGATAGATCACGTAACTAATGAGGAGGTATTGAATAGGATTGGGGAGAAGAGAAGTTTGTGGCACAACTTGACTAGAAAAAGGGATCGGTTGGTAGGACATGTTCTGAGGCATCAAGGGATCACAAATTTAGCATTGGAGGGCAGAGTGGAGGGTAAAAATCGTAGAGGGAGACCAAGAGATGAATACACTAAGCAGATTCAGAAGGATGTAGGTTGCAGTAGGTACTGGGAGATGAAGAAGCTTGCACAGGATAGAGTAGCATGGAGAGCTGCATCAAACCAATCTCAGGACTGAAGATAACAACAACAACAACAACAACAACATATCTCATACGGAATATAAGAGCTAAATTAAAAACAGTAGGAGGTAAATAAAGATATTGTATTGTATTCTCTTATTTACTAAGGCGACATTTAGACTATGGGAAACGAACTATCGCTTAAACGTTTCAAAAACAACTGTATCGTTACTCCTGCTTACGAGGAGAACACTTCAAGTGTCATAATCCGATTTCCCAGAAACTTCGCTCAGTGGAAGAGCAGTGAAAATTAGGGAACGCAGGTCTCGGATTATCCGTAGACAAGAAATCATTTCTGCGGAAATGAAGGTCAAAGTTTACGTTCTAATGCATATGCCTTTAAGCAAGTAACTTTCCGACTAAAGCGGTAGAAAATTAGTGTTGCGACTTCGCCCATCTGCTTCCCATGTTCGAAGCCAGATTATTTTTTAAAAAAATTTTCTGTTGTTTACGTATGAGCGTAGATTACTACACAAACGTTTTCCAATGTACGTTGTAATGATGTGTCCGTATTCATCTACTAACTCCGTGACAGGTGAATGAATTTCAAGAAATAAAAATATAAGAACAACAATAAATAAATGGAAAAATTAATTTAAATTGTTTTCGACGTGATTCCTGCAGTGCATCTTGATTCATAATCAACTGCAAGCTCCAGTGTGGCCAACCTGTGAAATCTTCAGCAATGCTTATCTTGAAACTTCCTGGCAGATTAAAACTGTGTGCCCGACCGAGACTCGAACTCGGGACCTTTGCCTTTCGCGGGCAAGTGCTCTACCAACTGAGCTACCGAAGCACGACTCACGTCCGGTACTCACAGCTTTACTTCTGCCAGTATCCGTCTCCTACCTTCCAAACTTTACAGAAGCTCTTCTGCGAAACTTGCAGAACTAGCACTCCTGAAAGAAAGGATAGTGCAGAGACATGGCTTAGCCACAGCCTGAGGGATGTTTCCAGAATGAGATTTTCACTCTGCAGCGGAGTGTGCGCTGATATGAAACTTCCTGGCAGATTAAAACTGTGTGCCCGACCGAGACTCGAACTCGGGACCTTTGCCTTTCGCGGGCAAGTGCTCTACCAACTGAGCTACCGAAGCACGACTCACGTCCGGTACTCACAGCTTTACTTCTGCCAGTATCCGTCTCCTACCTTCCAAACTTTACAGAAGCTCTTCTGCGAAACTTGCAGAACTAGCACTCCTGAAAGAAAGGATACTGCAGAGACATGGCTTAGCCACAGCCTGAGGGATGTTTCCAGAATGAGATTTTCACTCTGCAGCGGAGTGTGCGCTGATATGAAACTTCCTGGCAGATTAAAACTGTGTGCCCGACCGAGACTCGAACTCGGGACCTTTGCCTTTCGCGGGCAAGTGCTCTACCAACTGAGCTACCGAAGCACGACTCACGTCCGGTACTCACAGCTTTACTTCTGCCAGTATCCGTCTCCTACCTTCCAAACTTTACAGAAGCTCTTCTGCGAAACTTGCAGAACTAGCACTCCTGAAAGAAAGGATACTGCAGAGACATGGCTTAGCCACAGCCTGAGGGATGTTTCCAGAATGAGATTTTCACTCTGCAGCGGAGTGTGCGCTGATATGAAACTTCCTGGCAGATTAAAACTGTGTGCCCGACCGAGACTCGAACTCGGGACCTTTGCCTTTCGCGGGCAAGTGCTCTACCAACTGAGCTACCGAAGCACGACTCACGTCCGTACTCACAGCTTTACTTCTGCCAGTATCTGTCTCCTACCTTCCAAACTTTACAGAAGCTCTTCTGCGAAACTTGCAGAACTAGCACTCCTGAAAGAAAGGATACTGCAGAGACATGGCTTAGCCACAGCCTGAGGGATGTTTCCAGAATGAGATTTTCACTCTGCAGCGGAGTGTGCGCTGATATGAAACTTCCTGGCAGATTAAAACTGTGTGCCCGACCGAGACTCGAACTCGGGACCTTTGCCTTTCGCGGGCAAGTGCTCTACCAACTGAGCTACCGAAGCACGACTCACGTCCAGTACTCACAGCTTTACTTCTGCCAGTATCCGTCTCCTACCTTCCAAACTTTACAGAAGCTCTTCTGCGAAACTTGCAGAACTAGCACTCCTGGAAGAAAGGATACTGCAGAGACATGGCTTAGCCACAGCCTGAGGGATGTTTCCAGAATGAGATTTTCACTCTACAGCGGAGTGTGCGCTGATATGAAACTTCCTGGCAGATTAAAACTGTGTGCCCGATCGAGACTCGAACTCGGGACCTTTGCCTTTCGCGGGCAAGTGCTCTACCAACTGAGCTACCGAAGCACGACTCACGTCCGGTACTCACAGCTTTACTTCTGCCAGTATCCGTCTCCTACCTTCCAAACTTTACAGAAGCTCTTCTGCGAAACTTGCAGAACTAGCACTCCTGAAAGAAAGGATACTGCAGAGACATGGCTTAGCCACAGCCTGAGGGATGTTTCCAGAATGAGATTTTCACTCTGCAGCGGAGTGTGCGCTGATATGAAACTTCCTGGCAGATTAAAACTGTGTGCCCGACCGAGACTCGAACTCGGGACCTTTGCCTTTCGCGGGCAAGTGCTCTACCAACTGAGCTACCGAAGCACGACTCACGTCCGGTACTCACAGCTTTACTTCTGCCAGTATCCGTCTCCTACCTTCCAAACCTTACAGAAGCTCTTCTGCGAAACTTGCAGAACTAGCACTCCTGAAAGAAAGGATACTGCAGAGACATGGCTTAGCCACAGCCTGAGGGATGTTTCCAGAATGAGATTTTCACTCTGCAGCGGAGTGTGCGCTAATATGAAACTTCCTGGCAGATTAAAACTGTGTGCCCGACCGAGACTCGAACTCGGGACCTTTGCCTTTCACGGGCAAGTGCTCTACCAACTGAGCTACCGAAGCACGACTCACGTCCGGTACTCACAGCTTTACTTCTGCCAGTATCCGTCTCCTACCTTCCAAACTTTACAGAAGCTCTTCTGCGAAACTTGCAGAACTAGCACTCCTGAAAGAAAGGATACTGCAGAGACATGGCTTAGCCACAGCCTGAGGGATGTTTCCAGAATGAGATTTTCACTCTACAGCGGAGTGTGCGCTGATATGAAACTTCCTGGCAGATTAAAACTGTGTGCCCGACCGAGACTCGAACTCGGGACCTTTGCCTTTCGCGGGCAAGTGCTCTACCAACTGAGCTACCGAAGCACGACTCACGTCCGGTACTCACAGCTTTACTTCTGCCAGTATCCGTCTCCTACCTTCCAAACTTTACAGAAGCTCTTCTGCGAAACTTGCAGAACTAGCACTCCTGAAAGAAAGGATACTGCAGAGACATGGCTTAGCCACAGCCTGAGGGATGTTTCCAGAATGAGATTTTCACTCTGCAGCGGAGTGTGCGCTGATATGAAACTTCCTGGCAGATTAAAACTGTGTGCCCGACCGAGACTCGAACTCGGGGCCTTTGCCTTTCGCAGGCAAGTGCTCTACCAACTGAGCTACCGAAGCACGACTCACGTCCGGTACTCACAGCTTTACTTCTGCCAGTATCCGTCTCCTACCTTCCAAACTTTACAGAAGCTCTTCTGCGAAACTTGCAGAACTAGCACTCCTGAAAGAAAGGATACTGCAGAGACATGGCTTAGCCACAGCCTGAGGGATGTTTCCAGAATGAGATTTTCACTCTGCAGCGGAGTGTGCGCTGATATGAAACTTCCTGGCAGATTAAAACTGTGTGCCCGACCGAGACTCGAACTCGGGACCTTTGCCTTTCGCGGGCAAGTGCTCTACCAACTGAGCTACCGAAGCACGACTCACGTCCGGTACTCACAGCTTTACTTCTGCCAGTATCCGTCTCCTACCTTCCAAACTTTACAGAAGCTCTTCTGCGAAACGTGCAGAACTAGCACTCCTGAAAGAAAGGATACTGCAGAGACATGGCGTAGCCACAGCCTGAGGGATGTTTCCAGAATGAGATTTTCACTCTACAGCGGAGTGTGCGCTGATATGAAACTTCCTGGCAGATTAAAACTGTGTGCCCGACCGAGACTCGAACTCGGGACCTTTGCCTTTCGCGGGCAAGTGCTCTACCAACTGAGCTACCGAAGCACGACTCACGTCCGGTACTCACAGCTTTACTTCTGCCAGTATCCGTCTCCTACCTTCCAAACTTTACAGAAGCTCTTCTGCGAAACTTGCAGAACTAGCACTCCTGAAAGAAAGGATACTGCAGAGACATGGCTTAGCCACAGCCTGAGGGATGTTTCCAGAATGAGATTTTCACTCTGCAGCGGAGTGTGCGCTGATATGAAACTTCCTGGCAGATTAAAACTGTGTGCCCGACCGAGACTCGAACTCGGGACCTTTGCCTTGCGCGGGCAAGTGCTCTACCAACTGAGCTACCGAAGCACGACTCACGTCCGGTACTCACAGCTTTACTTCTGCCAGTATCCGTCTCCTACCTTCCAAACTTTACAGAAGCTCTTCTGCGAAACTTGCAGAACTAGCACTCCTGAAAGAAAGGATACTGCAGAGACATGGCTTAGCCACAGCCTGAGGGATGTTTCCAGAATGAGATTTTCACTCTGCAGCGGAGTGTGCGCTGATATGAAACTTCCTGGCAGATTAAAACTGTGTGCCCGACCGAGACTCGAACTCGGGACCTTTGCCTTGCACGGGCAAGTGCTCTACCAACTGAGCTACCGAAGCACGACTCACGTCCGGTACTCACAGCTTTACTTCTGCCAGTATCCGTCTCCTACCTTCCAAACTTTACAGAAGCTCTTCTGCGAAACTTGCAGAACTAGCACTCCTGAAAGAAAGGATACTGCAGAGACATGGCTTAGCCACAGCCTGAGGGATGTTTCCAGAATGAGATTTTCACTCTGCAGCGGAGTGTGCGCTGATATGAAACTTCCTGGCAGATTAAAACTGTGTGCCCGACCGAGACTCGAACTCGGGACCTTTGCCTTTCGCGGGCAAGTGCTCTACCAACTGAGCTACCGAAGCACGACTCACGTCCGGTACTCACAGCTTTACTTCTGCCAGTATCCGTCTCCTACCTTCCAAACTTTACAGAAGCTCTTCTGCGAAACTTGCAGAACTAGCACTCCTGAAAGAAAGGATACTGCAGAGACATGGCTTAGCCACAGCCTGAGGGATGTTTCCAGAATGAGATTTTCACTCTGCAGCGGAGTGTGCGCTGATATGAAACTTCCTGGCAGATTAAAACTGTGTGCCCGACCGAGACTCGAACTCGGGACCTTTGCCTTTCGCGGGCAAGTGCTCTACCAACTGAGCTACCGAAGCACGACTCACGTCCGGTACTCACAGCTTTACTTCTGCCAGTATCCGTCTCCTACCTTCCAAACTTTACAGAAGCTCTTCTGCGAAACTTGCAGAACTAGCACTCCTGAAAGAAAGGATACTGCAGAGACATGGCTTAGCCACAGCCTGAGGGATGTTTCCAGAATGAGATTTTCACTCTGCAGCGGAGTGTGCGCTGATATGAAACTTCCTGGCAGATTAAAACTGTGTGCCCGACCGAGACTCGAACTCGGGACCTTTGCCTTTCGCGGGCAAGTGCTCTACCAACTGAGCTACCGAAGCACGACTCACGTCCGGTACTCACAGCTTTACTTCTGCCAGTATCCGTCTCCTACCTTCCAAACTTTACAGAAGCTCTTCTGCGAAACTTGCAGAACTAGCACTCCTGAAAGAAAGGATACTGCAGAGACATGGCTTAGCCACAGCCTGAGGGATGTTTCCAGAATGAGATTTTCACTCTGCAGCGGAGTGTGCGCTGATATGAAACTTCCTGGCAGATTAAAACTGTGTGCCCGACCGAGACTCGAACTCGGGACCTTTGCCTTTCGCGGGCAAGTGCTCTACCAACTGAGCTACCGAAGCACAACTCACGTCCGGTACTCACAGCTTTACTTCTGCCAGTATCCGTCTCCTACCTTCCAAACTTTACAGAAGCTCTTCTGCGAAACTTGCAGAACTAGCACTCCTGAAAGAAAGGATACTGCAGAGACATGGCTTAGCCACAGCCTGAGGGATGTTTCCAGAATGAGATTTTCACTCTGCAGCGGAGTGTGCGCTGATATGAAACTTCCTGGCAGATTAAAACTGTGTGCCCGACCGAGACTCGAACTCGGGACCTTTGCCTTTCGCGGGCAAGTGCTCTACCAACTGAGCTACCGAAGCACGACTCACGTCCGGTACTCACAGCTTTACTTCTGCCAGTATCCGTCTCCTACCTTCCAAACTTTACAGAAGCTCTTCTGCGAAACTTGCAGAACTAGCACTCCTGAAAGAAAGGATACTGCACAGACATGGCTTAGCCACAGCCTGAGGGATGTTTCCAGAATGAGATTTTCACTCTGCAGCGGAGTGTGCGCTGATATGAAACTTCCTGGCAGATTAAAACTGTGTGCCCGACCGAGACTCGAACTCGGGACCTTTGCCTTTCGCGGGCAAGTGCTCTACCAACTGAGCTACCGAAGCACGACTCACGTCCGGTACTCACAGCTTTACTTCTGCCAGTATCCGTCTCCTACCTTCCAAACTTTACAGAAGCTCTTCTGCGAAACTTGCAGAACTAGCACTCCTGAAAGAAAGGATACTGCAGAGACATGGCTTAGCCACAGCCTGAGGGATGTTTCCAGAATGAGATTTTCACTCTGCAGCGGAGTGTGCGCTGATATGAAACTTCCTGGCAGATTAAAACTGTGTGCCCGACCGAGACTCGAACTCGGGACCTTTGCCTTTCGCGGGCAAGTGCTCTACCAACTGAGCTACCGAAGCACGACTCACGTCCGGTACTCACAGCTTTACTTCTGCCAGTATCCGTCTCCTACCTTCCAAACTTTACAGAAGCTCTTCTGCGAAACTTGCAGAACTAGCACTCCTGAAAGAAAGGATACTGCAGAGACATGGCTTAGCCACAGCTTGAGGGATGTTTCCAGAATGAGATTTTCACTCTGCAGCGGAGTGTGCGCTGATATGAAACTTCCTGGCAGATTAAAACTGTGTGCCCGACCGAGACTCGAACTTGGGACCTTTGCCTTTCGCGGGCAAGTGCTCTACCAACTGAGCTACCGAAGCACGACTCACGTCCGGTACTCACAGCTTTACTTCTGCCAGTATCCGTCTCCTACCTTCCAAACTTTACAGAAGCTCTTCTGCGAAACTTGCAGAACTAGCACTCCTGAAAGAAAGGATACTGCAGAGACATGGCTTAGCCACAGCCTGAGGGATGTTTCCAGAATGAGATTTTCACTCTGCAGCGGAGTGTGCGCTGATATGAAACTTCCTGGCAGATTAAAACTCTGTGCCCGACCAAGACTCGAACTCGGGACCTTTGCCTTTCGCGGGCAAGTGCTCTACCAACTGAGCTACCGAAGCACGACTCACGTCCGGTACTCACAGCTTTACTTCTGCCAGTATCCGTCTCCTACCATCCAAACTTTACAGAAGCTCTTCTGCGAAACTTGCAGAACTAGCACTCCTGAAAGAAAGGATACTGCAGAGACATGGCTTAGCCACAGCCTGAGGGATGTTTCCAGAATGAGATTTTCACTCTGCAGCGGAGTGTGCGCTGATATGAAACTTCCTGGCAGATTAAAACTGTGTGCCCGACCTAGACTCGAACTCGTGACCCTTGCCTTTTGCGGGCAAGTGCTCTACCAACTGAGCTACCGAAGCACGACTCACGTCCGCTACTCACAGCTTTACTTCTGCCAGTATCCGTCTCCTACCATCCAAACTTTACAGAAGCTCTTCTGCGAAACTTGCAGAACTAGCACTACTGAAAGAAAGGATACTGCAGAGACATGGCTTAGCCACAGCCTGAGGGATGTTTCCAGAATGAGATTTTCACTCTGCAGCGGAGTGTGCGCTGATATGAAACTTCCTGGCAGATTAAAACTGTGTGCCCGACCGAGACTCGAACTCGGGACCTTTGCCTTGCGCGGGCAAGTGCTCTACCAACTGAGCTACCGAAGCACGACTCACGTCCGGTACTCACAGCTTTACTTCTGCCAGTATCCGTCTCCTACCTTCCAAACTTTACAGAAGCTCTTCTGCGAAACTTGCAGAACTAGCACTCCTGAAAGAAAGGATACTGCAGAGACATGGCTTAGCCACAGCCTGAGGGATGTTTCCAGAATGAGATTTTCACTCTGCAGCGGAGTGTGCGCTGATATGAAACTTCCTGGCAGATTAAAACTGTGTGCCCGACCGAGACTCGAACTCGGGACCTTTGCCTTGCGCGGGCAAGTGCTCTACCAACTGAGCTACCGAAGCACGACTCACGTCCGGTACTCACAGCTTTACTTCTGCCAGTATCCGTCTCCTACCTTCCAAACTTTACAGAAGCTCTTCTGCGAAACTTGCAGAACTAGCACTCCTGAAAGAAAGGATACTGCAGAGACATGGCTTAGCCACAGCCTGAGGGATGTTTCCAGAATGAGATTTTCACTCTGCAGCGGAGTGTGCGCTGATATGAAACTTCCTGGCAGATTAAAACTGTGTGCCCGACCGAGACTCGAACTCGGGACCTTTGCCTTTCGCGGGCAAGTGCTCTACCAACTGAGCTACCGAAGCACGACTCACGTCAGGTACTCACAGCTTTACTTCTGCCAGTATCCGCCTCCTACCTTCCAAACTTTACAGAAGCTCTTCTGCGAAACTTGCAGAACTAGCACTCCTGAAAGAAAGGATACTGCAGAGACATGGCTTAGCCACAGCCTGAGGGATGTTTCCAGAATGAGATTTTCACTCTGCAGCGGAGTGTGCGCTGATATGAAACTTCCTGGCAGATTAAAACTGTGTGCCCGACCGAGACTCGAACTCGGGACCTTTGCCTTTCGCGGGCAAGTGCTCTACCAACTGAGCTACCGAAGCACGACTCACGTCCGGTACTCACAGCTTTACTTCTGCCAGTATCCGTCTCCTACCTTCCAAACTTTACAGAAGCTCTTCTGCGAAACTTGCAGAACTAGCACTCCTGAAAGAAAGGATACTGCAGAGACATGGCTTAGCCACAGCCTGAGGGATGTTTCCAGAATGAGATTTTCACTCTGCAGCGGAGTGTGCGCTGATATGAAACTTCCTGGCAGATTAAAACTGTGTGCCCGACCGAGACTCGAACTCGGGGCCTTTGCCTTTCGCGGGCAAGTGCTCTACCAACTGAGCTACCGAAGCACGACTCACGTCCGGTACTCACAGCTTTACTTCTGCCAGTATCCGTCTCCTACCTTCCAAACTTTACAGAAGCTCTTCTGCGAAACTTGCAGAACTAGCACTCCTGAAAGAAAGGATACTGCAGAGACATGGCTTAGCCACAGCCTGAGGGATGTTTCCAGAATGAGATTTTCACTCTGCAGCGGAGTGTGCGCTGATATGAAACTTCCTGGCAGATTAAAACTGTGTGCCCGACCGAGACTCGAACTCGGGACCTTTGCCTTTCGCGGGCAAGTGCTCTACCAACTGAGCTACCGAAGCACGACTCACGTCCGGTACTCACAGCTTTACTTCTGCCAGTATCCGTCTCCTACCTTCCAAACATTACAGAAGCTCTTCTGCGAAACTTGCAGAACTAGCACTCCTGAAAGAAAGGATACTGCAGAGACATGGCTTAGCCACAGCCTGAGGGATGTTTCCAGAATGAGATTTTCACTCTGCAGCGGAGTGTGCGCTGATATGAAACTTCCTGGCAGATTAAAACTGTGTGCCCGACCGAGACTCGAACTCGGGACCTTTGCCTTGCGCGGGCAAGTGCTCTACCAACTGAGCTACCGAAGCACGACTCACGTCCGGTACTCACAGCTTTACTTCTGCCAGTATCCGTCTCCTACCTTCCAAACTTTACAGAAGCTCTTCTGCGAAACTTGCAGAACTAGCACTCCTGAAAGAAAGGATACTGCAGAGACATGGCTTAGCCACAGCCTGAGGGATGTTTCCAGAATGAGATTTTCACTCTGCAGCGGAGTGTGCGCTGATATGAAACTTCCTGGCAGATTAAAACTGTGTGCCCGACCGAGACTCGAACTCGGGACCTTTGCCTTTCGCGGGCAAGTGCTCTACCAACTGAGCTACCGAAGCACGACTCACGTCCGGTACTCACAGCATTACTTCTGCCAGTATCCGTCTCCTACCTTCCAAACTTTACAGAAGCTCTTCTGCGAAACTTGCAGAACTAGCACTCCTGAAAGAAAGGATACTGCAGAGACATGGCTTAGCCACAGCCTGAGGGATGTTTCCGAAATGAGATTTTCACTCTGCAGCGGAGTGTGCGCTGATATGAAACTTCCTGGCAGATTAAAACTGTGTGCCCGACCGAGACTCGAACTCGGGACCTTTGCCTTTCGCGGGCAAGTGCTCTACCAACTGAGCTACCGAAGCACGACTCACGTCCGGTACTCACAGCTTTACTTCTGCCAGTATCCGTCTCCTACCTTCCAAACTTTACAGAAGCTCTTCTGCGAAACTTGCAGAACTAGCACTCCTGAAAGAAAGGATACTGCAGAGACATGGCTTAGCCACAGCCTGAGGGATGTTTCCAGAATGAGATTTTCACTCTGCAGCGGAGTGTGCGCTGATATGAAACTTCCTGGCAGATTAAAACTGTGTGCCCGACCGAGACTCGAACTCGGGACCTTTGCCTTTCGCGGGCAAGTGCTCTACCAACTGAGCTACCGAAGCACGACTCACGTCCGGTACTCACAGCTTTACTTCTGCCAGTATCCGTCTCCTACCTTCCAAACTTTACAGAAGCTCTTCTGCGAAACTTGCAGAACTAGCACTCCTGAAAGAAAGGATACTGCAGAGACATGGCTTAGCCACAGCCTGAGGGATGTTTCCAGAATGAGATTTTCACTCTGCAGCGGAGTGTGCGCTGATATGAAACTTCCTGGCAGATTAAAACTGTGTGCCCGACCGAGACTCGAACTCGGGACCTTTGCCTTTCGCGGGCAAGTGCTCTACCAACTGAGCTACCGAAGCACGACTCACGTCCGGTACTCACAGCTTTACTTCTGCCAGTATCCGTCTCCTACCTTCCAAACTTTACAGAAGCTCTTCTGCGAAACTTGCAGAACTAGCACTCCTGAAAGAAAGGATACTGCAGAGACATGGCTTAGCCACAGCCTGAGGGATGTTTCCAGAATGAGATTTTCACTCTGCAGCGGAGTGTGCGCTGATATGAAACTTCCTGGCAGATTAAAACTGTGTGCCCGACCGAGACTCGAACTCGGGACCTTTGCCTTTCGCGGGCAGGTGCTCTACCAACTGAGCTACCGAAGCATGACTCACGTCCGGTACTCACAGCTTTACTTCTGCCAGTATCCGTCTCCTACCTTCCAAACTTTACAGAAGCTCTTCTGCGAAACTTGCAGAACTAGCACTCCTGAAAGAAAGGATACTGCAGAGACATGGCTTAGCCACAGCCTGAGGGATGTTTCCAGAATGAGATTTTCACTCTGCAGCGGAGTGTGCGCTGATATGAAACTTCCTGGCAGATTATAACTGTGTGCCCGACCGAGACTCGAACTCGGGACCTTTGCCTTGCGCGGGCAAGTGCTCTACCAACTGAGCTACCGAAGCACGACTCACGTCCGGTACTCACAGCTTTACTTCTGCCAGTATCCGTCTCCTACCTTCCAAACTTTACAGAAGCTCTTCTGCGAAACTTGCAGAACTAGCACTCCTGAAAGAAAGGATACTGCAGAGACATGGCTTAGCCACAGCCTGAGGGATGTTTCCAGAATGAGATTTTCACTCTGCAGCGGAGTGTGCGCTGATATGAAACTTCCTGGCAGATTAAAACTGTGTGACCGACCGAGACTCGAACTCGGGACCTTTGCCTTTCGCGGGCAAGTGCTCTACCAACTGAGCTACCGAAGCACGTCTCACGTCCGGTACTCACAGCTTTACTTCTGCCAGTATCCGTCTCCTACCTTCCAAACTTTACAGAAGCTCTTCTGCGAAACTTGCAGAACTAGCACTCCTGAAAGAAAGGATACTGCAGAGACATGGCTTAGCCACAGCCTGAGGGATGTTTCCAGAATGAGATTTTCACTCTGCAGCGGAGTGTGCGCTGATATGAAACTTCCTGGCAGATTAAAACTGTGTGCCCGACCGAGACTCGAACTCGGGACCTTTGCCTTTCGCGGGCAAGTGCTCTACCAACTGAGCTACCGAAGCACGACTCACGTCCGGTACTCACAGCTTTACTTCTGCCAGTATCCGTCTCCTACCTTCCAAACTTTACAGAAGCTCTTCTGCGAAACTTGCAGAACTAGCACTCCTGAAAGAAAGGATACTGCAGAGACATGGCTTAGCCACAGCCTGAGGGATGTTTCCAGAATGAGATTTTCACTCTGCAGCGGAGTGTGCCCTGATATGAAACTTCCTGGCAGATTAAAACTGTGTGCCCGACCGAGACTCGAACTCGGGACCTTTGCCTTTCGCGGGCAAGTGCTCTACCAACTGAGCTACCGAAGCACGACTCACGTCCGGTACTCACAGCTTTACTTCTGCCGGTATCCGTCTCCTACCTTCCAAACTTTACAGAAGCTCTTCTGCGAAACTTGC
Organism: Schistocerca gregaria; assembly: GCF_023897955.1. NCBI lineage: Eukaryota > Metazoa > Arthropoda > Insecta > Orthoptera > Acrididae > Schistocerca > Schistocerca gregaria. Next base: position 712,475,053 of record NC_064922.1, read on the forward strand.
AGAACTAGCACTCCTGAAAGAAAGGATACTGCAGAGACATGGCTTAGCCACAGCCTGAGGGATGTTTCCAGAATGAGATTTTCACTCTGCAGCGGAGTGTGCGCTGATATGAAACTTCCTGGCAGATTAAAACTGTGTGCCCGACCGAGACTCGAACTCGGGACCTTTGCCTTTCGCGGGCAAGTGCTCTACCAACTGAGCTACCGAAGCACGACTCACGTCCGGTACTCACAGCTTTACTTCTGCCAGTATCCGTCTCCTACCTTCCAAACTTTACAGAAGCTCTTCTGCGAAACTTGCAGAACTAGCACTCCTGAAAGAAAGGATACTGCAGAGACATGGCTTAGCCACAGCCTGAGGGATGTTTCCAGAATGAGATTTTCACTCTGCAGCGGAGTGTGCGCTGATATGAAACTTCCTGGCAGATTAAAACTGTGTGCCCGACCGAGACTCGAACTCGGGACCTTTGCCTTTCGCGGGCAAGTGCTCTACCAACTGAGCTACCGAAGCACAACTCACGTCCGGTACTCACAGCTTTACTTCTGTCAGTATCCGTCTCCTACCTTCCAAACTTTACAGAAGCTCTTCTGCGAAACTTGCAGAACTAGCACTCCTGAAAGAAAGGATACTGCAGAGACATGGCTTAGCCACAGCCTGAGGGATGTTTCCAGAATGAGATTTTCACTCTGCAGTGGAGTGTGCGCTGATATGAAACTTCCTGGCAGATTGAAACTGTGTGCCCGACCGAGACTCGAACTCGGGACCTTTGCCTTTCGCGGGCAAGTGCTCTACCAACTGAGCTACCGAAGCACGACTCACGTCCGGTACTCACAGCTTTACTTCTGCCAGTATCCGTCTCCTACCTTCCAAACTTTACAGAAGCTCTTCTGCGAAACTTGCAGAACTAGCACTCCTGAAAGAAAGGATACTGCAGAGACATGGCTTAGCCTCAGCCTGAGGGATGTTTCCAGAATGAGATTTTCACTCTGCAGCGGAGTGTGCGCTGATATGAAACTTCCTGGCAGATTAAAACTGTGTGCCCGACCGAGACTCGAACTCGGGACCTTTGCCTTCGCGGGCAAGTGCTCTACCAACTGAGCTACCGAAGCACGACTCACGTCAGGTACTCACAGCTTTACTTCTGCCAGTATCCGCCTCCTACCTTCCAAACTTTACAGAAGCTCTTCTGCGAAACTTGCAGAACTAGCACTCCTGAAAGAAAGGATACTGCAGAGACATGGCTTAGCCACAGCCTGAGGGATGTTTCCAGAATGAGATTTTCACTCTGCAGCGGAGTGTGCGCTGATATGAAACTTCCTGGCAGATTAAAACTGTGTGCCCGACCGAGACTCGAACTCGGGACCTTTGCCTTTCGCGGGCAAGTGCTCTACCAACTGAGCTACCGAAGCACGACTCACGTCCGGTACTCACAGCTTTACTTCTGCCAGTATCCGTCTCCTACCTTCCAAACTTTACAGAAGCTCTTCTGCGAAACTTGCAGAACTAGCACTCCTGAAAGAAAGGATACTGCAGAGACATGGCTTAGCCACAGCCTGAGGGATGTTTCCAGAATGAGATTTTCACTCTGCAGCGGAGTGTGCGCTGATATGAAACTTCCTGGCAGATTAAAACTGTGTGCCCGACCGAGACTCGAACTTGGGACCTTTGCCTTTCGCGGGCAAGTGCTCTACCAACTGAGCTACCGAAGCACGACTCACGTCCGGTACTCACAGCTTTACTTCTGCCAGTATCCGTCTCCTACCTTCCAAACTTTACAGAAGCTCTTCTGCGAAACTTGCAGAACTAGCACTCCTGAAAGAAAGGATACTGCAGAGACATGGCTTAGCCACAGCCTGAGGGATGTTTCCAGAATGAGATTTTCACTCTGCAGCGGAGTGTGCGCTGATATGAAACTTCCTGGCAGATTAAAACTGTGTGCCCGACCGAGACTCGAACTCGGGACCTTTGCCTTTCGCGGGCAAGTGCTCTACCAACTGAGCTACCGAAGCACGACTCACGTCCGGTACTCACAGCTTTACTTCTGCCAGTATCCGTCTCCTACCTTCCAAACTTTACAGAAGCTCTTCTGCGAAACTTGCAGAACTAGCACTCCTGAAAGAAAGGATACTGCAGAGACATGGCTTAGCCACAGCCTGAGGGATGTTTCCAGAATGAGATTTTCACTCTGCAGCGGAGTGTGCGCTGATATGAAACTTCCTGGCAGATTAAAACTGTGTGCCCGACCGAGACTCGAACTTGGGACCTTTGCCTTTCGCGGGCAAGTGCTCTACCAACTGAGCTACCGAAGCACGACTCACGTCCGGTACTCACAGCTTTACTTCTGCCAGTATCCGTCTCCTACCTTCCAAACTTTACAGAAGCTCTTCTGCGAAACTTGCAGAACTAGCACTCCTGAAAGAAAGGATACTGCAGAGACATGGCTTAGCCACAGCCTGAGGGATGTTTCCAGAATGAGATTTTCACTCTGCAGCGGAGTGTGCGCTGATATGAAACTTCCTGGCAGATTAAAACTGTGTGCCCGACCGAGACTCGAACTCGGGACCTTTGCCTTTCGCGGGCAAGTGCTCTACCAACTGAGCTACCGAAGCACGACTCACGTCCGGTACTCACAGCTTTACTTCTGCCAGTATCCGTCTCCTACCTTCCAAACTTTACAGAAGCTCTTCTGCGAAACTTGCAGAACTAGCACTCCTGAAAGAAAGGATACTGCAGAGACATGGCTTAGCCACAGCCTGAGGGATGTTTCCAGAATGAGATTTTCACTCTGCAGCGGAGTGTGCGCTGATATGAAACTTCCTGGCAGATTAAAACTGTGTGCCCGACCGAGACTCGAACTCGGGACCTTTGCCTTGCGCGGGCAAGTGCTCTACCAACTGAGCTACCGAAGCACGACTCACGTCCGGTACTCACAGCTTTACTTCTGCCAGTATCCGTCTCCTACCTTCCAAACTTTACAGAAGCTCTTCTGCGAAACTTGCAGAACTAGCACTCCTGAAAGAAAGGATACTGCAGAGACATGGCTTAGCCACAGCCTGAGGGATGTTTCCAGAATGAGATTTTCACTCTGCAGCGGAGTGTGCGCTGATATGAAACTTCCTGGCAGATTAAAACTGTGTGCCCGACCGAGACTCGAACTCGGGACCTTTGCCTTTCGCGGGCAAGTGCTCTACCAACTGAGCTACCGAAGCACGACTCACGTCCGGTACTCACAGCTTTACTTCTGCCAGTATCCGTCTCCTACCTTCCAAACTTTACAGAAGCTCTTCTGCGAAACTTGCAGAACTAGCACTCCTGAAAGAAAGGATACTGCAGAGACATGGCTTAGCCACAGCCTGAGGGATGTTTCCAGAATGAGATTTTCACTCTGCAGCGGAGTGTGCGCTGATATGAAACTTCCTGGCAGATTAAAACTGTGTGCCCGACCGAGACTCGAACTCGGGACCTTTGCCTTTCGCGGGCAAGTGCTCTACCAATTGAGCTACCGAAGCACGACTCACGTCCGGTACTCACAGCTTTACTTCTGCCAGTATCCGTCTCCTACCTTCCAAACTTTACAGAAGCTCTTCTGCGAAACTTGCAGAACTAGCACTCCTGAAAGAAAGGATACTGCAGAGACATGGCTTAGCCACAGCCTGAGGGATGTTTCCAGAATGAGATTTTCACTCTGCAGCGGAGTGTGCGCTGATATGAAACTTCCTGGCAGATTAAAACTGTGTGCCCGACCGAGACTCGAACTCGGGACCTTTGCCTTTCGCGGGCAAGTGCTCTACCAACTGAGCTACCGAAGCACGACTCACGTCCGGTACTCACAGCTTTACTTCTGCCAGTATCCGTCTCCTACCTTCCAAACTTTACAGAAGCTCTTCTGCGAAACTTGCAGAACTAGCACTCCTGAAAGAAAGGATACTGCAGAGACATGGCTTAGCCACAGCCTGAGGGATGTTTCCAGAATGAGATTTTCACTCTGCATCGGAGTGTGCGCTGATATGAAACTTCCTGGCAGATTAAAACTGTGTGCCCGACCGAGACTCGAACTCGGGACCTTTGCCTTTCGCGGGCAAGTGCTCTACCAACTGAGCTACCGAAGCACGACTCACGTCCGGTACTCACAGCTTTACTTCTGCCAGTATCCGTCTCCTACCTTCCAAACTTTACAGAAGCTCTTCTGCGAAACTTGCAGAACTAGCACTCCTGAAAGAAAGGATACTGCAGAGACATGGCTTAGCCACAGCCTGAGGGATGTTTCCAGAATGAGATTTTCACTCTGCAGCGGAGTGTGCGCTGATATGAAACTTCCTGGCAGATTAAAACTGTGTGCCCGACCAAGACTCGAACTCGGGACCTTTGCCTTTCGCGGGCAAGTGCTCTACCAACTGAGCTACCGAAGCACGACTCACGTCCGGTACTCACAGCTTTACTTCTGCCAGTATCCGTCTCCTAACTTCCAAACTTTACAGAAGCTCTTCTGCGAAACTTGCAGAACTAGCACTCCTAAAAGAAAGGATACTGCAGAGACATGGCTTAGCCACAGCCTGAGGGATGTTTCCAGAATGAGATTTTCACTCTGCAGCGGAGTGTGCGCTGATATGAAACTTCCTGGCAGATTAAAACTGTGTGCCCGACCTAGACTCGAACTCGTGACCCTTGCCTTTTGCGGGCAAGTGCTCTACCATCTGAGCTACCGAAGCACGACTCACGTCCGCTACTCACAGCTTTACTTCTGCCAGTATCCGTCTCCTACCATCCAAACTTTACAGAAGCTCTTCTGCGAAACTTGCAGAACTAGCACTCCTGAAAGAAAGGATACTGCAGAGACATGGCTTAGCCACAGCCTGAGGGATGTTTCCAGAATGAGATTTTCACTCTGCAGCGGAGTGTGCGCTGATATGAAACTTCCTGGCAGATTAAAATTGTGTGCCCGACCGAGACTCGAAATCGGGACCTTTGCCTTTCGCGGGCAAGTGCTCTACCAACTGAGCTACCGAAGCACGACTCACGTCCGGTACTCACAGCTTTACTTCTGCCAGTATCCGTCTCCTACCTTCCAAACTTTACACACTCCGCTGCAGAGTGAAAATCTCATTCTGGAAACATCCCTCAGGCTGTGGCTAAGCCATGTCTCTGCAGTATCCTTTCTTTCAGGAGTGCTAGTTCTGCAAGTTTCGCAGAAGAGGTTCTGTAAAGTTTGGAAGGTAGGAGACAGATACTGGCAGAAGTAAAGCTGTGAGTACCGGACGTGAGTCGTGCTTCGGTAGCTCAGTTGGTAGAGCACTTGCCCGCGAAAGGCAAAAGTCCCGAGTTCGAGTCTCGGTCGGGCACACAGTTTTAATCTGCCAGGAAGTTTCATATCAGCGCACACTCCGCTGCAGAGCGAAAATCTCATTCTGGAAACATCCCTCAGGCTGTGGCTAAGCCATGTCTCTGCAGTATCCTTTCTTTCAGGAGTGCTAGTTCTGCAAGTTTCGCAGAAGAGCTTCTGTAAAGTTTGGAAGGTAGGAGACGGATACTGGAAGAAGTAAAGCTGTGAGTACCGGATGTGAGTCGTGCTTCGGTAGCTCAGTTGGTAGAGCACTTGCCCGCGAAAGGCAAAGGTCCCGAGTTCGAGTCTCGGTCGGGCACACAGTTTTAATCTGCCAGGAAGTTTCATATCAGCGCACACTCCGCTGCAGAGTGAAAATCTCATTCTGGAAACATCCCTCAGGCTGTGGCTAAGCCATGTCTCTGCAGTATCCTTTCTTTCAGGAGTGCTAGTTCTGCAAGTTTCGCAGAAGAGCTTCTGTAAAGTTTGGAAGGTAGGAGACGGATACTGGCAGAAGTAAAGCTGTGAGTACCGGACGTGAGTCGTGCTTCGGTAGCTCAGTTGGTAGAGCACTTGCCCGCGCAAGGCAAAGGTCCCGAGTTCGAGTCTCGGTCGGGCACACAGTTTTAATCTGCCAGGAAGTTTCATATCAGCGCACACTCCGCTGCAGAGTGAAAATCTCATTCTGGAAACATCCCTCAGGCTGTGGCTAAGCCATGTCTCTGCAGTATCCTTTCTTTCAGGAGTGCTAGTTCTGCAAGTTTCGCAGAAGAGCTTCTGTAAAGTTTGGAAGGTAGGAGACGGATACTGGCAGAAGTAAAGCTGTGAGTACCGGACGTGAGTCGTGCTTCGGTAGCTCAGTTGGTAGAGCACTTGCCCGCGCAAGGCAAAGGTCCCGAGTTCGAGTCTCGGTCGGGCACACAGTTTTAATCTGCCAGGAAGTTTCATATCAGCGCACACTCCGCTGCAGAGTGAAAATCTCATTCTGGAAACATCCCTCAGGCTGTGGCTAAGCCATGTCTCTGCAGTATCCTTTCTTTCAGGAGTGCTAGTTCTGCAAGTTTCGCAGAAGAGCTTCTGTAAAGTTTGGAAGGTAGGAGACGGATACTGGCAGAAGTAAAGCTGTGAGTACCGGACGTGAGTCGTGCTTCGGTAGCTCAGTTGGTAGAGCACTTGCCCGCGCAAGGCAAAGGTCCCGAGTTCGAGTCTCGGTCGGGCACACAGTTTTAATCTGCCAGGAAGTTTCATATCAGCGCACACTCCGCTGCAGAGTGAAAATCTCATTCTGGAAACATCCCTCAGGCTGTGGCTAAGCCATGTCTCTGCAGTATCCTTTCTTTCAGGAGTGCTAGTTCTTCAAGTTTCGCAGAAGAGCTTCTGTAAAGTTTGGAAGGTAGGAGACGGATACTGGCAGAAGTAAAGCTGTGAGTACCGGACGTGAGTCGTGCTTCGGTAGCTCAGTTGGTAGAGCACTTGCCCGCGCAAGGCAAAGGTCCCGAGTTCGAGTCTCGGTCGGGCACACAGTTTTAATCTGCCAGGAAGTTTCATATCAGCGCACACTCCGCTGCAGAGTGAAAATCTCATTCTGGAAACATCCCTCAGGCTGTGGCTAAGCCATGTCTCTGCAGTATCCTTTCTTTCAGGAGTGCTAGTTCTGCAAGTTTCGCAGAAGAGCTTCTGTAAAGTTTGGAAGGTAGGAGACGGATACTGGCAGAAGTAAAGCTGTGAGTACCGGACGTGAGTCGTGCTTCGGTAGCTCAGTTGGTAGAGCACTTGCCCGCGAAAGGCAAAGGTCCCGAGTTCGAGTCTCGGTCGGGCACACAGTTTTAATCTGCCAGGAAGTTTCATATCAGCGCACACTCCGCTGCAGAGTGAAAATCTCATTCTGGAAACATCCCTCAGGCTGTGGCTAAGCCATGTCTCTGCAGTATCCTTTCTTTCAGGAGTGCTAGTTCTGCAAGTTTCGCAGAAGAGCTTCTGTAAAGTTTGGAAGGTAGGAGACGGATACTGGCAGAAGTAAAGCTGTGAGTACCGGACGTGAGTCGTGCTTCGGTAGCTCAGTTGGTAGAGCACTTGCCCGCGCAAGGCAAAGGTCCCGAGTTCGAGTCTCGGTCGGGCACACAGTTTTAATCTGCCAGGAAGTTTCATATCAGCGCACACTCCGCTGCAGAGTGAAAATCTCATTCTGGAAACATCCCTCAGGCTGTGGCTAAGCCATGTCTCTGCAGTATCCTTTCTTTCAGGAGTGCTAGTTCTGCAAGTTTCGCAGAAGAGCTTCTGTAAAGTTTGGAAGGTAGGAGACGGATACTGGCAGAAGTAAAGCTGTGAGTACCGGACGTGAGTCGTGCTTCGGTAGCTCAGTTGGTAGAGCACTTGCCCGCGAAAGGCAAAGGTCCCGAGTTCGAGTCTCGGTCGGGCACACAGTTTTAATCTGCCAGGAAGTTTCATATCAGCGCACACTCCGCTGCAGAGTGAAAATCTCATTCTGGAAACATCCCTCAGGCTGTGGCTAAGCCATGTCTCTGCAGTATCCTTTCTTTCAGGAGTGCTAGTTCTGCAAGTTTCGCAGAAGAGCTTCTGTAAAGTTTGGAAGGTAGGAGACGGATACTGGCAGAAGTAAAGCTGTGAGTACCGGACGTGAGTCGTGCTTCGGTAGCTCAGTTGGTAGAGCACTTGCCCGCGCAAGGCAAAGGTCCCGAGTTCGAGTCTCGGTCGGGCACACAGTTTTAATCTGCCAGGAAGTTTCATATCAGCGCACACTCCGCTGCAGAGTGAAAATCTCATTCTGGAAACATCCCTCAGGCTGTGGCTAAGCCATGTCTCTGCAGTATCCTTTCTTTCAGGAGTGCTAGTTCTGCAAGTTTCGCAGAAGAGCTTCTGTAAAGTTTGGAAGGTAGGAGACGGATACTGGCAGAAGTAAAGCTGTGAGTACCGGACGTGAGTCGTGCTTCGGTAGCTCAGTTGGTAGAGCACTTGCCCGCGAAAGGCAAAGGTCCCGAGTTCGAGTCTCGGTCGGGCACACAGTTTTAATCTGCCAGGAAGTTTCATATCAGCGCACACTCCGCTGCAGAGTGAAAATCTCATTCTGAATGCTTATCTTGTTTCTTTCCCCAGTATGTCGTTGTTGTGGTCTTCAGTCCAGAGACTGGTTTGATGCAGCTCTCCATGTTACTCTATCCTGTGTATGATTCTTCATCTCCCAGAACCTACTGCAACCTACATCCTCCTGAATCTGTTTAGTGTATTCATCTCTTGGTCTCCCCCCTGCGCATTTTACTTTCCACGCTGCCCTCCAATACTTAATTGAGAACCCTTGATGAGTCAGAATATGCCCTACCAACCGATCCCTTCTTCTAATCAAGTTGTGCCACAAATTTCTCTTCTCTCCAATTCGATTCAATACCTCCTCATTAGTTATGTGATCTACCCATCTAATCATCAACATTCTTCTTTTTACCTACTTGATCCTCTGCTACCTTCACTATTTCGTCTTTCAAAGCTACCCATTCTTCTTCTACTTTATTTCTTTCCCCCTTTCTTTTCAGTCGTTCCCTAATACTCTCCCTGAAGCTCTCTACAACCTCTGGTTCTTTCAGTTTATCCAGGTCCCATCTCCTCAAGTTCCCAACTTTTTGCAGCTTCTTCAGTTTTAATCTACAGTTCATAACCAATAGATTATGGGCAGAGTCCACATCTGCCCCTGGAAATGTCTTACAATTTAAAACCTGGTTCCTGAATCTCTGTCTTACCATTACATAATCTATCTGAAATCTGTCAGTGCCTCCAGGCTTCTTCCGTGTATACAACCTTCCTTAATGATTCTTGAACCAAGTGCCAGCTATGATTAAGTTATGCTCTGTGCAAAATTCTACCAGGTGGCTTCGTCCTTCATTTCTTCCCCCCAATCCATATTCACCAACTACATTTCCTTCTCTCCCTTTTCCTACTATCGAATTCCAGTCACCCATGACTATTAAATTTTCGTCTCTCTTTTTTCGTCTTTCTTTTTTCTCATCATACATTTCATCAATCTCTTCCTCGTCCACGCAGCTACTTGGCATATAAACTTGTACTACTGTGGTAGACGTGGGCTTCGTATCTATCTTGGCTGCAATAATGCGTTCACTATGCTGTTTGTAGCAGCTTACTCGCACTCCTATTATCCTGTTCATTGTTAAACCTACTTCTGCATTACCCCTATTTGATTTTGTATTGATAATGCTGTATTCGCCTGACCAGAAGTCTGGTTCCTCCTGTCACCGAACTTCACTAATTCGCACTATATCTAACTTTAACCTATCCATTTTCCTTTTAAATTTTCTAACCTACCTGCCTGGTTAAGGGATCTGACAGTCCACGCTCCAATCCGTAGTTTTCTTTCTCCTGATAGCATTCTTCCAGAGTATACTCATACGAAATGTCACTGTGCAAACCTGCCTTCATGCGTTGCTTGTGGTGTTCAGAATGTCTATGTTTCTACGATCGCTGTCATCTAAGAGGATGCACCAAATCTTGTTGAATAATAAATATAAGAATAAAATATAATTATTAAGAATGAAGTATAGGAATATGAGAATTTAAAAAGATTCTAACCCCTTCAAATACCAGACACACAATTTTTTTTAAATTACATTGTGCTAGCATGCAATATTTGGCAGAAAATTTATGAACATGAGTTGTTATGTGTCGTAAGTGACCAATCATTTCAAAGTGAGAGTCTGCTCTTGGCTCTGGTAACGAAGAAACTTGATTTCCTTAATATTACATACTGTGTGCACAATTTGTGATACCTGCTGGAAGAAAATGCCATTGCAGTTAGGTAGTCCCACGAAGCTGTGGGTTCGACGTTTATATTAACTACATCAGCACGTAGCACTGTTAATGCTTTTTAGGCGTTTTGAGCTTTCGACCACTCACATTATATCACGTCGGTCTTGCACGTGAGCCCTGTACAGTCACTTGTAACTATAAGGAGATCACTACACCAGCATTGTTCATAAAGCAACTTCTCATCAAAAATTAGGCTAATGCCTCATAAAAATCTTAACATTTACGTTTGTTCTAATACCTGCACTTATTTAGCGACAAATATGAAGTGAATTAGTAACTACAGAAATTTGTGGCGTATCGTTTTTCACCTCCCTGTCACTTTTTGTGTTGTGGGATAAAGAAAACATCAGGACAAAATAGATAGTCGAGCAACCTAGAGGAACATTTTCTGAACTGAATTAATGTTGGGTTCGTGGGGAAGAAAAAGAATGAATTTATGTTACCACTGAAATGGAGCTTGTAATAGCCAGAACAGCAGGTCGGATCTAGGAGGTTTGGTGGCGACACCGAACTGTCGACTTGTTCGAAGGATAACTTGGACGTTATCCTGAAGCATAAAGCAAGGAACTAAGGTTATATGTGGTAACGTTTGTCCACTACTGCTACCGAAAGACACTTCAGGCCACATTTCTGACAGGCAGGAAGAAGGCATAACTTCGCTGGCAGTCTTGATCTGTTTTTGAACCAATCGGAGGTAGCAGGCTTCTTTTGGTAAGAGATCGATAACCGGAAAAAAGCATTGAAGCAGAGAGAACGCATAACTCATTTTGCTATAGAAGAGCTAGTAAGTCAGAATGGTCGATGAATAATGAGGAGGGCAGCTCCTCTTGCTTGTATAACAAGCAATTACGCTCACACAAATTATGATGATACGTTCCGCCGTTTGGTTGTTGTATATAGTTAAACGTATTTTGTTATGAAGTCGTGTAGATAGGCCAAAACTAATCATCAATAAAATTAGATTTGCGATCTTGACTATTAAGGGTTATTTTGGATCCACAGCTTTATCGCAACATATTGTGTATCTCCAAATAAATGCTTCTTGACGGATGCCTGCGTCAGAACATGATAGTAACCAACATTTCCATGAGATCCCTTGTAGTTGTCAGAAAGTACTCATATTATACGTAGTGAAGTGATTGAAACAAACCTTGTAGTTAAAACAGTACTTTGCATTTGCAATGTAAAATCTGTGAAAAAGGTGTGAGTCCATGTTGATACTAGATGGGAGTATGGGAATAATTATTATCGACGCTAAGATAATAGTAAAATAGAGTTCCTATTCACGATCGCACACTTATGTGTGCACACATTACATTTTATGGTGTTTGTGCCATTAATTGAAACACGGAATTGAAAAGAGTGGTCACAAAAGTACCTGTGGCTATTTTACTATTACCATAGCGTCCATAAAACCTATTCCAATACTCCTATCTAAAACAGTGCTTGATAAAATAAATCCTAGGTCTGTGTCACTCACCCGGACACCCTCTTCTATAACAAAAAGAGAGACAATATAACACAATAAAAGATTAAGCTATTCCTTAATCAAACGTAATAACGTCAGTGCTTTAACATCAGGTGATGGTCTATTTACATAGAGGTAATTAATCTTAAATGAGCTATTTTTGGATCTGTACAGTTTTTTCCATGGCTGTTAACTCATAAACATCCGCATCAAATCAAGAAATTATTGAGGCTTCTAGAGATAATCTTACATGCTCCGAGCCGAATGAACCCAAATTACTCTTCTGTTAACAGCAAACCACTCAGCTGACATTTACTGATATTCGACAAAATTTTCGTTTTACATTAGACATTAACTTTCCATTCCAAATGTTGAAAAAAATTTCTTGCTGAGGCAACTTTTCCACCATGGACAAATTAACTGACCGTGAAAACTAAATTTATAAAAATAATTATTTCTTTTATCTATTTTTTTAGAAAAGTTGTTTAGAACAGTTAGTGAGATTTCGTTGGTAGTTACTATATTTCGGCGTAAGATGCCTGTCAATAATTTAATGAAACTTATGCAGACATCATCAGCAGTGATATGCTGTAGATAGCGTTAGTAAGGAACTTCAGCGAAACATAATATTGCAGGAAAGACTAACCACTGAAGATCATTAGCGCTACTAGAAGAGAGGTGACGTACTAAGCATTATGAAATCATGTATGCGTGCAGTACAACTTGACTGCACACATCTAGACGTGCGAGAAAGCGGTTTTTAAATAAAATTTATAAATATCACAATGTTATCAAGTATACGATGATATCTTTGAAAACTGCTTGCAAAAAGAAGATTATATCACTAACTATTATGTTTTTAAGGAAACTTGCAAGATAAAAAAGTTGTAGTATAGCGGTCTTGGCAACCAAAATCAATAACAGCCATGTCGATCCCCAAAATAAACAAATATCTCATTGTCTCCTTTTCGATGTAGTATTCTTCTACTACGTTCAGACAAACTTGTTGCTAGAGTATCTTATTTTATGCCTGTTCCTTGGCACATCACGCCCGTGGCGTTGACGTAGCGCACTAATTGGAAACGATAAATTCTGACTGAATACGCTTCAAAAAGATGATATAAGATCGTCAAACTTCTGACAGAATACGCTTAAAAAATGAAATAAGATAATCAACCGTGTATACTGTCGTACTATCCCTTCTGCTTGTAATTTTTCGACATGTTCCTCTTCTACTGAATCTAAGGAGAACCTCCTCGTTTCTTTATCGTATTCGTCAACCTTATATTCCTCCTCCTTCTTTAGCATCACATCTCAGACGCTTCAAACCTCTTCTCTGCGGCTTTCCCACAGCCATGACCCACTTTCATACATAGCTGTAATCTAAATTGTGCTCAGTCAAAACCTCTTGTATACTTCGTAAAACTTCGTAGCTATTCAGTCATCGCCGATAATTTAAGAACTTTCATTTACTTATTTTAATTATTTCATTGCATACTAGTGTTAAAGCTCTGATGACTCGTGGGTTCCCATCAATACTTGCTGCGACGAAAGTGGTCTTTGTAACTAATATTTAATGAATAAAATTCTAGGCTTAACGATGATATTCATGTGGTTTCCCTGTGTACAGATCGCCAAGCAGCATTCTCTCTCGTGCCTCTTATACATGTCCTCTCTCCAGTGACTCAAAACTGAACCGTATGATCCGTTCTTAACCGATGTCTGCGTGAGAACAAGCTTCCACTCGCTACTGCTGTACTCTCCAGTGCCGGTTAAGAGGCTTCTGCTGGCTGCAGTGTCGCAATAAAACGTGAAATTTAGAAAATAAAATACTGTCTAAGGTAAAAGGAACCGCACAACAAGTGCTGGGCGTACCACCACGAAGACAATGGCGCAGAGCAAGCAGTTGAATCATGTGGAGTCGCCACCGCTGAAAAAGGTGAAAGCTTTGCCACCTTTGGGCAAGGTAACGCTAAGCTTTTTTCTGTGACTGTCGTAAGGTGGAGGTCGTAATGGGTAAACTCTCATTCCGGCATACAACCGAAATCCCATAATGAGAGAGTGGATGTCGAGATGAATCATCAAGGTACGCCGTCAAAGGGTATATTTCTGCTCCATTACCACGTCCCAGCTCATGCCACACAGGACAAAGATACTCTGCTTCTTTGGGCAATTGAATTTTGCCTCAGCCTCTGAGTTCATGTCACATGGCACCTAGGGACTCTTTCCTCTTTCCTTGAACGAAGAAGCATTGCGTGGGGCCGGCCGGAGTGGCCGAGCGTTTCTAGGCGCTACAGTCTGGATCCGCGCGACCGCTACGGTCGCAGGTTCGAATCCAGCCTCGGGCATGGATGTGTGTGATGTCCTTAGGTTAGTTAGGTTTAAGTAGTTCTAAGTTCTAGGGGACTGATGATCTCAGATGTTAAGTCCCATAGTGCTCAGAGCCATTTGAACCATTACGTGGGAGAATGACCATGAGGTAATTGCTTACTGAATAATCCAAGTACAGTTCTCCAGCAAGACATTCATCATACGGAACAATTTATCTCATTGGAGGGAGAACATGCAGAGAAGGGCTGAAATCATCATAAAATTTCGTAGTCGCAGGCCGATGTTTTCGAGGTGATGATTAAAATTTGATGTTACTCCTCCCAAGAACAATCCTGATCTTCAACAGATAACTATTCGTTACACCGTCACAGAGTAATGACTTAAATGAAGTAACTCTCCATCTTCCTTATTTAATTCTTACTCTTAAACAATACAACTGCACACAGATTTTTTTCTAAAGCCTCTCCGGCGTTTTAGAAAACACCTTCGTGAAAACTACCAGACCACAGGTAATTAATACGTAGCAGAGGATAGAGCTTGCTACTTTATTTCGATTCGTTATACGCGCTGTGACGTAGTTGCACTACGTACCAGTTGGGGGCGAGCATATCATAACATCATGTGCACCGTATTGTCGCATCAAACTTAGTTAACGTCAAGAGATAGGCAACCAAATGAACATATTTCCAGACCCACTCATGTTGCCCTCACACAGCAGCAACTTCAATTAATTACAAGCAAGTATTGATTTTTAAAGCATCACAAACGTTGCCCTCACCGAGCACCTGGAATGTGAGTTAAGAACTTGTAGAGCTGCTCTAGCCATTTATGCCTGTCATTTTTCTGTGTATCTTGTAGTTTTCGAGCAGTCATCTTTTGAAACCTCAAAAGTAATTATGAATAACTATGCAGTGCCCACCAAGTATGAAGGGATAAAAAAGAAGAAAAGAGACCGTGTGTTGACTTGGCGTTATACTGCAATTTCCTTAGATTAAATTTTTAAATATAAAGTATGAAGCTGTATCTCTCTCTAAATGGAACGCCGAAAATAGTGAAAAATGCATGTGTAGTAATAGATACTATAATTCTCTCGAGCCATATCTGTCGCACCACAACAAATATATCACGGCTGGATTTAGATAACAGCAGACAGACGGCTCGGATGCTGCGGTTCGTGTAGTTCATGAAATAAAAAGACACAGGCTGACATCTGTACCTCCTCCTCCAAACTTAAAACTAAAAGTATAAAATTTATACCGAACGTTATTTTTATTCTAACGTGGTGAAGAAAAACATCTGCATGAAAAGCTAGAAAAACATGCAAAACAAAAGCAGAAAAATTTTTAGATGACATTCTCCAAATAACGTGTTCTGTTCTCAGAAAGAAAAGAAAAAAAAAGAAACAAGCGCTACAACACCATGAATATGAGACTCGGAATAAAAGTCGATGAATTCATGTTCGTGAAATTCACGTTTGTGCATCTGGGACGAAAGTCGATTCCTCCTTGCAGTAATTTCCCGCCTGTAACTTCAAATTTCTTTTTCATCAGTTTGCCGTGACTATACTGACTCTCGACGCAGAGAGAGCTTCAGGAATAGCAGTTTATTGCGCCAGCGCATTACTTGCCGCGGTGAAGTAGGACTCCGTTCCCCGTATTCTTCTACGCGATTCATCTGCTCCACCTCTAGGCAAATGTGCCCCAGTCTCTTCGGGAACGCCCTGGTGACATTTGCTGCAGATTTAAGAATATTCTGCCTACTGACTGATAAATCGAGTGCGGAATAGTCGCTGAATGTGCTAAGCTCTTTTTTGTTAAGAAGTATTGATTATAATGTTTACAGCGAAATACAGCTTCCACAATATGAAAAACTAATAAAATTTGCGAAAATTACAACGGTGAGAAAAATACATGTAATTGAAAGGAGTTTCATGCCACAAGTTAAGAGCATGATAATATTCAGATGAATAACTTACATGAACTATGCGCTGTCTCAAACTTTGAGACATTAATTACAAATGAAGTTCCCAAGTGCTACGTTCTCATGTCATGTAATCTAAGCCTCGAAAAATGTTGGTATGAAATCAGAGATGAATCCTTGCCGTCTATTATTATATTCGTCGGTACGCAATTGTTTAGAATGTGACTTGTGTTGGAGCTGTAACAACAATTTTGCGCTTGAATATAAACTGTACGTTCCTAGTCCGTCTTTTACGTTAGATGATAAAATGCCTAGCTTTCTTGACGACATTTTCGCATTTCGTTATCGCCGTAGCTATACTAGCGCCATAGTCATTAATGACACTCTTTAATGACACTATGGAAATTTTCAGATCTCTATTTTTTTCTAAGCGGCTATCTGTCAACTCTTTGAACAGAATGGCTGCATTTCTTTGTCGCCGGTTTATTACGTAGCAACTATGCAAATCAGTCACTTTATACTACGAACTTCCGATTGTGTCATTTACGTGATACCGAATTTCAGCTGCTTTTAATACTCCTCCAAAGCTGATGAAACCGATGGCCCGGAGAAACGTGAGACTGTTAATCCGTGTCTGACATCTTTGATTATTCATGGGTTTGCGCTCGAATTCATATCCTATCTCGGTAAATTAAATACCGCTACTTGTGAAGCGGTATTTACTTGTGAAGTCCTCCACTCCATGAACCATGGACCTTGCCGTTGGCGGGGAGGCTTGCGTGCCTCAGCGATAAAGATGGCCGTGCCATAGGAGCTACCACAACGGAGGGGTATCTGTTGAGAGGCCAGACAAACGTGTGGTTCCTGAAGAGGGGCAGCAGCTTTTTCAGTAGTTGCAGGGGCAACAGTCTGGATGATTGACTGATCTGGCCTTGCAACATTAACCAAAACGGCCTTGCTGTGATGGTAGTGCGAACGGCTGAAAGCAATGGGAAACGACAGCCGTAAATTTTCCCGAGGGCATGCAGCTTTACTGTATGGTTAAATGATGATGGCGTCCTCTTGGGTAAAATATTCCGGAGGTAAAATAGTCCCCCATTCGGATCTCCGGGGGGGGGGGGGGGGGGATGCTCAGGAGGACGTCGTTATCAGTAGAAAGAAAACTGGTGTTCTACGGATCGGAGCGTGGAATGTCAGATCCCTTAATCGTTCAGATGGGTTAGCAAATTTAAAAAGGGAAATGGATAGGTTGAAGTTAGATATAGTGGGAATTCGGTGGCAGGAGGAACAAGACTTTTGGTCAGGTGAATACAGGGTTATAAATAATACTTGTGAAGTATTAGTTGACAGCAATTAACAATATCGATTTTATAAATTTACTTTTTGTTCATGATGAAATAATCGTTGGCAACTAAGAAGCTAAGCATCTTAGAGCCATACATTAAATAAGCTAGATTACTGTTAAATATATAACGATAATTTCAACAAATAAAACTAAACAGATTTGCTTGTAAAATATCGGACCATATACGTGCTAACTCTAAATTGTTTAGTTCTTTCATTTCCAGCCTAAGTCATTAGGAATCCGCAGTGAGTCCCAATCTGTACTACGTTCTTGATCTCACGTAGTTCCTTGTCGAGGTCTTTTTCGTTGCATTCCATGCAGTTTAACTGTGTAAGGGCTGCTAGCAACCGGAAGTATCCCCAGAGGGCGCTCTGCGAATCCTGCTAGGTGCTCACTGCACGGGCGCTAACGATATACTGCCTCAGATGCGAAAGAATTTGTTCTCAGCTCTTCCTCCCTTCAACCACTGTTATACGGTGAACGTAGACTAAACATTAGAATAGATTAGTTCTGCTCAGTAGACCTGTAAATCCTTCCAAGATACTACTTTCCTATTTTTCAGTATGTCGAATTGTCATATGGTTCTAAGCACTATGGTACTCTACAGCTGAGGTCATCAGTCCCATAAACTTATAAATACTTAAACCTAACTAACCTAAGGACATCACACACATCCATGCCCGAAGCAGGATTGGAACCTGCGACAGTAGCAGCCGCGTGGTTCCGTACTGAAGCACCTAGAACCGCTCGGCCACCGCGGCCGGCTTTTTTAGTATGTATGTCAGATATGCTACTGTGCAGCTTTAATTTGTTTTTGGCCCATTCGTTCCCGCAACTGAACTATACAGTGAATTATAGTAATGACTACCAAAAAAATTCATACAAACTCTCAGCACTAGAGCATGGCTTTTTTTGTTAAAGCTCCGTTAATGTATTTTTCACCGCGTTTCTTCTCTTTGTGGTAAATCGGACTTTGTTACGAGACAGCACCCGAAGACGACGGTAGATGGAGCTGGCTGACTCTTTGCTTACAAGGGAACCTCCTCATCGGACCCCCCTAAGATTTAGTTATAGGTTGGCACAGTTGATAGGCCTTGAAAAACTAAACACAGATCAATCGAGAAAACAGGAAGAAGTTGTGAGGAACTATGAAAAAAAAACAAGCAAAATATACAAACTGAGTAGTCCATGCGCAAGATAGGCAACATCAGGGACAGAGTGAAGTCGAGGGCGCCGTAGTCCCGTGGCGCCCGCACGGTAACTCAGCGTGTTAGGTCAGTGGGTTAGCTGCTTTCTGCAATAAAACAACTGAGTTAATGGATCAACAACGAACTGAAAAGGATGTTTTTCGACGTCCGCCCCGAGCAGATACAACGAACAAAAACGAACAAAATGAGATCAATTAAAAAGATATATAAAAAAATTGGTTGGCGTGAGCAGCTGCGGAACGAGAGGTCGTATACAGTTATGGAAAAATGGCTCTGGTTGTAGCAAATACTATTCCTTTTAACATCTAAATAGGATTCGGTAAAGTTTCACCATTATCAGTGTATTAATTTATTTTATAGCAAATAATACATAGAAGTATTGCAAGACAATATATACAGTTTTGGAATTATGATATTTACATTTGTAACATCACTAACAGAAATGTGAACCTTAGTATCACATATTGATGTTTATTTGGCTGTACGTCATTTGAAGCCTAGATGGTATTTCTCTCCAGTTGTCATCTGCAGTTAATCAGAAGTTCTCAATAGTAACTACGAATATTGAACGAAATGTTACGCTTTTCTACGTTTTGCTATTGTTATATTATAGTACTGTCATTACCTTACGTTCTGCTATCAACACCGCTATTTATTCTTAAACTGTCATTATGTTGATAGGTGAACATCATGGCTTTCCAATATGTTGTGAATATCTATTATTTATGGTTGGGCTTGTAGATTAGTGAATTGGGCGTGAAGGGGCTTGTATGAAATTCTTATATACTTACTTTTCGTTGTTTCCACTTTTTCATGCCTATGGGTAAACTATACTGTCTAATATGCACTAAGTTATTGTCGATTAGGTAGTCAGCTGTTCCACCTTGTTTTATGTTCTCTGGGCGGTAAAATAGGACTTCGGAATAACAGCAGGTTCGGAGGAGAGTGTCTGTCTGTGTGTGTGTGTGTGTGTGTGTGTGTGTGTGTGTGTGTGTGCATATTAGTCCATCTGTCTGACAGTTCTTTTAGAACAAAATTAGATGGCGAAGCGGTATTTTTTCCTTTCTATTGCTGTGACTTACTTCATATGTAAATTTTGTTGTGCTGTAAGTTGCTGTAAGAGCGGTTGCTACATTTAAGAATTTCTAGGTCAGTTCTTATGTCTGGCGCCGTATGGTTTATATCCATAAGCTTATCTGCAAATGTAGAATGATTGCTGTTACTTTTGTGTGCCCTTTTGTGTTTAGTGTATCTAATACTGAAATTTATGCCTGTCTGTTCGATATACATTAGTCTTAACATGTGAACCGAAGGACTCCACACGTACTTACTTACCTCATGTTAGTGTTTGCTGCCTCCAGTTTCTATCGAATAGTTATCTATTCTATAAGCTGTTTTCAGTCCTTTAAAAAAAATGCTTCTGGTAGGTACGCGACCACTAGGGTAGCCTTCAACCATGTTGCAGGAGCGAGGGCTGCTCGACACGTCCTACATAAATTACAGTTTCTGCATATATTTAGTGCAATAACAGATAGAAACGCCTTAGGTTACTGTCGGTAAGAGAACGTGACCTGTGCAAGAAACGAATCTTGTTGTTCAGGATTGGCTCTGAGTACTTTGGGACTTAACATCTATGGTCATCAGTCTCCTAGAACTTAGAACTACTTAAACCTAACTAACCTAAGGACATCACACAACAGCCAGTCATCACGAGGCAGAGAAAATCCCTGACCCCGCCGGGAATCGAAACCGGGAACCCGGGCGTGGGAAGCGAGAACGCTACCGCACGACCACGAGCTGCGGACGGTTCAAGATAGACCTTTAAGATAAAATGCACAGTTGAAATGCGAAATTTTGGGTTCTAGAAAGAGCAAATTTAGCACGCAGTGTATGGAAATTATTTGTGAGTTGAAAGGACAAGTAAGTGCATTATATAATGAAGGACTGAAATTTAATTATCTTGGCATTTGAGGAAACCATATAAGAGAATAAAACTGGAACGTAAACAATGCATAGTTGAGAATGGAAGAGATTATAGGGGAAAACTGGTCAATTATTGTTTAAAAAATGAGCAAACTTAAGAACTGTGCTATATAATTCACGTGTTTGACGTTTACGAGAGGGTGTTCTCTCTACAGGAAATTTCTGCTTAACACATGTGTTTACTGTACGTATGACATGAGTGCGGCCTGCGCTCTCGTAAAGTGCAACAATTATCCAGAGCCAGAAAGCCACTGTTTAACAGTTGTCCCTGCCGCTTACATGCATGTCGATCAGGTTTAATTATGGGAGTACAAGCAGAGTCTCTCATTTCTGTTATGCATAATCTACTGACAGCTGTCATATAAGCCACTGTAAATAAAATTGTAAAAATGTGTACGTGTTTAATAACAGCTGGAGAAATGGCGAGACCCAGTGCAGTGGAATATTTCGTTTGCTCAGCATTTTCCATTCACGTTTGTTTCATTGGCTAGTTCGAAACACGCGACACCGAATTCTGTTTACCGTGTAACGTTTTTTATGCGCTGTGAAATATTCGTGAAATTACCAATCGTTATCTTTGCGTAATTCGGATCTCAAAATATTTGTTTCACTGACGACAATCAATCGAACACCGATACAATGTGTTCTGCTAATGAACGGCTTTTAGCTCAGCGCATTGTTTGGAATTTCAAAGATGGAAGCAAAGAATGAATGATAATTCTGAAACCGATGTAGAAAACAAAACCACATGTCGATAGTTGGATAGCCTAAAGTATTGGCGTCGAAACAGTGACTTCTATTTACGAGTTATTGGCCGCCTCCTTCCTTTAATATCCTATCTGTTACCAACAAATAAAGTATTTTAACTGCGACAGCTTCAAGTTGTATGCATTGATAGCACAAAATCACATAACGAATAGCAAACGTTGGCTCTCGTACCACTGTATATTTGTGTTTTTGTTTTTGTTAATTGAATATTCAGTGAACATTATTCCTTATCGTCAGTTGCTTGCAAATACTGTTCACTGAAGCTCCATTCTTTTGTAAATATATGTTTCGCTTACTATACCAGTGTAAACTGAAGTTCTACGTAGTTAATTCAGATTTTTTCCTCGATACAGAATACTTCAAAGGGATTCGTCCGATTTCATAATAGAATGAAGATGGAAACTTGGGGTGAGTTTTTGACTTAAACGTCGAAACTAAAAGTTTATCCTCACGACAGCTATCAGTTGTCAGTTCATATAGGTGCCGGTAGGACTCTGCTTATTGCAGCTTGCAGCTGCCTCTATCACGCGCTCACTAGTTTATTACCCACTGTGTTCGAGTCGAGATGGCGAGGAAACAGCAGTAGAAAGCATTCTGCGATCTCTGTTTCAACACGTGCGCTTGAGTTACCACACAACTAGGTTGCATGATTTCATCGAGAGTACGGCGCTGCTTCTCCTACATCTGAAAGCATTCGACGATTGCACCTGAAGACAAGGCACTGGCAGTTCATGTAAGATGAAATGCAAAGGCCATGCCTCTTTACTCGTTCAATAGAGTTCTGCCCGTAGTCCACGACGAGTCTGCTTGTCATACCAGCCGTGGGTTAGCCATTCCCTACGTGCCCGCTTGGCAGGTTTTGGAGGAGCGAATTTTGTATTTCAGGCGATGTTTGGTTCAAGTGCTACAGGCCCCTTCGATGGTAATAATAAACCGGGTGTCCACAATGCCACGTTATTATTTCAAAAATCGTAGCCTGGAAACTATCAGAGGTAGAGAAGGGTCGGCCATATACTGAAGAACTGTACGCGTGTATGATGTGCTGCATTCACTTGGTCCGAAGCGGCACGTCCTTCGTCGACACTACGCAGTATATTTCGGCTTTGCTATGTCCTTCGCAGAAGTTCTAGATGCAGTGCGACATTTCATTTACAACTGCCATGCAGCTGAATCGTGGTGTCAGCGCTGTTTATCCTTCACTATTTGTTCCTGGTGTAAAGGAAGTTCGCACGTCCAGTGGCTGTTTACATAAAAAGAGTCAGTCTATCGTCAGTACTGTCGTATTATTGACGGTTACCGCAAATTTGCTACCGAACGACATTACAACACCATTCAGCAAGAATTTAAAGATTTGTCAGTCGATGAAAGAGCAAACAATTATCATAGGCAGACGATTTGCACGGGATTCATTGTTATTCACACCAGGAAGCAGTCATTGAGCACATGGGAATTGATACTCTGAATAGTAAATTTTCTGAACTGGTATCCCTTACTACACTGTCAGTTTCAACTGTTTTCTATGGAAACAGACTTAATACATTACTGCAAAGTACTTTGTTTAGGCCAGGGAAATGTGTTGAACGATTTTTCTATGTAAAATCCGCTACTGATGATTTTCTGATCAACACAGAAAAGCAGGAAAGAAAATTAGAGTATTAGAACATTATATATGACTGCAAAATACTACGATTTAGTTAAGGGCATTCCTGGAATGATTCTGAATTAAAACCCACTGCTGTATTCTGCGCGAACAATGAAAGCAAAAACGAAAATTAGAACATTAGAAAATTATATGTGAGTGCAAATTACTTCGGTTAAGTGAAATGGCACGCCTGGGATGATTATGAGATTGAAAACCTGCTGTTGTTGAGCTTCTTGAACGACAAAGGAAACCCAGAACCAAGATTAGAACATCCATAAAGGATTGCAGACCTCGCATTTTAAGGGGACTTGGCTGCACACTGTCCACAGTAAGATGTTACAATGTGAGAAACAACTTATTTTTGATTTGATGAAAATGCATTTAAAGGAAAATCGCATTGTGGAAGGACAAAATTCTAACAGAAAGCACCGTCCATTATCCTAAGATCAATGGCGTTAAAGAAAATGCTAATTTTCAAAAATGTCTTTAGACATTTAAAGAAGTACAAGGATAGATTTGTAAACGTTTCGAGGACATTGGCGGTCTTAAATTTGTTTCTGAACCGTTTGCCGTTACGACAGAATTCGTCCTGCTCATTTTAGACGGAACTGGTCGACCTTCAACGTCATTCCCGTTTAAAAGAGTACTTGTTTTGTGTTAAAACTGTGCAAGAGTTCTACGTTGTTTTCCTCGGGAGAAGTCTCCAAGTCAACGTAATGAGGTAGCTGACCAGATAGAATATTTTGGCTCAACATATGTACATGAAAGGCTTTTTTATATTATTATATTATAATACACGATTACATGGAAACCTGAGTGACGAAAATCTGTGAAGTGTGTACACGACTGTTTTTATCATATAAAAGTTTTACTATGTCATCAGGGCGCCAAAGATTATTAAATAATACTACTAATTTCTTTTGTTTGTGATATGTTGTTGACAAATACGAAACCAAGCAGCATGCAAGCCATACGTTATTCCTTGCGCTTAATGCTTGCCAGTTTAATACAGTAATTTTACACTTGCCCCATCTTCCTCCTCCTCTCACTCAGACAGCAGGGGAAGTGTGCAGTCAGGTGAGACAACTCTGCATGCATGAAAGGCCACTGCAGGTGTGCAGAATTTTTCGCCGACCCTAAGATAGAGCAACATGGTTTTTAGAAAGCAAGGTATTTTTATGTTATGCCAGAATTTCAGTGTGCACCCAACTTGCCACTCAAAGAAAATCGCAGCGATGTTCCAGTTGTGCCCATGTCAGGTTAACATTGCAACATCAGTATTGCTTACGGCTTCATTAGTTCATGCATCAAGGATAGCAATGTCATTGACTGGTATTGCCTTTATGCGATCCTTTATATAAAGCTACCAAAAAGGAGTCCATTGGTTTCAGATCGAGAGAGCTCAGGGGCCAAGCAATGAGACCATCATGACCAATATACCTCTCAGGAAATGTGTCATTCAGCACACCTCAAACAACAAATTGACTTCTGGGGCTGCATTGAAATGTATCCTTGTTCTGGTCAACACGTTCTTGAGACCCAGTGGGGACGTCCACGTTTTCGGTGTTGCTTGATAATTTAACCACGGATTCTTTCACGAATGGATGTTAGATGCTGGTGAGCCTTCCATGTTGTATGGCCATGGTTCCTGACTTTTCATCCAGACCCGCTCTGGACATCATCAGAAGTGCCCCTGGTGACAGTCTTGTCGACCGATGATTCGTAGAATAGAGGGTAACATAAATGGTCTTTAAAATGCGAGTGGTCGAGGTCTGCTGTATTCTGAGCGAACAATGAAAGCAAAAACGAAAATTAGAACATTAGAAAATTATATGTGAGTGCAAATTACTTCGGTTAAGTGAAATGGCACGCCTGGGATGATTATGAGATTGAAAACCTGCTGTTGTTGAGCTTCTTGAACGACAAAGGAAACCCAGAACCAAGATTAGAACATCCATAAAGGATTGCAGACCTCGCATTTTAAGGGGACTTGGCTGCACACTGTCCACAGTAAGATGTTACAATGTGAGAAACAACTTATTTTTGATTTGATGAAAATGCATTTAAAGGAAAATCGCATTGTGGAAGGACAAAATTCTAACAGAAAGCACCGTCCATTATCCTAAGATCAATGGCGTTAAAGAAAATGCTAATTTTCAAAAATGTCTTTAGACATTTAAAGAAGTACAAGGATAGATTTGTAAACGTTTCGAGGACATTGGCGGTCTTAAATTTGTTTCTGAACCGTTTGCCGTTACGACAGAATTCGTCCTGCTCATTTTAGACGGAACTGGTCGACCTTCAACGTCATTCCCGTTTAAAAGAGTACTTGTTTTGTGTTAAAACTGTGCAAGAGTTCTACGTTGTTTTCCTCGGGAGAAGTCTCCAAGTCAACGTAATGAGGTAGCTGACCAGATAGAATATTTTGGCTCAACATATGTACATGAAAGGCTTTTTTATATTATTATATTATAATACACGATTACATGGAAACCTGAGTGACGAAAATCTGTGAAGTGTGTACACGACTGTTTTTATCATATAAAAGTTTTACTATGTCATCAGGGCGCCAAAGATTATTAAATAATACTACTAATTTCTTTTGTTTGTGATATGTTGTTGACAAATACGAAACCAAGCAGCATGCAAGCCATACGTTATTCCTTGCGCTTAATGCTTGCCAGTTTAATACAGTAATTTTACACTTGCCCCATCTTCCTCCTCCTCTCACTCAGACAGCAGGGGAAGTGTGCAGTCAGGTGAGACAACTCTGCATGCATGAAAGGCCACTGCAGGTGTGCAGAATTTTTCGCCGACCCTAAGATAGAGCAACATGGTTTTTAGAAAGCAAGGTATTTTTATGTTATGCCAGAATTTCAGTGTGCACCCAACTTGCCACTCAAAGAAAATCGCAGCGATGTTCCAGTTGTGCCCATGTCAGGTTAACATTGCAACATCAGTATTGCTTACGGCTTCATTAGTTCATGCATCAAGGATAGCAATGTCATTGACTGGTATTGCCTTTATGCGATCCTTTATATAAAGCTACCAAAAAGGAGTCCATTGGTTTCAGATCGAGAGAGCTCAGGGGCCAAGCAATGAGACCATCATGACCAATATACCTCTCAGGAAATGTGTCATTCAGCACACCTCAAACAACAAATTGACTTCTGGGGCTGCATTGAAATGTATCCTTGTTCTGGTCAACACGTTCTTGAGACCCAGTGGGGACGTCCACGTTTTCGGTGTTGCTTGATAATTTAACCACGGATTCTTTCACGAATGGATGTTAGATGCTGGTGAGCCTTCCATGTTGTATGGCCATGGTTCCTGACTTTTCATCCAGACCCGCTCTGGACATCATCAGAAGTGCCCCTGGTGACAGTCTTGTCGACCGATGATTCGTAGAATAGAGGGTAACATAAATGGTCTTTAAAATGCGAGTGGTCGAGGTTATGTGTGATCAGCGGAGATAATCTTTGTCAGACATAAAACTTAGCCATCAATTGTCTCCTGTCAAGGAAAAAATTTATCTATTGATTCTGCAGAGTCACTGTTCACAAACTTTCATTGTTTCTTATTTTCTGTTAAATTTGTCTACATGGCCCATAAATATCGACTGCTTATCAGTATTGCTGTGGATAATGGTTTACCACTCGGCTACGCTCCTTTTCACTGTGTTTATGTAGCTCTCCAACCTCCGACTCGACTGTCAGCAGGACTCTTTGTCGTCAGGAGCACCTCCGAAGGTGTCCATTGCAGCTCTGGACAAAACAACATGGACCGGAAAGCACCTTGAATCATGGCCAAGTCTCTCTAAAATTTCTGAGATACCTTATTTTGCTCGCTTTTGTCGGTGGCACCCTCTTTTACTGCCATCGACAGTTTAGCACTACTGTTGTCACAGATTTGAATTCTAGATTAGACATTGCGCCTTCCCCTGGCCTGTCGTCATTCTGTTGTAGTCTCAATCACATCTGCAACAAAGGAAAAAGGGGAAATGCTCTATGTGCTACTAAAGGTCTTACAACAACCCACTACATTCTATCTCCAACAGTTTTCTAGTTATGATTTTTTGAAATTATATGGTGACTTTATTGACACATGATGCTATATGTGATGTTTTGTCAATTCATTGTGGGCGTGGAAGTAAAAAATAACAATTTTCTCTCTCGCTGGTAGTCAGTGATGGCGCTATTTTCCTTTAAGTGGAAAAGTGATCCGCTACAACGTAAGTGTAAAGTGTTCACATACTGTAATCGACGACACGAAAGAGTTTCCAAAACGTCATGTATTTTCCAACTGTCCCCGAGAGAAGTACCACATATTAACTTTCCAAGATATGCTAGATTCAGGCCTTTCTCTGCAGTTGTGACAAAATGCCAAAAATGTCATTTTTCAACAGAAGGAAGCAACATCGCTCTGACGGCTACATGTTAGAGCATTTCTGAACAATGAACTGCCCCATTGGCCTCTGAGGACGCCTAATCTCGCAGAATGTGATTTCTTCTTTGGGGTGGTGGTAGGGCAGGGGGGTGGGGGGTGGTAGGGAGACGTAGAACAGGTCGCGGAAACATCTCCGACTGTTTACCTTCCCTCGACTTTCCATGAGACGAATAGGATTATCGTCTGCATATTTGTTGTTTGGCTAGTGGAAGCTACATTGAATATTTAAATAAGGTCATTGAAAACTTTGATCCTGAAAGTAATTGTAAAAGGATTCTAAGATTGTTTGTGAATGCATGTAAGAAACACACTGTTGTAAAATTGGTTGGTTACATTGAGTATAGAAACTTCGTAGGCATATGCGTAAGCAGAACTTCGTTCCCTATTTCTGTCTTTAGTCGTGTAGAAGATATAGCCCTTTGAAATATAGTCTTTTTGAAACACCCTGTATTATCAGACATCTTATGGTTATATTGGATATGACTTTTTTTTAAAACATAGCATCGCTTTTGTAATGAAAACCACCTATGTTTTAGGCTCTATCTACTCGAAAAGAAGTACTTAATACGCTGAGGTGACAAAAGTCATAGGATACCTCCTAATACCGTGTCGGACCTCTTTTTTCCAGACGTAATATAGCAACTTGACAAGGCATTCACTTAACAAGTCGTTAAGCCATGCTGTCTCCTCAGCCGCCAATAATTGCGAAAGTGCTGCCGGTGAAGGATTTTGTGTACGATCTGACTCCCTCTTAGGTTCCATAAATGTTCGATGAGACTCATGTCGGGCGATCGTGTAGCTAAATCATTTGCAAGAATTGTTCAGAATGTTCTTCAAACCAGTCGCGAACAATTGTGCCTCGGTGACATATCACATTGCCCTTCATTAAAATTCCTCCGTTGTTTAAAAACATGAAGTCCAAGAACGATCGCAAATGTTCTCCAAGCAGTCGAAGATTACGATTTCCAGCCAATGACGTACGCATATAACATCATCCAAAATTGTGATATATGCATTCTCCGAAAATTATTTCGAGCAGTTAGTTCATGAGCCCAAGTGAATAGTAAACGGTTGTGAAAACACACTTGACCTCTTAGCAACAAATAATCCAGATCTACTAATAAGCATCAAAACGGATAGTGATTAGTGAACACAAGGCCGTCGTAGCAAGGTGAACTGTTGTAATCCCAAAATGCTCCAAAAATAAACGAAAAATAGACCTATTTCAAAAAAGCAGGTAAAAATTCACTTGACACCTCCTGAGAGACAATTTCCACTCCCTCCACATTAACAATATGAGTGTAGACCAGATATGGCTTGAGTTCAAAGAAATAGTAAAGGGAGCAATTGAAAGATTTATACCAAATAAATTAATAAACGGCGGAGCTGATCCTCCTTGGTACACAAAACGGGTCAGAATACTATCGCAGAAACAAGGAAAAAAAACATCCCCAAGGTTAGCGATCTTTTACAGAAGCTCGAAACTTAGCGCGGACGTCAATGCGAGACGCTTATAACAGTTTCCACAACGAAACCACGTCTCGGACCTAGCAGAAAATCTAAAGAGATTCTGGCCGTATTTTAAGTACGTTAGCAGCAAGACACAATCAATGCCTTCTCGGCATGATAGCAAAGGAAATACTATCGACGACAGCATTTCGAAATTCCTTCACAAAAAAACGAAGTAAATATTCCAGAATTCCAATCAAGAACAGCTGCCAACACTAGTAACTTAGAACTAGATATCCTCAGAGTAGTGAAGCAAATTAAATCACTTAATAAATGCAAGTCTTTCGGTCCAGACTGTATACGAGTTAGGTTCCTTCCAGAGTATGCTGATACAATAGCTCCATACTTTACAATCAAATACAACCGTTCGCTCCACGAAAGATCCGTACCCAAAAACTGGAAAATTGCGCACGTCACACCAATATTCAAGAGAGGTAGTAGAAATTATGCACTAAATTACAGGCCCAAACAATTAACGTCGATATGCAGCAGGATTTTGGAACATATATTATGTTCAAACATTATAAATTACCTCGAAGTAAAATATCTATTGCGCACAGTCAACACGGATTCAGAAAAAATCGTTCTTCTGGAACACAACTAGTTCTTTATTCACACGAATTGTTGAGTACTATTGACAAAGCCTTTTAAATTGATTCTCTATTTCTAGATTTCCAGAAAGTTTCTGACACTGAACCACACAAGCGGCCTGTAGTGAAACTGCGTGCTTATGGAATATCGTCTCAGTTATGTAACTAGATCCGTGACTTCCTGTTAGAGAGATCACAGTTCGTAGTAATTGATGGAAAGTCATCGAGTAAAACAGAAGTGATTCTGGCGTTCCCCAAGGTAGTGTTCTGGCCTTTCGCTGTTCCTTCCCTGTATAAACGACTTAGTAAACAATCTGAGCAAACCGGCATAGGTTGTTTGCAGATGACGCTGTCGTTTGTCAACTAGTAAAGTCATCAGAAGCTCAAAATCAATTGCAAAACGATTTAGAAAAGATAGCTGTATGGTGCAAAAATTGGAAGTTGACCCTTAATAACGGAAAGTGTGAGGTCATCCACATAAGTGCTAAAAGCAGTCCGTTAAACTTCGGTCACACGATAAATTAGTCAAATCTAAAGGTCGTAAATTAAACGAAATACCTATGAATTACAATTGTGAACAACTTAAAATGGAAAGAACACATAGAAAATGTTGTGAGGAAGGCTTACCAGAGAAGAGTTTTATTAGCAGGACACTTAGAAAATGTAACAGATCTGCCGAAGAGGCTTGTCCGTCCTTTTTTAGAATACTGCTGCGCCGTATGGGATCCTTACCAGATAGGATTGACGGAGTAAATCGAGAAGGCTCAAAGAAGTGCAGCACGTTTTGTATTATCGGGAAATAAGGGAGGTAGTGTCACTGAAATCATAACGGATTTGGGGTGGACATAATTCAAGCAAAGGTGTTATTTGTTGCGGCAGAATCTTCTCACGAAATTCCAATCACCAAGTTTCTCCTCCGAATGCGAAAATATTTTGTTCACGCCGACCTACATGCGGAGTAACGATCATCATAATAAAATAAGGGAAATCAGAGCTCACACGAAAAGATAATACAGGTGTTCGTTTTTCTCGCGCGCTTTACGAGTTTGTAATAATAGAGAATTTTTGTGACGGTGATCCAAGGAACCCTCTGCCAGGAACTTAAATGTAATTTGCAGAGTATCCATGAAGATGTAGATGTGGACGTAAATGTAGAACGACCGATTAAGTTGGACCTTCCAGGTAAATACAGCCATTACCGTTACGGAGTCATCACCAGCTCGCACAGCGCCTTGCTAACTCAAGTTCATAACTTGGTGGGGTCTGTGCCACATTAGAACCCTATTGTCAGCTCTTACGAACTGAAATCGGGAGTCATATGACCACGCCACGGTTTTCCAGTCATCTAGGTTGCAACCGATACGGCCACGCGCACAGGAAATTCGCTACAGGCCATGTCGTGCCGTTAGCAACGGCACTCACGTCGGTCTCCTACGGCCACAGCTCGTTAGCACCCATTCCCACCCCACTGCTGACGCACACGTTCATCGTACGCCCTACATTAATTTCTGCGGTCACTTCATGCAGTGTTTCTTGTTTGTTTGTTGTCACAGACACCTCTATACAAATGCCGCTGCTCTTGGTCGTTAATTTAAGGCCGTTGGCCACTGTGCTGGACATAGCGAGAGGTACTGCCTGGAATATGGTATTCTCGGCACACTCTTGACATTGTGGATCTCGTAATTTTGTATTTCCTAACGATTTCCGAAATGGAAATCTACACTACTGGCCATTAAAATTGCTACACCGAGAAGAAATGCAGATGATAAACTGGTATTCATTGAACAAATATATTATACTAGAACTGGCATGTGATAACATTTTCACGCAATTTGGGTGCATAGATCCCGAGAAATCAGTAGCCAGAACAACCACCTCTGGCCGTAATAACGGCCTTGATACCCCTGGCCATTGAGTCAAGCAGAGCTTGGATGGCGTGTACAGGTACAGGTGCCCATGCAGCTTCAACACGATACCACATTTAATCAAGAGTAGTGACTGGCGTATTGTGACGAGCCAGTTGCTAAGCTACCACTGACCAGACGTTTTCAATTGGTGAAAGATCTGGAGAATGTGCTAGTCAGGCCAGAGGTGGGACATTTTCTGTATCCAGAAAGGCCCGTACAGGATCTGCAACATGCGGTCGTGCATTATCCTGCTGAAATATAGGGTTTCGCAGGTTTCGAATGAAGGGCACAGCCACGGGTCGTAACACATCTGAAATGTAACGTCCACTGTTCAAAGTGCCGTCAATGCGAACAAGAGGTGACCGAGACGTGTAACCCATGGCATCCCATACCATCACACCGGGTGATACGCCATTATGGCGATGACGAATACACGCTTCCAATGTGCGTTCACGGCGATGTCGCCAAACACCGATGAGACCATCATGACACTATAAACAGAATCTGGATTCATCCGAAAAAATTACGTGTATCCAATTTCGTCGTTTAGTACACCATCGCAAGCGCTCCTGTCTGTGATGCAGCGCCAAGGGTAACCGCAGCCATGGTCTCCGAGCTGATAGTCCATGGTGCTGCTAATGTCGTCGAACTGTTCGTGCAGACGGACTGTGGACTCAGGGATCGATATGTTGCTGCACGATCCTTAACAGCCACGTGGATAAGATGCCTATCATCTCGACTGCTAGTGATACGAGGCCGTTGGTATCCAGCAGGACGATTCGTATTACCCTCCTGAACTCATCAAGTCCATATTCTGCTAACAGTCATTGGATGTCGACCGACGGGAGCAGCAATGTTGCGATACGATAAACCGCAATCGCGATAGGCTACAATCCGACCTTTATCAAAGTCGGGAACGTGATGGTACGTATTTCTCCTCCTTAGACGAGGCATCACAGCAACGTTTCACCAGGCAACGCCGGTCAACTGCTGTTTGTGTATGAGAAATCAGTTGGAAACTTTCCTCATGTCAGCACGTTGTAGGTGTCGCCACCGGCACCAATCTTGTGTGAATGGTCTGAAAAGATGATCATTTGTATATCACAGCATCGACTTCCTGTCGGTTAAATTTAGCGTCTGTAGCACGTCATCTTCGTGGTTTAGCAATTTTAATGGCCAGTCGTGTAGCTCCAACTACCGATCCGCATTCAAAGTGAGTCGATTTCCGTTTTGCAGCCATAATCAATTGGTAGACGCCAATGCACTGCCCTTTTATACCTTGTGTGTGAGGTACTACCGCCATCTGTGCATGTCCACGTCGCTATCCCACAACTTTTGTCACCTCAGTCTACTCATGAGGTAGGAGTCTGATGATAATATGAAAAAGAGAATAGAAACTGAGTAAAAAGGTTATTACATCTTTCAGAAATCCTATTCAGTTTGCTGTTATTTGGTTAAGTATTGTTGATGGGGTCGGAACGAGCCTTTGTACTTTCAAGAAAGCTGTAATTTGTTCACATTACCAGTTTTGGGCTACCATGCTCATCTTCAGATGGCTACGTTTCTTTCACCACGGTATTATATTCGCCAATAGCATATCTTCTGCTGCTGCACTGCATAAGCATCTCTGTATAATTAGATTCCCTTTATAATCTATTTGGATTACTTTAATACTGCAGACAAATATACTAATCTGCTACAATTTTTAACATGTAAATTGAAATAGTTATATGCATTTAAATTTGTTCTAGTAAACGTAATTCCGTCTCATTTTAGTACTTATACGTCACTGATAGTAAGCACACATATAACACACAAACATTGTCGCCCACAAACAGTTCACAAATGTAGTCACATTTGTTGCAGCTGTAGACATTTGCTTTTGTGTTCGTTTTTACAACACGAAGATTATTCACAAAGCAAAAAGAAAGACTCATTTCGTAACAGTCGAAGATCAGAATTACCTAACGTAAGCAAAAACTATTTGTAGGTTGTACAAGAAGTTAATGACACAAAGAATGCCTTATCTACAAGAGTTATCTTACTGTGCAAGGACTGCAAAACAATATGTCTTACAGAGGATTTATTTATTTAGTTGGAGTAACTGACAGTGGAATTTTGCCGTGTGAACTGTTTGTGCCACAGTTATTAC
Source organism: Schistocerca gregaria (assembly GCF_023897955.1). Taxonomy (NCBI): domain Eukaryota; kingdom Metazoa; phylum Arthropoda; class Insecta; order Orthoptera; family Acrididae; genus Schistocerca; species Schistocerca gregaria. The sequence goes on from NC_064922.1 coordinate 712,508,472, forward strand.
TTGTGTTACTCACAAAGCGAGAAATGACGGCCGGTTCTCATTAGAGCAAATGTATGCAATCCTTTGACCTTATACATCCATCAGCTAGTATATTATGACCACTGTTTCACTATCGACATAAACACATCCAGGCGATAGCAGCGCCACCTGGCGAGGAATGACTGCTAGTCAGACACGCGCACGTAGCATGAGGTATCAATGTGCGTACTGTTCTTGCGCAGAATGGGGAAGTCGCGCGATCTACCTGTTTGACCGAGGGCAGATAGTGACGGCCCGGAACCTCTGCACGAGCATTTTGGTAACTGACAGCCTCGACTGATGTTCAAGGAGTGCGGTGGTGAGCGTCTTCAACACGTAGCGAAACGAAGGTGAAACCACGTCCAGACGTCATGGAGTTGGGCGACCACCCCTGATTACAGATGTTGGACGTCGTTGGCTGGGCCGTCTGGTAACACAGAATAGGCGGAGAACTGTAGCGGAAATATCAGACTTTCATGCAGGGCAGAGTACAAGTGAGTCTGAACACACAGTGCACCGAAGACTTCTAACGCCTGGCCTTCCAGTCCGACGACCCGTGCATGTTAACACCACGACATTGGCAACTACGCCTGAAATGGGCACGTGACCTTTGACATTGGACGTTAGCGCAGTTGTAGAACGTTGCTTCGTGTGATGAATCCCAGTACCTTCTTTATCATGCCGATGGGAACGCGCGATTCCGTCGTCTACCTGGGGGACAGCCCCTTGACGCCTGCACTGCGGGACAGAGGCAAGCTGGCGGCGGCTCTATTGTGATCTGGGGAAGATTCACGTAGGCAATCATGGGTCCAGTGGAGTTCGTGCAAGGCACCATGGCGGCCAAGGAGTTATCGTACACTGGTTGCAGACCAGATACACCCTTTCATGACGATCATGTTTCCCAACGCCAATGACAGCTTTTGACAAGATAATACGCTATGTCAGAAGTCTAGGAGTGTGATGGAGTGGATCGAGCAACACGTTGGCGAGCTCCAATTGACGTGCTGGCACTTCAAATAGCCAGATCTGAAGCCGACCGTACACATCTGTGATGTAATCCAAAGTTACGTCAGAGCTCATCTTCCCCCTCCCCGAAAATTACAGACATTAGGTGACTTGTTTGTGTAGATGTGGTGCCAGCTCTCTCTAGTGTTCTAACAAGACCTCATCGCTTTCATATCACGACGCGTCCCCCGCTGTTATCCGTGCCAAATGTGGAGATATCGCCGGCCGGAGTGACCTACGGTTCTAGGCGCTACAGTCTGGAGCCGAGCGACCGATACGGTCGCAGGTTCGAATCCTGCCTCGGACATAGATATGTGTAATGTCCTTAGGTTAGTTAGGTTTAATTACTTCTGCGTTCTAGGCGACTGATGACCTCAGAAGTTACGTCGCTTAGTGCTCACAGCCATTTGAACTATTTTGTGGAGATATCGGTTATTAGTTGGTGGTCATAATGTCCTGGGTGATCAATGTTTCTCGATTATTAAAATCTTCACACTGAATATAAACTGGCGCTATATACGAAAACATTCTTATGCAGTAGAAGACCAAACGACGTGTTATCGAGAATTTACCGATCTTGCTGAATTTTTTAAAAATAAATTAAACGTTATTAACATTCTACATCTTTCTTCCTCATGTCTACATAGTTTTTTCTCAAAATTGTCACCCTGGCGACGCAGAGAATGTTTGACTATGTTGACAAAGCCACAACCTCACCTCTGCTTGCACTGCTTCATCACTATCAAAGTGAAGTCCTCGAAGGTGTTCCTTAAGTTTAGGAAACAGATGAAAATCTGATGGGGCCAAGTAGGGACAGTATGTAGTATGATCAGCGACAATGAACCCAAGGCGTAGGATTGTTGCAGTCGTTGCAGCGCTCGTGTGTTGTCTGACACGGAAACGCTCAAGGAGACGGTGCTCCTTGTGAGAATGAACTCTTCGATTTCGAAAGTCGATTGAGAGGTGGCATGCCACTGTCTCCTTTAACAACATTGTCAGTTAGATTAATATTCATATTTTAGGTCATGATTTCGGTGTTATTGTGTACTACGTTTGGTATGTGTTGTTTACGGCTTTTTACATGAGTAAACTTTGTGGCCTCAATGTTCATATAACTGTATGTGTAGCTTTTGGCTAACTTGTACACGAGGGGCCACGATGAAGACCGGAGACGGAGATGGATTCCGCGACATAAATGCTATGTCCAGCGACCTGGCTGTGCGAGTGCCTTTGGGAAGCAGCACCCTTTGGTTAGTACCTGCAGAGTGACTTCGGGCCTTGACACACCCCTCTTCCCTTTTAGGGTCGGAGCAGAAGGGCACCAGATCGAAAAACATTTCACTTGAGCCAGGCGACAGTCCGTCGCAAAAGTGACCAGTTGACGAAAAGTGAGTAGAGGAATCCCTTTAAGAGAGACTGGTGTAATCTAAGGTTTTGTGCAAATGGTGGGCAGCCCATAAAACTCTGAACATTTTCATTTTAGACAGTGAGGCGATACGGACAGAGCAGCTGGTGCATGTGCGTAGTGGAGGGCAGACTAAAACTCTCCTGACGCCAGGAGTTCGGCAGGCTCTTATAGCGAGCGGTAAAAACATATATTTCACAGGCACGTTTGCCTGGGAAGCATAATAGTCTCCTTTCAGAAATTATTCGGCCAGGAAAGATTAGATCGCTCCATAAATGAAGGACTGTGGTCCCGTCGAGGTAGACGTTTCTTGGCGTAACATGGCCATGCATACCGTGAGAACAATGCCTCCCTAGTCTAAAATCTTCTTTATTCAGACAAGAGAGATTTTGAGTCGCTGATTGGCTCCTCTCAGGATATGCTAAGTAGAGGATTGCTCCATCAGCTTGCGAAGCCTGGTGCTGCGGATGGATTGGCTACCAGGCCAACAGAACAGTCAAGATGACAGATTCGATGAAGAGAGGATAGATCGATTGGTTTGTACGATGTGGAGGCAGTTTTTGCTGATTCGGCCGCCGTACCGAGACTTGGTAGAAAGTGTTTGTGACTCTTTGCTGTCTTCGTCTTCTGATCCTCCTCTGGTGGAGAAGTTCAGGTCTTTCCCAGATGGGTGAAACTTGTAGTCTGTAACTTTTAGTGGACTAACAGCCAGTGGCAGTTTCTAACTGTACCGACAGTGGAACTGCTTATCAACCCGGACATATCGTGTGTCACGAGCGTAAATTTATTCGTTCTATGTCGGTCGTGTGACCTTCGACAATTCCAGGACGCACCATCGTGCCTATGAGTAAAATTGTGTTGGGCAGACCAGCAAACAGGTGCACCTCACACTGAAATATGCAGGGATTTCACGATTCTGATAGGAAATTTTCCCGAGTTCTGATAACCTGAACGCCAGACCACATTGTTTGAAAACTTTAGAGGACGCATCAGAACATAACAGCTGGCGTAGTGCACCGCTCCTCGATCACGGCGCACCGATTTCAGTTGTCGCCTGAATTAAGGTGAAGGTAAAGTATTGCTGCAAGGCGGAAGGGTTGTTAAATAATATTCACAGCTCCCTGTTCGCCGTGAATCATATTTTATGGTGTACTTGGTTGTAGTTGATTCCATTTGAATGTAATTGGGCCTCATTCATGTAAACAAAGTCATATTTCATTGTAAAAGAGATTAATTCAGAGGAGAATTTGTGTAGCTTCCACCTCCATGAATGCTTTGCCGATCAAGCACCATCCCTTCTCTGATTTTTGTTTGTGATGTTCTTTGTAAATCCATCAGTTCGTTCTAGTTATAAACGGATTAATAAAAACTTGTCAATACTTTTGTGAACTTAAACACGCCACTGTTCTCATTCATACACCCTCAACTATTCGCTGTTTTTATTCTATTGTGGCAGCTTCAAATCCTGCCTCAGGTATGGATGTGTGGGATGTCCTTAGGTTAATTAGGTTTAAGTAGTTTTAACTCTAGGGGTCTGATGACCTCAGATGTTAAGTCCCATAGTGCTGAATGACGTATGTTTTATTTAGAAAGACTTAAGAGTTTTCAAATAAAAATTCAGAGTTAGTACTTTTCACCATACCCTCTTAATACTGTAAGGAAACAAGTATAGTCATTTGAAGAAGGACATGGTAGCCCGAAACCATTAACGAGAAAAAAGATAAAACGTTTTTATAATTATTGTGGATGATGCGTTCTCCATCATGAATCCTTAACTGAATAGCTAGCTACCACAGAGTTCTAATAGATCCAGTAAGTATAAAATAACAATGAAATTGCCAAGCAATGCATTCAGAACTGTAAAGATAAGATTCGAAAGATATTTCTAGCTACAAAGTTCAATAAAACATGTCTGCCCTTCAGTGCAATCCCTAAATATAATTTTTGATTAAAAAAAATTGAGGCCTCCAGAAGACAGATCAGACGTCAATATAATTTTGTACGTGTACATTACATTGTCGGGTATGTAACTGATTCACGTTGCAATTTTCTGTTATAGGTAGCACGGCCACCGCAGTGCATTAATGCTGTCCTTGTTTGGTGTTGTTACGAGGCCTGGTAGGGAATAGTGGGGCATGTTGAGTGATCACTCTGAAGGACGTGTGAGACTGGACTACCAGCACCTGAAAAGTTTTCAAAGGGGCCTGACTGTAGTCTCCGTTCGGCTGGTTGCCCGAATCTATGCAGTATCCAGATACTTGGGTCACTCAGATGTGGCAGTTGCCCGGTGTTGGTTGCTTGGCAACGTGAGGCAGGCATGGACAGCGTCAAGATTCCGGTCGACCACGCCTGACCACCATATGGAAGGGTCACCGTATTGCAAACCAAAGTACTTCGTAAGCTTTAACATCTGCCCTGCCATCCAACAACAGGAAACGGATTCCCTGCAAAAAAATTTGTGTCAACCTGGCGCAGCTGTCTAACAGCAACCGGAGAAGGGAATTAGTGACCAATGTGCAGGCTACCGTGCACACTAGAACCCAGACGGCTGCCTTTGGAATGGTGTCGTGGTAGGGAAGCACAGCACATTGATGAGTGGCGTCGCACTGTGTTCATCTATTAGTCGTCGTTCCACTCTATTTCCGATAACCATTGTCGGCGACTATGGCGGCTACATGGGGAGAGGTCCCATTCCTCCATTGTTTTTGGGAGGTACAGCAGTTTATTCCTGGCAGCATGGAATGGGGAGCCATCGGTTATGCCTTCAGGTCACAGATGGTCATGATAGAGGGAACTGTGATGTCACAAATGCACGCCACGCACATCCTACGTCTTCAAGTGTTACCCCACATGTGACTGTATCGTGGTGCCATATTTCAACAGCACAATGCAACCACACATGGGACGTGTCTCTGTGAACAGTCTGCGTGATTATGGAGTGCTCCCGTGACCAGCTAGATTCCTAGAACTGTCCCCAAAAGAACATGTGTGAGACCAGCAGGGCCGTCAATCCCGTCCCAGTGGCAATACCCACAATATCAGACTATTTCAATTGTTGTTGACCAGCTTACCTCAGGCAAGGATATAACGACTTTGTGATAGCCTCCATAACCGAATCAGAACATGCATCCAGGACAGAGGGAGCACACTGCCGTACTGATGGTTGGGCTCATACTGCCAAGTTCTTTATAAATCTGACTCGAATTTGTTATCACTGGAATAGTATCGCACACCTTCTCAGCTCCTGTAGACAGCGTGCGTTAAAGTTAACGTTAAGAGCCAAGGTATATCTGTACAGACTCGTAAATCTAACTGCGTGGTTAAGTTATCATCCAACTGTAGCAATTCGTCCACACAGCAAACGAAGTAGACTACACAAACAATCTTATTTAGTGCAGGACGAACTAAATACTGTTAATCAATACAATACTGTAGTAAAGCAAGAGTGCTCGTCTGAGGATGTGCGTGATAGCCCGCAACCAGTAAAGCCAATAAAATGAAACTTTTTAAAAAGTATTGTGGCTGGCTGGGCACATCATCAACAATCGTTAATTGAGTAAAAGATTGTTTCATGCTTTTAATGAATAACGATAGGGAGTGAGACAGGTACATTTAGTTTATTCAGGCATTGAACATTTCTTAAGCCTTTGTGTTTGTTTCATATCCTGTGTCCGTTACATCTAAGAAGAGTTACAACGTCTCAGCTGACAGGAAAATTCACACTATCCACCTCAATCGTTGAAACCAATATGTCTCCCAAAATTCACCGCTTCGGTGGTGTTTAGAATGTTTTACACATTTACTTAGTCGATGTCATAACGCTCTATGAACAATGTCATAAAATTTTTAGGGGAAATTTATTTCCTCGGTTTACATCAAAGTTAGGATTACGACTACGATTGTTGTACGTCGTCAGTTGTTTAAGGTCGCGTTCAAAGGTTCTGTAATGACTCGTAATTCGTATCTGGCGTATTCTGTATGGCATATGACGTTCAGAGGCTTAGAAGCTGAGATACAGGATTCTCTTCTGAGCTCCACTCATTTCCCACGCCAGGAAACTTCAGCCGTTTGCATATATTTCAGTCATTTTTTTGGAAGGGAACGCAGCTGTACCCGTTTATAGCAGTAAGTTTGCGCACGCTGCCAAGGCACGGGGACACAGGTGTTCACAACAGGTCACGACGGAGGTCTGCAGCATGCCGCCGCGATAAAGAGTCTCAAACTGTCTCCAACCAAAATAAGAACTGTCTCAAATTATATGACTTCTGAAGAGCGACTCTGATGTGTTCTTTAAGGTTTTCATTTGGTCACTGGTTGCCTGTGTGATGCAGCAGCAATATGAACAAAACATAGTCGTGACTGACTCCGCAAACAATGACCCATAAGTATGACAGCTAGAATAGCGGGACAGTTGTCTACTTTCTCTCACAGTTTCTGAGAGTAACGTTCTGAACCTCATAAACAGATCTCAGTAACTTATTTTCACAGAAGTACTCCATTGAGACACCCGCCAGCAGCCACTGTGCCATTACTTTATAAACCTATCAAGACAACGGACCCATGGCCCCACACACAACCCCCCCACACATACACATTTTTGGACTCTCTCTCTCTCTCTTCGGGCCAAATATGTCACTAAATAAGCGTCAACCGAAAATACTACAAAGAACGAAACTTGAAGGGCGAAACCAGATGGCGCTATGGTTGGCACGCTAGATGGCGCTGCCATAGGTCTAACGCTTATCAACAACGTTTTTTTTTTAATATGAACCACCATTTTTTACTATACTTTCGTGGAGTACGTAAAGAAATATGAATGCTTTAGTTGGACCACATTTTTTTTCTTTGTGACAGATGGCGCTGTAATACAAACATTTGGCTCAGTTGGTAACAGTTAGGTTTTTTAAATTAAAATACAGAACGTAGCTATGTTTGAACATTTTATTTCCGTTCTACCAATGCGATACATGTACCTTTGTGAACTTATCATTTCTGAGAACGCATGCTGTTACAGCGTGATTACCTGTAAATACCACATTAATACAATAAAATGCTCAAAATTATGTCCGTCAACCTCAATGCATTTGGCAATACTTGTAACAACATTCCTCTCAATAGCGAGTAGTTCGCCTCTTGTAATGTTCGCACATGCAATGGCAATGCGCTGACGCATGTTATCAGGTGTTGTCGGTGGATCACAATAGCAAATATCCTTCAGTTTTCCCACAGAAAGAAATCCGGGGACGTCAGATCCGGTAAACGTGCGAGCCATGGTATGGTGCTTCGGCGACCAATCCACCTATCATGGAATATGCTATTCAATACCGATTCAACCGCATGCGAGCTATATGTCAGACATCCATCATGTTGGAAGTACATCGCCATTCTGTCATGCAGTGAAACATCTTGTAGTAAAATTGGCAGAACATTACGTAGGAAATCAGCATACATTGCACCATTTAGATTGCCATCGATAAAATGGGGGTCAATTATCCTCCCTTTCATAATGCCGCACCATACATTAAGCCGCCAAGGTCGCTCATGTTCCACTTGTCGCAGCCATCGTGGATTTTCCGTTGCCCAATAGTTCATATTATGCCTGTTTACGTGACCGTTGTTGGTGACTGACGCTTCGTCGCTAAGTAGAACGCGTGCAAATAATCTGTCATCGTAACGTAATTTCTCTTGGGCCTAGTGGCAGATCTGTACACCACGTTCAAAGTCGTCACCGTACAATTCCTGGTGCATAGAAATATGGTACGGGTGCAATTGATGATGATGTAGCATTCTCAACACCAATATTTTTGAGATTCTCGATTCTCTAGCAATTTGTCTGCTACTGATGTGCGGATTAGCCGCGGCAGCACCTAAAACACCTACTTGGACATCATAATTTCTTGCAGGTCGTGGTTGACGTTTCACATGTGGCTGTACACATCTTGTTTCCTTAAATAATGTAACTATCCGGCAAACAGTCCGGACACTTGGTTGATGTCATCCAGGATGCCGAGCAGCATACACAGCACACGCCCGTTGGGCATTTTGATCACAATAGCCATACATCAACACGATATCGACCATTTCCGCAATTGGTAAACGGTCCATTTTAACACGGGTAATGTATCACGAAGAAAATACCATCCGTACTGGCGGGATGATACGTTATACCACGTACTTCTACGTTTGTGACTATTACAGTGCCGTCTATCACATCGCGGAAAAATTGCTCCAACTAAAGCGTTCATATTTATTTACGTTCTACACGAGTATGTAATAAAAAAATGGCGGTTCGTATTTTAAAAAACGCAGTTGATATCCGTGTGACCTATGGCAGCGCCATCCAGCGGGCCAACCATAGAGCCATCTGGTTTCCCCCTTCGAGCTATACCAATTTCGTTCTTTGTAGTTTTTTCGTTTGATGCTTTTTTCGTGAGATATTTGGCCGGTCACTATCAATGGACCACCCTGTATGTAGCACTAGCTGACAGATTGTATTGTATTGCTTGTTATGTTAACCGGGGACCTAGAAACGACGGAGAGGCCGCAGCCGCAGTAGTCCACAACCCACTACGACTACCGCAGTCCACTGCACCCCTCTGCCGCCCCACACCGAACCATTCCTTCAGGGTTATTGTGCGGTTCGGCCCTCGGTGGAACCCCCCCCCCCCCCTCCCCTTACCAGGTGACTTCTCACACAAGACGAGTGTAACCCATATTTTTGTATGGTAAAGTAATGGTGGAGAACTTGTTTGCATAGCAATCGCCGACATAGTGTATCTGAGGCAGAATAATGGGAACCAGCCCGCATTCGTCAAGGCAGATGGAAAATCGCCTAAAAACCATAGACAGACTGGCCGGCTCCCTGGACCTAGACACAAGTCCGACGGGCAGAGCCGGCCGCGGTGGTCTCGCGGTTCTAGGCGCGCAGTCCGGAACCGTGGGACTGCTACGGTCGCAGGTTCCAATCCTGCTTCGGGCATGGATGTGTGTGACGTACTTAGGTTAGTTAGGTTTAAGTAGTTCTAAGTTGTAGGGGACTAATGACCACAGCAGTTGAGTCCCATAGTGCTCAGAGCCATTTGAACCATTTGAACCGACCGGCGGATTCGTGCCAGGGACCAGGCGCTCCTTCCCAATGCGGAAAGCCGTGCGTTAGACCGCACAGCTAACCGGGCGGGCAAGGTGACAGATACAGATTAACATGAGGAAGGTCAAACTAATATGTAAATGCATGTGAAACGAGAAGTACTCTAATTCATGAAAAGTATCGAGACACCTCTGTGTAATGCGAAAAAGACTACAAGAGGAATACTGGCCGGTACAAAAGGAGGTGCAGGGACTATTGTGCTGTCAGGATGGAGGCAGTATCGGCAGAATTGTTCTGGAGATTAGATTAGTACTTGTTCCATAGACCATGAATACGATACTTCTTAATGATGTAGGAGGTTTCAGGCTTATAAAAGGTTTCTATACAAGGTAATACATTATATGACACTTATTTTTTTTTTTTTTTGATTGGGCGTGGGGAAATTACCCATTTACTATATCCAAAAATTCATCTAATGTGTAGAAGGGTTGCCATTCAGAAATTCATTTAATCTCCTTTTAAATGCTATATGGCTATCTGTCAGACTTTTGATGCTCTTAGGTAAGTGACCAAAGACTTTTGTGGCAGCATAATTTAGCCCTTTCTGAGCCAAAGTTAAATTTAACCTTGAGTAGTGAAGATCATCCTTTCTCCTAGTGTTGTAGCACACTGTCTTCGAACGTGGACTAGACATTGGATGTCACCTTCGTAATGAAACTATCAGGGACATTTCAACGCTTCTAAAACTGCCCAAGCCGACTCTTGATGACGTGACGGTGAAATGTATAGACAGAGGAATAACTACAACTAATTCAATAACAGGCAATGTTCATGTACTGAGGGAGGTTGTAAGGTATCGCACGAAACCACATCAAGGTCCAAAGTGCCCACAGCAGTCCAGCTAGCACAATGACTGCTCATATGTCACACACTTACATAGTTTACGATAAGCCACATTTGAGGTGGTAGAAAGAGTGACGCCACTGGACGGTGGATGACTGGAAACGAGTGATACGGAGTGATAATTCACAAGATGAGCTGTGGCAGTCCGATGGATTGCTTTAGGTAACGTTACCCGCTATCATATGTAATGTCTACAGAGAAGTACGGAGCAGGTCGTATGCATTGGTTTTCTTTGTCGTATGTAGTGTTCGATCCTCTTATTGTGTTTAAGAAAACGCTAAATGCGGGAAGATATGAACGCGTTTTTTACAGTACTGTGTCCTGTATACAGTAGAGGAACAGTTCGGAGACGATAATTGTTTGTATTAGTATAACAACGGACCATGTCACAAAGCATAATCACTGCGGCAGTGATATGTGGACAATAAAATTGTAGAAACGGATTGACCTGCACAAGGTTCCAATCCGAATCCAGTGTACACCTTTGCGACATGTTAGAACGTCGGCTTCGATTTATAGCGCAGAATCCATTATCAGTGGTCTCGGAATGAAGAATGGACAGCAATTCCTCCACAGGCGCTCAAACAACTCACTGAAAAAAGTCTCTAGTAGACTTCAAGCCATCAGAAAGGCGTAGGTTGGAGACAACCCAAATTAATGCCCACTAGTAGGTGTTCGGATACTTTTGATCAGACAGTGCTGAGAGACGTGAAGCTGTCGAGCACATACGGTTCATACTTCTGGAAGGTTCTGTAGACTTTCAGACTCACAGTTGAATTTACACTCCGTGAAAGCTCATGATGTTTTTTGACAGAGGAGACTCTTCAATACACCATACATTAATTTCGCCTTCCACTAGGGTAGGACGTAGTATGGGGAGCCTTATATGACAAACTCGGTAACATGCTTTTATGTATTACAGGACACACATTTCACCGCATAACAGACGTTAAAATACACTCCTGGAAATGGAAAAAAGAACACATTGACACCGGTGTGTCAGACCCACCATACTTGCTCCGGACACTGCGAGAGGGCTGTACAAGCAATGATCACACGCACGGCACAGCGGACACACCAGGAACCGCGGTGTTGGCCGTCGAATGGCGCTAGCTGCGCAGCATTTGTGCACCGCCGCCGTCAGTGTCAGCCAGTTTGCCGTGGCATACGGAGCTCCATCGCAGTCTTTAACACTGGTAGCATGCCGCGACAGCGTGCACGTCAACCGTATGTGCAGTTGACGGACTTTGAGCGAGGGCGTATAGTGGGCATGCGGGAGGCCAGGTGGACGTACCGCCGAATTGCTCAACACGTGGGGCGTGAGGTCTCCACAGTACATCGATGTTGTCGCCAGTGGTCGGCGGAAGGTGCACGTGCCCGTCGACCTGGGACCGGACCGCAGCGACGCACGGATGCACGCCAAGACCGTAGGATCCTACGCAGTGCCGTAGGGGACCGCACCGCCACTTCCCAGCAAATTAGGGACACTGTTGCTCCTGGGATATCGGCGAGGACCATTCGCAACCGTCTCCATGAAGCTGGGCTACGGTCCCGCACACCGTTAGGCCGTCTTCCGCTCACACCCCAACATCGTGCAGCCCGCCTCCAATTTTGTCGCGACAGGCGTGAATGGAGGGACGAATGGAGACGTGTCGTCTTCAGCGATGAGAGTCGCTTCTGCCTTGGTGCCAATGATGGTCGTATGCGTGTTTGGCGCCGTGCAGGTGAGCGCCACAATCAGGACTGCATACGACCGAGGCACACAGGGCCAAAACCCGGCATCATGGTGTGGGGAGCGATCTCCTACACTGGCCGTACACTTCTGATGATCGTCAAGGGGACACTGAATAGTGCACGGTACATCCAAACCGTCATCGAACCCATCGTTCTACCATTCCTAGACCGGCAAGGGAACTTGCTGTTACAACAGGACAATGAACGTCCGCATGTATCCCGTGCCACCCAACGTGCTCTAGAAGGTGTAAGTCAACTACCCTGGCCAGCAAGATCTCCGGAACTGTTCCCCATTGAGAATGTTTGGGACTGGATGAAGCGTCGTCTCACGCGGTCTGTACGTCCAGCACGAACGCTGGCCCAACTGAGGCGCCAGGTGGAAATGACATGGCAAGCCGTTCCACAGGACTACATCCAGCATCTCTACGATCGTCTCCATGGGAGAATAGCAGCCTGCATTGCTGCGAAAGGTGGATATACGCTGTACTAGTGCCGACATTGTGCATGCTCTGTTGCCTGTGTCTATGTGCCAGTGGTTCTGTCAGTGTGATCATGTGATGTATCTGACCCCAGGAATGTGTCAATAAAGTTTCCCCTTCCTGGGACAATGAATTCACGGTGTTCTTATTTCAATTTCCAGGAGTGTATAACTCTTGGTGTTCTGTATTTTATCGAGTAGCACTGTACATGAGATATATAAAATGTAACACCCGCACTTAGTAAGTTACAGCGCATTTAAATACAATTAACATAACTTTTTAATTAGTAGGAAAGTATTTTTATCTTACTGTAATCATCAACTTCACGACATTTACAGAAAAACTAATTATTTCATTTGTGTAACTATCAGACAATAATCACGTAGAAACCTTAGTGTTAAAACCAATTCAATCATTAAATGCGAAATTAATAGTCAAAATTTGATTATATTTTAAAACGTGAACATTAATGTTTTGGGTACATTTGTGGCTAACACGAACTAACAGTTACGTTCACATGCAAGAGATTACGTTTCTATAAAAATTGAAATCAGATTCTCTGTAATTAATTCAGTAATTAAGAGTCCTAGATCTTTCTGTCATAAACAAACAATTTTTTTCAACTATTTGGTCAAAACAAGATTATTAAGTAAAATTTGTAACTCAAAATCTGTTTCCACATTATGTAAAGTACTGCACAATAGGTTATCATCAAAATTCCTGTATTAATTAATGAGATTAATTACTTTGTATCAAGTATTGTTAGTCAGACTTCTCAAGCTAAATTTCGATACTAAATCTGAAAATCGAAATTATAAATCAAATTTATTGTAATCAGCCATTTATTATCTTCGAAACTGTAGCAGTAAGGTCTTATCAAACAACCGATTTTAATTGTAACAAATTAATGTGGCTTTGTTGACCAATGCTTTCAAAGAACTTGTATTGTTAAGATACTATGTAAGCAGGGAGCTCGTGGGAGGGGGTGAGGACAATAGTGTGGCAGTCGTTTTCCGTTAGTTTGCGTGCATGATCTGATGATCTGTAAAGGCAGTTTCTTTGAGGTGTGCATTGTACGAATGTTCTGGAGCAACATAAACATTAACAAAAAATACAAACAATGTGTTGGTATAAATTATTTAAATATCGGTCTTTCACATTAAGTCCTGGGATTTCTGCAGTGAAGTAATTAGTATTACGACCCCAATTGAACTGATGAAGAAAAGACGCCTAAACCAAAAACATAAGTACACACCTAAAACACTTCATTGAACTTAACACAGATTCTTAGTCTACGAGTACGTTAATCGAACATTTTTAGCTAGAACCTAGTAAAAAGACTGTGTTAGACCATCAACGCTACTTTCTTGTTTAGGATGAGTAACTACGTCCCAATTACAGTGGAATCGACACCTAATACATTAAGAATCGGTTAATATTTATAATGACTGTTCAGCATATCATAACCAGATTTATTACACTATTATCCACGTACAGGGGTTCAATTCGATAGATAGTGTGCGCTCGTACTCCAATACCACAAGTGTTTCCCCAAGTAATTGTATTCCTAAATAGATAAACATGTTCTCATAATCTATGAACACACAAAATTTCTGGGTTACTTGAATTATTTTGTTTTCAGTTACCGGTGTATTAGTAAAAATGAGATCTAGCTTGTTGATATTCCTTTATATCAGCTGTGTTGCAAATATCAAATACTGCATCAATAATATAAAGACGAATCACTTAGTAACTATGTCAGTATTTATGTTACAAACGCAAGTAGGAGACTTCATGGTCACACATTTGATATTTTCTGCTGCTATAGAATTTGACATGTTTGACAGCCCCATGATATACTCTCCCATGATGCTTCCACTTGTTTTCAAATATAATCAGCCCTTCTTAGATTAGGCTGTCGTTTTGATCTTGTCCTTATCTTAGAATCCAGACAAGAACCTCATTGGTTCTTCTACTACCCATTCTATTTTCTGTCCCATTTCATTTTCTGTGTGATAGTAATTACGTCTCCAGTTTCAGTCCGAAACCTGATGGTCACACGAGTAAAAATCCTCGTCTGACTTCCACAAGTCCGAACTGATTTGTTTAGACCAAAATAACTCAAGACAATATTAGGACAGAAGATTGTCATTCACAAACCTATGGCAATGTCAGTATCACGAGTGCGAAGTATTAAGTTTAAGTCCAAAGTAAAAGGAACTGAATTCATCAGCTTTTTATGTGCCCTGTGTTGCATTCTCGTTAAACCTCTTGATCCAAAACTGTGTAGAGAAATCGTTTGAATCAGTTTTTCCCGACGTTTGCACAACTAGATGACTTTTTTGTACCTTCTGCACATTGTTGGCACGTCCTTGTGAAGAATAATAGGAGACTTGAGACATTGTCCGATACTAGATGGTCGTGCCACGAGTAAGCAGTATTAGCTGTGCGACAAAATTTCGATGCCGTTTTCATGTCACTAGAAGAAATTGTCGATAACAATGAAGAAAAGGCAGTGACAAGAAATGAGGCAAAAAGGCTTAGAAAAATATTTTAAAAAAACTGGAGACAGCAATATTGGTTGTTTTCTAGGATGACGTGTTATCTCGAATGGATAAAACTAACAAATATTTGTAAAAGCCTGGACTGGACATAATTAGCGGGAGCCACGCATTGCAATAACTGATTCCGTTTTTTCATCTGGGTTTCAGAAAATTGTAAGGGATATTAAAACTAGCTAGGAATTTAATTGAACTTGTCTATAAAAATGTAGCGATGAAAGGGAATGCAAAATAAAAATATTCCTTGATGGAGAAAAATCAGAAGAATTGAGTGAACGCAATAAATTTCATATGGTACTTATTGCAGTTGTTCATCAACTACAAGGAGAACTAAAAAAGCTAGAAGAAAAGTATGCAAAGTAATCGATATTTTCCTTCACTTAACGGACAATACAATGAAGCAAAAAGCTGAAGAATTCTTAAAAGAAATGTCAAAATTTATTGAGAAATATCAGGGTGATCTTGTTGAAGAAAGTTTTCATTGTGAAGTTCTTCATTTTGCTGAATATTTGAAGTGTTCCCTAAAAGAAAGGCTGCTAAACGTTTTACAAGTCGAACTATATGAATGAATGGTTGAAATTGATCTTGTTGATGTCTTTTCAAATGTGATGATTGCTTACCGAGTTTTCCTATCAATGCCAAGACGAAAGTGACGCCAATGCTAAGACGAAAGTGAGGAAAAAAAATTATTGAGGAAATCATTTTTCATTTATTGCAATTTACATAATAGGTTAGCTTTACCTTAAAATAAAGTTGGGAAGTTCCATTGGATATAATATCATCTAACGCGTGGCATGGTTGACGTCGTAGAAGATAACCTTTCCTAACGTAATTTCACAGAAATATATTAGCATTAGGTCAACGTGAAGCAAGCAAGGACCAGACATTTTTTTCTACATTCGGGTCTCCACATGGGTCAATCCGGCCCTCAATAACATGTACAATTAGAGAGAGGATTGATACCGCCCGTAACAAAATTAAAGACCCAATTGGGAAAAGAGGACAACCAGCTGTATGAATATCAAGATGGAAAATAATATCAAGATGGAACTTCTCAAAAGTTAAAAGTTGGAAGGAATATGTAGAGGAGCCATACATTTCCTCAGAACTACCGTTATCTCTGGGCAGCCAGCGGTGATTAAACGACTCCACCTGAGGCGCAAGATGTATGGGGCAAACGAAATCTCCTCAGGCTTCAAAATGAATGTAATGACTACAATTCCAAACGTAGCTGGTGTTGAGAGGTAAGAATAGCAGAACTATAAGTTTAATTTTTCATGGCTGCAGAATATTGACACGAATGATTTATAGAAAAATGGAATAATTGATATTAGCCAACCTCGGGGAATATCATTTTGGGTTCCAGACAGAGGTAGTAACACTCGAGGCATTAGTGACGCTAAGACTTACCTTAGAAGATAGGTCAAAGAATGGCAAACCTACGTTTATATCATTCGTGTACTTAAAGAAAGCTTTTGAAAACGTTGGTTGAGAAACGCACTTTGGAATTCTGAAAGCAACGGGAAAAAATACAGGGAACGAAACATTGTATACAACTTGTACAAAAATCAGACGGCAGTTAAGAGAGTAGAATGGAGTGAAGGAGAGTTGTGACTGAGAAGAGAGTGGGTCAGGATTTAGCTCCTGCCTTTGTGTTGTTGTGTCTGTACACTGACACAGCAATAAAGGAAACCAAAGCACAATGTGGAATAGAAATTGAAATCCGGGGAGAAGAAATAGAAACTTTGAGGTTTTCCGATGGCCTTCTAATTATGTTAGAGACGGGAAAGAACTTGGATGGGCAGCCATACGAAAATGACAGTGTCTCGAAAGGAAGATGTAAGATGAACGTCAACAAAGATAAACGAGGGTAATGGAACGTAGTCGAATTAAATCAGGCGCTGCTGGGGGAATTAGGAAATGAATATAAAAAGGAGTAGATGAGTTTTTCTATTGGGCGGTAAAACAACAGATTATGGCCAAGGTAGAGAGGATATAAAACGTAGACTGACAATGGCCAGAAAATTGTTTTTGAATCAGAGTAATTCGTTAACATGGAAGACAAATTTGTTTACCTGGAAGCTTTGTCTGAATCTATTGGTCTGGAGTGTGCCATGTACGGATGTCAAACGTGTAATATCAGCAGTTCGGGCACGGAGGCAATAGAAGCTTCAGCAATGTGATGCTGCAGAAAAATTTTGAATCTCTGTTGATTAGGTCACGTAACGAATGATATGGTATTTAACAGGTTCGGAGAGAAATAAAATGTTGTATATCTTGACTAAAAGAAGCGGTCGGTTAATAGTACAGGTTCTAAGTCATGAACGAACCATCCATCACTTTAGTACTGGAAGTATGCGTGTGTTTGAAACTTCCAGTGTGCCAGACTGAGACTCGAACTCGGGACCTTTGTCTTTTGCGGGGAAGTGCTCTACCAACCATTCTTTTTTTATTTTTGCATTTTCTTCGTTGTTGTTGGTTGTATTTGGTCGTAGCGGACGTCGCATGACGTCCATCGAAGTTCGTTGTTGATCCTTCCACTCAGGTTTTTATTACTATTATTACAGAGATCAACCAAGTCTCTGACCAAACACGCTGAGCTACCGTGCCGGCATCAACTAAGCTACCAAAACACGTCCCACGCCCATCCTCACCGCTTTACGTCCGCCAGTACCTCAACTCCTACCTTCCAATCCTTACAGAAGCTCTCCTGTGAAACTTGCAGAACTAGCACTCCTGTAAGAAAAGATACTGCGGAGACATGACTTTGCCACAGCCTGGGGGATGTTTCCAGAATGAACACTCTGCAGCGGAGTGTGCGCTGATATGAAACTTCCTGGCAGATTAAATCTGTGCGCCGGGCCAAGACTCGAACTCGGGACCTTTCCCTTTCGAGGGGAGGTGCTCTACCATCTGAGCTACCCAAGCACGACTCACGCCCCGTCCTCACAGCTGTAGTCCCGAGTTCGAGTCTCGGTCCGGCACACAGTTTTAATCTGCCAGGAAGGTTCCTATCAGCGCACACTCTGCTATAAAGTGAAAATTTTCATTTGTGTATGTGTGTGTGTGTGGGTGAAAGGGGGGGGGGGGAGGAGAATTAAAAACTGGAAAGTGAAACGAAGAGCCGAATACAGTAAGCGGGTACAAATGGGTGTAGGTTGAAGATGTTGTTTGGAGATGATAGCTCTGAACAGTAAAATGTAGTGTGGAGAACTGCTATTAAGTTAGTCTTCTGACTGAATACCGCAACAACAGCATGACTCTGAACGGATACTAATTCCACTTATCTTACTATCAACATCCCTACGCAAGACTTGCTTTGGTGATAGCGGAATGATCGTAAAACCTTCTTCGAATACTGCTTATTTTAATTTACACAACCGAGTTTCGCGAAATCTGCACAATTTTTCTCCAGAGATTTTCATTTAAATTCCACGAGCACTTTCTACACTTTCGTAAGGACTATATCGGCTTGTTACGATCTTAACAGCACGTGTCTCAATACGTTCGACTTTTTGGGCGTAGCTGATCAGGACTCTAGACACTGGAACAACGTTCTAGAATTCGTAACACGAGCACTTGTCTCTAAATTTGCATTTTTACTCTCCGTTGTGGACGACGGCCACGAAGAATGGGAGAAGCTTAGAATTTTTTATCCTACAAGGATCGTTATAATTATAATGGCAATTTGACCACTTTATTATACAATTTTTATAAAAAAATTATCTCATAAGAAATTAAAAATAGTGGCAGCAGCCGTTGTCAAAGTATGTGCCTCGTGGCACGTCCCGGTTAGTGCAAAGTGTTGTCAAGACTCAGTTTCTGAAACCCATTAAAATACAATTATCTTACATTAGAATAACTTGGCAGGAGGCATTACTATCGGGTTTTGAAAAAAACTCGAAGAAAATGGCATTTGAAAACCCATAAATTTCATGACATGTTGTTTTCGTTCAGATGTTTAAAATATGTTGAAAATTCGAAAGGATAAAGTCTCGCTATGGACCCCTAAATTCAGTTACCTTACGTTAAAAAAAAATCAAATGACTCCGTAAATCTGCCAAGGCTTAGCAGCGCTTACCGAATTGAATAACGTTGTTTCGGGATAAACAAATTTAATTTTTGGATTAACATAAAAATACTGTTTGAAAACTTTGGTTAATCTGAGCCCCGAGGAGCGTAGATGTATCCTTATTCTTTCTCAAGCTCTGGCTCTGAATTGGTGTTACATTTTTTCGATCCGGACGCTTTTAACCTCTGAGACATTTGATCCTCCGCAGCGGCCATGCGTTTCCTGCGGGATCAGTGCGCAAAGCTTTTGCTGTTCGTCCCCATCACGATTGTTAATACATTCTTGGCCTTCAGAATAGATGAATAAATTTTATTGACTTAATCGCTGCTATTTCAACAGTTTCTGACTGACAATGAACATGTTTCTGTACCACTTTCCATACGCACGCATTGAAGCTCTCGATGTCAGTTTGTACACTGGTGCCGGTGCATCTTTTAAACAAATTTTCATTGGACAGAAATTCGTACAATGGTAAAATCTTTTCTGGAACTAATTCATCGAGCACCTTCAACTGCTTATGTTTCAGTTGGCGCACGGTAATATTCAACACGCTATAACTTCTAAAATACTTTCACAACCAAACAATTGTTTTTCAGGCATAATCTGTATACCTCAGTGATACAAAGTGTGTACAGAAATCCTCTTTTCTCATCGTTCTCGATCAAACCCTTCCCTTAAACTTCTTTTCACGCGCTGCAACTAACCTACCCTTGTCGTCATGATGGTTTCGGAGGCGAGGCACAGGGACTGTAGTATTTTCCTAGAATCATCATTTAAACACTATGTTTGAAACACTGAAGGTAGGTTTCCTCGAGATTATCTGCATCATCCTTCAAGTGTCTGCCAGTTTACTTTCTTCAGCGCCTCTTTGACACTCTCCCATGGATCAAACAAGGCTGCGACATGCGTACTGTCCTTTTATGTATACATTCAATTTCCCGTTTGTCGTATTCCTTATAAGTTACACAAACGTGAGCAATATTCTAAAATGGAACACCCCGGTGATTTGTTAATGATCTCCGTATTATATATTACTGCATTTCCCGGTCTCCTGGAAACAAAACGAAGTCAGAAAACTGCCTGGCCTACGTCATCATTCGTTTTCATATCGTTGCAAATTGTTATATGTAACTGCTTGTATGAGTTGACTGATTCTGATTTCGAATCACTGATATCGCAATTAAAGGATGTTACGCTCTTTTGTGAAGTGCATAATTTTGAATCTGAAGTAAGTTGCCAATCTTTGCACCACTTTGAAATCATATCAAGATCCTACTGAATACTTGTGCAGGTTTTTTCATCGTGCACATCATATTCGATCACTGTATCACCTAAGAAAAATCAGATGTTACTATCAATACTATCTGCTGACTCATCAATATTAATAAGTGTCCCATGAAACTTCTCCTGTGAAACATGACGGCTTCCGTGAAGTTTGGAATATAGGAGACGAGGTAATGGCGGAAGTGAAGCTGTGAGGACGGGCGTGAGTCGTGCTTGGGTAGCTCAGTTGGTAGATCCATTGTCCGCGAAACTCAAAGGTCACGAGTTAGAGTCTCAGTCCGGCACACAGTTCTAATCTGCCAGGAAGTTTCTTATCAGCGCACACTCTGCTGCAGAGTGAAAATTTAATTTTGGAAACATACCCCAGGCTGTGGCAAGGTCATGTCCCCACAATATCCTTTCTTCCAGGGGTGCTAGTTCTGCAAGTTTCGCAGGAGAGCTTCTGTGAAGTTTGGAAGGCAGGAGGCGAGGTACTAGCAGAAGTGAAGCTGTGAGGGCGGGGGGTGAGTCGTGCTTGGGTAGCTCAGTTGCCAGTTCCGTCTCAGTCGCGCTAGCGAGTGGACGTTGTTTACTGCTGTGTTGCACTTCCGTGTTTACATCGTTGTACCCCTGCTTCGCCGAGTGAGGTCCGTCTGTGAATCTCCGTGTTCGTTCATATTCCTTGTGATCTCATCACTCCCTCTGGTCGTGCTGCTGTTAATTGGAATTCCGGTTGTTTAACCGAAATTTCGTCGCTGGATTAACCATGGCTACAAACCTCAGCAAGAATACTCTGGTATTTTCTTTTGACAAGGAATCATTTCCTGTTCATCCGACATCCCTGGAAATAGATGGCTGGATTACGCAGGCTACTGGTCTCAATTCTGAAAACGTCCATACCTGGCAACTTTATCAGGAAAAATTGTATAGTTTTGCCAAGTTATTCGGTGCTGCGACTGTTGATAAAGTGTTAAGTAAGTGGGGCTATCAAGTAGATTTTGTGCACAGAAATGGTTATAAAAGTAAGATTTCCGTCTGTTGAGCTGACATGATTACAAAACCGTTCGTGTCTTGAAACTCCCCACTGAAACTGAAAATGTTAATATTAAGGAAGCTCTTTCAAACTATCGGGACTTTAAATCAATTGCAAATGGAAGATGGTCGCCTCGCATTAAACTATAACGTTTAAAAGAGGTCCACTGCGTAGAGATGGACGTTAAGACAGATACTGCTTCTCACATAACTGTTTGTGAGTATAAGGCACAAATTGTTTGTACAGGTCAGGAAGCTACATGTCAGATATGTAACGAAACCGGCCACTTCAGACAGCAATGTCCCCGGCGAACTGTTGTTCTTAACCCTCTAACGGTAAGGTTGGGGTTGGATCCGACCCCAGCGAATCTGTTTTGTTTATAACTCCCCACTCCCTTTTCTGAGAACGCTGTTGTTCCAGCTACCCTACCAGCCAGTCGTCCCGAGAACGCCGAGGAGGCCACGTCAGTCTGGTGAGTGACCTACAGCTACCCTCTCTATCCGAAACCTACATTACCCGCGCTCGGGTTGGATCCGACCCCACCTTACTGTTTACGTCACACTTATTAGTTTCTTTTGTGGCGAGGACTCAACCCCATATTGATGTTTATATTACATCTAAGTTTTGTTTTCTCTTCTAGTATCTTACTAAAATGGCGCGTCAACCCCTTAGAACTCCTGAGGAGATATGCAACGAGTTTCTCCGACAGGAGGCTGAGTCAGAGGATGGCGACAATATCGATGCAGAAAACTGTTCACAAACCGAGGATGATGTATTATCTAATACTGATGACGAGGATTATGTATTTCATTGTGCGGCAGGAGCAACCGAGTTTGATAATTTTCAGTCAGATGTAGATGATGAGAGAAATTTTGAGCTAGGTAAAGACTTACAGACAATATGGACCAACAAACCCATCCATTCAAAATTTTCTAGGACACTAGCGTCAAATATTATTATTCATCTCCATGGTCCACTTGGAGAAGCAAGGGGGGTTACTAGTGAATTGGAAATATTTTTATTATTTGTAGATTCGAAAATTATAGAAAAAATTGTTTTGTACACAAATCTTGAAATCGAGAAATCTAGGAAAAGTACAATGCGGTCCAGTGGTTTCATTCACCAACAGAGAGCGTTGAAATAAAAGGGTTGATGGGCCTTCTCTTTATGAGTGGTGCCCTGAAAAATTCTATGCTCAGTGTAGATGAGATGTTCTCAGCAACCTATGGACCTCCGGTATTCCGTTGCACTATGTGCAAGAAAAGATTTGCATTTCTCCCAGAAAACCTCCGCTTCGATGATAAAGCCACCAGAGAGGCCAGAAAAATCAACGACAAATTTGCGGCTTTCAGAGAAGTGTGGGACCTGTTGGAATCTAACTGTGAAAAAAATTATAGTCCATCGGAATATGGCACAGTAGATGAGACTCTACTGAGTTTCCGGGGTGCCTGTCCATTCAAAACGTATATCCCATCGAAACCCGACAAATATGGGTTTAAAATAATGTCACTATGCGACGCAAGGACATTCTATTTTTTGCGTGGCATTCCATACACTTGCAAGGACAACAGAATAAAGAGGAGACCTGGAGATTTATCTTTATCAGCCCAGTATGTTTTGCGCCAGACGGAATCTATCAGGGGTTCTAATAGAAACATTACAGCGGACAATTGGTTCTCCTCACTGGAAGTGACTGACGCCTTCCTCCAAAAGAGACTCACACTTGTAGGTACATTGAGGAGGAACAAACCGCAAATACTACCATCAATGCTGCTTTCCGCTCCAGTAGGCGCTTCAATATTTATGTATCAGGAAGACAAAACTTTGGTGTCTTTGACCCCAAAGAAAAATAAAGTTTTACTGATATCGTCTATGCACTTCTCTGGAGAGATAAATGATAAAACAAATAAGCCTGAAATTGTTGAGTTCCTCAATCTAACTATAGGAGGTGTCGATGTGTTAGATGTGCTTTACCACAGCAGGACCACAAAAAGGAAATCGAGAAAATGGCCCATGCGGTACTTTTATGCTATTTTAGACATCGCTGCTATAAATAGTTTTATTATTTACAAAAGCAATAGCAAAATAGACAGCTTTTCAAATGACGCGAGAATATCATTTCTCAAAATGCTTGTGCTCTGACACAACCTCTTATGGAAAAGAGGTTGAATAACACACATCTTCCCTCTGAGCTCCGTTCGTCTATTGGAAAACTTCCAGAAAAAGAAACAATCGAGCTAGACATGCCTACCCAAACACAGCCACTAAAGAAAAGAAGATGTGATTTTTGTGACAGATTAAAATATAGGAAGGGGAATGATTTTTGTAGTAAGTGTAATCGTACTATATGTGGGGAGCACAAAGTTATTATATGCCTTGGCTGTAAAGAAACTGAACTGTGATAAATTGTGCCAAATATGTATTTTCAGGGCTGTATGTGATCGTTTCCAGGATAACATTATACATTTACTATTTGTTCCTATTACATTATGTGTACAAATACATTTATTACTGAGAACTTTATATTTCGAAACCGCTGACACTATAATTATTTTCCACAATTAGTAAGAGATGTTTCTCATTTAGTTCCTATCTTTAGAATTTATAAAACACTCAAGTTCCTAATTGATGGCTGAATCTATTGATTATTACTATGTTTTCAATAATTTTATTGACAATATTTTTATGAAGGTATTTTTTTGTAATCAAGTTCCTATTTTTTTCCAAAGTACTTTATATTCTTACTTATTGACTATAAAAATAAAAAAAACTTGTTATAACAAATATTATATGTGTTTAATTGATAATAAAACTTTTTCCCATTATTCATTTTTTATTTTACCCCGAAAAATCGATATTTAGAGGGTAGGGTCTGATCCAACCCCACCTTACCGTTTATGTCAGGAAACTTCACCTTACCGTTAGCGGATTTGATACAGAGTCAGAAACTTACCTTAAATGAACTGTTACCAAAGCATTGCCTGGATCAACTGGTTGACGGTGTTAAGGCAGTGGGCCAAGCTGATGCCCCCATCAAGATAACAGTCAACAAAATGGTTCAAATGGCTCTAAGCACTATGGAACTTAACATCTGAGGTCATCAGTCCCCTATACTTAGAACTAATTAAACTTAACTAACCTAAGTGTATCACACACATCCATGCCCGAGGCAACATTCGAACCTGCGGCCGTAGCAGCAGCGCGGTTCCGGACGGAAGCGCGTAGAACCGCTCGGCCACAGTGGCCAGCTTGATAATAGTCAATTTCCCCCGTTAACAACAAAGGGAAACCCTGTTACCACTACTCGTGAAACTGAAATGCAACCGAAAACAAACGACCTCTGGAGACAACCGATAGTTGTTCAGAGGACGAGCTGTCCTCTACAACTCTTTCAGTTCGCAAGCACAAACAGTGCGAACAGGAGGCAGAGGAACCGGACGGCAGACTGCGAATGGAAACTGATGAATAAAAAGATAATAAACATACGGTACCAGAAAATGAAGGGGGTGTGGTCAGTACTAATTTGTAAGAAACAACAGGTGAAGTAGCTGACTGCTAAGATCTGATGCTATCTGTTGGTAAATAAATTCAGGGAGAGGTTTGAAAACTGCCGTCTCTATTCGTTTCCCTCGATAAGGAAGTAAGTGATGCTAATAAAGAACAAGGAAGTGGTGACCAAAATGAAATCACGGTTAACGCTGCGGGGCAGGCGCCATCAACACAAATTGCGAAACCGTCTGCTACTGCTCCAGATGAGCCGCGAAGTCAAATAAAAACGCAACCAAATGTGAATGTAGCTCGTAACGAAGGGAAGGGAAAATCCGGAAAGGGTGACCAAGCCCAAAGAATGTTCAGTACGAAACGGTCCTACACGAATCACTGGAGGAAAAATCAGAAAGTTTACAAAGAAATCAGACTGCTAGTGGTAAAAGAGAGAACCTCAGAAGTAGAAAAAATCGGGACAGTAACTTACAAACTGATTGAAGTGTTATTCCACGTACAGCCTTCCGCGAAAACTGTTAATAGTTTAACTGAACCCTGAACCATAGGAAACTAAATTAGTGCATCAAAACAACTAGATAGTGACAGCGCAATGACGCAATCTTCACTTAAGGAATTTTTGTAGGGATCCGCGACTGATATTGTCCTGTTACAAGAAGTTCTAATGTTGGATTTAGTAATTCCCGGTTTGTGAGTTACATAAATGTGTCTCACGAAACAAGTGTTGAAACAGCTGTTTTGGTGATGTAAGGGATTCGAGAAAGTGAGGTGGAACGACTGGAATACGGAAGGGGAATACGACTAATTATCTACGATGTGACTATCATCAACTTGTATGGCCCTTCAGGGAGTTCTCACCGAGTTGACAGGGCACGTTTCTTCACATATGAACTGATATACTTGTTAAGGAAAAATCCATGACATTTATGACTTGGAGGTGATTTCAATTGTGTTTTAAATCGAAAAGGTCAGTTATCTAATTTTAATTTCTCAAGTGAACTAAAACAAGTTGTTACTGGATTTTAATTAAAGGATATATGGGAAATAACATACCCTCCATTGTTGACTGCACTTACGTGACGGCAACACCTCGTAGCAGGAGGATAGATTATATATTTCTAAAACTCTTGAAACTAAAACTCTAGAAATCGTTCCTACCTGCTTTTCAGACCATTCAAGTGTTTTAGCTTGCATAAATCTAACTGGAAAACCAGTTCGCCGATTCAGGAAGCAGTGGAATTTGAACATTTCCGTGTTAGTAAATCATGGTTTAGAAGACCTGATTAAAGAAGCATCGGCAATGTACATGCGTGCTCTAGTAAATATGCCAGTGCTATCGACTCGTGGGTTAAAATAGCGAAACCAAAGTTGAGGAAGATTCTTACTCGATACAGGGCCCAGAGCATAAGAGAAATGAAATGCACTGTAGAATATTACTATTCCGTTTTGAGAGAGCTTTATATCAGGTCTCAGCAGGTTCCTCACTTCGGATAGCAGACATCAAAAAAGTCGAAACCAAGTTACTTAATATCAAGAGAAATGAAATGGAAGAGTTGAAAATAAAATCAAAGGCAAATTCGGAGTCATTTAGTGAAGCATACGAAAAACAGAAGGACTTTTATTGATGAAATTCTAACAAAAACCGGTACGATTCTCAAAATCCAGCATGATATCATGGACGAAATTTATCGCTATTATTGAGAGCAATATTCTGGAAATCATAGTAGTGATGCATTCTTGGAAGATTTTCCTTGACATCCTAACCTGACAGCAGATGACAACAAAAATTTTGTAGAGGTAGTCAGTGAAGAGGTCGTGTATGAGATTCTGTGCACCTCACCAACAAAATAATCGCCAGGACCAGATGGTCTGCCAATAGAACTTTACATCCGTTACTGGCCAAAAGTGGGTGCGAAAATAGGTTTCAACGATAGGGTCACACAGTTGATAAAGAACATAGAAAGCGGAATAAATGCAAAAAAAAGCGGTGACTTGTCAACAATGCAAGCCCATACGAATAAAACGAGATGTTCCTCAAGCAAGTCCTCTGTCCATGTCGCGCTTCGCCATTTCATTGGAGCCTTTCTCAAGCAAGTCCTCTGTCCATGTCGCGCTTCGCCATTTCATTGGAGCCTTTCCTCCGACTTGTCAGTGCTAGATTAAAAGGCTTAACATTATCTGGAAATGAAACAATTATAAGAGCCTATGTTGACGATGTTCTTGTTGTGGTCTTCAGTCCTGAGACTGGTTTGATGCAGCTCTCCATGCTACTCTATCTTGTGCAAGCTTCCTCATCTCCCAGTACCTACTGCAACCTACATCATAGGGGTCATTATAAGGAACAATAAAGAGGTAACCACGCTAGCAACAGTAACTGATTCGTACTGTAGAGTATCTGGAGCCAATGCAAACAAACAAAAAAGTAAGATGTTTAATCTCAGAAGTTTTGATAATATCAACGTCGAGTGGGCAAAATTAGTCCGACAACATAAAACACTTGGGATCACCCTGACAGCATGCTCCATGAAAATGACGGCTTTAAATTGGAGAGTTGCAGCAGATAAAGTGCAAGGGACCATTATTGAGAATATAAATCGATATATGAACCAAGTTCAAAGAACAGAGTATATCAACTCATGCATCCTTGCTAAAGCTTCTTACACTGCCCAGCTGTTTCCAATACTGACAATGATAGCGAGGAGAATAATGAGCAAAACCACAATTTTTTGTGGAAAAGTAAAGTGTTTAGACTACCTGCTAAAGTAGCCACTTCTGATCCTAAAATGGTGGACTAGGATTAACTGATATAACGGATAAAGCCTCTTCACCCTTTATCAAAAGGCAATTTAATGGCTGGAGAAAGCATAACTAGTCAACTTTTCGAGATCATTAAACCTTGAAGCCTGCTTTCCCCGATTGACGTGCAGAATATGAACAGTCCTTTACAGCTTGTGAGGGTTTCTTATGCTGAGTTCAGTTATGTAAGTGCCGAAATCCGTCACGACACTTAAAATCAAGAGCCATAATGCGGGAACGAAAAAAAAGTGAAGGAAGGAACAAAATAGAACGACAGTTTCCAAACATTGATTGCACTGAACTTTGGGAAAACATTAGTTCTAATGTGCTCACGTTTTATATAAAAACGTCATGGTACAAGTTAGCACCAATGAAAGGCTGCACGCAATCGGGCTCTGTGAAACAAATCTATGTCAACAACGCCATCTAGTTGACACAGTAATTCATAGCAACTCTTACAGCGATCACATGATTAGTTGGAAGTGGATCCGAGAGCAAATAGTTCTGATTACAAGGTCATCCCCTGAGAGTATATCGCTGTCATTGATACAGAGGCCTGAAGCACACTATTTCACATAGGCAAAAAACCACTCTTTGTTCTGGTTGTTGGGAAATTTTGTTAACAACGTCATTAACAAACTAGGATCCGACAGCACCATAAAGTTCAAGGTACACATGCTGCGTGAATACCACATAATTAGCAGGTATTCGAATCACAAGAAAGAGTTCAGTAATATGTTAAAAATTATATTTGAAAGAATGGGCATTGGTTAATATAAAAAAAGAAGACTGCGTTGACAGCGATGTCTTGTAGTTACCTTAAGGATATTATTTAAATGTTTTCTGTAAATTTTGGTGTGTGATTTTTCTACTTCAGAAAGTAGTTTTTGAAATCTTATAAGCTAATGTACAGAGGTTATTTGACAATCAGACTGTGTGTCTAATAGTGTCAAGATACAAAATATTAAAGCTGCATTATTGGTTTATAGTGTAAATGTGACACTTGACAGTTTTTATGGAAATGTTTTTATCGATTGGTTAAAACATAAGATTGTATCTGATAAAATGCAATATTCAACGGCTGGCAAATTGCCCTGTTCATTTTGGACTGTGATGTGTAAGTCAGTTTTCTAGTGAAAGATCTATTATGTAGGTCTGATCACTTTAGATAATTTACATTCAATTAATGCCCAGAAACTGCAGTTGGAAGGCTAGTCTACTTTATAACATCTCTTTTCCGCCATTCTGAAGAATGTAAGAGATAGTCTAATATGATTATTAAATTGTTTTTTATGTGCGATGGACATAAATCTTCCATATTCCGTATAAGTTTTGGTGACTTCTATACAATTGTGTGAAATGCTCATCGCAAGTCTGACTGAGCTGAGAAGGTTAAAGATCAGTTTCTTCCCTTAAACTGTATCTCACGAAGACGATTTCCTTTTGTATATTAATATATTAAAAATTATCCCAAAACTTGATGATATACTTTATAAAGTGATTTTATGCTTCTGTGAGGATTGGAACACATGTAATTCAAAGTGCAGTTTTTATTTATTCATGTTTGAAGAAGTTTTAATGTCTGTAAAAAACTTTTCTTGATGCTCAAATTAATTCTTCTGGTAATTTAGTCAGTATCACAATCTTCTGTTCTATTTCTTTAACATCTGCATAATTGCAATAATCAAACTGTTTTTGTTTAAATCATTTCATACATAACTTGTGTATGTGGTTAGTACATGTACTTAGTATGCATTTGGAATGTGTAACATTGTTCCTTAAATAAATGTTCTAAGAAAAAAGTTGGTAGAGCCTTTGCCCGCGAAAGGTAAAGGTCCCGAGTTCGAGTCTCGGTCCGGCACACAGTTTTAATCTACCAGCAAGTTTCATATCAGCACACACTCCGCTGTAGAGTGAAAATTTCATTTTCATGTTCTTTGTTCGAAACCTTTAATCTCCGAAACTTCTTCACCGATTCCTTTGAAATTTTGACGAATCGTTCCATTGGAATACACTCGTGGTTTTATATCCCTATGGTCGTGCTACATGATGCATTAATACACATAACATACGGCCCTATTGTAGATACTAAAAAGAAGCGCATGTGCAAATGCAACGTTATGTCAAAGTTTCAAAGAAAATGGTGAAAAACTTTCGGATATTTAAGATTTTAGACGAGCGAACATTTACTTTTCTATTTATATAGATTAATCACAAGTTTCGAATGACGTTCCTAATTTACCCTATTTCAATACAGAAATCTGAGACCACACCCCTGCATTAAGTTCTCTCCTTCACTTTTTCTATACTAGAGCATGGAGGACTGTGCTTACCAGGTAAACTCGTATATATTACTGTGGCTGAGGAAGCTGTTGGTGATTATTGGTGGCAAATTCTGCCAGTGGTTTCTCATTGTTTTTGCGAGTGCTTTGACCTATTCTACAAAACATACATAGGTTGCCAAAAGTTATTTAATAATGTTTAAAGGAGACATAAAGATAACACTTTTTAATGCGACAAAAATGTCACAGGGGTACCGTTTCCCTTTTAAGGTTTTATGAAGGTTTTGACGCAAGTAATGTTCACAGATTGTATTCAAATTGCCGTGTAAGGGACATTGTTTGAGAGTGGTTGCTCAGTATGTCGTCTGTTTATATGTATGCGCAACTGGCACCTGCGTACTAATGATTAACATCCTCGAAACAACCAAGTGTTTCTCGCATAATGGCTGTTCCCTCAGTCAAACAGGCAACCAGTTCTTCCGAAGTGTCTGTCGCTATCTCGTACACCAAACACTTCATCTCACCATACGAAAATATACCCATTCGAGGTCAGCAGCACCTATAAAACAATATTCATCACACTGCAGCCTGAAAACCGTCTCTGAACTTCACTAACGTCCATGGACCCTAGAGGCAAAACTGCCAATCTTACATTTTGTCACATAATCAAGTTTCTCTTTATCTCCTCTACACGTTCTACAATTTTGTACACCTAGTGTTTTAGACCCGCATTTTAGTGGTTCATGAGATGCCATATTAGCTAGCGGAACTGTGTTTGGTTACTTTTTCACATCTTTAGATCTCTGTGTACTTATCAGAGTAGAATGGTACAGAGTGTAAAGATTTTGGAGCAGTTTATACCAGTCACATACAAAGGTTTACGAATAATCTGAGCTGCAGTCCCAATTTATTAAGTTTAGATCTTGACAAATTTGTATGTAACTTTTTTTATTACTGGCAGAGATATTAATTTTTGAGGATAATATTTCAAAACCTTACCTTCACGAATGAAAATATAGAGAATAACACGTCACTTGACTTAACTGCTCGTCGGGTTGAAAATGAAATATCCGTAACCAGTATCAACTCAAATTTCTATTGCTGTTTGTTAACAGACTGACAAAATGTCGACTCAGGTGATACGAAAGAAAAACTGAACACATCTACAAGGAAATAAATATCGCGATGCCGCCCAGTGTAGCCGTGCGATCTGGGCGCCTTGCCAAGGTTCGCGTGGCTCCCCCCGTCTTAGTTTCGAGTCCTCCCTTGGGCATGGGTGTGTGTGTGTTGTCGTTAACGTAAGTTACTTTAAGGTAGATTAAGTAGTAAACCGAGGGACCGATGTCCTTAGCTGTTTGGTCCCATAGGAACTTACCACACATTTCCAAAGATCGTGAATTGTCTGCCTCAGGTATATTGAAAATGTATTGTTAAGGGAATGAAGAATACTCTTTTATATTGTCGAAGTAGTGTGTGTACTAAACAAGCGCCAGCTGTGTAACTGCACCCTTTGGCTCGCAGACTACACTGCTTTCCATATTGGCTTCTTTTTACATCCAGTCGGTCTCGAGACTAAGAGGAGCTAAGATTTCTCTGCATTCAAATCAGGGCTCCTGCAGTACGGAAATACTGAACGGTAACATGCGGACAGCGTGCCTCGGCATTCAAAGGAACTTCTCTGCCGCTGAAGCTCGCAATATCGTCCCCAATAGCGGAATTCTCATATTTCATTCGTGCTTGCTAACACAATTGAATTTCAATTCAAAGTGGAAGTGCCTGCATCCCCAGTAGTACTCGTATAGTGACTTGTAAAGTCGACACGAAAAACGGCATTTGCTGCATTTATTGCGTTATTAACTCGACTCGATACACAATAGTCTTCCTTTGATGCACTTTTTTCCCTTAGTTTGAATATGGAGTAAATCTGCAATATTCGTAATATTCATTTACAATGATTTAGTTTCCATTTTAAGTTTTTTCACATAGTCGTAAAAAAAGGAAATGTTGGTACCTGAGAGATACGAAGCTACCACTACGCGCTGACTCTGATACGCAGTTCATATATTACTACAAAGATACTGTTGTGAAACAACTAAACGACACAGTCTGTTTGCCGCTGTTACGTTCGATAAGTGCTTGAACAAGTAAAACGCAGAAATGAATACTAGAGCAAACCTCCTCAGGAAGTTCTACAATTCATCCGAAGGGAAGGCAGACGCACATATTGCGTTTTTGATTTTTCTGGATCTTATCGCTGACGAGTTCAGTGAAATATCAAATGTGAATAAATCAAAGATAAATGAGACAATATGTTTATATATGTAGTCAGCAAATCCCAGAAGTACCTTACTTCGTAGTTTTACCGACTAATTGTTGAAAGCCTCTGTTTTCCAAACGAAACATACAGTATTACTGAGTGTTCATTTATTATGTTCCATTTGATGTACTGCATAGAGAATCAAGAGGGAAGAACGGGACAGATAGCTTAGGCTCTGAACTATTTTAAGACATGTCGAGAGGAATGTGTACTACTCAATAGTTATGCCTTCCGTCTGGAGCCCAATGTTGTAGGAAACTTATTTCACTCATCGCTAGAGTACGTAGTAATACTCACTCTGCTTTAATATGAATTTTTGGTAAAGTCTATAGGGCGAGTGCTTTGTAACCGACATAAGAAAGCGCTTTAAATCCTTTCCCACTGCCCATTGCGTAACATCATACTGAAATGACTCATTTAGTTCTTATTGTTACATGTTGAATTATACAAACAAACCGTTATCGACGTATACATATTGACAGTTTAATCTGAAATCAATTTAATCTGGCGACACACATAGCATTTACGGATTATGAAAAAATACTCGACAGAAATTGACAGAGATAAGCTAGGGAAATAACGGAAGAAAGAGCAAACCCTAAACATGTGATCCAACACGTAAAAAACCTGAAATACAAACAAATCAATGAGTAATATAAGGATGTAGCTAGCCTCTAATATCATTCAGTATGTATGTAGATGACATGATTGGAGAATGAAAAAGCGACATAACATTACAAGGCATTAATACTGGGAGGAATTAACATATTAACTCGCTGTTATTTGCTTATGATCAAATTATCATACATGACGGCGAAATAGATTACGAACGGCATTTTATAAACTCTGTAAATGAGAAATATGCAATCTACGAACTGACGGTATCTAAAAAAAATCTAATTGCATAGTTTTTCTAGATATTCACCAAGTACAAACAAAAATAGTCCTCAATAATAAATCAATAGAGCAGTTAGCCCATTCCAGGTATTTGGGATGTGACATATAATAACGATCAAGGTATGGATATACAGAAAGAAACTAATACCTGCCAAACTATATGTAGCACAAGAAAGAAAATACTTAACTTTAAAACAAGGAAAGAGACACAAGTAAAATTTTATAGCCATGACAGTTCCCATTTTATATGGGGCACAAAGTTGGGAGCCCAAAAATAAAACTTACGCCAGCTAGAAGCATCAGGAATGTAATTTCTAAGAGCTGTGAAACGTTGCACTAAGGACAAAACTGTAAAAGAAATTATAACGGGAAAGCATTTGTGATGCAACCAAAAATGCACAAGGCAATCCAATACAAAGAAAAGTGGAGAGAACTGACAGTGGGGTAAGATAAGTGTGGAGAGATGAGAATAAGATGGTGAGAACGGAACAGGCCCAAGGCATAACCTTGAAGTAGCAGAAATAGAAGAAAATATTGTGCTGTTGGATAGTAGTTTGCAAAATGAGACTCATAACGATATAAAAGATAAATTAAAACAATTATCTGTGACGGTCAACTTCTATTTTCTCTGTTTTACTTCTAAAATTAGTTTAGCACCCAATATCCAAAGTAACAGTAAACGAACCTCCTGCCACACGATATTCGTTGCTCTAAAAGTTAGCTGCCTTGCACGCTTTGTAAAGTATCTGATCACAGGTCGTAATCTTTAAAACAATTAATATTGGCAACGCTATATGAAACTTGTATTGAACATTTATTAATATAATACATTTATACATACAATACTCATATTTTAGTGTAGATAGTTACGTTGGGACTGTAAAACGGTTCGACGGGCTCTACTTTCCATCTCGCTAACTACCGTGGCTGTCCCTTGTTTGATTAAGACAGTTCTGCAAAAACTTAGTGAAGCTTGTAAATCGCAGACACGATCTATGGCTACGACGATGCGAGAGAATTCGGTACCATCCACACGCTATCTACAATGCACTGGTAACAAAAGTTAACTGTAATATCACACATACTTATTACCTTAATATACACAATGTTCTCCGCAACAATACATTACTAACAAAAACTCACTTGAAGTAAGTTATGAATATATTTTAATTCTGTGGTTGTAACTACAATAAAATGAGTGTTTGGCACCAAATGGGTCATTTTATTGAAATAAACATCATCACTGGTATATAATGAGAGATATTCACAAACTGGCTTAGTATCTAGTTCTATGAACAGTACATCACAAGAAATGTCTAGTTTATTTTCGGAATTTCATGCCTGCATTTCGCTCACATCAGGAAACACCACCTACTTCCATGTGTTTCAGTTATTTCTTCTTTTGACACTGTTCATTCTGTCCTAATCGTGTACCGTTTATACTAGAATTATGCATTTCGTGACATGAAAAACACCGCAGTATACCGTCACTGCAGTAGAGCCTTAAGGATAGAACGAGCCGTTCATGAAATTGGTGACATCAGCATCAGCTTTCCAGGAATCGCTCATGCTAGCTTCACGTACTCAAACAATGACATCTTTCAAGGAATTATCTCCTCCTTCTCTTCCCCCAACCCCTGCAGCCAGCGGCAATACGTGTTTTCTGAAAATGTGGACGGGCCCTGGGGCACCAATGTCTTGCAAGATTGCCCCCCCCCCCCCCCCCCCCGGCCCATGAAGCAGTTTCAATTTTTATCGTTCGATTATAAGCAAGCTGTAGCACAGTCACAGCAGCAAACACGCACAGCCAAAAGAGCCTCTAATCCAATTACGGCAGAACTGCTAAATGAGGACCTACTTTAACAGTCCTCTACATCAAGACATGTGGATTATCTGGTTTGCAAAGTAGTTACAAGCAATATAGAATGAGCATAAGTGGCTATTACTATAACTGACGGTCACTGCGTAACCAGATGGCGTTATATTTGGCCCGCTAAGTGGCGTTGCCATAGGTCAAACGGATTTCAGCTGCGTTTTTTACATAGAAACACCCATTTTTGTTACATATTCGTGTAGTAAGTAAATAATTACGAATGTTTTGGTTGGAGCACTTTTTTTGCTTTGTGATAGATGGCGCGGTAATAGTCACAAACGTATAAGTACGTGGTATAACTTAATATTCCGCCAGTGCGGACGGTATTTGCTTCGTGATACTTTACCCGTGTTGAAATGGACCGTTTATCAATTGCGGAAAAGGTCGATATTGTGTTGATTATGGCTATTGTGGTCAAAATACCCAATGGGCGTATGGTATGTATGCTGCTCGGTGTCCGAACGACATCATCCAAGTGTCCGGACCGTTCGCCGGATAGTTACGTTACTTAAGGAAACAAAGTGTTCAGCCACATGTGAAATGTCAACCACGACCTGAAAAAAATGATGATGCCCAAGTAGGCCATTTAGCTGCTGTCGTGGCTAATCCGCACGTCAGTAGCAGACAAATTGCCCGAGAATCGGGAATCTCAAAAACGTAGGTGTTGAAAATGTTACATCAACATCGATTGTACCTGTAGCATACTTCTATGCACCAGGAAATGCATCGTGACGACTTTGAACGTTGTGTACAGTTCTGCCACTGGGTACAGGAGAAATTAGTGGACGATGACAGGTTTTTTGCACGCGTTCTATTTAGCGACGAAGCGTCATTCACCAACAGCGAACACAAGCCGGCATAATATGCACTATTGGGCAATGGAAAAATCCACGATGGCTTCGACAATTGGAACATCAGCGACCTTGGAGGCTTAATGTATGGTGTGGTATTATGGGAGGAAGGATAATTAACCCCCATTTTATCGATGGCAATCTAAATGGTGCAATGTATGCTGATTTCCTACGTAATGTTCTACAGATGTTACTATAAGATTTTTCACTCCATCACAAATTGGCGATGTACTTCCAACATGATGGATGTCCGACATATAGCCCGCATGCGGTTGAAGCGCTATTGAATAGCATATTTCATGATAGGTGGATTGGTAGCCGAAGCACCATACCATGGCTCGCACGTTTACAGGATCTGACTTCCTCGGATTTCTATCTGTGGGGAAAACTGAAGGATATTTGCTATTGTGATCCACCGACAACGCCTGACGACATGCGTCAGCGCATTGTCAATGCATGTGCGAACATTACGGAAGGTGAACTACTCGCTGCTGAGAGGAATGTCGTTACAGGTATTGCCAAATGCATTGAGGTTGATGGACATAATTTTGAGCATTTATTGCGTTAATGTGGTATTTACAGGTAATCACTCTGTAACACCATGCGTTCTCAGAAATGATAATGTTCACAAAAGTACATGTATGACATTGGGACAACCGAAATAAAATGTTGAAACATATCTACGTTCCCTATTTTAATTTAACATACCTACCTGTTAGCAATCGTCTAAAATTGTGAGCTATATATTTGTGACTATTACAGAGCCATCTATTACAAAGCGAAAAAAGTGGTCCAACTAAAACATTCATATTTCTGTACTTATTGCACGAATATGTAATAAAAAACTGGGGTTCCTGTTTGAAAAAACGCAGTTGATGTCCGTTTGAAATATGGCAGCCCCATCTAGCGGGCCAACCATAGCGTCATCTAGTTTCCCCCTTCTACATCTACACCTACATTTATACTCCGCAAGCCACCCAATGGTGTGTGGCGGGAGCACTTCACGTGCCACTGTTATTACCTCCCTTTTCTGTTCCAGTCGCGTATGGTTCGCGGGAAGAACGACTGCCGGAAAGCATCCGTGCGCGCTCGGATCTATCTAATTTTACATTCGTGATCTCCTCGTGAGATATAAGTAGGAGGAAGCAATATAGTCGAAACCTCATCCAGAAAAGCACCCTCTCGAAATCTGGACAGCAAGCTACACCGCGATTCACAGCGCTTCTTCAGAAGAGTCTGCCACTTGAGTCTGCTAAATATCTCCGTAACTCTATCACGCTTACCAAATACGCTGTGACGAAACGCCCTGCTCTTCTTTGGATCTTCTCTATCTCCTCTTTCAATCCGACCTGGTACGAATCCCACACTGATGAGCAATACTCAAGTATAGGTCGAACGAGTGTTTGCCAGCCACCTCCTTTGTTGATGGACTACATTTTCTAAGGACTCTCCCAATGAATCTCAGCCTGGCACCCGCCTTACCAACAATTAATTTTGTATGATCATTCCACTTCAAATCGTTCCGTACGCATACTCCCAGATATTTTACAGAAGTAACTGCTACCAGAGTTATGTTCCGTTATCATATAATCATACAATAAAGGATCCTTCTTTCTATGTATTCGCAATACATTTCATTTGTCTATGTTAAGGGTTCGTCCCTACTCTCTGCACCAAGTGCCTATCCACTGCAGATCTTCCTGCGTTTCGCTGCAATTTTCTAATGCTGCAACTTCTTTCTATACTACAGAATCATCCGCGAAAGGCCGCATGGAACTTCCGACACTATCTACTAGGTCATTTATATACCGGGTGATCAAAAAGTCACTATAAATTTGAAAACTGAATAAATCACGGAATAATGTAGATAGAGAGGTATAAATTGACACACGTGCTTGGAATGACATGGGGTTTTATTAGAACCAAAAAAATACAAATGTTCAAAAAATGTACGACAGATGGCGCTTCATCTGATCAGAATAGCAATAATTAGCATAACAAAGTAAGACAAAGCAAAGATGATGTACATTACAGGAAATGCTCAATATGTCCACCATCATTCCTCAACAATAGCTGTACTCGAGGAATAATGTTGTGAACAGCACTGTAAAGCATGTCCGGAGTTATAGTGAGGAATTGGTGTCGGATGTTGTCTTTCAGCAGCCCTAGAGATGTCGGTCGATCACGATACACTTGCGACTTCAGGTTACCCCAAAGCCAACAATCGCACGGACTGAGGTCTGGGGATCTGGGAGGCCAAGCATGCCGAAAGTGGCGGATGAGCACACGATCATCACCAAACGGCGCGCGCAAGAGATCTTTCACGCGTCTAGCAATATGGGGTGTTTTTTAGGTTCTAATAAAACCCCATGTCATTCCAAGCATGTGTGTCAATTTTTACCTCTCTATCCACATTATTCTGTGGTTTATTACGTTTACAAATTTATACTGACTTTTTGATCACCCTGCATATTGTGAAATGCAATGGTCCCATGCCCCCCCCCCACTGTGGCACGCCAGAGGTTACTTTAGCGTCTGTAGACATCTCTCCGTTGAGAACAACATGCTGCTGTGTTCTGTTTGCTAAAAACTCTTCAATCCAGCCACACAGCTGGTCTGATATTCCGTAGGCTCTTACTTTGTTTATCAGGCGGCAGTGCGGAATTGTATCGAACGCCTTCCGGAAGTCAAGGAAAATAGCATCTACTTGGGAGCCTGTATCTAATATTTTTTGGGTCTCATGAACAAATAAAGCGAGTTGGGTTTCACACTGTCGCTGTTTCAGGAATCCATGTTGATTCCTACAGAGTAGATTCTGGGTTTCCAGAAATGACATGATACGCTAGCAAAAAACATGTTCTAAAATTCTACAGTCTGTTGTCATAGATATAGACATATAGTTTTGCGCATCTGCTTGAAGACCCTTCTTCAAAACTGGAACTACCTGTGCTTTTTCCAATCATTTGGAACCTTCCGTTCCTCTAGAGATTTGCGGTAAACGGCTGTTAGAAGGGGGGCAAGTTCTTTCGCGTACTCTGTGTAGAATCGAATTTGTATCCCGTCACGTCCAGTGGACTTTCTTCTATTGAGTGATTTTAGTTGCTTTTATATTCCTTAGGCACTTATTTCGATGTCAGCCATTTTTTCGTTCGCGCGAGGATTTAGAGAAGGAACTGCAGTGCGGTCATCCTCTGTGAAATAACTTTGGAAAAAGGTGTTTAGTATTTTAGTTTTACGCGTGTCATCCTCTGTTTCAATGCCATTGTCATCCCAGAGTGTCTGGATATGCTGTTTCGATCCACTTACTGATTTAACGTAAGACCAGAACTTCACAGGATTTTCTGTCAAGTCGGTATATAGAACGCATAGCCCTCCTTCCGCTAGCTTTGAACGTTTAGCTCCTGTTTGTCTGAGAGGTTTTGGTTAAGTTTAAATTTTCAGTGAATCTCCCTTTGCTTTCGCAGTAGTTTCCTAACTTTGTTGTTGAACCACGGTGGGTTTTTCCCTTCCCCCGCAGTTTTACTCCGCACATACCTGTCTGAAACACATTTTACGATTGCCTTGAACTTTTTCCATAAACACTCAACTTCTGCAGCGGCCTTGTGATCACTGATTCCATGTTCTGCGCTTACAGAGTCGAAAAGTTCGGGTCTGTTTGTTATCAGTAGGTCCAAAATGGTATCTCCACGAGTCGATTCTCTGTTTAATTTCTCGAGGTAATTTTCGGATAGTGTACTCAGTATAATGTCACTCGATGGTCTCTCCCTACCGCCCGTCGCAAACATCTGAGTGTCTCAGTCTATATCTGGTAAACTGAGATCTCCACCTAAGGCTATAACATGCAGAGAAAATTTATGTGAAATGTATTCCAGATTTTCTCTCACTTGTTCTGCTGAGTCGGGAGGTCGGTAAAAGGAGCCAATTATTAACCTAGCTCGGTTGTTGAATGTAACCCCCAGCTATAATAATTCACAGTAACTATCCACTTCTACTTCACCAGGTAAAACTACTACTAATAGCGAAAAACACGCCACCACCGGTTGCATGCAATCTATCCTTTCTAAACACCGTCAATGCCTTTGTAAAAATTTTGGCAGAATTTATCTATGGCTTCAGCCAGCTTTCCGTACCTATAACGATTTCAGCTTCGGAGCTTTCTATCAGCGCTTGAAGTTCCTGTAGTTTACCAACGCAGCTTCGACAGTTTACAATTACAATACCGATTGCTGGTTGGTCCCCGCATGTCCTGACTTTGGCCCACATCCTTTGAGGCTGTTGCCCTTTCTGTACTTGCCGAGTACTTGCCCGAGGCCATCTAACCAAAAAAAAACCACCCAGTCCACGCCACACAACCCCTGCTACCCGTGTAGCCGCCTGCTGTGTGCTGTGTGTAATGGACTCCTGACCTATCCAGCGGTACCCGAACCCGTACCATCCTATGGCCCACACGGTCGCAGAACCGTCTCTGCCTCTGATTCAGACCCTCCACTCGGCTCTGTACCAAAGGTCCACAGTCAGTCCTGTCGACGATGCTGCAGATGGTGAGCTCTGCTTTCATCCCGCTAGCGAGACTGGCAGTCTTCACCAAACCAGATAGCCGCCGGAAGCCAGAGAGGATTTCCTCCAATCCATAGCGACACACATCATTGGTGCCGACATGAGCGACCACCTGCAGATGGGTGAATCCTGTATCCTTCATCGCATCCAGAAGGACCCTTTCCACATCTGGAATGACTCCCCCAGTATGCACACGGAGTGCAAATTGGTTTTCTTCCCCTCCCTTTCAGCCATATCCCTAAGGGGCCTCATTACGTGCCTGACGTTGGAGCTCCCAACTACCACTAAGCCCACCCTCTGCGACTGCCCAGATCTTGCAGACTGAGGGGAAACTTCTGGAACAGGATAAGCAGCCATGTCTGACTGAAGATCAGTATCAGCCGGAGACAGAGCCTGAAACTGGTTTGTCAGACAAACTGGAGAGGCCTTCCATTCAGCCCTCCAGAATGTCTATCGCCCCCTGCCACACCTCGAGACGACCTCCGACTCTACCACGGGTGAGAGGTCAGCCTCAATGTGGGCAGTATCCTGGGCAGCCACACCTGTAGTCCGATCGGGGGATGCACGAGACGAGCTGGCCGTCCCCAACAAACCCCCATCCGGACCCCACAGTGATGGCCATTGGCAACAGCCTCAAATTGTGTGACCGAAGCCAACACTGCCTGAAGCTGCGAGTGAAGGGATGCCAACTCAGCCCACCTCTGAACACAGCACTTCAAGCTACAAAAATTTCGTTCTTTGTAGTTTTTTCGTTTGACACTTACTTCGTGAGATATTTCGTCTGGTCACGATCAGTGGACCACCCTATATATATATATATACATATGTGTGTGTGTGTGTGTGTGTGTGTGTGTGTGTGTGTGTGTGTGTGCGTGTGTGTGCTGGTGAGTGGGTGGGTGGGTGTATAGGTGGTGAGTGGATGGGTGTGGAAGGGTTTTTGTGTGGGTGGGTGAGTGGGTGGTCAGGTGGGTGCAAGTGTAAATAAATTATGTCCTTTAATTTTTCTTTAATCTTTCAAATCTAGCAGCCAGAAACAGCATACACACACACACACACACACACACACACACACACACACACTCACACTCACATACACTTGGCGTAATTCCTCTAGACTGATGGCGTAAAACCAGCATTGCGCCATAATTACACCATGTACATGTCATACATACACTCCATAATTTATACATATGTTGCAGTAAGATACTTTGAAAGTATAAAATAACGAATCCATTGCATAGTCTGCAAAATGGTAGTGAAGTGGCACCCAACCTGAGAGTCGGTAAAACCGGCGGGAAAATTGGTAAATTGGTAGGATGCTAAATCAGCAGATTGGTAAAATTGGTAGGATACACCAAAATGCAGGTGTACCAACCAAATAATTGAGCACTATGCAGAAGAAAATATCTGCCTGTTGTGTAAATACATCCAATCTTGCATAAAACGATGCGTGTAATATAAATAATAACTGCCTGATT
The DNA here is from genome assembly GCF_023897955.1 of Schistocerca gregaria. Lineage (NCBI taxonomy): Eukaryota > Metazoa > Arthropoda > Insecta > Orthoptera > Acrididae > Schistocerca > Schistocerca gregaria. The sequence continues at coordinate 712,550,584 of NC_064922.1, forward strand.
CTAAATGTAGGTCTTCATCCATCCACCATTCAAGCAAGACATCACAGTTTCACAATGAATGCTTTACTCACAAGTCTCCAAATCATCTGAATTACTTTATCACTCATGCAATATTTTTCTCAGACAATAGCTGTAGATCTCCACTGCTCTTTGGCGCTTTGATTTCCATTCTAGGGCTGTGTTCCACAGTGAGAGTATTAGAATGTTTGTATTTGTTATAAGAAATTGGTTTCTTTATTATTATTATTATTCCATTTACATTAGTTTTTATCATTTATCTTGGTGAGAAGACTATTAGCAGCTAACTTAAAAAACTAAAGGTGAGGTGAGTCACTTTAACACAGCCTTTGTACTGAATCGGCGATTGCTAAAAGTATTGACTAAGTATCACCACAAGCCCATCAATCAATGATTTTTCCTAGTATTAATAGAAAAGAACTAGTCTATCAAACAGAAACTACCATCTAATTCCAGAATGAGATTTTCACTTTGCAGCGGAGTGTGCGCTGTTATGAAGTTCTCCTGCGAACCAGGAGTTCTCCTGCGAACCAGGAGAACTTCTGTAAAGTTTGGAAGGTAGGTGACGAGATACTGGCAGAAGTAAAGCTGTGAGTACCGGGCGCCAGTCGTGCTTCGGTAGCTCAGATGGTAGAACACTTGCCCGAGAAAGGCAAAGGTCCCGAGTTCGAGTCTCGGTCGGGCACACAGTTTAAATCTACCAAGAAGTTTCATACCATCTAATTGTCTGCAATATTGCGCTGTTGCACTTAGCTTTTGTCCTCAGCCAATAGCTGGCGGCCTACACCGCTCTTAGGCAATTTGCTCTCCACTCTACGTCTGTGTTCTGTGGTCAGAGGTTTAGGGAGTGGGTATATATTATAAGAATTCCATTCTAAGCTTGATATCAAAACCATCGCTACAAGGAAGCAACTTAAGAAATGGGATCACTGTATCAAATGCAAACTAGTTTCTGCCTGTATATAGTTTCAATTGTTTAATGAGAAAGTTGAGGCATTGTTGCACCATATCTTGTTGCTTATGCACATACGTTGTGTGTTAAGCCTCCATTTGCAGCTTCATTATTTATCCTACAGATACGAGGAAACAGATATTGTACTACTGTATGACAAGTGCACCAAAAATGGCAAAAGTATGTTCACATTTCACCCTCGTCAAGTGTAAGGAGAAGTAAATAGTGGGATAGAGACCAAAATCCAAGCGTAAAAAAATGGTCGAATTACTAGTCTGATGTTAAGACGACACGTCTCTTGAGCAACTGCATGGATGCCTTTAACACGAGTAGAGGCAATGCTGTCACTATAAAAAAAAAGGCAAAGTATTACTAAAACTAAAAAATCAGTTCATTGACAGTAAACATTACAAAAAACAATCACCGCTGGTCTTTATATCCTCACACAGTAAAGCGATTCCTACAGCAAACAATGTTTCCTGCATCTGCAAAAAGGTCCGTCCTGTCACGTGAGACCCCCACCAAACACACAGAACATGCCCGTCAAAGCTGCCAACTGAGCAACCCACTTTAGACATCCCTCCACATGGGTAAGAAAACATAATTTTTTTTCAAGATACCATAACAACGCACTTCCTGTATCTATATGTACATAAGCACCACATCTTACCGCATACCTATAAAAGTTATGATGGAGAGAGGCTAAACACCACTAGGAAGCCACACAGCTTGGCCGCTCTATACTGAATCATTTTGCAGCATGCAGCATCCTCCACCTATTTCACAACTCGTCAGACACTCCGCACCAACACAGAGATGTCACTAGCCTTGACAATAATTGTCAGATACCACATGTGCCTAGCATGTATCTTGATACACTGCGCTCTCATTCCTGTTTAGCGATGTTCGCATCACATAATCTACAAGTATGAGGACATTTATATGAGAATTAAATCTGTTGGTCAACTCGGAAAGCCTTTGATAGATATGAAAAGTGCAGTATAGTACTTTGTAGTTTGAATTTTGACGGTACTCCAATACAGTCCACATAAAACCGAAGATTGTATCCCATATTGATCACTGAAACCAGGTAAGTGTCCGAGGCAGACGAACATATCCCGTATTCTACACGTAGCACAACACGAAAATCCAAAATATGTTACTCAGGTGATAAATAAATAACCGTAGACTGGACTGAAAACGAATGGCAATCGTGGCTATTTTTATGAAAGCTTACAGACTTTCACATACCATGGTGGACCTGTGGCACCTTTACACATATGATGTTACGTGTTCTGCCGTAAGGGCAATACGTCGTAATAGTTAATACCTTAAGTCTGATCGACTCATTGACTCCTGTCCAGTAAGACAGTCAGGTTTTTAGAGATGTGTACCTGTTCTTTGTATACCCATAGCTACATTCTGGAGACAAAGTCTCTTATCATATTTTGTCCTTAGTCGTAACACTAGCAAAGAAAACGGCTGTGAAGGGGGTGTTTTAATGGACATAGTAACTGCAAAAAGCCATACAGTTGGAATCGAGAGAGTTTACTGGATAAAGGGATATACGAAAATATCGGTGTAAAATAACAAATGCGGCGAGTATCTTATAGCTGGGATCTAAATGGATCGTATGTCTGATCCTGTCCAAAGTCCTACACTACTGGCCATTAAAATTGCTACAACAAGAAGAAATGCAGGTGATAAACGGGTATTCGTTGGACAAATATATTATACTAGAACAGACATGTGATTACATTTTCACGCAATTTGGGTGCATAGATCCTGAGAAATCAGTACCCAGAACAACCACCTCTGGCTGTAATAACGGCCTTGATACGCCTGGCCATTGAGTCAAACAGAGCGTGGATGGCGTGTACAGGTACAGCTGCCCATGCAGCTTCAATACAATACCACAGTTCATCAAGAGTAGTGACTGGCGTATTGTGACGAGCCAGTTGCTCGGCAGCCATTGACCAGACGCTTTCAGTTGGTGAGAGATCTGGAGAATGTGCTCGCCAGGGCAGCAGTCAAACATTATCTGTATCCAGAAAGGCCCGTACAGGACTTGCAATATGCGGTCGTGCACATCGACAGCGCAGAAAGATAAGTATATAGCTTCTTTTCTGTGTTGACTTCGTGGATTCTTACTTAAATTGCGTGTGTGTTTTGTATAGGAGATGTAATTTCGAGTTTTAGTTAGTGTAATCGTAAATTCAGGCAGATTGTAGTGCAGTAGTTAGGCATTTGTACAGGTTAGTTTATACATTATTGGTGTGTGTCCCTTGCGTTATCTAGGCATGGACTCGTGTTTCAGTAACTGTTGTTCAACATTGATTAGAATGGACAGGGACTGTGATTGCTGTGTTCAGATGAGGGCTGAGTTCGCATCTATTCGCTCACAGCTGCAGGCGGCACTGACTTCGCTCACGCAGCTTGAGGCTGTTGCCAATGGACACCACTGTGTGGAGCCGAACGTGGGTATCACAGGGACGTCAACCCTGTCCCGTTTGTCCCCAGATCGGTCTGCCACTAGGGTTGCCGCTGTTGCTGCCCGCAGTGGGGCTGAGCCCTCGCCTGTGGTTGATTGGGAGGTCGTTCGAAGGCGTGGCAGGCAGCGAAAGACGTCCCCAGAGGCTGATCAGAAAGCCTCCCCGGTGTGTCTGACAAACAGGTTTCAGGTACTGTCTCTGGCTGAGCCAGATGCAGCTGCCTGCCCTGTTTCAGAGGATGATTCTCAGCCTTCATGGTCCAGGCAGTCGCAAAGGGTAGGCTTATTGGTAGTTGGGAGCTCCAATGTTAGGCGCATTAGGGGGCCCTTAGGGATATGACGGCTAAGGAGAGGAAGAAATCCAGTGTGCACTCCGTTTGCATTCCGGGTGGGTTCATTCCTGATGTGGAAAGGGTCCTTCCGGATGCCATGAAGAGCACAGGGTGCTGCCAGCTGCAGGTGGTAGCATATGTCGGCACTAATAAAGTGTGTCGCTTTGGATCTGAGGTAATTCTCTCTGGATTCCAGCGGCTATCTGATTTGGTGAAGGCTGCCGGTCTTGCTTACGAGATGAAGTCAGAGCTCACCATCTGCAGCATCGTTGACAGAACAGACTGCGGACCTTTGGTGAGGAGCCGGGTGGAGGGTCTGAATCAGAAGCTCAGACGGTTTTGCGACTGTGTTGGCTGCAGTTTCCTTGAGTTGCGCCACAGATTGGTGGGGTTTCGGGTTCCGCTGAATAGGTCAGGAGTTCACTACACTCAGTTGGCGGCTAGGTGGGTAGCGGAGGCTGTGTGGGGTGGACTTGGCGGTTTTTTAGGTTAGAAGGCCTCGGGAAAGTACGGGGAGGGCTGCAATCTCGGAGGGTGCATGTCAAATACAGGACGTGCTTGGATCAAGGAACACTCGGAATTGTAGTTGTAAATTGTTGTAGTTGTGCTGGGAAAGTCTCCGAGCTTCAAAAGCTAATAGAATGGACAGAAGCTGAAATCGTTATAGGTACAGAAAGCTGGCTAAAGCCTGAAATAAGTTCTGCAGAAATTTTTACGAAGTCTCAGACGGTGTTCAGGAAAGCTAGATTAGGCACAGTTGGTTGTGGAGTGTTTGCGTCTGTCAGTAGTGATTTATCTTGTAGTGAAGTTGAAGTAGATACTCTGTGCAAATTTCTATGGGTGGAGGTTATACTTAACAGTTGAACAAAGTTAATAATTGGCTCCTTATATCAACCCCCAGACTCCGATGATACAGTTCTGAACAGTTCAGAGAAAATGTGAGTCTCGTAACAAATAAATACCCCACTCATACGGTTATAGTTGGTGGGGACTTCAACCTTCCATCGATATGTTGGCAAAAATACTTGTTCAAAACCGGTGGTAGGCAGAAAACATCTTCCGAGATTGTCCTAAATGATTTCTCCGAACATTATTTCGAGCAGTTTGTCCACGAACCCACGCGAATTGTAAATGGTTGCGAAAACACACTTGACCGCTTAGTCACAAACAATCCAGAGCTAATACAGAGCATCATGACTGATACAGGGATTAGTGATCACAAGGTCGTTGTAGCTAGGCTCAATATCGTTTCTTCCAAATCCACAAGAAACAAACGCAAAATAATTTTATTTAAAAAAGCGGATAAAGTGTCACTAGAAGCCTTCCTATGAGACAATCTCCATTCCTTCCAAACTGACTATGCAAGTGTAGACGAGATGTGGCTCAAATTCAAAGATATAGTAGCAACAGCAATTGAGAGATTCATACCTCATAAACTGGAACGAGATGGAACTGATCCCCCGTGGTACACAAAACAGCGCTGTTGCAGAGGCAACGGAAAAAGCATGCGAAATCCCGAATATTGGCTAAAATTTACAGACGCTCGAAATTTAGCACGGACTCAATGCGAGATGCATTTAATAGGTTCCGCAACGAAACATTGTCTCGAAATTTGGTAGAAAATCCGAAGAAATTATGGTCGTATGAAAAGTACACAAGTGGCAAGACGTAGTCAATACCTTCGCTGTGTAGTGCCGATGGTACTGTTACCAACGACTGTGCCGCTTAAGCGGAGTTATTGAACGCAGTTTTCCGACATTCCTTCACCAGGGAAGACTAATGGAATATTCCAGAATTTGAAACACGAACAGCTGCTAGCATGAGTTTCTTAGAAGTAGATACCTTAGGGATTGCGAAGTAGCTCAAATCGCTTGATACGGGCAATTCTTCAGGTCCAGATTGCATACCATTAGGTTACTTTCGGATTACGCTGATACAATAGCTCCCTGCTTAGCAATCATATACAACCGCTCACTCACCGATAGATCTGTACCTAAAGATTGGAAAATTGCGCAGGTCGCACCAGTGTTTAAGATGTGTAGTAGGAGTAATCCATCAAACTACAGACGTATATCATTGGCGTCGGTTTGCAGTAGGGTTTTGGAGCATATACAGTATTCAAACATTATGAATCACCTCGAAGGGAACGATCTATTGCTACGTAATCAGCATGGTTTCAGAAAACATCGTTCTTGTGCAACGCATCTAGCTCTTTATTCGCACGAAGTAATGGCAGCTATCGACAGGGGATCTCAAGTTGATTCCGTGTTTCTGGATTTCAGGAAGGCTTTTGACACCGTTCATCACAACCGAGTTCTAATCAAGCTGCGGGCCTATGGGGTATCGTCTCAGTTGTGCGACTGGATTCGTGATTTCCTGTCAGGAAGTTGCAGTTCGTAGTAATACACGATAAATCATCGAGTAAAACTGAAGTGATATCAGGTGTTCCCCAGGGAAGCGTCCTGGGACCTCTGCTGTTCCTGATCTATGTAAATAACCTGGGTGACAAACTAAACAGTTCTCTTAGGCTGTTCGCAGATGATGCTGTAATTTACCATCTAGTAAGGTCATCCGAAGAGCAGTATCAGTTGCAAAGCGATTTAGAAAGGATTGCTGTATGGTGTCGCAGGTGGCAGTTGACGCTAAATAACGAAAAGTGTGAGGTGATCCACATGATTTCCAAAAGAAATCCGTTGGAATTCGATTATTCGATAGTACAATTCTCAAGGTTGTCAATTCAACTACGTACCTGGGTGTTAAAATTACGAACAACTTCAGTTGGAAAGACCACATAGATAATATTGTGGGGAAGGCAAGCCAAAGGTTGCATTTCATTGGCAGGACACTTAGAAGATGCAACAAGTCCACTAAAGAAACAGCTTACACTACACTCGTTCGTCCTCTGTTAGCATATTGCTGCGCGGTGTGGGATCCTTACCAGGTGGATAGACGGAAAACATCGAAAGGGTGCAAAAAATGGCAGCTAGTGTGCTCTGTGTTGAATACCCAACAACATAACAACCGTTTTTTCAATGTTCAAAACCGATGAAAAATTGCTTATAACGGTAATTCGTTTGTAAATGTTGTCAAGTATAAGTTCTGCACAGAAATTCAGCAAGAATGTGGAATACATGAGCTAGTAGCATATACGCAGACACATCTGGGGTGTTTTAACAGCAACATAAGCAGAAAATGCTCAACACTGGAAAGCCAGAGGACGAGCATTTTGTTTAACGTGGACCCTGATGGTTGACACCACCCTAAAATCCCCATTTCCTCAAGTGATACTGATAACGCTCCGAGGACGCAGCTGCGATCCATCAGTGGTGTACGACATGGTCGGGTTCCTGAAACTATGTATATGAAACTTCCTGGCAGATTAAAACTGTGTGCCCGACCGAGACTCGAACTCGGGACCTTTGCCTTTCGCGGGCCAGTGCTCTACCATCTGAGCTACCGAAGCACGACTCACGCCCGGTCCTCACAGCCTTACTTCTGCCAGTATCTCGTCTCCTACCTTCCAAACTTTACAGAAGCTCTTCTGCGAACCTTGCAGAACTAGCACTCCTGAAAGAAAGGAAACTGCGGAGACATGGCTTATCCACAGCCTGGGGGATGTTTCCAGAACGAGATTTTCACTCTGCAGCGGAGAGTGTACATAGAGTGTATATGCAGCTTGGTGGCAGGCTGTAAAAATGCGTGACTGCATAGTGGAATTGGGTGATACACCGAAGTGCACACACGTCATTTTGGGAGCTCCATCTCTTCACGTACTATTGAGAAATCACACCTGAGTTTTTGAAACAAAAGCAGTATTATGTATGGATGGGACTAGGGATGCAGTCGGCCATTAGAGTCCGCGCTATACGCAACGCATGTTTTTGGGTCTGCGACTGAAGAGCATTTCCTTCATAAGGCTGTTGTTGAAACACGACACACCTGCATGGGTGTAAGCTTCTAGCTCTTCTATTCCACATTCTTGAGGAAGTTTCTTATAGAACTTCAAGATAAAAGTTTTTCAGATGAATTAGCGTTAAAAGGCGTTACCCCATCGGTTCTAAACTCTGCAGAACTAGTTGTTATGTTGCTATGTGTACGATATCTAAGCAAATCCGAATGTTAATAGAGCGTAATAGGCAGATTTTCTCGTGTATGCCTTAATGCAGTAACAGTCTCGATTCTGGAAATTTTTGACCAGTACTCCAACGTACTGCTACTGATCACTGCTGGTTACAGTAAGTGCTAATATCTCCCTGTGTTTAAACCGGTATAAAATCCTCGCCTGCACGTTTCCACGTTTCCAGTAGCATTTCCTTTTTCGAATTGTGGTTTATATTCTTCCTTAATGGCAGTTGTCCGCGCCGTAAATTACAGTTGTTTTTCATTTCTTGACTCCAGTGTCCTCCATTTCGAGTTTCCTTTTTTTCCGTACACACAAGATATTAATCCTGTTTAGGGGATTATTACCCAGTAGACAAACTGCAGAATAATGTTGAACGACACACGTAGCAGCTGTTCCATCAGTTTGTTATTTAGTATTACGCGGAAGTGATTTGCATAGATTTTTTCCGTGTACCACTTAATGCAGTAAACGACTTCGTTCCTGAAATTTCTTTTTTGACTAGCGCTTTAACGTATGGCTATTTGCAGTTGCTATTGTCAGCAAAAGCACTGTCTTCCCGGTTGTTATATTTGCTAATGTTAAGAATAACGACAAAATATAATAAGAGTCGTGGTCTGCGTGACATTAACTATGCAATCAAAGAACAGTAAAACATCTCAAGGGACCTAACTGTCCTGCTGTCAAAGAGATTCATTGTGTCAAGAAGACTGAGCATATTACCTGTTAAGAACTTATAAGCTGATCACATGACCATTACATCGCTTTTCATTTCCTTATGGCAGTTTCCTACACCATATATTCCAGTTTTCTTTTTCTTAATTTCGATGTCCTCAATTTCCAGTTTCCTTTTTCCGGATAAATAAGACATTTACCGTGATTTGGGGCTTATTATTCAGTGGGAAAACTGAGAAAACTGTTAACGTTGTGGACATTCCTACGTAATTTTTGGTGCACCCGCCGTGCAGTAGAACTATGTCTTCTTCGTAGGATGTGCAGGGCAAATACTGTAGTTATAAATCGATCAAACACATTGATCAAACACATGCCATCAGACATGATAGAACAGTGCCTCGAGTTTCTTGTTAAATACTTGGAACTGTAGACAGCTATATAAACGTTTCTTTTCATATGCTTGTTCTTTTTCTTAATACCTAATATCCGTTTCGACCAGCATACGGAATTTTGGGACTTGCAAAAGTACTTAGTACATTTAGCAGTCATTGACTCAGTAGAAACGTTTGCATGGAGGTACAGGTGGAGACTTGCAGAAATGTGTGTTCAGTCGAATATTTAATGTAGATGCACACAGAAGGCAGAATGTATTTTCCTCGTAACAATGGTTTCAATATCGTATTTAGAGTGGGTTTCTTATAACCAATACCCACACCCTAACCCTGTTACTAGAGACCTAGAATGCAGAGCATATTGCCTAAGAACGTTGGAGCCCTACAGCTATTGGACAGAGAGCAAGAAGAAATGATTGATAAATAATGATGATTGTTTGAATGATTTTGAGTACAGGCTGCATTGTGACATTGTTATTAGTAGCTCTCGCATGATTGCTGTTTAGGCAAAGACCTACTCTTCACATCAGGCAACAAATTTTACACTGCACGCATCTTTTTCTGCAAGAATAGATGCACTTGCACAGTTGGCAGACACATACATACGTATACTATGCTAATTTTTTTGGCTGGTACCTCTGCACTTTAGTGTAGCATACCAATTTTACGAATTTGTAGATTTCGCAATCTACCAATTTATCAACAGCCACTGCCGGTCCCAAGCCCGTATAAAGAAGGAGGGTTGGGCATTAGGCTAGCAACCCAATCCTGTAAAAAAACTCTTTGTTACGAAACACAAACTTATCTCGGACGTGGATGGATACAATAGAATACGAAAACTGCAAAGGACAAACGGAATACGATTTAGAAATTTTGATTTTGGATCTTGGAATGTTCAGAGCCTGTATAGACCAGGAATCATCCAGACTATGGTCTCAGCAATTAACTGATAAAAGCTGGACCTGGTGGCGGTACAAGAGACAAGATGGCTAGGAGAGGGAACTCACAATGAGGATGGATACAAACTATTTACGGCGAATATGTAGATAAACACGAATTCGGCACTGGCTTTGTAACACAATCCAAAGCAGCAAATTCGGCAAAGGAATTCAAAGGTGTTAACGAGAGAATACCCTACATAGTACTTGGAAACCAAGTGTCAGACATCACATTCATCAATGTTCATGCCCCAACTGAGGATAAAACAGATGAGGAAAAGGAAGAGTTCTATGACGAACTAGAACATACAACTGAGAGCACATCAACTAGAAATATCAGGCTAGTGCTGGAATATTTTAATGGAAAAGCAGGAAAAGAAGAATTTTACATACAAACAGGAAGGCACAGTTTGCGTGATAACACCAATGAGAATGGTCAGAGGATGGTCAACTTAGATATCTCTGAAAACCTGAGAGCAAGCTCGACTTACTTCGAATACAAGAGATTACATAAGGGAGCATGGTGTTCACCAGATGGAGGAACCACCAACCAGATAGATCACATCTTGATGGACCAGCGTTATAGCCATGGAGTCATTGACGTCAGGTCGTATAGCGGAGCCGACAGTGGTCAGACCACTTCCTCACTGTGAGCAGGCTTAAACTCATGTCCACCTACATGCATAAGCAGAAGGGGACACTAGAACATGCTTTGAATGTTGAGAAACTACGAGAAAGCCATTAAAGAACAGTATGCCATAGAAATCAAAAACCGTTTTGAGGTCCTAGAGCCCCTGGAACCATGAGAGAACATGGAGGAAAGGTGGAAGGAAATAAAGTACACGGTACTAAGTGTAGTGGAAGATAAATTGGGAAGAAAGAAGATAATGAAGAAGAGCAAATGGGTTCAACGAGACATGCCACAAGGTTACAGAAAAGAGAATGAAGATGAGGGAGAAGTGGCTAACTGCCAGGGAGAATGAGCAGAAAGGAGAGAAGAGAATGTATCTAACCAGTTTGCTCGAACAAGTTAAGGCAGAGAGCCAAAAGAAGAACTCAAGGCATTTCTTCCAATAAATACAAAAATATCGGAAATGTGGTTTTCAGAACCCAACTTTTTCATTAGAGATAAGAACGGCAAGTTGATAAACGACAAGGAAAGAATTGTAGAAAGATGGAAAGAATACTTCTCAGAACTGTTGAATCACCCAGACCAAGATGAGATATTACCTGCAAACGTTCCGGAGGAAAGGAAAGATGAAGCAGAACGGAAAGTTCCCAGACTGAGATTTTCACTGTGCAGCGGAGTGTGCTCTGATATGAAACTTCCTGGTAGATTAAAACGGTGTGCCCGACCGAGACTCGAACTCGGGACCTTTGCTTTCGCGGGCAAGTGCTCTACCATCTGAGCTACCGAAGCACGACTCACGTTCGGTACTCACAACTTTACTTCTGCCAGGATCTCGTCTCCTACCTTCCAAACTTTACAGAAGCTCTTCTGCGAACCTTGCACAACTAGCACTCCTGAAAGAAAGGATAGAGCGGAGACATGGCTTATCCACAGCCTTGGGGATGCTTCCAAATGAGATTTTGACTCTGCAGCGGAGTGTGCGCTGATATGAAACTTCCTCGCAGATTAAAACTGTGTGCCCGACCGAGACTCGAACTCGGGACCTTTGCTTTTCGCGGGCAAGTGCTCTACCATCTGAGCTGCCGAAGCACAATGTCTTGAAAGGAGGATATAAGATGAATATCAACAAAAGCAAAACGAGGATAATGGAATGTAGTCGGATTAAGTCGGGTGATGCTGAGGGAATTAGATTAGGAAACGAGGCACTTAAAGTAGTGAAGGGGGTTTGGTGCTTGGGGAGCAAAATAACTGATGATAGTCGAAGTAGGGAGGGTATAAAATGTAGACTGGCAATGGCAAGGAAATCGTTTCTGAAGAAGAGAAATTTGTTAACATCGAGTATAGATTTAAGTGTTAGGAAGTCATTTCTGAAAGTATTTGTATGGAGTGTAGCCATGTATGGAAGTGAAACATGGACGATAAATAGTTTGGACAAGAAGAGAATAGAATCTTTCGAAATGTGGTGCTACAGAAGAATGCTGAAGATTAGATGGATAGATCACATAACTAATGAGGAAGTATTGAATAGGAAGGGGGAGAAGAGACGTTCGTGGCACAACTTGACCAGAAGAAGGGATCGGTAGGTAAGACATGTTCTGAGGCATCAAGGGATCACCAATTTAGTATTGGAGGGCAGCGTGGAGGGTGAAAATCGTAGAGGGAGACCAAGAGATGAATACACTAAGCAGATTCAGAAGGATGTAGGTTGCAATAGGTACTGGGAGATGAAGCAGCTTGCACAGAATAGAGTAGCATGGATAGCTGCATCAAACCAGTCTCAGTACTGAAGACCACAACAACAAACATGCCCAATATACAAGAAGGGAAGCAGAATGGAATGCGGTAACTGCAGAGGAATCAGCTTGTCGAATGTAACATGTAACTTGCGGCCCATCGTTATCCTCAGAAAATTGCAACCATTCATAGAGAACAATACACAGGAGTACCAAGCTGGCTTTCGACTTAACCGATCGACATTTTCACACTATTGTCTGAAAACACTGGGAATATGATAAAGGTATCTACAGCCTGATCGTCGATTTTCAACGTGCATATGACAGAATCCACAGGAATAACCTACACAATTCAATGCATGACTTCAGAATCCCTGAGAAGGTGGTGAGAATGGTGCAAGCTTGTATGGAAGGGTCAAAGGCAACAGTACGTTTCCGAGGAGCCACATCAGGAACATTCGAGATTCAGACAGGCGTCAGACAAGCGGATGCTCTCTGATGTGTTCTGTTCAATTTCATCTTAGAGAAAATAATAAAAGAGTGTAGGCAACATGAGTGGTCTGGAGTAGAGATGGACAGTAACTTCAACTGTCTCGCATATACAGATAACATAGTACAACTAAGTGAATCAAAGCACAAGTTGAAAGAAATGTACCAGAAAATGGACAATTACGCACAGAAGGTAGGGCTCAAAGTGAATCGAGACAAAACAGAGTTCATACTATTAGGAAGAAGACAACAGCAAGAAGAATTTCTTGAGATAGGTGGCAAGAGGTTCAAGAGAGTACGCCAGTTCAAATGTTTGGGATCTTGGTTTACCACGGACACCAACATAAAAATGGACATCAAGGAAAGAATAGTAGTGGGAACGAAATGCATGCATTCCCTCAGATAGACGCTGGGCTCAAATTCGATCTCAGTGAACTCTAAGATGAAAATTTACAACACAGTGAAAGGTAAAAACTATTCATATTTGAAAGAAGGGTAATGAGGAAGATATGGGGGTAGTCATAGATAACGGAGAATGGAGGAGGAGGAAAAACGAGGAAGTCTACCTTCTGATGCGACAGCCAATTCTCCTACAGAAGGAAAAGAGCAAAAGCATACAATAGGTGGGCCATGTAGCTCGTATGCCAGATGGAAGACAGGTGAATATGGCACTGGCGGGAAACTAAACATCAAAAGCCCCACTGGACCACCAAGGCAGCGCTGGATGGACGACCTGGCGGAGGACCTAGCAGCCCAGGGAACTGAAGACACCTGGAGGAACCGGCACAAAACACGAAGGAATGAAGGCAGTTTGTGGAAGCAGCAGGTGGTCTGCAGGGCCTGTGATCGCTTAATATCTATCTTTCTATCTATCTATCTACCTATCTACAATTTATCAATTTTACAGACAATTTTAAAACATTCCAGATTTTGAAGGTAGGAGACATGGTACTGGCGGAAGTAAAGCATTGAGGACGGCTTGTGAGTTGTGCTTGGGTAGCTCAGTCGATAAAGCATTTGCCAGCAAAAGGCACCGATCCTGAGTTCGAGTCTCGATGCAGCACACACTTTTAATCTCTCAGGAAGTTTCATACAGTACACAATCCCCTGCAGAGTGAAAATTTCATTCCGGTTAAAAGAAATTTGTAGCATATGTCTACATACTTGTCTCCCCTAAGAGTCGTAATGCGTATTTGCTCTGGTGTTTGGAGTATGAGTATCTGGAGTGAACCCAAAAAAATATTGGTCGTCAACTGTCTCACGTGAGATGCAGAGCCAACAGTAAGTGTCGCTCTGTTTTCCGTTTTTAATGCGGGATGTTATGCCCCCATTTGATTGTCTGGTCCCATACTAACCTAGTGCTATTTTCTGTTTATTTATATGTATTATCAGGAACCATAAAACACGAAGAAACTGGCGGTTCCAGTCTGTGCGGGCTTTGGTGATGGTGTTGCTGCTGGTGTAGTGGTTATTCCTCGTATTTTACTGTTCCATCTAACACCTGAGTTCTGTCGAATGAGCACTTAAAATGCCGCTTAAAAAATCATTTTCTTCGTAACAGGACGCAAGAACACCCCCATTCGTACCAAACCACTATAAATGTTTCAATTTAGCCAGCATGCCCGTGGATGGTGGTATAAGGAGCATACAGTACTACTCTCCACGCTTTCCCTCCCAAGTCCATCCTTGAACTGGTTTAGTGAGCCGCCACGGGGAAATTCTTCCCACAGCTTACGTGGAGATCCACTTGTAGTTTCATGTCCCCTTACAGAGCCGTAGCACCGCTGTAGGAATCTTAATGTGGAATACCCGCCTGTCTTTCATCTTTAAGTAGGAAGAACTTTTGTGTGCAAGTAATTTTTACACGGGATGCCATTATGGTGCGTTTATTTAAGAAACACCGTAAAATATACTAGTTTACACTGATTATAAGCAAATTATTAACGGTGAGAGAGCATGGCCTACCACATGACTAGATCAAAAGGCATCCTTTCGACAGTTGCCGACTACGAAGCGTAGAATCGGAATAGTTCGTATAAGATCGTACAAGTTCGGTTATACCAAAGTTATTCATTTATTCACTAACGTCAACGTTTCCTGGCATTGTAAAATTACTGAAAATCGGATTTATGAACTGTAGACTCCTCCTAATGTCTGAGTGGCAAAATGAGACTACTGTCAGCAAATATTTATTAATAACAACTACTTGATTCGCGCCAGAATAAATATACTTTTCCTACGTATCATTTTGCTGTGGTCATTAGCTATCTCCGCATCGGCACCCCATCCCACTGATTCTGAGAGCACCAGAAGGCCAACCGTCTTTGCTAGCCAGTGTGGGAACCTACCGCTCGCTCCTTACTCCTTTTCACTCTAGCGCTGACACATTCACTTGATTTACATGAAATAGCAACATTGGAAATATGTAAAACGCTCTCTTATCTGCAAATAAAGGATACCTTGGAGGGAATCAACTCGACACTTTCTGTCGATACTGGGCGTCGTATGAAAGACTTCATGTACGGGATTTGTTTGGCCTAACTCTGGCTACTCTCTGAATAAACGAAATCGCAAATAACTGAGGAAACATCATAGCAAATGCGCCTGAGGACCCACAGGAGAGACAACATGCATATATCTCCAGTTCACAGCCGACAGTTACTGTAAGAGCCACACATTATCATGCTGTATTCCTCCTGATTGCTTGACAGTCCAAATAATTTGCCATGTCTTTATGCAGAAGGCTGCAGCTGTGGTTTGGGCAGTTCGGATCCAGCAGGTCTGCTGCCATTCGATTAGGGGCAGCTTGCTGCTGTGGCTGTACTACGGCGTAGACTAACGACTACATGTTCTGTAGGTCGGGCAGATACCCTGTGGAGAATGAGACGTACTGCCACTGCCGAGGCACTGAGGGCTTCACAACAGACGTGCTTCGCGGAGCAAGCTGTGAGCTTCAGAGTGGTGTACGAAGCATAGAACACAGTGGCCCCCACTATCGGCTCATAGTGGAGACTGGGGAGCCAAATGGAGCCATGTTCGTCGGTCAAATCCACAAAAGAATGGCTCAAATGGCTCTGAGCACTATGGGACTTAACAGGTCATCACCTCCTAGAACAGGGGTTCCCAACAAAATTTCCTCGAGGACCCCCTCATCGAGCATGATTGGGAGCTTCTCATTTCGCAGTATCAAGTACCTAAAAAGCCATGTTAAGAGTCTTTTTATGTTGTTGTTGTTGTGGTCTTCAGTCCTGAAACTGGTTTGATGCAGCTCTCCATGCTACTCTATCCTGTGCAAGCTTCTTCATCTCCCAGTACCTACTGCAACCTGCGTCCTTCTGAATCTGCTAGTCTTTTTATATGTTTTCTATTTTTGGTACTTAGAATAACATTGACATATTCATCATTGAAAAAATATTGAGCTTAAAACATTTTCAATTTAGCCATCATTGTTTTAATACAGAATATTGAATACGTAAACAACACGGTCTGTGAAAGCACTAGCAATAAATTAACAATGGCCGATTGTAGTCTGAAATGCGTGTTTCTGTGTAAAGTGACAGTCAGTTGTCAGCTGCAAAGAGGCAGCGCCCGCAGTCTAACGGCATACAGCAGTACTATTTGCCTCTATCTAATTCTAGTTTTGCGCTACCCTGTGTGCTAGTGTCAATTGGCTCTAGGAAGACGCCAGACGAAGAAGTTAGCGTTCGCTAAAGCTCTGCTCATGCACGAAGCAGCCAAAACAAAGAATCTGTTATCATAAGAAATATATTTAATATATTTTTCATTCTAAAAGAATCTTGCGAACTCTTCTGGTATAGCTCGCGGACCCCTGGGGGTCCGCGGGCCACCTGTTGGGAACCACTGCCCTAGAACTTAGAACTACTTAAACCTAACTAACCTATGGACATCACACTCATCCATGCCAAAGGCAGGATTCGAACCTGCGACCGTAGCGGTCCCGAGGCTCCACACTAAAGTGCCTAGAACCGCTCAGCCAAAACGGCCGGCGTCAAATCCACGGAAAGCTTCAAGGAAATCAATATACGAATTATTGCTGCTACAAATTATACAAATAAACGAAAATGTACACTGGGAAATAATTTTAACTACATATAATTCTATTTTCCTTTAAATTTTCTTTGTGAGCTGTTGTATAAAAATGAGCCATTGAAGTGTGGCTTTCTCAGTTCTTCTGCATTTTCCCCCCTTAATAATAGCCTCTATGTTCGGAATAATCGTTATTGTGCGTTGTAGGCGTGGCGTTTACAACGAAACAGCGAGTTTCCCAGGCTCGTCTCATTACTTTCCATTGAAAACAACTGCTGTCGACATTATGCTGTACCAATGTATGCAAAACTCTAATTTGGATGCGACGAATTGATATTGTGGTGAACGGCATTCACAGATTGTGAGATTCGGACGTCCCGTTCTACGAACGTATATCTGTCTCTCACCGAGCCAAAGATTTGTTTTATGGACTCTTTGGGAAGGAATTGAAGAGATGGGACTTGTGAGAGGAGGAGAGAGATTGTATTGTTGTGAGGCGCCATTACGGTATATAGTAAACGTTCGAATAGTTTTTTTTGTTCAAAATAAAATCCAATAACTAACATCAAGCATTCAAACTGTGTATATCTCCATACCGAGATTAGTTAATTAGCACGGTACAGATATTACGAGACGTAGATATCTCGGAGGTGAAGTTTGGGACGACAGTGCTAACCTGCATTTTCCACGGTCATAATTCTTGAGAGATTGTCTCCGAATTAATAAACTTTAATTGCTAAATTGTTGGATCTATCATCCAGACTCACCAAAACAATATAGTACACAGTTGTGCCGAACGATATGCGTAGCGAGTAGAGGTTTTAGGGATTTCGGGTGGAGCAAACAACGACGAGGAATTTCCGCGAGATCGGAGCTACGGAATATACGTCTTGCTCTCCTGTGCTATTTAAAACGAAATATTTATATTTTACAGATTTTTAGGAGAGTAAAGATGAAAGGAGATAAGGAACTAAGCTAAACCAACTAAAACCAATAACTACACCAATAATTAAAATAAAAGCAGACATAAAGAATATCGATTCATAATAGTAAATAAAGAAGATTTTAATTAACCAACCAATAATAATATATTAAAACATACATATGTGGAAACGAACACTGAGGTTATTGTAGCTCTCAGTTTGTGGACATGAGGAAATGTATCCTAAGGTAAGTGTCTATAAAATTCCAAAATGATTTTCTTGTGCACAGATTTGTGTATGTATTCTCTACCACACTTCAGGACAACAATGTCTTGTTGTAATTCAGGGCGAATCTCTTCAGTATTCGATGAATAATGAGTGGATAAAATATCGAACTCACTATCCTGTGCCTTCAGATGGCGAAAACGACGATCAAATTCTTCGTTAAGCGAAACTAAAAAAAGGGAACAACATTGAAAGTCTTTGTTAACAACAGCATCTTGCACAGACGATAATTCAAGAAAATGAGCAGAATTTCCTTTTTTCCAGGTGACTCACCTAAAGTGTCAATTGCATTGTAAAATCTAGTATTCGGTCTATGAAATGCAAATCAACAGACCCTTAGTGTGTAGTGAAATTTTCATAGCATTCAGATACCCAGTTAAATCTGCTAAGAACGCGATATCACTTGTCCATGACGGATTATTCAGTTCAGAAACACACATATTATTTCTTTTCACGAACTTAGTTATCTCGTCTAAGATCCAAAAAAATCGATTTCATAATTCGCCACGACTACCCCAGCAGACCTCACTGGAATATGACAGGCTATCATACTTGTTCTCATAACCTCAAAAGCGTTTTTAAAATGCTTGTGTTGTAGCGCATGCTTCCTTATATCTCTCGCTGTTCGAACAGAAAAATTATTCACGTTTTGCATAGTAATATTCCTTGCACGTATGTTCTGGTGAATCGTACAGAGCACCGCTGATTCCATTCGGCACGCAAAGTTTTTAGCATTTTCTCCTTCAGCAGCGCAACGAACCCTGATTTCTTCCCTGTCATTGTTGGCGCACCGTCTGTAGACGCAGAAACTAAATAGTTTTTCTCTGAATTCCTATATTTTCAACTCTATCTTCAAACTGTTTAAAAATCATTTCTAGCTGTAGTGTTCTTCTTGACTACCCTACCACATCTAAGAGCTCCTCTCTCACCCCAAGCTCCCTCTTAATCACTCTGATAAAACGACTAGTTCGGCCGTGCACACGATACCAGAGCTGGAGAATATGCCGCTAAAGCTTTACAGATATTTGCAACCTGGCTCTGGACGTCGTCTACCATGTGCTGTAAGCGTCGCACAATGATCATGTTACGTAATGGCACCATCCAAAACTGTTCTGCTTGAGAATGGCACAAATGTTCCGCTGCAACTCTTCAACAGCTGGCAGTACTGGTATGCGGCAGGTACTGGCTTGTTCCGTAGCCTCTTCTCTACAGCTCCAGTTGGCGTGAATCCTTAACATTGAACAGTTGTGTTGTTACGGGGTTAAGTATGGAGCCCTGCGCAGACGCTCGGTCAATGCGATTTAAGCAACGTGCAGTCATTGAATTCTTCACAGCAGAAGGTGTCACCCTAAAGGAAATTCATCAGAGAATGAAAGCGTCATTGGGCGAGGCGAGTAAGTTTAAATATGTTGAGGCGGGAACATCTGACCTGCGTAACAAACAAGGAGTTGGACGTCCTGTGATAGCAGCCACCGAGTTTCACAAGCAAAATGTTGACAGATTGGTTCAGGACGACAGTCGTATCACTGAGAGAGAAACTGCATGCACGAGCGGCATTTCACAAGAACGTTTGGGTCACATTATTTCTTTGCATGGCTATCGGAAGATCTGTGCACGATGGGTACCCCAGATGCTGACTCCTGAAATGAAAGCGCACGGACCTGAAATTTGCAAGGAACTCCTCTCGCGTTACGAGAATAAAGGTGGCGCCTTCCTCCATTCAATTGTGACAGGGGATGAAACGTTGGCACACCATAACGACCTGGAAACGAAACGTCAGTCTATGGAATATCGACACAAAGACTCCCCCTAGAAAAACAAATTCAAAAATAATCGCCACAGTGTTCTGGGACGCAGGTGGTGCTATCCATGTTGATTTCCTTGATGATGGAACAACAATAAATGCAGAGCATTACATCACAACGCTGCGAGCTCTGAAACGACAGCTAACAAGGGTCCGAAAGGAAAAGGGAAATGTTTTCCTACAGCATGACAATGCCAAACCACACACTTCACGCGCCACCACAGCAGAACTTCAGAGACTAAATCTCACCACCGTACAGCATCCTCCATACAGTCCAGATTTAGTACCATCTGACTTCCATCTATTCCGATAACGAAAGACGATCTGCAGGGACATCATTGTGCTTCTGATGAAGACGTTGAGAGAACTATGAGACTGTGTCGACAGAACGTCGGCTTCTTCTGTGACGGCTTCAGAAAACTTTTCATTGTTGGCAGCCATGTATCCAATTGTCTGGAGATTAAGTGGAAAAGTGAATATTGGTAATTAAAGATCACATTCTAAGGATTTTTCTGCGTTTGATTTATTAAAATATTCCCATCCAAACCCAATTAACGAAGGTGGAGGCATTGCTTTTCATTCAACCCTCGTACAAATACATACTTTTATCAAATCGCCATTAGTGAAGGAGCGCAGAGATTTTCCTAAAAGGTAAGCAATTACGTAACTCCCTCTAACAGCAGACTACCTCAGTTTTTCTGCATGTTGCAGATAGCCTTCAGATAGCTTCCTTTTACGTCCAATAATTTCTTTGCGTGATCAGGTCCATCACATTTTCCACTTTCGTATTCTTTCGCGTGATACGACATGTAATGTCGCTACAATAGACTGTCTGTGATAGTTAATAAATAAAGAATTTGAATCTTAATTTGACTACACACTCAGCATTTACGTGCCTGACAGTCACTCGTAATTAGCGGCGTGCCATTTAACAGCAGAAAATTCTGATCTGCTTCAGCTGGAACAAATGATCTGAACTGTAACACGCAAGAACTGTTGAACTGCAACTGGATTCGCATTCATGGAACTGCAGGAACTGGCTGAGTCCGTCGCGCGTCTTTATTTATCCTATCGGCGGCCTAGTCTTGCACCTGTAACCTCTTTGGCAAAAGTAGAAAAGTAGTCCTCGTATCAGAACCCCCTATGACAGCTGACGTTTATAGGGGTGGATTGGTCTGAATATCAGAACCTTGCAGGACGGAAGCAGAAACTGTTTCTAGGCTATGAGCTCTGCCCAGGCGACCGTATATCAGAGCTCATTGTGGCGCCAAGAGGTGCAGACTGCGCCCACTGTGTACCATATGGCTATATGCATAGCATCCCTCCACCCCTCCCCAGGGATGGGGAAGGAAGCTAACGAATCTGGTTTCATTACTTCATGATTCCTCACTTACCAATGTGTGAAGATGGTGAGTGCACACATGATGCTCAACCTCACATTTCCCTGGGGCTCTGAAGAAAAGCACACTGCACACCCAGGGGGCCGACAGCTATGTGATAGGACACATAGGCTCGTCCGTGGGGTGATATGCGATGTTCACATGGACTTTGGCGTCGCTAATAGGCTGCCTCTCAGCCGTGGTACTGGAGGTGAAGTAGAGAATGGCTTCCGGCTACATGTCTAGGTTATCCAGATGGCTGGTGCACAGAAATGTTCTGATTCTGAAAAAGGAGAACAGCCAAGGTGTTCTGCCTGCATGTGCGTCAGTGCGTTATGGCCTTACCTGATTCTAATGATGACGCCATGTTGACAATGTACTTTAATTTGACGTTGAAAAGCTACTGTATGACCGTGCTTGGTCCCTAAGATTTATCGCCAATCGTGTATAGTATAACGAAACCCGAATCATATACTTTAAATTCACATTAAAGTTCGATATGGTCTTCCACGCAGTTTTTCAGCTGGACATTTTGCAAAATGTGGAGGTGCTCTGTAATGAGAAACAAAAATCAATCATTTTTGTACTACTGAAAGAGCTTTGTCATGTGAGATTTGGAAAAGCGTACAAATCTTCCTGCAAGTCCGTTGCCTTCGGGATGTAGTGGTGCGGTTTGGATGAATGCTGTGCCATTTCTTTCACAAAAAAATCTAAACGTCTGACAAAAATTGAATGCCATCGTGCATAACAAATGCTTTCAGAAACTCTTCAAGGGAGAAAGCCCTTCACAAAGCCTGAAATGTTTTCATAGTAGCAATAGAAGACATTTGAGTTACAATTGGAAAACTGTATCAATGACAATGTGCCAATGCCTTCCCAAAAAATGGCCCTGCTAAATTTACATGTAGATATGACCAAGTTTCTGATGTCCTTGGGCGCGAAAAATACTTTCGAGGAAAAGGTGATTGGTATTTTTGACAAAAGCAGCACTTCCATGCCTTTATTTATATTTTTCCATTAGCAATGCTCTATGTCAATGCGCTTCGTGCACACAATGCATCAGTGGCATTGTTGTAGCATTTGAAGAACTTCGTATTTAAGTACCTCTGGAACAACCACTCGAGACTTTCATGGTTCTGACTATACCAGAAAAACACCTTTGTGAGTGCATGTGTCTCATGCCTGTATGATTTAATGTCGGATGAAGTTATGAACTTTCTATTTAAAGGCCACTCTGCCTGAAAGTACTCCTTAATCGTAAGTAAAACTAGACCCTTTAATACAAGGTTTTTGTTTAAATTAAAATTCAATGGGAAATTTTCTGCAGTATCTTGAATGGGTAAATCTAAAGAAAAACATACATCTGCTGAAAGAATCAAAATTTTTGTCCTGCCTTATTGACAGTCGTGGAAGAAAATCTGTGCTCCTGATTTGAACAGTGGACCTGAAAGTAGCGTCAGGAACAATATTAGTCGAACCAAAGATAGCAACTTTAGTGTTTTGGTCCGCGAGGAATATTAGTTTACAAGCATAAACGTTTTCATAAGACTTTTAATATGTGCAAATAACGTAAAGAGCCTCCTTCACAAACATACTGTAATTTCTCTGGAGGTTTTCAACTATGCCCTTACTCTCGGTTATAAATGCATCTAACTGTTGATTCATCCTTGTTCCCCGTTCCTCTGTTGTCTTGGAAATCTCTTCTATTTTTTGACGGTATTCTCTATTCTTCTGGAAGAAGATTCCATTTTTTGGAGTACTTCATTGTTGTATCGTTTTCTTTTCTTTCTTTTTTCGTGTATCCTCTCCTTGTACTTCTATATCCCACAGAAGGACTTGCAAGCTATTAAGACCAAGAGTGATTTATAGTCTGTTGTTAAACTGAGCAATTGTTTGTTCTTTGGTCTTCGCCAACAAGAAGAGATCATGTATCAGAAACAACAAACCATGTATAGTAAGTTATCCTATATGAATCAAAGAGTAAATTACAGGTCATAAGCAAAACACTAAGTCTAATGATTTTTCTACGTTTAAATAACAAGTGCAGCACGTCAGTGAACAAGTTAAGAGTCAAACCGAACAGTTGAAACTGAAACTGGCACCCCACGTGACAAAAGTGTTAAGATCCTATTTGGATCACCTAAATACCGAAATATCAGATTTGTAGGAAACCATTAAGGGCCTTCCAGAAAAAATAAAGGAGTTATCCGAAAGTTTTGACACAACATAATAGAGAAAAATAATCTGAGGTTTAAAGTGCAACAAGAAGTGCCGTGCGTAGAAAATATTTCTGCTGAGCCCGAAAGTAAAATAGACAAGTTTCGAAAAGAAAAGTTTGATCAGATAACTGAAGGATTCCATGTAGAGCTAAAGAAAGCAGTATATCAGACTGTCACTGAAGTACGCGCTGAACAAGCACTACAGTGCAAACTGCCAAAAATGAACTTAGTTTCGTGAGGAAGACATTGACTCGTGATCTGCCCGAATGGCACCAAGAAGTTCAAGGCAAATTAACTGCTCAAACTGATCGTTTGGGAGAGAAATTAAATACAGTAAAAAAGGCAAGTTGGTGATAACACACCACATATACCTCGAATAGATGGAGCCACTGACAGCCATGATAGTCCGATAACGTAAAACAGTACGCTCAGGTAGACAATTGCCACAAAACTATACCAGTAGGTATTCAGTGGAAGGTCGCATCCTTACCTCTTTCCTATTGGAGGAAAGTTTCCTCAAATAGGCAAATTTCAGATGTTCATACCAGAAAAGGCAGCTGCACATCCTGTTATTTTCATTAAATCCTTTAGAAATATATTGCCACAAACTTTGTCTGACCCACAAACCATTCAGTTTATTACAGGCTTTGTCCAGGGCGAGGCTGCCCTATGAGTTTCCACGAGTGCAGCACATTGGCACTCGTATAAACAGTCCGAAAATGCCTTTTTTAATCAAAGTATTGGTCAAAATGCGCTCAAGAATATTTGAGAAAAGGTCGCTTTATTTCAGAATTATGCCATACCTACACACGTCAGTCTAAGTAAGTATTTTTGAGAAACATTTGAACAAGACTTGTGCCTGGGATGAACCTATATCAACTAAAGATGTCTTATGTATTCTCAAAAGCAAGTTGCCGATTCACATTAGGAAAAGCTAGTGCAGGTACCTGAAACCAATTTGGAATGCTTTTTATTTGTTATCGACTCCATTCACTTAACAAATGAAGATGCAAGGTCTAGTAATTATGGAAATGGAATGGGAGTGGAATGAATCGGGCAACGCCGCCGCGTCAGCTATACGGCAACAGTCACGATCGATCATCTTACGCTCGCGCTGCATTTGTTGCTCCGCCGCCGGCGCCACCGATGTCAGGTGTTGGTGGGTCTGTAAATATTCTCTCTCCAAAGCGTAAGAGAAGGAGGAGCACCGGTGACAGGCACCGTCCGTATTATCAAAATAAAGGAATTCGCCCTTGGAACAATCACAATAGTTGTAATCAGTGGTATTCCAATCCTCAAAACACGTCACTGGTCAGTATGACACTAGGTAACGCAAACAACCAGTGGCTTTCCAATCAGCAGAATCAAACACCCTTTAATGGAAACATAATCATGAAGTAAATCGTAATGTTGACATTCGTTTCCATAACCAAAATTCCCCAACGAATTTTCTCGACGTCACAAATAAGACTCGTCCTGTAGTGGCTACTTCAGCAAACTAGTGTCTTTCAAATTTAACCCCCCCCCCCCCCCTATGCTGACCATAGAACGGAGTGAGGGCGTTAAATATATTCTTGGCTTATATTTCCTGTTGGCCTATTCGACTACAAGGAATTTAAAGGTTTGTACCCGCGTCATGACTTGAAGTATTAAAATAAGATGATCACAGGCTTTAGTAATGCGATTACCACCACCCATTAAGTATAAGTTTTTGTAGAGGAAATGCTTGGCTCCAAGTAGATCAGAATGTTTGTCTAATCCATCTGCAAATTTTATCGATGTAGCAACAGGAGCTAGGACATAGAAGAATTGTCTCCGATTTAAGTGAAAAAATGCTCTTGATATGTCACCACCGGGTTCAATGGACACGACCTGTTTAGTAAGTTGAAAGGAGACTGTCACGATTTTCAGGAAGTGAATGAAGTTGACAAGTTCATAAATACTCTCAACCTCTGTAATATCGACTTAGCTACATTCTTTGTAAGACTGTGTTTAAGACGAGAGATGTTTGTCAGAGTAAGTCGGAGAACAGCAGTGTCTGTGTTTGTTGGACAGCCTGGCAATGTACATGATTTGAAAAGTATGGAACTGGTCCGCTGTGTAGTGGAGATAGCATTATTTAAAAAGGATTTTTGTTTTGTGGGAAGATATTGAGGAAATGAGATTGATAAAAGCCTACTTTTAACATAATGCAGCTTTTATATATTTGCAACTGTGTAGCTTCTTATTGTTACAATTTTGCGTATGGTTGAATTTCTGTATAGAATTGTTATGATGCAGGGTTCAATTGTCTTCAACAGTTACACACAAAGGTGCAACACTGGAAGAATTAACGCAAGCGTATTGTGTATGAAGACATGTATTTAATGAGATTCAATTATTTTTAAGAAGGTCTTCATCTGTCTTCGACAGTTTTATACAAAATTGCAAGAGAGGAAGAATTAACCCCAGCATGAAGTTTTCAGACAGCAGAAACATAGTTGAAACTGTCTGAATGAAAGCAATGACTAAGGCTGTAGTGATTTGTAAATACTATTTTCCCTATTAATTTCTTCAAAATGCCTTGCTTCGATGGATAAATCACCAGTAACAATGGAGGCAGAAATATTCTGTAACAACTGAGGTACACTTATCGTACTCTTAGAACTGAACGTCATAATTTCCTAGTGTGTTACAATACATCTAACAGTTATAGAGATTTTGTGACAATACAAGAAAACTCGTGAAAGAAGTGATATATTAATATGAAACGAAGGAATTGAGTGCACGGTTTGCAATGTCACGTCACAGAAGAGTGTGAACACTGAAACACCTATTTCAATTCCTGCAACACTACTTCGAACCACGCCGGTGGAATGGATGGCCAGTAATGGCATCGTCTTGTCAGTTAAGGTGTATAAATGTGCCTTCAGTAAGTGACTGTGTGCTGTATGGTAGGGTTGTGTCTGCTATAAGTTGCGGCTGTTTCACGTCAATATACTCGTAGATGCTTGGGTTCAGAAGGCGTCGTGACGTAACACGAAGCAGTCAAA
This sequence comes from Schistocerca gregaria, assembly GCF_023897955.1. Lineage (NCBI taxonomy): Eukaryota > Metazoa > Arthropoda > Insecta > Orthoptera > Acrididae > Schistocerca > Schistocerca gregaria. Next base: position 712,577,044 of record NC_064922.1, read on the forward strand.
TGATGATGCAGCTGCCACATAAGATTCTGTAAGTAGTGAGATAGGTAGTAAGCCATTCGAGGATCAAAATCGCAAATAAGGCTAAAACATGATTTCGCAGATATAATCCAGATTTTTTTTTAAGACGCGGGTTTGTGTACTCTGTGGCCGATGAATTGCCTATGCCTCTGAGTGAGTGAGTGTGTGTGTGTGTGTGTGTGTGTGTGTGTGTGTGTGTGTGCATTTTTTTCATATTGAATATATGAAACTACCAACTTGAACTGCAGTCTGAGTACGTACAAGTCTCTCGATTTCTTTCATATCAAGAAAAGAGGATTAGCCTATGAGTAAATCGCCGGTGGAAAAGTCTTTAAAACACTACACACCATTTTTTTAATTACAGTTTTTCTCACGAGATACCTTTGTTCACTACAAAAAAGGCTCAGCTCACTTAGTGGGAGAAGAACTTATTACATGCGCAGCAAAAGTATAAGTAGAGCTTTGTTTGATGAAAAACGCGCGCAAAGAGTAAATGAAATTCCATTATCAAATACAGCTACGAAAAGAGGAATTGATGATATATTAAAAAATGTAAGAGAAGCTGTCTTTACTGATTTTAAACAATGTGAATATTTTTGGCTGCTGATTGATAAGAATACGAAAATGGCTTGCCAGGCTTAGCTATTAGTTTTGGTCGCTTTGTGCTTTTAGGTGAATGGCAATATTAAAGAAGAATTGTCGTTTTCGCACACTCTGTCGACAAAATCAGCTGGTGAAGAGATTTCAAAGTCTGTGGACAAACTTATGAAGAAAAATGGAAGTACATTCGACGAAGTGAGACAACTGAGAGGGCACGTGCTATGTCTGTGTTCGTACTCCTTAGTCATCAGAGTTAGGTCAGATACTCTCTTGGCTCAAAGGACACATTGCAGCATACGTAGAGAGTCCCTTGCGATGAGAGATTTGAACAAGTGTGACAAAAAACTCTTGACAATGTAGTAAAAATCGACAGCTTTATTAAAGCAAGGCCCAAAATCCCACGACTGTTAGGCGCTTTGTGTGATGAAATGGGCAGAGAACATAAGCTGCTTCTACTTCACTGCGAAGTTTGGTGGCTGCCGACAGGTACAGTACTGTTAATATTTTTCGAACTTCGCCACGAACCTAAGATTTTTGTTACGGTACAGATGGAGTTTGTGGTTGGGAAGTGTCAGTTATAATTTAGACTGTGTGACCGGAGAATACTAGTTCACGTGGTTGGGTGATATTTCCGGTACCCCCTGTAAAACTGCGAGTAGGTGGGCTCTGTAACATCACGAGTATGTAGGCGAGTTTCTCGTCCACACAGGCCTGGTATTGAGGAGAGACGAATGTGTTGTACAGCTGAACGCTAACTGGCCCAGGACAAAGGGCGCACCGTGGCCAGCCCGCCTAGTTGACTGGTTCCAGCCACGTGCAGCGTCGAGCAGCGACACTGGAAAACGAGTAAACCCCAACGCTGCACGGCCAACGATCGCATGGCCTTTGCGCAGGAGACAATGCTCGAAGAAAATGCCGGAGGTCAGAGGAGCTGAAAGGTGACATCTTCCAGCTCTTCAAGAGACTATAATAATTTACAGTCAAGTATTAATGCAAATCTGAAAACATCAGGAGTACCAAGAAAATGAGGCCTATCCAGTGACACAAAAAATACCAGTACCTAAAGTAATACAGAAGTTAATAATTCACTATGAATAAACATTTTCACAATGAACCTGTGAATTAACAACTTTTAATCACTACCTATCTCTAACCATTTTATTTATTGATTAATTACATCTTTTATATCTTTTTTATTACGCAATTTTTTTTCAGAACATCGCAATCTCCACATTTACATGGCAAATGAACACAGCATGACTATCTCATGTTTTCTCATACTTGCGTATTTATTTAATGAACAATTTACTATTTAAACAGTAATTTTATGCAAATGTTGACTTGAAGTGCTATTAAAAAAAATGTGCTAATATTATGTGAGGTCACTTTCATGTGTTAGAGAACACTAAAAATTGAAAGAGAACCAAAAGTCGCTTCTACCAAGAAGGCATAAATATTTGTTTAATCAAAATTTACCGATTACCATTTAACGTGAGTGACCTTGAGGAAAAATATTGGTTTATTTATTTATGAACCAACTATACTTATACTGGTTGTAAATGATCTGAGTGTAAGTCAATGTCCATGAGATTTCTTTATTTAAATGTTATTATAATATATTAGATGAGTGTGGGAAGTGGTGAATATGAGTCCAATCAGTGTGTTGCACATAAGAAAGATGTATTTCTGGTGGTAATGACCTTCAGACTACGGAAGAGCATATAGTAGTGGAACACTACGGTAATCACATGGAAACTGCGACTTTTCGAATGAAAAGCACAAGGGAGTGATTTTGAAGACTTGATGTCGAGTTCTTGAACAAAGTAGACTTACCTGAAGTAACGTGCGTAATTGAATGGTATATATAAGTGATGAATTTTTGCGTAATTCAGTGGTATATATAAGTGATGAATTCTTGGCAGTGAGCAGCCGCTACGGCACTTAGTATCTCAAGGGACATTATATTTCGATAGGTATTAATGTACTCCACAGTAGAACTCTATTTATTCCATATTTTTATTGAACTGAAGATATACGAAATATGAGTTACTATCCTTTGTATCATGAATGTTAATTTGTAATTCATCATGTTGAACTCTGAACTGTTTTGAGCTAGTAAATATTTCGTGTCCTGTGGTAACGAAATGGACTCATTTTGGTGACTGATTAATTTGGGGATTTTGCCACCATTCCTCGTGATGCTCTCAACGTAACTTTACAGCATGTGATAAAGGTGTTTTTGTCCCTATTTTAACTGAATGTCGTAGGATCATTTCCAGTCTGTTTGAGATGTCGTTTCTTGAATAAAGATTATTCAGCATCGCCTACATCAATTACAGACTTTATAATAGAACACTTATTATTAAATTGTCCATTCATATTTCAATCTCTCTCTCTCTCTCTCTCTCTCTCTCTCTCTCTATATATATATATATATATATATATATATATATATATATATATATATATATATGAACCAACTATACTTATACTGGTTTTTATTAACTCGCAATCGTAGCCACTGTGCAGATTATATGACTCAAGGATCACAGTTACACGTTTTTACCATTTGTAGCGAATTAGCTCCGGGGCGTGAAAGTAGACGTCTGCGGCTATCCCCTATGACTGTATCGATCTATTCTTTTGAAACAGAGTCGTGCATACCTTAGGTACCTGACGTACGAGTAACCACAGGTCAAGAGACAACTTATTTGCTCGTATCTGGTGCTTTTTAGAAGAGCAACCGTTAGCTACAATTGCAGTTGGGGCTTTTTCGTCCGGTACGGTCCGGTAAAGTCTAATCACTTTAGAATTAAAATCGTAATTCTAGCATATTTCAGTATTTTGTGACTCAGGTCCCCAATCTGTTGCATAATAGGCAGTTTGCACGGGGGCTCCGAGCATAATATTTTGCAGCAGTTTTGTGCATGAGAATTGGTAGCAAAGGTTGCAACCCCTGTCCACAGTACGAGCAGCCCTTAGCGGCTCGCCGTCTGACAAGTGTTCATGACATCGCCTTTCCGGCGGAGATCTTTTTTAATATATGACTTGTAAGCACTGCATCTTTTCGAGTCAGTACAAACCTTGATTTTATTAATGTACTATATACCTAATGTTTTAGTACAGTTAGTCTAATTCTGAAGACGACACTCATAGTAGCGTCGAAACCAGGTCAATATTGACTTAATATTTGTGACCAAGGGCTTATTTGTTAAAATATAATTCTGAGACGGTCACTGAACCTTAGCAGCTATGTTTAAAGACTGAAAGTTGTTCAGAAATTACAATATGTACCATAAATACATAGGAAAAAGGAAGGGACGTTGAAAATGGTCATTTCAGGGAGCAGTCATTAGAGAGGGGTTAAATTAAAAACGCGCAGCCTGTGAGTGAAATAAACGATGTTGATTTAGAAAGGAAGTCGGCGTTTCTCGAATCTGAAAATGTTGTTCCAGCTGTGGTCACAAATATTGTCAGTAATCGTAAGAGTCTGTTGGTGAAGAAGGAAAGAGGGCTCGAATTTGACGATGTGAAAAAGCGGAAAAAGTGAGATTCAAGATTCAGAACAAACTCACACTGGTGAGAATAATGTCATAAGAGGTGATGGATGCAGAGTTGCCCATAGTGAATGAAGAACATGGCTTGTATTGATATAAGTCTGTATCTAATTCTAATTGCGTGTGTAGTATATAAGAATTTTGGAGGATCACATTATTTGTGTTAAGGGTAAATTTAATACATATGTGAGTTTAATATAAATGAAAGATGTATGGAGGCACCGCTTAATGCAAGGAGCTTTTTACTCACGCAGGTCAGCAGAAGATAACTAATTAAGTTATTTACGTATTAAAAGAATATAAATTGTTCTGTATGTAAGATCTCGAGTGAAAATTAAAGGGGTTATCTATATCTGTTACTTGTTGCATTTTGGATCGGTTTCCCAAGGAACATGTACACTCCTGGAAATTGAAATAAGAACACCGTGAATTCATTGTCCCAGGAAGGGGAAACTTTATTGACACATTCCTGGGGTCAGATACATCACATGATCACACTGACAGAACCACAGGCACATAGACACAGGCAACAGAGCATGCACAATGTCGGCATTAGTACAGTGTACATCCACCTTTCGCAGCAATGCAGGCTGCTATTCTCCCATGGAGACGATCGTGGAGATGCTGGATGTAGTCCTGTGGAAGGGCTTGCCATGCCATTTCCACCTGGCGCCTCAGTTGGACCAGCGTTCGTGCTGGACGTGCAGACCGCGTGAGACGACGCTTCATCCAGTCCCAAACATGCTCAATGGGGGACAGATCCGGAGATCTTGCTGGCCAGGGTAGTTGACTTACACCTTCTAGAGCACGTTGGGTGGCACGGGATACATGCGGACGTGCATTGTCCTGTTGGAACAGCAAGTTCCCTTGCCGGTCTAGGAATGGTAGAACGATGGGTTCGATGACGGTTTGGATGTACCGTGCACTATTCAGTGTCCCCTCGACGATCACCAGAGGTGTACGGCCAGTGTAGGAGATCGCTCCCTACACCATGATGCCGGGTGTTGGCCCAGTGTGCCTCGGTCGTATGCAGTCCTGATTGTGGCGCTCACCTGCACGGCGCCAAACACGCATACGACCATCATTGGCACCAAGGCAGAAGCGACTCTCATCGCTGAAGACGACACGTCTCCATTCGTCCCTCCATTCACGCCTGTCGCGACAGCACTGCAGGCGGGCTGCACGATGTTGGGGCGTGAGCGGAAGACGGCCTAACGGTGTGCGGGACCGTAGCCCAGCTTCATGGAGACGGTTGCGAATGGTCCTCGCCGATACCCCAGGAGCAACAGTGTCCCTAATTTGCTGGGAAGTGGCGGTGCGGTCCCCTACGGCACTGCGTAGGATCCTACGGTCTTGGCGTGCATCCGTGCGTCGCTGCGGTCCGGTCCCAGGTCGACGGGCACGTGCACCTTCCGCCGACCACTGGCGACAACATCGATGTACTGTGGAGACCTCACGCCCCACGTGTTGAGCAATTCGGCGGTACGTCTACCCGGCCTCCCGCATGCCCACTATACGCCCTCGCTCAAAGTCCGTCAATTGCACATACGGTTCACGTCCACGCTGTCGCGGCATGCTACCAGTGTTAAAGACTGCGATGGAGCTCCGTATGCCTCGGCAAACTGGCTCACACTGACGGCGGCGGTGCACAAATGCTGCGCAGCTAGCGCCATTCGACGGCCAACATCGCGGTTCCTGGTGTGTCCGCTGTGCCGTGCGTGTGATCATTGCTTGTACAGCCTTCTCGCAGTGTCCGGAGCAAGTATGGTGGGTCTGACACACCGGTGTCAATGTGTTCTTTTTTCCATTTCCAGGAGTGTATTATTTATCTGTAATCATTGTTCACACAAAATTTGGTGTGTGGAAGTCATCAGACCTCAGTAAAATTTTAATTGCATCTGGTAGTGGAACATGCGCTTTGGTCAAAAGTAAAGTTTTTGGGTATATTTAAGTAATTCCATAATGGATACTATTTTGGAAGGGTTTCTTATAGATTTATGTAAGTAAATGTTGCAGTTAACTGATTGACTGCTTTATTATGCAAATAAGATGTTGATAAATTATGATCCAGCTGAGCGCCGATTTAAAATGGAAAACTAAATGCGCGATTTCTGCACAGGATACTATTACTTTGAAAGTTTCTAATAACACGTCGTAAAATTGTAGTGAAATAATAAAATAATGGTTGACTTATGGTATCGAACAAATTTCATACAACGAAAGACGTAGCAACATGAACGGGTGTTTGAAATGTGAAGCTGGATCAAGTGTTTTGCCTATCCTGTCTGAATATATCGATTCCAGGCGTTCACCATCTTACCTACAAGGATTCTGGAAGTCCATGATTATTCGTAACTTTAATGCAGTCGTATTTCGACAGCTATCGTCCTTCAGCGCTGACGGTGACTGTGGACTGATGCAGGTTTCGGCGCAGTACATGACCGAAGGCCTCATGAAATTCGGCAGAGGCGGCTAGACTGCAAACCATCTAAACTTCGACTCCATAACACCGATCGTGTGTTGTGTCCCTGTTAGTGAATTTGTGCGATATGGTCAAGGCAAAAATGTGCTGTCAGATGAGCACAAAAGCACTAAAAGCTTTTTAGGAGATGAGGCTGACTAGAGAGTTTATTTAAATATATGTGTTTATTTTGGCATTTAATTAATAAGCCATAATTTTACAATTTGTGTTGTGTTTATAAGATTTCAGCTGATAATATCACATATCCTTTGAGGTGCATGCTGTTTCACATACCACCACAAAAGTACTTACGTTTCAGTTGTGACAAGTAAGTATTATATATTACGTATGTATTTATTATCTTATGAAAGTATGGCATATTTTCTGTGAATTAATGTGACAGATTAGCGACCTAATGAGCCGCTTTAACTGAAGGAGTGTAACGAGTATTTGGGCGAGTTATTGAGCCACTCAAGCCTCGTACTGACGATAGATGAATTTGTTGTACGGCTGAAGGCTAGCGAGCCCAATACAGGGGGCGCGCCGCGGCCAGCCTGACTAGTGGAGCGGTTCCAGCCACGTGCAGACACGAGCAGCGTCACCGGAAGAGAGTAAATCCCAACGCTGGGAATTTGGACGGCTGCCGCTCTGGTGGTCTTTGTGCAGGAGACAATGCTCCAACAAATGGTGGAGTGTCAGAAAGGCTAAAAGGTGACAACTTACAGCTCCTCGAGAGTCTATAATAATTAACAAGAGACTATTAATGTAAATCTGAATACATTAGGAGTCACACAAAAATTAGGCCCATCCAGGAGACAACAATAATTTCAATGCCTTTCGAAGTACAGAAGTTAATACTTCACAATGAACCTTCAAATTAACAACTTTTAATCGCTTTATGCGATTGCAACGAAAGATAGATCACTTGATAGCATTGCGCTATATCCATTATCTCTGAAAACTACGTATCTGAATCTATTTTATTTAGTGATTAACTACGTCATTTATATCTTTATTATTATGCAAATTTTTGTCAGAACAGCGCAATCTCCACATTTACACAGCAAATGAACACAGCATTAGTACCTCATATTTTCTCATACTTGAGTATCTATTTAATGAACAATTATACTATTTCCCAAGTAACTTTATTCAGATTTTGATTGCAAGTGCTATTAAAAAAATGTGCTTAAAATTGTTCAGCTGCATTTGTTAGCGTACACCACAACTGAAACGAGGAATCCAAAGCCGCTTCTGTCCTTTCAGGAAGGTATAAATAATTGTTTAAAGAAAATTTTACCACACTTTGTTGTCATTTAACGTGCGTGCACTTGCGCTGGAATGCTGGTTTATTTATTTATGAACCATTTATACTTATATTGATTGTAAATGATCTGAGTGTAAGTGAATGTTTATGACACAGCTTTATTTAAATGTTATTACAATATGTTAGTTTAGTGTGGGAAGAGGTGGGAATGAGTCCAATCAGTCTGTTGCACGTAAGAAAGATGTATTTCTGGTGGTAATGATCTTCAGCTTATGGAAAAACATAGTTGTGTAACACTACGGGAATCACGTGTAAACTGGGACTTTTCGAGTGAAGAGCACAAGGGAACGATTTTGATGTCGAGTTCTTGAAGAAGGCCTAGCTGCCTGAGGTAACGTTCTTGAGTCGGTGGTGTAAGTGACTGATGCTTGGAAGTGAACAGCAATCTATCACACTTTGTTTCCTCAAGAGACGTTATACGTACTATCGGGAGATCATAGCTGATAAAACGCATACCAAAGATGAGCAAGATCTTCAGCGTAGAGGACAAATATCTATACACTGGTCAAAGCTATCCACCATCCACGATATGAAATAGAAGACTGAATGTGCTCGAGAGTATGACTCTAACTTATTCCGATGATTTAACGATAATGAGGATAGAGAGAGTACGAGTTACTATTCTTTGTATCGCGAGTATTGATTTGTAAATTGTTACGTTCAATACTGAACTGTGTTCAGCTGGTGAATATTTCGAATACTGTGATTACGAAATGGACTAATATTTTGCGTTTCGTTGATGACTGTTTAAGGGGAATTTGCTACGATTCTCGTAATGCATTGATGAGAGTACTTTTGTCAGTATTTTAATTGAATACAGTGGTACCATTTCCCGTTTATTTGAGATGTCGTTACATGAATAAATATTATTCAACATGAATCTTTCTCGCCATCTATTACAGACGTTATAATAGAAGCATTAATATTCAATTATCCATTCAACTTTCAATCTCTATAGTTTAACTCGAAGTTCTCGGCAGTGCATAAACTATTTGTCTGCAGGACCACAGCTACAGGTTATTATTATTTGCAGCGTGTTAGCTGCGGGGCATGAAAGCAGATGTGTGTAGCTAGGCCCTATGAATACAGTGAGGTATTCTTTTAAACTGATCTGTGCATTGCTGCAATACCTAAAGTACAAGTAACTACAGGTAAATACACAACCGGCTTGCTCGTATGGGACGCTTTAGGAAGAGCAACTACTGAGCAGTAACTATTAAGTACCATCGCACCTCGAAGTCCTTAACTCTACAGGAGAAGGACGTTCGTAAATTTTGTGTGGAGGATTAAGTAGATGCAATGGTAATGAAACTTTGACGTCGGCCTCAAAAAGTGGAACAAGAGTCATACGACGTATTTCCAGTTTTACATGTTTTTCTGGGAACCAACAAAATCAAAATTCATAAAACAACAGCGACAGCCATAAAAAAATCACCTCGAACGTTAGTTCTCAATCTTCAGATAATTAAAATTATATATTTTACTGAATTTTATGCAAATTTTTTTGATACGCTTAATTTAAACACTAATCTTCTTTACACACTAATATTCCTTGAGCACTAACTTTATCTAAAACAGTTAATTTTTAAAACATTCCGAATTTTAAAACTAAGAATGTTTACGAGAGCAGCATCTAAGTTTTTTTCGTGTTTCTTTTAGAACTACTTTACCAAAATTGAAGACGAAACCCAACAGATCAGAAATCCTTTTGAAGAAGTCACTTAAAAGGTTAAAATGTTATAGAGCAAAGAAAACTCGGTTATTGAACTGTCTGTCCAGAGCCTAAAACCGGTTTTTAAAACACCTCCCATCACCCAGTTTTGGATAATTGTCCAGCAAGAGTATCAAGCAATTGCAACTGCACTGAGCATTTCGTCAACCAGCATATGTGAACTCACCTTTTCAACATTACTTTTGTAAGAAATAAGTACATGAAGATGCAGAATGTAAATAGAGATTTGAGACTAAAATTAACCAGTATTACCTAAATGATTTAACGAATTGTGCGCTGTGTCTGAAATTAAGTAAAATACACTCCTGGAAATGGAAAAAAGAACACATTGACACCGGTGTGTCAGACCCACCATACTTGCTCCGGACACTGCGAGAGGGCTGTACAAGCAATGATCACACGCACGGCACAGCGGACACACCAGGAACCGCGGTGTTGGCCGTCGAATGGCGCTAGCTGCGCAGCATTTGTGCACCGCCGCCGTCAGTGTCAGCCAGTTTGCCGTGGCATACGGAGCTCCATCGCAGTCTTTAACACTGGTAGCATGCCGCGACAGCGTGGACGTGAACCGTATGTGCAGTTGACGGACTTCGAGCGAGGGCGTATAGTGGGCATGCGGGAGGCCGGGTGGACGTACCGCCGAATTGCTCAACACGTGGGGCGTGAGGTCTCCACAGTACATCGATGTTGTCGCCAGTGGTCGGCGGAAAGTGCACGTGCCCGTCGACCTGGGACCGGACCGCAGCGACGCACGGATGCACGCCAAGCCCGTAGGATCCTACACAGTGCCGTAGGGGACTGCACCGCCACTTCCCAGCAAATTAGGCACACTGTTGCTCCTGGGGTATCGGCGAGGACCATTCGCAACCGTCTCCATGAAGCTGGGCTACGGTCCCGCACACCGTTAGGCCGTCTTCCGCTCACGCCCCAACATCGTGCAGCCCGCCTCCAGTGGTGTCGCGACAGGCGTGAATGGAGGGACAAATGGAGACGTGTCGTCTTCAGCGATGAGAGTCGCTTCTGCCTTGGTGCCAATGATGGTCGTATGCGTGTTTGGCGCCGTGCAGGTGAGCGCCACAATCAGGACTGCATACGACCGAGGCACACAGGGCCAACACCCGGCATCATGGTGTGAGGAACGATCTCCTACACTGGCCGTACACCTCTGGTGATCGTCGAGGGGACACTGAATAGTGCACGGTACATCCAAACCGTCATCGAACCCATCGTTCTACCATTCCTAGACCGGCAAGGGAACTTGCTGTTACAACAGGACAATGCACGTCCGCATGTATCCCGTGCCACCCAACGTGCTCTAGAAGGTGTAAGTCAACTACCCTGGCCAGCAAGATCTCCGGATCTGTCCCCCATTGAGCATGTTTGGGACTGGATGAAGCGTCGTCTCACGCGGTCTGCAAGTCCAGCACGAACGCTGGTCCAACTGAGGCGCCAGGTGGGAATGGCATGGCAAGCCGTTCCACAGGACTACATCCAGCATCTCTACGATCGTCTCCATGGGAGAACAGCATCCTGCATTGCTGCGAAAGGTGGATATACACTGTACATGTGCCGACATTGTGCATGCTCTGTTGCCTGTGTCTATGTGCCTGTGGTTCTGTCAGTGTGATCATGTGATGTATCTGACCCCAGGAATGTGTCAATAAAGTTTCCCCTTCCTGGGACAATGAGTTCACGGTGTTCTTATTTCAATTTCCAGGAGTGTATGTTAACCACGTGGTTATGATTGAGCCTATGAATAAAATTAGTATACTACCAATAACGGTAGATCGCAGAATATCATTGCTGTTTTGTTGCAGTAATCATGTAGTTATAGCAAAGAATTTCTTTTATTTATCTTATGTCCTTCTACGTTCGTATGTGTATATATGTAAATGCAGTAGCAGTACGTTTTGCCACGCACGGTAGTCAGTTACCTCATATAAAGAAAGCAAAGAAAGAGACGAAAGCAATTTCATATAGCAAGCACTCTAAAAACGCTTGGATGCGTGTATTATTATGTATAAAGAAACTGTGTTAACTGTTCTCATGATCGAGAAATACTGTAAAGCGTCCCAAACTTATGATTTTTTTCTTTTCTTTTTCCAAAATAACTATTTAAATAGTGATTTTACTACATGTCCCTGTTGCAGAGACTTATTTCTTGCACAAGTATGGTGCTATTCATAGCGTGACTCAAGTGATCATGACCATTTGGTGAGTGATGTCAAATATTATAGAGTGATTTTACTGTGTTTGGAACAATTGACGGGAACACTATCTGTAAAAAAAATTTTAAAAGAAATGTTTCTTTAAAGGGAGAATGAGATTTCCAGGCAGTCTGTAAATGCGCAAATTGTTGTAGTGAACTGTAAAGGCATTACATTCGTCAGGAACTATTCTCCGGTCGGATATCTCGTGAATGAGGCATAGAAACATGTATTTAAATAATATATAAATAAAACAAGGCGTAATCACATTCAAGTTACCACTATGAAAATCGACTTGAAAAGCTAGGAGGTTAAATGGTACAAGCGTAGACTACAGTAAATAACAATAATGTGCACATGAGTACCTGTAATACGGTATGGTAAGCTTGAGGTGGGCTCTCGTCATCCACTCAGAATGTTATTCCGTCCAAGATATTATTGATGGTATAGTAAAAGTTGCAGCTGTAAGACGCATATACAAAACTCCACGAGTGTTTCATGCAGTCCGAGTGCAACTCCTCACTAGCAACAAGGGAGAGCGAGCATCGAACTGGCCGTTCACGCGGTTTAACGATGATTGTTCACTGTGCCCTAAGACATGGGGTCTGCATTCTTAATGTTAAAAGGATGAATGAAGATAACTTTGTAATCTAAGAGATGACGTATTAAGGTGATGCCAACTATAGCATATGTGTTGCTATATTCTATTTGTCTGCCATCAAGTGAATGAACTATGAGAACAGAGACGTGCAGCATATTGTAAACAATATATACGTACAGTGTGAGACCACCACAATTACCTAATGGTAAAACGGTCTCTGCTACACTCACGAGAATCACTTACAGATCAATCCATACAACAAGAGCAAAGTGTTGTGCCTAACATCACTAAAGACGAAGCATATAATTCAGTGGGGATATGTGTTTTGTTGCACATGCAAGTCACTCGCGCATGCAGTCTCTCTAATTCCCATGTCTACGGCTTTTCTATGTAAATCTCCAATTCTGGACGTAGATGCGACTGCTTTGAGTCCTTCACGAAGCGGTCTCGAAGTACCGAACCCGACTGTCCTGAAAACCTCCCTGGAAGTTCCTTGGTCATTCCACCATTGCACCTGTAATTCTCGTTCCTGATCTCACTTCTACCACAGGCATCATCACAATCCATTATGAATTAACTACATTTTACTTCAATTAAATGACAAAGTGACTGTTTCACAATTTTTTTCTCTTTGTACAAAAATATTCCGAGTAATTTCTTTTTGTAACTTTTTATTATATGTTAAGTGAAGAGAATTCGTGAAGTTTATGTGTGATGAGTAAAAAAAGTGAGTTTACGATGGGATTCATAATATGAATTCCATACCTAAAGTCACTTTTTTATACTCATCACACATAAACTTCACGAATTCTATTCCATTTTAGTCTCTTCAGTTAACATATAATTAGAGACTCCTATAAAGTGAAAGGAACACTTGTTTCACCGAGTAATTTCATAAAGAAAATTCCTCGTGTGGATCGAAAGGGGTGGTGTAACTATACATCGATTTCTTTTGCAATATATATCGAAGAATTCTTAATGGTATAATTGCGATAGAAATCAACAGAATGTTATCTCTGAATTTTTGTAAGTTGTTCATAATTTGTTTTTATACATTGCTTTTCTTTCTTCTGTTAGCCTACTCTCTCCTGCCTTGGCCATTGCTGTAAGCATTTGTAGTTCATAATTCATAATAATTGCATTAACTGGAAATAGTGCAATGTGTTTATTTTAAGAGAATAATGACCATTCTCAAAGCTGACGAATCCTGTAAGTACTTGTAACCGTTTCAGGAATAACGACTTGAAGACGGATAACTATCAACCGTTTCCTACATCTCATGCGGATCGCTGTTAAAGGTAGCAAACTTTTCCTGAGCCTGCAGCTATTACTTCATTACGAAGTGCGATGTGTAAGCGCGAACAAAATTGGTGCGGCTGTAATAATTAATATTTACGCGGTCACGAATTACAAATTACGAGCCAGTTATCCCTGCAGCGGCATATGAGTCTACATATATCTTCATTCTCAAATAATTAATTTTCCAATGTAACTCTTCGGTTGTACAGGGGGAGTTATAATATGAATTGAGCGGCGACATGCTATTTTTTTTAATGAGAGTCGTAAGTCTTCTGACTGGTTCGATGCAGCCCGCCACGAATTTCTCTCCTATGCCAACCTCTCCATCTCTGAGTAGCCTTTGCAACCTACATCTTCAATTATTTGCTGAATGTATTCGAATCTCTGTCTTCCTCTACAGTACCACGGAAGTTCAAAATTGGTTCAAATGACTCTGAGCACTATGGGACTTAACATCTGAGGTCAACAGTCCCCTAGTACTTAGAAGTACTTAAACCAAACTAACATAAGGACATCACACACATCCACGCCCGAGGCAGTATTCGAACTTGCGACCGTAGCAGTAGCGCGGTTCCGGACTGAAAGGCCTAGAACCGCTTGGCCACAACGGCCGGCGATCATGGAAGTCATTCCCTGATGTCTTAACAGATGTCCTATCATCCTGTCCCCTCTCCTTACCAGCGTTTTCCACATATTCCTTTCGTCTCCGATTATCTGCAGAACCTTATCAGTCCGTCTAATTTTCTACATTCGTCTGTAGCGCCACATCTCAAAAGCTTTGATTCTCTTCTGTTCTCGTTTTCCAACAGTCCATGCTTTATTACCGTACAACTCTGTGCTCCAAATCTACATTCTCGGGTCTTCCTCAAATTAGGGCCTTTGTTTGATATTATTGCCCATTTCATTATGATCGACCCTGACATTCAGCTCATAATCTTATCACATTGAATTACGAACATCAATACGTTATACCCTGCCGGAAGCGTAGAATTTAGTTTATGAATATTACATCTTAGCTGATTTGTGGTAATATTTAACCGCGATTTTTCTAGCCTTTTTCGGCGAGTGTCAACTTTAAGGCCGCATAAAAATCATATCGTAATTAGGGGAAACATTTCCTTTGCACATCTTAAAGATACAACCCTGTTCTATTTACAGGCGGATTTGGTGATTACTCATTTCGTCGCCATAACGTCAAACGCAGGACGTTGCGATTGAGTTTACCGTTGTAGCTATTGCAACGGAGGAGACACTGGTGATAAGCTTGAACTTTTGTTGGTTACATCATATGCCTTTACTAATAAATACTTCTCGTGTTTGTAAGTTAAGAGTTTGCAAAGCAATTGTGTTAGTAGCTGGAACCTATGAGAGGCTGTGGTGGATCGTAGTTGTCACACTAGCGCGCAGCCACTGTTGAAATGCGCCATAAGCGCTTGTTCATTAGCGAAGAACAACAGCTTCGCAGTCGCATTCTTGCACAGCATTGCCGCTTCCCCTCTTTGTTACGAGTAGATGGAAATAATATGGGAAATTGCAAATAAAAGTTCGATATACAAGTTCGATATACAATAAATGAACATTTGTTTAGCACGTTTCAACAGTAAATGGAAAAGTCGAGTAGCACGAATAAATTTTGTTGTAAAGAGTGATGACCGAAATGAAACCTGCCTCAATCGTTTCACTGCTGGCTCAGGTTTCGCTGCTGCTATTGCACAACTGTTTTTATGTTCGTGTACATCACTCACTGAATTACTCCAGACAGTTTGGTGAATACTTTCCAGAGCGGAGCGAAACAACTGTAAAGTAGCATTTAGTTTAAAATTGTTGTTCTCATTTGCTACTTTGTTCTTGTCCGCCCCTGGTAGCTGAGTGTCCAGTGTGACGGATTGTCAATCCTCCGGGCCTGGGTTCCATTCCCTTCTGGGTCGGGGAATTTTCACCACACAGGGACTGGGTGTTGTGCTGTCATCATCATCATCATCCTATCATCCCCATCGACTGTATGTCGCCGAAGTGGCGTCAAATTGAAAGCCCGGCACCTGGCGAACGGTCTGTCAGACGAGGGGGAGGGGGGAGGGTCGCTAGCCATACAATTAAAAAAAAACACTTTGTTCTTGACCAATGCATGCCCAGATAAGTTCAATGGTGTTGAACTCGCAGTGCGCTACACGTAACCACGGAAGTTTAATTTCCTTGTCCGTTGATAGCGATACACTTTTAGACAACTATTCCTGCACCTGAAGTGCAGTCGTGCGTCTTGCAGTAGGCCAGCTTTAGTGAATTCCTAATATGTTGTGGTAATAGATACTAGCTCTCATTGCTGCTTTCCATCCGTAAAATAATAGAATCCTTTCTCCATTTCATAGATGCATTTCGTGATACTGGATTTTTCATCGTGTGATATGGAGCCTAATTTAAAACAATAGCAGGTTTGTTTGGTAATTTTTCGAGGACGCTCCTAAACCATTCTTATTGTCTGGCATTCATTTCAGAATGATAATTTGCACTTCCTTTTTGCCCAATAAAACATAAGCCAGCATTTTCGACGAACCTATTTTTGTTCCCATTGTGGCACATTATAATCCTTTTTCCAGAACTGGACGGTGTTTGAATTCCTCCTTTCCAACCATGCCACTCTTGAACACTTTCTCAGTGATAATCGTATTCATTTTCTGATTCATAAGACATTTCTTGTTCCTGCACAGCACTAACTCTCATCATTATAATAAACACTCCATCTAGTATTGAACAACTGTCTTATTTCCCGCAAGAACAAGTCCGTCTCTCATGCTACTTGGTTACTTTCCATTAGCACAGGTTTCCTGTTAAACTTTTTGTATCTGAAGCCCTATTTTCGAATATCACACCAAAGGGCTGTTTCACTCATTTCAGGAAAACCTTCCACCTCACTTTTCAGATTTTCCAACACGCCTGACACTGTTGGAAACTGCTTTTTCCCATAGAAGTTGTGAATTTGGTTTCATGGATTTTGCTTCTCATTACTCCTTGAGTAAACTTGCCCAACAAACTTTCATCGCCTGCCACAACTCTTTTCTGGTGATACAAGACCTGAAATTTCTCTATATTCTCTCAAAATTCGCTTCACTGTACTTTCACTTCTATCGAGACTTTCAGAAGTTTGCTTTACTGTCTGTGACCAGGAACTGCTCACGCCATGTTCTTTTTAGGCCTCAAAGTAAGCACGTGCACTCCTCAAATTTGATACTCAACAAAAAATGATTAACAAAGCGCGCTTTCTCTTGATTATTACAGGTACGTAACCCCCTTTTCAAATAAAATGTAATATTCGTAAGCCAAATAAAAGTAGATATTTCCACAATTTCGGCAATGTATAACGCATCGATGTTCGTCATGCAATGTGATCAGGATATGAGCTCAATGTCAGAGGTCAGTCCTTACGAAACGGGTAATAGTAGACTTCACGTGGCCAGGAAGACCCTTTTTGCTTTTGATATCCTCCTCGTTCCGTCCGTCATTGGTTACTTTTCTAACTAGGTAGCAAAATTCCTTAACTTCACCTACTTCGTGACTATCAGTCTTAATGTTAACCTTCTCTCTGTTCTCGTTTCCGCTACTTCTCATTACTTTCGTCTTTCTTCGATTTACTTACAGTCCAGATTCTATACTCGTTAGACGGTTCATTCCATTCACTGGATCCTGTCATTCTTCATCATTTTTACTGGGGATATCAATGTCATAATCGTATCATTGATATCCTTTCATCTTGAACTTTAATTCCACTCCTGAACCTTTCTTTTATGTTCATCATTGCCTCTTCGATGTATAGATTGAACAATAGGGGTGAAAGACTACATCTCTGTCTTACATCCTTTTTAATCCAAGCACTTCGTTCTTGGTCTTCCACTATTATTATTCCCTGTTAACTGTTGTACATGTTATGTATTACCAGCCTCTCCCTATAGCTTACCCCCATTTTCCTCAGAATTTCGAACATCTTGCCTTTTCTGACACTGCCGAACGTATTTACCATGTCGACATATCCTTTGAAGGTTTCTTGATTTATTTTTATTATTATTATCATTTTTTAGGCTAGCTTGCATTACCAACCGAAGAATCGGAACTGTTCTCTTGTACCTTTACCTTCCCTAAAACCAAACTCGTTGTCATATAGCAGATCCTAAATTTTATTTTCCATTCTTCTGTATATTATTCTTGTAAGCAACTTGGATGTATCAGCTGTTAAGTTAATTGTGCGATAATTCTCGCACTTGACAGTTCTGGCAGTCTTCGAAATTGTGTGCATGATATTTTTTCCAAAAAGCAGACGGTAAATCGCCAGGCTCATACATTCTACATACCAACGTGAATAGCCCTTTTTGTGAGTTTAGAAATTCGGATGGAATGTCATCTATCCATTCTGCCACATTTGATCTAAGGTCGTCCAAAGTTCTTTTAAATGCTGAATCTAATACTGGATCCCCTATTGTTCTATATCTACTCCTGTTTCTTCTGCTATCACATCAGACAAGTCTGATGGTTGTTTTGACTTTTTTACTTGCTGAGTCAGTCTTTCCGACAGTAATTTCTTTTTTGATTTCTTCACATTTTTCATGCAGCCATTTCGTCCTAGCTACCCTGCACTGCCTGTCATTTCATTCCTAAGTGGGTTGTATCTCTGGATTCCTGAATTTCCTTGATCGTTTCTGTATTTCCTTCACTTCGCTGATAGAATGCCGGGAAAATGCAACCAGTGTACAAAGGAGAATGCCTACAAATCTCTCGTGCGACTCACCCTAGAATAGTGCTTAAATGCGTGCGACCCATACCAAATAGGACCAACAGAGGATATTGAGTGTACATAGAGAAGGGCTCACAAATGCTCACAGATCTGCGAATAGTCACAGGTTTGTCTGACCCGTGGCAAAGTGTCACAGTGTTGAAGGTACTGAACTGGCAGACACTTGATGGTTGGCTTAAACTGTCGCCAGAAAGCCTGCTTGCAAATTTCCAACAACTGAGAACCTAGGAATATACTCCCTACGTATCGAAAACATAGAGATCTTGAGAACAAGATTAGATTAATTATAGCGCTCGCAGAGGCGTTCAATCAGTAATTAATCCCGCGCTGCATACACGAATGTAACGGGATGAGGCCCTAATAATTGGTACATTGGGAAGTACCCTCTGTCATACACCTCACAGTGGATTGCTGATTATGGATGTACAAGTAGATATAAAACTGGTTTACACTGTCCCCATTCAATGAGTGCGGCACAAAAAGCAACGAAGTATTTAACAATAAAAAACTTTGGCACTCAATGCTACAAAGAATCTAGTAATAATTAAATCACTTTCAAGCATAAACTGATATATCTCCTCAGTGCATGCGTGTGTATGTGTGTGTGTGTGTGTGTGTGTGTGTGTGTGTGTGTGTGTGTGTGTGTGTGTTTTTAAGCGGAGGAGAAAGGAAGACTGTCCATAGTTAATTAAAAACCACGTATGCATCTAAAAGAAAACCGTAACATAAGGAACCATGTAAACGGCCAGCATGTTGCTATGCTTTTCGCGCCTAAAGGTGAAACTGACTAAATACAAATCATAACGAGAGGTCACAATTGCGATCTATGGAACTACTAACATAGCAATACGTATGCTATCATCCACAAACATGTAAAAATGTGATATAAATAAAGATTTCAGTTCACTGCCACATGCAACAACCAACATAACCATGATGTTGTCAGATCCCCTACGTACCTCGTATCCATCAGTTGCATTCGGAGAAATTATTCGAGGCACGGGAACTATAGAGGATCATATAAGAGATAACAGGAATAATGACTACTCTTAACAAAATACACATAAACTGTTTTCTGAATAATTAGTAAACAAAAATACACTCAAAACATATTGTGTGCTGGCTGGTCTTCACTCTGTATTTATTTCACAAAGGATATTTTGTTCCACACCATGAGCTGCCCTTCTGAAGCATTTACTTGCCACAACCAATATTCGGATAACCAGCCCACCATCAGTAGCGTCTGATACAGAAGATAAACAACAAATCTATACATACTTATGTCTATTATATAAAAACAATTTGTGTAAAGTAAAGTACCAAATAGACTACGTGTTGTGCGCGTGTACATTAAATGACTTTCCTTTCAGGGACTAAACCTTCATAAATGTCATATTTTTTTTCGATCTAGGAACATAGTAGCCTCGTGAACATTTAAAAATATGATTATAACCCTGTACGTAACTATGCGTGCATGATAATCGTAAAATCCATTATCTTGTAGCAATCTCTTACATCTCCGGAACACAGATTTTATACGTTAAAAAAACTGTAAAAAACTAAACGGAATGAGTATAGCTACCTCTTTCAAATACCTTCAAGCATGATCACATGATAGTTTTTGTTATCAGCTGTGCGCGAAGTGTAATGTCACTTGTCTCAGCCACATTTCCAGGTGGTATCGGAGACTACTAAGAAAACATCGAAGTGCTGATCAGGACAGAGTGTCTCATAGTACAGATCTCCTTTTACCTCTGGGACGTAGAAGCTAAAAAGATATGCGGTATGCACTAACTACATTTACTGCCTACCGCCTAAGCTCAAGTACTATATAACGACAGAACAGAACATACAGAAAGACCAAAGTTATTGACGCCTGTTTCGAACAACACATACAGCTGGATAAACACAAACTTAATAAAATATGTACGTACTAAGTAATGATGTTACCAACCGGACGTACCAACGTATCTTGTCAATGTTTAGCCAATTTATACGCAGAAAGACTGATAAATCTCTAAGCTAAAGGTATCTAATTAAAACGTAGTTAAAGTTCTGTATATGCATCTTATGTATAACTCCATCTATTCATTAAGGGCATTGACTGTGTGTTTCGCCACGTGATTATATACCTGTGTTCCTTCAAGGATATTCAATAATCTACCTTCATCTCCCCTGTGGAGAATGGTGATTATCTTACTGACGTCGTAAACAGAATATTTGTTCTCTCTTAAATGATCACTAAATACTGATGAACTGAAGATGTTCTCTCAACCTCTTCTACCTCGGTTTGCCCAATATAAAACTTATCACCGTCATTACATCTTCTTTTATATACGCCACACTTCTTATATTTCTGAATGTTATCCACGTTGTGTGTAAAACTTGATAATACAGTGATCTCAGTCTGGTTGTCAATCTGTAGCCTAGTTTTCCGAAACAAACTACTTATCGGAAATCTGACGCCAGTGTGGAAACTACAAGCCTGTAAGCTAAAGGCTAGTTAAAGTCATTGTTCGACCTATCTCCTTCTGTGCATGTAATTCATAATTTTAAATATCATCTCACTTACAGGGTATTTGATTATCCTAAAGCCACTGAAGCTAATTAATAATTATTTTTGAGAGAGAGTAATGCGTTCAAGAATATAACTTTATTTTTGCATGTCGTTGAACGCAGGAACAATAATAAAACCAAGATATATAAAAAGAGATCCCATAGCGCAAGAACAAAACCAAAGAATAAATACATTGTAAATAACATTCTTCACAGAATAAACGCCAAAGTCCACTGTGCGATTTCTTTGTCTCACCAGCCAGTTCCTACACAGCCCTCCCTCCCCCCCCCCCCCCTTTGTAGAGCGGAGCTCCGGGCACATAAGGATACTTGTACTTAATAATTCTGCTCGCCCTAGAGCGCTTCTCTGAAAACGGTAGATCTTCCGGTGTGGTGTCCTGGTTCTGGCTTGGCGTGTTGCTCCCTGCGGGCAACACCTCTTCGTCATATTGTGTAGGAGGCGGTTCTTCATTGGTGTCTTGATTTTCTTCGTCAGCTGGTGGCCACATGTGCGCCAGTTTAACGCTATCAATGCCACTGTTTGTCGCGTCCCATCATGATTTATCTGCAGCGTATGTTCATCTCTCGCGAGTACTTTATACGGCCAAGTATATGGCGGCTGAAGAGGTGCTCGTACAGCATCTGTCCTCAGCCACACATAAAGGCAATCGGTAAGCTGCTTGTGAACGAATGGCGTTTTGGTGCCATGTCGAGAACCAGGTGTCGGTCGTAACTGTGCCATGTTGTTGCGGACTTGTTCTAGGACGTAAGGTGTATCTCCCGCTGTCGCTTCCGTCGGTTCAACGAAAGATTCTGCCGGCACTCCGAAGTGCTCTCCGTAAACCAGTTCAGCCATGGATACACCTAGGTCTCATTTGCACGCAGGTCGGAGACCCAGCAGCACCACTGGCAACGCTGAAGTCCAGCTGTCCACCAATGCTGTCTTTAATGTCCTGTGCCACCGCTCAACCATGCCTTTGATCGCTGGGTGACAAGCGGTGGTGCAGTGATGGCGGAATCCACAGAACTTGGCTAATTGTTGGAACAAAGTGGATTCAAATTGTCATCCTTGGTCGGTTGTGGACATCAAAACTGGAAGATCCAAGAAGCCAAAAATATTCGAGCTACCGTCTCTACTGAAATGTCCGGTAGTGGAGAAGTTTCTGCCCATCTTGTATACCGGTCCACCGATCTCAACAAATACTTGTAGCCTCCCGAAGGTGGCATTGGGCCCGCAATGTCCAAATGAACCTCTTTGTTAGCGGGGGAAAATCTCTAACTGCTTTGTGTACATACCGTCCAATTATGTTCCATCGGCACAGCATGAATGTTGTCACCCAGCCGCGGCAATCCTTCCTTAAACTCGGCCAGACTAAACGCTCCGTGAGTAGTTTGATAGTTGCTCTGCTACCCGGATGACTGAGCCCGTGTATGCTGTCGGAAATCTTTTCTATAGTTGCCTTGGGATGAAAGATCTGGGTTTGTTCGTAGCTATGTCGCACCATATCTTCACATTCGCGCAGCCGGCAGGATTAATTTTTACTAAAGTCCGGTTGTTACGTCCTGTAAGGACGTTTGGAGTTGTGCGTCACTAGCTTGTGTTGCGGCTAATTGATCGTAGTCTGTGGTTTGTGAAATAACTGAGACCCGTGACAGGAAATAGGCGATTATGTTTTCGACTCTCTTGATGTGCTTGATATCTTTGGTAAATTAACTGATGTATTCTAACTGGGGAAATTGACGTGGAGAACAGTTATCCTGCGACTTACCGAATGCAGAGGTTATTGGTTTATGGTAGATAATACAGTAAATGCTCTTGCCTCTACACACGGTGGAAAGTACCGCATAGTTTCATATATCGCTAATAGTTCTCTGTCCTATGCGCTCCATTTCCTTTGTGGGTCTGTAAGTTTTCGTGAGGAAAAACCCAAAGTCTGCCATTTGTCGTTTATTTCCTGGTGCAGTGCGGCTCACAACGCGTCTTGGCTGGCATCGACTACTACTGACAGAGGTGCTTTTGGTACCGGATGAGTAATGAGTGCTGCTTTTCGTAACTCGGATTTTATGTGTTGAAATGCTCTTTCATGTCCATGTTCCATTGCAACAGTCGTTTGCCCTTTGCATTTTCACCTGCGAGAGCATCTGTCAAGGGCGCTTGTACTATTGAAGCTCTTGGCAAATGCTGTCTGTAGAAATTTATAGCGCCTAAAAATGTTCTGGGTTGATGGTAAGTCTCGGGGCGGTTCATGTTGTCGATTACTGCTACATTGTCCTTTCGCGGGCGTATGCCCACCGCCGAAACGTCATATCCCAGAAACGTCTGTTGCCGTATTCGCAGTTTGCTTTGTAGGCTATTATTCCGTACTGGTTTATGAGGGCGAACACTGCAGACCGTATTTTCTCATGTGCTTCTGCCGCCGTTGATGAGATTGCTATGTCATCAAGATACGCGAAGCATCCTTTCAAACAGCGAAACACTTCATCAATAAATCGTTAATATGTTGATGGACTACTGACTGCTGTCTAGGCCTTCATTACATATCAAATAAGATTACAAGGCTTTTTTTACTAAACTTTTATTATGCACGCTTTTTCTTACGATACAGATGTAACAGGCAAGGCATGTTTCCGAACGTCTTCCAGAATTCCCGTACTATAGGACCAATTACCACAGATTTCATAAAAAATTTTACACTCCCATGTTTCTGTTGCTTTCTACAACTCTAATAATAATGATTTACACTTAGTCAAATAATGACATATGTAATAGATATGTTACATCCTTTCACATATATTCATATGAAGCTCGTGGTACTTTGGAAACTAATTTTAGTTATCTGCATCTACATGAATAATCTTCAATCCACTATTAACTGCCTGACAGAGGGATCATCGAATCACCTTCAAGCTATTTCTCTATCGTTCCAGTCTCGAACGGCGCAAAACGAGCACTTAAATATACACTGAAGTGCCAAAGAAGCTGATGCACCTGGCTAATATCGTGAATGGCCCCCGCTAGCACGCAGAAGTGCCGCAAAACGATGTGGTATGGACTCGACTTATGTCTGAAGTAGTGCTGCAGGGAATTGAGACCATGAATCCTGCAGGGTTGGGTTGGGTTGTTTGGGGGAAGAAATCAAACAGCGAAGTCATCTGTCTCATCGGATTAGGGAAGGACAGCGAAGGAAGTCGACCGTATCCTTTCAAGGGAACCATCCTGGCATTTGCCTGGAGCAATTTAGGGAAATCACGGATGGCCGAAAGCGGGATTGAAGCGACGTCCTCCCGAATGGGTGTCCAGTGTGCTAATCACTGCGCCACCTCGCTCAGTGAATCCTGCAGGGTTGTCCACAAATCCCTAAGAGTACGACAGGGTTAAGAACAGCACATTGCAAGGAGTCCAAGATGTACTTGTAATGTTATTGTCTGGGGACTTTGGTGGCCAGCGAAAATGTTTAAACTCAGAATAGTGTGCTTGAAGCCACTCTGTAGGAATTCTGGACGTCTGGGGTGTCACATTGTCCTGCTGGAATTGCCGAAGTCCGTCGAAATGCACATTGGACATGAATGGATGCAGGTGATCAGACAGGATGCTTACGTACGGTTCTCCTGTCAGAATCGTATCTAGACATATCAAGGGTACCATATCACTCCAACTGCACAAGCTCCACACCATTACAGAGCCTCCAACAGCTTGAACAGTTGACAGCTAACATGCACGGTCCATGGATTCATGACGTTGTCTCCATGCCCGTGTTGGGACAGCAACCAGCCTCTAATTTACTTACAGTTCCTTTATTTAAAGGGTACCGTTACTAGTTTCGAATCGTTGTGATTCATCTTCAGACGGTTTACACGCTTTCCTTATAACATGTGGTGTGTTTTTTACAGATTAATTGTCCTACAATACAAAAAATACATAATTATAAGCACGCCACAAACAGATGGTTTTGTTACAGATTTTGGTTGCATGTGACTTACGTGAAATGTCGGTTTGGTGTGTTTGTTTTCATAATATTCGCCCGACAGATGTGAATACATTCCCACTTCATTCTTATTGCTGCCACATGTAAATTTTTCTCACTGGACACTTTAGATTTGTCACTGAGATGATTTATACAACGCACCACATGTTTAGATACATACAAAGAGCTTACAAACATATGAGTATCAAACGAGCTATGATATATTTTAACATATGAAGATGTCCTATGTTTGTAAAGGATAATATTTTCACTTTCGCAACTGAAATGCATTTTACACTAGTACGGACATTGAGTTTTGAGTTGATTCTGTTACATTAATTGTAAAGTGTTTTCTAACTGTATAGGTAAAATAGTACATTATTTAATTACATTTAGCAACATGAGAGTTATAGTAACAAATAAATTTGCTACTTGATCTGCAGATAGGCGTACTAATACTATTTGCTTTGGAGGTTGGAAAATAAGTTTTGGAAATTTTTCAGGAAAGGGATGTTAGCTAACTTTGTATGTTCATTAAGATATAGTCTGGGGTTCTATAGCGTGTGTGTGTGTGTGTGTGTGTGTGTGTGTGTGTGTGTGTGTGTGTGTGTGTGTGTGTGTTTCTATTTCTTCAAATATATTCTTGGTGGCTCTTTTTTCTGCTAGATGCAAAATTTTTAAGGTGCTCTCAATGTTTCTCACTGAATGGTTTTCTTCAGCAATATGGGCTGCAAATGCAGATTTGCTCAAGTTATCAAGTTTTAAAGCATCAATGTGTTCTTTGTACCTAATTTCAAAACTTTTGCCTGTCTGTCCAATGTAGAATTTTGGCACGTAATGCATTTGAGTTAGTATATTCCTGATTTATGGTAGGGACTCTTGGAGGTGTTTACATCATAGATTAGTTTTTGTTGCAATTTATTATTTGTAGAAAAGCTGATTGTGATATTTTTTTGTTAAATAAGTTTGCTATTTGGTATGATAGTGTACCTATGTATGGGAGAGTAGCATATTTAGGTTTCACTTCTGTGGCACATTGATTGGACTTGAAGTGACTGCTGTGAAGTGGATCTGTGGTTTCTGTCTGGCTTTTGTTGTGGAGTTTTTCTATTATTACGGGTTGATATCCATTATTATGAGCAACTGTTTTAATTATATTGATTTCATTTTGTCAGTGTGTGTCACTCATTGGTACTTTTTTAATTCGGTGTAGCCCCGTTCTGAAATATGCCATTTTTTGTTGGTGGGGGTCAATACTGACATCTGTGGTGGTAAGTTTTCTGTAAATCTAAATTGATGTTTATTGTTACTATTGCAAATTTTCAGGTTAAGAAAGTTAATGCTTTTATTAGTTTCATGTTCAACTGTGAATTTAATACTTTTGTGCATTTTGCTAAGATCTGTTGCTAATGTACCTATTTCATTGCTGGTACCATCAAAAAGCAAGATTGTGTCATCAACATATCTTCTGTAGTAGATTATTTTGTTTGAGATTTGCTGGTTGGTTGAGGAGGATTTTTGTTCTATATGGTTGATGTAAATGTCAGGCAATATCCCAGCTAAGCTACTTCCCATTGCCAAACAATCATGTTGTTGGTACAGTTTATTGTTGAAGCCAAAGTAGTTATGTTCTAGAATAAGTGAAAGTATTTCTATGAGTTCACAGATCTCTGCAATGCTAATTTTCTTATATTTAAGCAGATTGTTTCTTATAATGTTAATAGTTTCTTTGACAGAGATGTTTGTGTATAGGTTGACTATGTCTAGTGATGCTAATTTAGCTGTTGGTGGGATGTGGATGTCTTTAATTAAGCTTATGAGTTCATGTGTGTTATGTATGGTGTAGTTATTTTCAGATGTATAGTGTTTGGTATTGAGGTCTTTTAGTTTACGGCTTATGAAGTGTGCAGGGCTGTTTCTTGAGTTAACAGTCGGGGGAATGGGAAAATTTTCTTTACCTTCGGCTGTGCATGCAGTTTTGGTGCCAAGGGATTCATTGCTTTGCAGTTATGTATTTCATATTTTTTCAGTTAAAAGTTACAGTTTTGTAGTATCTTTCGGAGTTTAGTTTGGAATTTTATTGTAGGATCTAACTTTATTTCAGTAGTATTGTTAGTATTGAAAAATTGCAAGGTTTTCTCTACTTATTCTCTTTCATGCATTACGATTAAAGAATTTCCTTTGTCACCTTTTACTATGAGTGCTTTACTTTCAAACAATTTGCTGTTAATATTTTTCAAATCTTTAAGTTCAGAGTTTTGCTGGTATTATTTGTTTGTAGTTGTTTCATTATCAGTTTATTTGTCTTGTATGCAAGTGCATTTTTCTCACATGTTTCTAGTTCTGCTGTGTCACAATCAAGTTTTGTGAAATCTATGAGTTTTTTACATTGTGATTATTGAGGTTTGTTCTAAGATTACGCTTCAGACCTTTGTTTAATAAAGTGAGTGATTCAGGCATAACGTAAGCACTAATAATAATAAGATATTATTAGAGCTTACGTTATGCCTGAATCAGCTTCATTACAATTTCATGTGTCTAATTTTGAATGTACAGTAGCCTAGTTGTTTCTCCGGTACTAGATGGCGCTCGTAGCAACACCATGTTTATTTGTTCACACTTTCTAACGTGGGCACCTCAGTTTTGTTGCAACCCACGTTCACTCAGGTACAAGCAGCCCTTAGCGGATCGCCATCTTATCTTATTTACAACTTTTCATGACTTCATCCTTTCTGTCTTAGATTTTTTTGGAATGTGACTTGTAAGTACTGCATCTCTTTCCAGTCAGCACACACTTTCAGTCTTAAATACCTATTATGTTTTAGAACAGTTAGTTTAATTCTGGAGACGACGCTCATTATAGCGTCGAAACCTGGTCAATTTTGACTTAATATTTGTGACCGAGGGCTTATTTGTTCTAATATAGTATACATAGGAACTGCAAAAAAGGAAAAGAAACGTTAATAAGAACGAAGTTTTGTAAGACTTTGCGTCGCGAAGAATATATATTTTATGGATATTTACATTTTTACATGGATGGTTTCACATATATAGGCTAGAGTATTAAACAATTAACATACACTTGTTCAGTGATAATGTAGTGTAGTGACATTTAAAATAGTCCTATTTTCCGCACAGTGAAAATAAGTTTGAAAAGTATAACAGCTTCTTGTAACTATACCACCACTTTTCTTATATATCATTAACTGTATTTTCCATCAGCGCTTTGGAACACATGATAATCATATCAGTAAGGGAAACTCCCTAATGTTCTCCAAAATTTTTTAGTACCTTACGGTTTTATTTATTAATATGTATATGATGTTCTGCCAAGCACCGACAGAAGATTCGGTTAATGTTATAAAGTGTGTTAACGAAGTGCAGTTAATCGTTATGTACATGAGGTTATTGAACGAGAAGTTAACGGCCACGAAACATATTTGGTTCAACATTAAATCAAAGTGCATTTTGTTACCTGCCACGAAAGCTATCAAGATCAGCGTAAGAGAAGAAATGCGAAACTGGTACAGAATCCATTATAACATAAGCTCACATTTAAAAGTTTGTCACATGTATATTAGTCCCATCACACCTCCGTGCGATTTCAACAGATTTGATCGTTATGTCCTCGGACAGGTAAATACAAGTCTCCAGTAAATATATCCACGCAAAAAAAACTTTGAAATTAACAAAGTATAAACCTTTGACAACACCTGTTCGCAATCAACAGTTTGCCGATCGAATAATGAACTTATAGGACATAATAATTACTGTGTATGAGCTCAGAGTAAAATAAAGGTATCAAGTATGGTTCATCATGCACAATTTCTGAAAATCAGCTATATGTGCTAAATGTAGATCTTCAGCTTGCGTTAAGTGACAATGTTACTACAAAACATTTGATAGGTCACGAATTAAAAGCTGCTGCTGCTCTCAGTGACAACTCTCACAAAATAAAATCTGTTTGTTCAGTAAGTTTACAAAGAAAATAATCTTCAACAATCTCATCGCTACCAAAGCTGATACATGAAAAAGTTTAGTTCTTTTTAACAGAAGTGATTACGTTACAAAAGTGAACCAATTCGTTGATACTTACAACTTTCAACATCTACAAAACTATCCGATTGCAGCTTTCAATAAATAAATAAAAACTACCAAAAAATCAAAGTAAAAGTATTATATCTGAAACCAACAGCCATATAGTAATAATATGAATCCCATGTTTCCTAGATTATGTGACTTACCCAAACCGCCTAAAGACAGCGATCCAATATTCCCAATAGTGTCATCGTTTTCTGCTCGATGTTATCTACTAGCGAGAGAGCTTGATTATATCCCTAAAAAGAAAGCAAGTTTTAAACCTAAGTCCGATATCCAAAAAATAATTTCAGAACATTAAGAAGTGTTTTCCTTATTAATATAATATTTCTTACATATTATAGAGGTACATTTTCCAATAGCGGTACCTAATACATCTGGTTAATGAAGAAAGCTGTTTCTGCTTTTGTAAATTGTGATGTTGGTATATGCAGTGCATATGGCCTTCCAAAGCCAACACTGAAGAGGACACTAGATAATAAAAGTGTGCACATTAGATATTCTCGACATGACTTAGAAATGCTAGCCTTTGACTTGAAGACAATGGGATTACAAATAGATTTAAAAAGGAGATGGCCGGTGAGCAATGGTATAGTAGCTTCATGTATCGGCATCCTGTATTATCTCTGTATCTGCCAGAGGCTACATAAGCAGCTATAGTATTTGGCATTAACAAATAAGTGGTCATGAAATTGTTTCGTGGTCTTTCTGATTTAGTGCAGAAGCATGGTTTCCAGATGCAGATTTCAATATGTACTACACTAACCTACCTATGGTACAGAAACCTCCAAAGTTGGTTGCATCAAAACAGAAGCATCAAGTTTGGGCTATAACTAGTGCAGAAAACAAATACCACATGTGTTTGTTGTTTGAGTGCTTCTGATGAATGTGCCTCCAATGGACTGGTATTTAAGACAAATCGATTTTCTGATGATCTATAACAGTCAGCTCCACCTATCACGAAATTTGCTATGTAAGTTGTAGGGGATTGGTTGTCTCCCTGTATAATCGCTTAAACCGAACGAACCAAGCAGCTAACCAACCAGACGGTGGTGGGATGACTATTGCGTTGTCTGCTCTGAGTATGGAGCTTCATCAACATTGTAAAATCTGATTCTAACAGAAAGGTGTTACTATTGTTAGACGGACATAAAACTCAGACAAATATTTTAAAGTATAACTTTAGCTAGAGATGGCGGTATAATCATCCTTTGCCTGCCGCACACCACTTACAGGCTGTAATAAGTAGATGTGCATTTTTGATCCTTTGTGACTAATTACAGCCAAGGAAATGAAAAATCCTAATGGCAGACAAGGTTTGCTTATCTCTTAGGAGAGTCACATGGCAGGGCTGCGAATTCCAAAACCTGGAATCTGGCCTTTGGGTTCCACACATTTTTCAAGATTCGGACTTCTCGGAGGCGAAATTCGTTCCAAAATCCGAAAAGAGAAAGAAGAAATGAATGAACAGGCAATTCAGGAATTCCCATTAAAAGCAAGATACACTAATGGAAATTGTTCATTGCTGAATCCTTCAACTCTGACATCACCGATCAGTGATAGGAGAGTGTTAGTAGACCCACAAGATATATGGCACATTTCAACTTCACAACAAAGGAAAAAGGAGCACGCCGGTCGGGGTGGCTGAGCGGTTCTAGGCGCTACAGTCTGGAACCGCGCGACTGCTACGATCGCAGGTTCGAATCCTGCCTCGGGCATGGATGTGTGTGAAGTCCTTAGGTTAGTTAGGTTTAAGTAGTTCTGAGTTCTGGAGGACTGATGACCTTAGAAGTTAAGTCCCATAGTGCTCACAGCCATTTGAACCCAAAAGAAGTAGAGTAAAATTATATGCTGCTGAAAACAGTCCTCACATGAACTCCTCCTTGTTGACAAAGATTCCGAGAAAAACGAAATAAGGTTTAACAAAACTAAAAGAAGCAAAACCAGACATGGCAATACGTCTTAAGGCTGATCCTCCTGCATCTGTGAAGTTCGGCTGTGTGGTTCCACTCCAGTGTGCGAAAGTAAGTATGATGATAGAAGTATTTTATTGCGATAGCTGCAAATTTGAATGAGCAACTAATGTTCAGACAGTTTCGTGTAAGTCCAAAAGCAGCCTAGTAGTTTAGATAGTGATTATTTATCATAGGTTCAGATTTGTTAACTAATGACTGAAAAATTTAAATTAATATTGGTAATACTCTCCAAAGTTCTGTGTTTATTATTACAGTCGAGGAAGTCTTTGATCGTATGATATGTGATACCAGTGGTAGAATCTACAAGATCAGCTCACAAAATGTACCACTTTGCACTCCTCCATCTGTTGGCTACATGTTTTCTGTTTTAGAAGATTTATTTTAGAAACTTTTGCTATTTGAGAAAATAGGCTACATATTATTAGTATTACATTTCGATAATGCTGTGTACATTAGATTTCACTAAAACCAGAAGAATGCTGAAAGTGGTTTGTGTGTGTTATATCTTTGTAATTATCTGTCTGTTCCTGTTTTGTCTTGCAATGGTGCGTCAGGTTTATTCACTATTTTCATGTGCTATAAGATTGCAAATAACAAATCATTTTTTAGTTTTATTCCAAATTTAAAAAGGTTGCATTGCCGATTAAATACAGATTTTCATAAGAAACAGTTAGTTTTTTCATTTAAATTAAATGTAGCTTCAGTTGTGTGGAGTATATGTTAAGTGCAATGATCCAGACATGTAGCTGTCTCATGTATGGATAAATTGGTGAAATTGTAAAAACTGTTTCTTGTTTCATGGAAGAATTTAAAATGAAGTCCTTTTTATGGTACTTCTATCGTTTTGGATCGATAGGGTGTGGGGTGGGGAGAGCGCTGCAGAGTAGTGTGGTGTACTGGGGTGGGGTTGTTGTGTAGTGTGGTGTATTGGGAGGGAGGGAGGGGAGTGAGGGTAGAAAAATTGTGTAGGCGACATTTTGATGAGTTATAAGTGTGGTGCGGTCAGAACAAACGGCAATAAGGGGAGAAGGCTCCACTTTATGCAACTGCCGCATCCTCATAACTGGTCTTTATCTTTATGACGGTCAGGACCAAACTTGGGGCATCTGCAGTCTCTTTCAGTCCCGAAAGCAGCTAAACCAGTTCTATATTCCTTTTATGCTAATGACTACTGCTCCTTACCAGCCTAATATAAGAATAAAGGGGACCTGACGCCAACTTTCTTCTAAATAATTGAGTATGACATATCTCTCACTCTTTCTTATCCCCTGACCCGCCCTAACCCTCCCCCCAACCCTTCTCTCTCTCTCTCTCTCTCTCTCTCTCTCTCTCTCTCTCTCTCGCTCTCTCGCTCTCTAGCTGTCTCCCTACCTATCTCCGCATGTGCGACCATATTTGTGTGTGTGTTTATTCCACTGAACTAAAAGCTCATACATTGTGTGTGGTGATGGAAGCTCTCTTTTCCGGCATTGAAATAACATTGGTATTACCAGCTCTGTGTGTCCTCTGATCCTACTAATATACTTGTTCACATAGTGGCATGAAAACTGCAATAGTTATAAAAGAAAGTGAACTGGACGGGACAACATTCAGTGTTTGACCTATGTTGCTCGGTGCAATTTCACATTCTGACCTGGTTTACGTATGCGACAACATACACTTGTTGCTCCTGAAAGCACGCCATCACTGGACTAGTGATCGCTGCCTCTGCGGCTCTGAAAACAAGCGGGCTTTGGCTTTGTCATCCACTCTTCTTTCCTCGTGCGCTCCCATTTATCCGGGTGCGATCCTGCAATTAACCGGCCTGTCACGAGCAGCACCGATGAACTGATATCTGACAGGTCCGCTCGATAATTGACGTCCACCGTTTCCCTTCTATTCCGTAGCTCCGACAAAGTGTTGAAACCCCGGGAAAACACGGGAACTTTTATATCTTCTATACAAAGTAAGAGTGTTAGAAGTATGAAGTGTATTTGAAAGGCATTTTTATAAGTAGTGGATGTTTTAAGAACAATGGATAGTAATTATCTCTAGCAATAATGTATGGCACAAGTCAAACACTGGTGCCTTGAGAAAAAGGCATTTTGTTGATAGCGCCTTTTAGCTGTCCTCAAATCTTCTTCACTCTCCTTTTATTCTTCACCTTCTTTCGTCCTGACCCCTCCCATATCTCTCACTCTTTCTTACCCCCTCTTCCGTCCTACCTCCCTCACTCTCCCCCTCTCTCTCTCTCCCTCTCTCTCTCTCTCTCTCTCTTTCTCTCCCTCTGTCTATCTACTTACGTATCTCCGGGCTCGAAAGTATATTTATATTCTGCTGAACTAAAAGCTCACACCTTGTGTGATGTGACGAACGGTCTTTCATGCTGTCCTATCGTAAATAACATTTTACGTCATATATCAATTATACTGGCTAAGAGACGTCTACTACTCTCAGACATAGATTTTAATTTGAGAAAGAAATTTCTGAGAACGCGTTTTTGGAGCACAGTCATGTACGTTAGTGAAACGTGGACTGTGTGAAACCAGAAAAGGAGATAAACAAAGCATTTGAGATTTCTTGCTACAAACGAATAAAATTATCTGGGCTGATAAGGTAAGGAATGAGAAGGTTCTCCGCAGTATCAGCGAGGACATGAATATATGGAAAACACTGACAAGAAGAAGGATCACGATGATTGGACATCTGTTAAGACATCAGGGAATAGCTCTAATGGAACTAGAGTGAACTGTAGAGAGTAAGTAAAATCTATAGAAGATAGACATTGAAATAAATTCGACTAATAATGAAGGACGTTTTTTGTAATTGCTCTTCTGAGATGAAAATGCTGGCACAGGAGAGCAATTCCTGGGGGGTGCATCAAGCCAATCAAAAGACTGATGCCTCAAAGAAAAAGTCGATTGTACTCCATAATGTGTAATAGTCTTCCGTCTAACCAACCTTTATGTGCCTCGGTAACTACGAAATATCGTTGTATATGTATATACTATTGCTTTAGCCTCTTAATCTCTTCGACACAATTATTCTTTGCTGCTTTTAGATCTAGATGTTTTCGATCCAAAACATAATTCCCGAAAAGCATATTGTATTTCAGAAACGATCGCTAATTCTGTGTCATTGGATTTCCATCTTCTATGCATTTCCTAAATTGCTTAAAGTTTCTGAAGGATAATATTGGATGGTGGAAGCTGCACAGTCTTTCTACCAGGCAGCTACTCTTCATTTTAGGCGCGACTGTGACGGGTGTTCCTGAAGAAGACGAGAAGCTGCCTCGTTGAAATATTGAGCTGTTTCTACGGCACCCTTCAACAATGTGCCACAAAACTTGCACTACGTCCACAAAGCCACAAACAGTACATTCTCAGACTAGCACTTTATGAGAAGCTGATATAGTAATTACCGCGATATGGGTCAAAACTTTAGTGTGTTAAAGACACTAATGATATCCTTTGAACTTACTGGTGTTACTGAATCGTGAAACTACAAGCAGAATGTTAAACGGTAAAGCTGTCAGAAAGAGTTGGACGTTATTCTCGCTTCCCACGCCCGGATTCACGGCGAGGTCAGGGATTTTCTCTGCCTCGTGATGACTGGGTGTTGTGTGATGTCCTTAGGTTAGTTATGTTTAAGTAGTTCTAAGTTCTAGGGGACTGATGACCATAGATGTTAAGTCCCATAGTGCTCAGAGCTATTTGAACCATTAGAAAGAGTCGGACACAAAAGCTGTAAAAGAGACCACCAACATATTCGGAATTATAACGTGCTTGTCGTTTTCGATTGGTCTTGCGCGTATAAAATGTGAAGGTGTATAGCGGTCGGAATCTAGAGTGACCTAGTAACAGCCAACGGCTCCTGTCTTACTAGAACACATTAGGAACGCCTCCCACCAGATATCCCCTCTTTTACTGCATTTAGTTTATAGTTTACCATGAATTCAATGGTTATACCGGATTCTAACTAAAGTATGGGTCATCTAAGCCGTGAAATGAAGAAAGAATATTCTTAAGCTAACCCCGAGCATAGTAATTCTTACTCGGTACAATCTTATGGAGATGACGGCTTGCTTTTCAAACAATATTTGCACTTTACAGCCTTTTTTATACTACTGACTAAAATTGCATTCGGACTGAGGACAAGCTGATTTAAAAAGGTCCAAAAGAAACTAACACATTTATTCCCATAGTAGTGTATGTTTGACATATGAGTATGAAATTATTACTGAAGGGTAAGCACTATCATTCTGCACGAATTCGTTATCACAAAGAAGAATGATGGACAGAAGGATCAGCATGGGGGGGAGCTTCTGTGCGTTAACAGCTTGTGTTCTTGTACTGGATGGAATATTAGCCATGCAGGCGATAGACATGCTCTGTTGCAGGCGGTAAGAAAAATGGTTGAATGTGGATATCCATTAGCGGAATGTACGACCAAACAAGCACAGATTAAGATCGAGGTGCTTTGCCAAGGCCAGAGGTACGTTAAATAATGTTTCGATAAACAATAAGAGAATGATCCTCATTTGGATCCCACTTCGCCAACAGAGTCGAATAGTCACTTTCGGAAACTGAAAAAAAGGCGTCATGGCCACTAATTATATGTGTATTCACATGCAAACAAAGACTGAATAACTTAGAACGTTCTCTATTACCAAAAAGCCCTGATACTATCATGTTACACCGTGGTACAACGTCCCAGCAAACCCCACTTACAGTTACATTTTCATTTACTATCTCAGCCTGCATGTTGCCGCAGCACCATGTGTCCGCAAACTCGGAAGTCTTCCACCAGCCTTCAGCTAAGTCCAGCACATATCATCTCTACCACTCCCCATGTCTATTTGCCCATCGGCCTTCCTCAAAAATTCCTTCTCGCTAATGTCTTTTTGACACCTCTCTGACGAGTCCACAGTCACACACCACGGAGTGATGTACTAGCCCTATCAGAAAGCCTGACGAACAGAAACAAGTACTCGAACCTTTTCAAAGCTTTCACCAAGAGGTCAGAGGTGCCAGTGAAGCGTCTAAAATTCGGTGGTAAAGCTCGCCTCTTCATCCTCGTACGCCTCACAAGCAATGTATTCCACTAAAGGAATGTGGAACTGTTCATTCCAACCGTTTTTTCGTTCGCCCATCCTGCCATTATCCGGTGAAAGTGAGCGGACTCTGACTTCCTCCAGTAAGTCAGGCAATAAGTTAGTCCCCGCATGCTGCTAAACTTACATCATGTGATTTCATCATGGCAGTGAACAAGCACATATTAGAGGCGGGAGACCATAAAAGGCACTTAAAATAAAAATAAAACACAGGATTTCACAGAGCACTTCCTCTGGGCATCGGGGTTATTTAGTTGTATCAGAAACAGAAGGGAAAACCCTATGACATCAAGTCAAATTAATGACTTCTGGCTTAATGTGAGACGTACCACAATCAATAAACTGTTCTCATCACCCTGTTACCAAGAGAAAATTTCTTTAGGCAGTCATCGGTTTCGCAAATGGATTAGGGACAAGAAGATTTAGGCCTAGGAGACATTTAAGTATCGTCAAATAAGTAATAGCATTTGAGGGCACACTAGCTCCAAGCCAACAAAGTTATCATCTCAAATGATACAGATTATACCCTACTAAGAGCCTGTAACATAGCTGTGAGCATAATTTTGTTAGTATTATCACATATCGGCTCAGAAGCACAGTTTGTATAATACAGAATGGTGTGTCTGCCAAGATGCTTCAAATATCACATGAAGGGATGACCAGTAAAGACAACAACTGGCATACCTAGGAAGTATTACTGAAGGCAAAGACACGACTTTCTCCAAACATCGAGAGGCAATTCAACAAACAGTTTCAGGGGATTATCATACTAGTACTACTATACAGGGTGGGGCAATATTCTCGATCAACAAGATTACAATAGATAACTAGTACAGGTTAAGGTGAGTCCAATATTAATAACAAAGAGTGTAAATATGTGATACAAAATGAACTTATCATATGAAGATTGTTTCAACTCGTGTATAATGCCCTGTGCAAATTTATCTATCACCATAGCTGTAGTTAGATCGTGTCAAACAAATGTGGATAAACTATGATGTAGGAAGTGTAAAACAAAGATAAAATTAGCACATACAAATTATCTGAAATAATACTGTCAATTATAATGCCTAAAATATGTAACGATATATATAGTGAGTCAAACTACGTCGAAATAAGTATGAGTAAATCGTAGTCTATATAGTGCAAGAATAAAACTGGAAATTAATATTCAGTAATCCAGATGTTCATTACTACTTAAATATTCGAAGTTTACCTTGATTACACATTCCACACCATCTTCCATATGGCTACATCTAACCACGCTAGCATTAAAGGTCAGAAAGTACCCACAACAGCTGCAAATTGTGTAAACTCGCTACTACCCACGACTGAAATTGATTTCTTTTTCTTATTACTGTTGTAAGTTCAATGAAGTTCGTCCAAGACGTAAGAGTGTTGCTTGTCGTAAATTACTGTGGCGTGAAGACAACTCATTTCGCTGTACCAAAGAGTAAATGATATTAGTGGCAGATGTAATCTATTCTAAAAGCAACTGAACTGTTCTTATGCACTAGAATTTGACATTGGCAGTTGAATTAAATTTCCACATTGCAAATTGTACTCAACATAACAAGACTCTAAGTGACTAACTCTCCAATGTGCACAAGCACAAAAATTAGAATGGCTCAGATATTACGCTTCCCACTGACCAAAGAGACTGAATAACACCTGTTAACTGATACATACTTAGAACTTCGTTGACGTGCTGAAGACTGTCAACGCTTGACGTCCAGGCGGACGTGTTGTACCAGCAATGTCCTGCAATGCATCAGTTGTCTGTTCAGATACAAGTTACGTAAGCCTAAACCTTTCTCAGTTCAGTCTAGGTGGGTTATCCCTTTCCACTCTGGCCCACACAATCGTGCGGTTTCGGTTATAAATTTCTCGTGGTTCAGCTACATCAAGTTTCTGCGTCACTCCAGACTGCAGCGATGGTGAGGGCTCCCGCCTTCCGTTTGGCAGCTGTTTTATTTCATATTGTGACCACCAGAGCGCAACAGATTATTTAAAACTTCAACGACAAGATAAAGCCATGCGTTACCAACATAAATACATTATATTTGCCTACATTTCTTTAGTTTAAGGAAATTTCTGAATCATTTTAGACTGAGAATGTTTCACTTAAGGTGTTTATGGTGTCCAGACACTTCCATGAAATGCTATTTGCATTTTATACGTGTTTGAATTTTGAGTAGGACGATAATGCTGGCGACTTCTTGAACAAACTATGACTATGCGAATTTTTTCTGAATTTTTACCTGATTCTACACGTAATATTGTATGGTGATTGGTACATATCAGATAACCTTTTAAGAAATTTTCTCTCAAGGTGGAAAGGGATACAAGCTTTGGCAGCTGACAAATTTATGGCACTAGTCAAGCAGGTGGGCTCCATGAAAGTAGTTCCAGCCCATTGACAACCAAAGTCCTTTGGGAGGCAGCATTCCCGCGTTTGTTGAGAGACGACAACTGGCGTGGAAGTCAACTGGTTCCTCTGAAGAGTGCTCACTGATTCGGCCCAAAAGAAGTGGTGGGGGTGGCTTTGCAGCAACATGGGCGACTCCGGAGTTTAATACAGCTGAAGGTTAGCAGGTGTGCTGGCAGAGCGCGTTCACCTCAACATGCACCTTTGCTGCTAGTGGAGGGGTGAGGGGGGGGGGGGGGGGGCGGGGGTCAGCTTCCACCCTCCTCAAGGCCACAGTCCCCTGTACCTCACCAACACGACGTGAACATGGTTAAGACAGAATGTAGCATTCATTACTCTAACTGTCTCTATTATCAACAGTACTTCCAAGCACCTCATGAATTACATTTTACAATCGGTATAAGAGCTTTAGAGACTTAAGGTCAAATAAGGCAGAAATGATTGATAACATTCCATCAGAATTTGTAAAATCATTGGGGGAAGTTGCAACAAAACGACTATTCACATTGGTGTGTGGAATGTATCAGTCGGGCGACATACCATCTGACTTTCGGAAAAGCATCATCCACACAGTCCCGAAGACGACAACAGCTGACAAGTGCGATAATTATTGCACAATGACATTAACAGACAGCTCATGCATCCAAGTTGCTTACGAGAATAATATACAGAAGAATGGAAAAGAAAAGTGAGGGTGCGGTAGATGACGATCAATTTGGCTTTAGGAAAAGTAAAGGCACGAGAGAGACAATTCTGACGTTGCTGTTAATAATGGATGCAAGACTAAAGAAAAATCAAGACACGTTCTAGTATATTTCGACCTGCAAAAAGCGTTCTACAGTGTAAAATGGTGCAAGATTTGTGAAATTCTGAAAAAACTAGGGGTAGGCTATAGGGAGAGATGGGTCATATACAATATGTATAACAGCCAAGAGGGAAAAATAAGAGTGGACGACCAAGAACCAAGTGGTCGTGTTAAAAGGGGTGTAAGGAGCCTTTCGCCACTGTTGTTCAAAGGAATGATGGAAATAAAAGAAAGGTTCAGGAGTGGAACTAAATTTCAAGGTGAAATTATACCATTCATACGATTCGCCGATGACATTGCTATCCTGAGTGAAAGTGAAGAAGAATTACATGATCTGCTGAACGGAATGAACAGTTTAATGAGTACACAGTATGGATTGAGAGTAAATCGAAAAAAAGACCAAGGTAATGAGAAGTAGTAGAAATGATAATAGTGAGAAAGTTAACACCAGGATTGATAGTCACGAAGTAGACGAAGTGAAGGAATTCTGCTACCTAGGCAGCAAAATAACCAATGACAGACGGAGCAAAAAAGACATCAAAAACAGACTAGCAGTGGTAAAAAGGGCATTCCTGGCCAAGGGAAGTCTACTAATATGAAATATCGGCCTTAATTTCAGGAAGACATTTCTGAGAATGTACGTCTGGAACACAGCATTGTATGGTAGTGAAACATGGACTGTGGGAAAAACGGAACAGAAGGGAATCGAAGCATTTGAGATGTGGTGCTATAGACGAATGTTGAAAATTAGGTGAACTGATAAGGTAAGGAATGAGAAGGTTCTACGCAGAATCGGAGAGGAAAGGTATATGTGGAAAATACTGATAAGGAGAAGGGACAGGGTGATAGGACATCTGTTAAGACACAAGGGATTGACTTCCATTGTGCTAGAGGGAGCTGTAGAGGAAGACAGAGATTGGAATACATTCAGGAATTAATTGAGGATGTAGGTTGCAAGTGCTACTCTGAGGTGAAGAGCTCAGCACAGGAGAGGAATTCATGGCGGGCCGCATCAAACCAGTCAGAAGACTGATGACAAAAAAAAGAGTGACAAAAATAAACACTTATTCTTCTAAGAGAAATTCTTATAATGCAATAAAATGTTAAAAACAAAGTAGTAAGTACAAAACGGCAAAGTATGCTTTACAATATTTGTTGCCTCTTCATTTAAATAACGAAAGTTGTGACAAATACACTGCTAATCAAGCTGTGTGCGTGTGTGATTTTCATTGATTTTTTTTATACACAACATTTTCTTATGGGTGTGTGTGTCAACAAGGGTTTAGTCCATTAGTAGTGTTATTGGAGACAGTGTTACATCAGTCTATTGTCTTACTAGCACGCCATTATTGGGCAATAAATTTGTGCTTGTCTCCAATCAATGCGGTAACACATGCTATGCTATCCACAACCTACTAGTCCCGTCACATTATGATTAAACTACCTTCTCATTCGTGAAATAAGAGTCTAGTCCAACTGGATAATCCTTAAATCGTGCTCCCAAAAAAGCAAATATAACTAATGTGGGAACACACATATCACTGTATACCACCACCACCAATTCTTGTTGTCTTCATACCTTCGATCATCGGTACTCATCTCATCCTCTTGGTTATCGTTTTGACTTCCACTAGACCTGCAAAATTTGTTATTTGTCAACGAATACAGCTGCGTGGAGAACATTAAACAAAACTAGCATCAGTACAGAAATACTTAAGATCTAACAACATAGCATGGCACAGTCTTCTTATTCCATTGCTAATGTGAGGGTTGAGACATACCTGTTTCCATCATTTTGGTACTATATTTCGTTCCAGCTAGTACGTTAATGATAATCTTTTATCTTTGTCATGGTCTCAGCACATTCGTTCAGTCGGGGATTGGCGACCGGTTTGAGGTACTTTACATCGACATAGTTATCTATTAACTCACAATTGCTTTCGTAGTTGAGCCTGTCACAGATTCGCTACAACATTTTCTTTCCCAAATATGTGATCAGAAATTCTTGTAGCAATAACACTCACGCTTCATTCATCCAAGTGACAACTTCGCAGACATCAGAACTGTAATGGTTCAAATGGTTCACATGGCTCTGAGCACTATGGGACTCAACTGCTGTGGTCATCAGTCCCCTAGAACTTAGAACTACTTAAACCTAGCTAACCTAAGGACATCATACACATCCATGCCCGAGGCAGGATTCGAACCTGCGACAGTAGCAGTGGCACGGTTCCGGACTGCGCGCCTAGAACCGCGAGACCACCGCGGCCGGCTCAGAACTCTAATGCATGGTGGTCAGTACACACCTCTGTTATTCTTCCAAACAAGAAATAGCGGAAATGGGAAACCCCGCTCAATCGATAAAACTTCTAACTTTGTCACCGATTAGTCTGATGTTGCTTTGTTCAACATTCTGTGGCAAATGCGGCTGTCTTATTCACAACGTGTTAATCCTGTACTTCCTCGTATAGTAGATACACACTAGAGTTAACCCATGAGTGGTACGACAAAAATCTTTACCTAACCTCCTCTCTTCCCGCGTGTCGTTTTACATAACAAACGAAAGTGGTGACTTTTGTCTGCGTAAAGAACCCATGCAACGCCGCATAGACATGCACCAATACTTTGATCACCTTCGTAAATGCGTCTTTACCTACTGCCACAATTTTGAGCGATCTTTGTCGTCTATTACGTGTAACAGAAATATTAGATGGATAAACATATTTTTCCACAAGTGGAACTGAAGAAGTTAAGTCCTGTGGGCTAGAATGAGTGCCTGCAAGACATCCTTCTTTAGCTATTACAACTCGCTTTGTGCCTTTTCACTCCACTTTCATGTAGTAACCTCTCCCGTGAGGCGGCGAATCTGCGGTGTCTCCATATAATTTGTAATGAAACTTTTGTAAAAATTTATTAAGTCGATATACTCCCGGGCTTGTTTTTATGATCTCTGAGCTCGACAGTCTCTTAAGGAAAATAGCTTGTCGGGGTCTCGTCTGATCCCTACGGGGATGATGACATTCCCCATAAATTTCGCTTCAGACTAACGTTTTTAGATGGATTTACAGTAATCCCACGCTTTTGGAGTACTACCAGCAATTGCTACAAAGTCTGACAATGTGATTCCCACGACTTCTACGGATAAGCACGTCACCCACATAAACAGGCATCTTCTGTGCTGACTATTGGCCCATCGACGGAACTGTGAGATTTTTGGTTGCACTGGTGTCGCCACCTGTAAGCCGTGATGAGGATGCGTGAACTTGGAATCAGGCAATCGGTGATGTGCCGAGAACGAGTTAGTTCGCAAGAACGTCTAGTGCGGGTCGTGATTTGCTGAACCGGTAACAGTAAAGATGTGTTGTACTCCGTCCGGTATATGGTCCGGTGACCTAGGCACAACTATGTTGGATTTCGTAGTTACTATTGAC
Organism: Schistocerca gregaria; assembly: GCF_023897955.1. Taxonomy (NCBI): domain Eukaryota; kingdom Metazoa; phylum Arthropoda; class Insecta; order Orthoptera; family Acrididae; genus Schistocerca; species Schistocerca gregaria. The sequence continues at coordinate 712,619,977 of NC_064922.1, forward strand.
ACATGTGCAAACGACCACCCAGTGATAGTAGATTCACTGACAGGTAAAACTCCTCGAGGGGAGTTATATTCGTAAACAGTCTACAGCAGTACCAGGAACTGCAAAATTAACGTTCCGTTTCTTCCATATTTAGCGTTGTCCAGTGCTGTCCGCCCACTTAGTAACTGCAATAAAGGCGTCTGAGCCGTGTGTCTATTGCGACTGTTGTTGCAAATGATTCTAATTCGGTGCTCACAGGCAGCGCCTCCATTTAATCGCTGTGCAGTTTGTGTAATTAATAGTCATTGGCATTTGTATTTTGCATACATTGTTGTAAGTGCAAGTGACATTACGTACAAATGGCAGAGACTAGTATATGATACGTTTATCTAAGTGAGCTAAGTTTCAGTGAATTTACGTGCGAGTACTATTCAAGCGCTTGTGTAATACGGTTGCCTAGTGGTTCTTAAAATTGTCACCAGATCCAAAAATTAGATCAAAGGGCAGTTCCTTAACCAAGGCTAAAGACAGATGCCAGGAAAAATCGCCGACCGATGTACTCCCCCGGACCCATCCATGCAGAGGCAACACCTGGCCATTGGCCACTCGACATCTCTGCACCGGCGGAGGGATAGACCGAAGTTTCGTGAGATGTTCAAATTCCAAAAACCACTAGAAGCTCAATAATGAAAAGGAACTACCAGGATCCAAAACAGCACAAACCAGCTTGCCACCTACCCGAAAACAAACGTAAAGGGGATGGTGAGGGAGCGACCACCCTAGTGCGCCAATGTCTGAAAGCTCGAACCCAGAGTTCGTCTCCCAACCCAGCGTCATCTGCTGACTCTGGGTGCACGAGGCTGAACACAAGAGAACACCGAATGAGCCGTACTGCCGCACCTGAAACGACGCCGGGGTTCCCTTTGATAACTTCAGCGGATGTAGATACTTCGGAATCAGCGCCGACCTCCAGACCCTTAACATCGTGACGTACATGGTTCTCAAGTGGTAATGCTGATGCAACTACGACCACGTCACGAAACTCTTCCCAGGTTGAAGGCTGCTTACGGAAGACAAAAAGTGACTTATCCGTCACACACATTCCCATAAGAATGATAGAGACCAAATCTTGTTCAGGTAAATCAATTAGCAAAGCCAAAGAGGCTGTCTGATGCAACTGTTCGTCACCCCACTGCAGTTTCCAAATGTAACGACACTGAAGCTCCTTACGAAATCCGGTGGTCAACCTTTGCCTAATTACGAGCTCCCTTAATTTCTGCAAGGAAAACCCTTCCGCCATGGCTCGCGATAGGCGGTTCTGCACCCCGCCTCTAGCTAACGGGTACAGCAACGACAAAATTACTTGGTGCGGAGCACGAAAGGCGGCTGCATGTTATTCTAGGCGAACCAATACTCGCAATAATTTTTCCACCTGCTCGAGTTGCTCTACAACCAGTTCAGTAATATCTCGGAATAAACAGGCCAGAGGATTAGGCAACTTGGCAAACACAGCATCTAACTTGTCAGAGGATGTAACAGTACCACCCCCGTGCTGGCTCTCACGCTGTCCCTGACATCGCAAGTCCCCATCTTCAACCTTCCTCCCATCCAACTCCAAACACGTAGCCCGTCGGGGTGGCTGAGCCGTTCTAGGCGCTAAAGTCTGGAACCGCGAAAACCGCTACGGTCGCAGGTTCGAATCCTGCCTCGGTCATGGATGTATGTGATGTCCTTAGGTGAGTTAGGTTTAAGTAGTTCTAAGTTCTAGGGGACTGATGACCTAAGATGTCAAGTCCCATAGCGCTCAGAGCCATTTGAACCAAACACCTAAGCTTTAACTGTAATGCGCTCACCAAAGTTCTCAACTCAATGGTTAAGTTTTTTTCTTTTTCTTATGATCTTCCAAATTTAACGGGCTTAAATCCGCTATCCAATTACTTAAATGTATTAACTGTGCCCGCACCCTATCCAGCTGACTATCACTAAGTTGGGTTCCTTCCAAAACACACATAATGTCCTCAAGGCTTTTAACAGCCTCAAACAAAAATTCAATTGCCCGTCCTGTCTCACCCACCACGACCAGCGTGGCGTCAACCGGCTGAAGAACGGCAGCGCGCAGACGGGTTGCCAATTCTGGAACACTGCCCTCAATCGGTTGGCGCCTTATTGCCAACTCGTAAACAAGGTGGTCCTTTCTCAGTAGGCCGATCTCCAGACACTGTATAACTGCCATGACGATGCACAAGCGCAACCATGCTGCGCTACCAGGGAGACTCCCTGCTAAACCAGTAGGACAGGACCGATAGTTTAAGTTGTGGAAAGGGGCCAGAATAAGCGGCTTTCAGTTCCACTCGAACAGACAACCTTTTATTTGATCTAACATTCGACGAGACAAAAAAATAAAAAATAAACAGCTTTAGTTTTGGAGCTTAATTAGCTGCTGAATTCGCCGTACAATTTCATTCCTTAAGGGCAAGACCACTTTAATTTAAAAACGGCTGAAAGCCAATAACCTACAGCTCTACCAAAATCAGAAATTTAAAACAATTCCTTGTGTTAAGACAATTCCTTAATCAGGCTCAAGGCCCAAAGAATCTAACACTTTAAAAGCAAAAAAATTCAAAATCGGCTGAAGGCCCAACACTTAAGATTCAATAACATAAATTTTAAAAATGCCAAAGGCTTTACATAAAATAGTTCTTAAATTAGGCTGAAAGCCCAAACCACTTAACAACAAACTTAATCTAAAAATTGGCTAGAAGCCGTACAAGTACAAACAACAAGAACAAACAAGAAAGGGCACTACACCCAAGGGTGCTCAGAAGTTCCGAGGGTCGGCCTGGAATTCAAACTCTAACGCTCGCTTAGGTGAGACAGGCAGTCGACCAAACCACTGTCGATCCAAAGACAACCCAACCGACAGACAGTCAACGGACCCACCGACAAGATAACCTCCGCTTCACCCGACCGGCACACAACAGAGAGTTCAATGGAACAATGTAGAAGATATTGGTGTCCTCAACCAATTATCCATTGAGCTGTCAAACTACACACTGTGCTGGACAGCGACAACATGTTGAGGAAAATACACTGTCTGAATTTACGTCAACGACGTGGGCAGGTAACCGGAACGTTATCTGCCACTAGGCAGAAGATACCGCTGGTGCACTTCAATTCAAATAACCAGGTACAGTTAAACTCCACCGGAGGGTGGCTAAAATTTGCCAACTTGAAAACAAATGTTGTTGCCCGCAGAAATATCTCAGCAGCCAACAACGAACTCCAAACGACACAATGTGAACAGTCGTGAGTTGCTGCTAGATTAAGTCAAAACTCAACTTTCAAGTCCAGGATCGATGAGCCACGAACCTCGTAGCAATGGGAACAGCACCATGCACTCTGACACCGCATGGAGGCCGCCAGCAGATCCGGCAAAACCATGCGCCACAGAGATTTCCTCGCTGCTCCACGCCAACCGAACAACTGCCCACACACAGCCCAGCCGGCAGCTATAAGCGCAAGGCCAAAGACAGTCCAAGGTGCGAATAGCGAAACACACTGCTGCTGCCACCATCGAAAAAAGAGAGGATACAAGCCTAATCCCAATAACCTTGGGAGACTAAGAACAGAATAGCAACCAAGGTTTCATCCAACGCATAGGATGACCAGCCACGGCTCAACTCTTTATGTCTTCAAACTCATCAACAGATTCTTTTGAAGCATTGCTGTCGTATATTGTTGGACTCTGAATTCACCCCAGTTTTTCCGCAAAATCACTGAGGTCAGGAGCTTTGCGACGTCTTTTTTCTTTGCCTGAACGTTACAGAACTCTCACCTTCCTGCGTGTCCTGTGATTCCTCATCACATACGGCTAACTCCAGAAATTCATTCTAAGCTTCGCGGTGTCTCCTATGAATTTCTTCCCCATGTTTCTTTAAAACGATGCAGAGACTGCATCTCTGCCATGTATCCTAATTGTAACAGACAGGTCCTGTCAGAATACTTTCCTCATGTACAGATAACCGTTCAAATGCAGCCTTGAAAACTTCATCCTCGCGAGATACTTTACACAAACACATCAAAAAAAGTTTTGCATTACCTGGTTCACAGAACTCATGAAGGCAGACGTTGGCTGTGGATGTTGTACCATAGACACAGTCCCTCTGACTGTTCAGAGATGTCCCTAAACACGCCCAAAGATGTAAACAACTATACATGAGCAGCGCCTATTAGACGGGAGGAGTCCAACAGCCGCTCAGTTCCAGTCATTCCACCGGGAAGGAGGCACACAGCACGTGTTGTCTATAGTTCAACTATGCCTAGACGGTCAATAACGCTGTTCGATCGCGTCCGCATCTTTACTTTGTACCAGGAAGGGCTCTCATCAAGGGATGTGTCCAGGCATTTCGGAGTGAACCAAAGCCATGTTATTAAGACTGGGAGGAGATATGGAGAGACAGGAACTGTCGATAACATGCCTCGCTCAGGCCGCCCAAGGGCTAGTACTGAAGAAGATGATAGATACCTACAGATTATGGCTCAACGAATCCCTGACAGCAATGCCACCATGTTGAATAACGCTTTTCGCGCAGCCACAGTACGTCGTGGTACGACACAAACTGTGTGAAATAGGCTGCATGAACCGTAACTTCACTCCCGACGCCCATGGCGAGGTCAGTCTTTGCAACTATGACATCATGCAGCGCGGTATAAATGGGCCCAAGAACATACCGAATGGACCGCTCAGGATTGGCATAAAGTTCACTTCACCGATGAGTGTCGCATATGCCTTCAACCAGACAATCGTCGGAGACGCGTTTGGAGGCACCCCGGTCAGGTTGAACGCCTTAAACACACTGTCTAGTGAGTGCAGCAAGGTGGAGGTTCCCTGCTGTTTTGGGATGGCTTTTTGTGTGGCCGATGTACGCCACTAGTGGTCATGGAAGACACCGTAAAGGCTGTGCGTACGTGAATGCCATCTTCTGACCGATAGTGCAATCATATCGGCAGCATATTGTCGAGGCATTCGTCTATATGGACGACAATTCGCGCCCCCATCGTGTACATCTTGTGTATGACTTCCTTCAGGATAAGAGCTTCGCTCGACTAGAGCAGCCAGCATGTTCTCCAGAACAGGAACCCTATCGAACATGCCTGGAATAGATTGAAAAGTGCTGTTTATGGACGACGCGACCTACAAACCACCTTGAGGGATCTCTGCCGAATCGCAGTTGAGGAGTGGGACAATCTGGACCAACAGTGCCTTGATGAACTTGTGGATAGTATGCCACGACGAATACAGGTAGGCATCAATGCAAGAGGAGGTGCTACTGGGTATTAGAGGTGCCGATGTCTACAGCAATCTGGACCACCACCTCTGAAGGTTTTGCTGTATGGTGGTGCAACATGCAATGTGTGGTTTTAATGTACCATAAAAAGGTTGGAAATGATGTTTATGTAGATCTCTATCCCAATTTTCTGTACAGTTTCCGGAATTCCCGAAACCAAGGTGATGCAAAATTTTTTTTTTTTTTTATATGTGTGTATTTCATTATCACTTTGGTCTAAAGGCTGCTCATGTCTCGACACTTCCTGACAGACTTTGCGTAGCATTTCCGTTCGTTCCTTATTGACTTCCTCCAGTAATGCTTGTGTAACGGTCGGATCAACTGTAACGATTTCCTCGCAGGTTCCTCCATTATCGCCGATGGCTCAAATTCGGTCTTCGAGATTTTCTGCCACTTTCGCATTGTTTTTCATCATTTTCTCACACCACTACTTTATCGTGACTAATCCAGATTTAACGCTCTGCAACTGCTCTTGGAGTTACTACTAGTCCCCTGTTCTTCTCTTGTTTCGGATGTACCCTCTTTTTTTTTGAATTTTTCTTCACTTCTTTATAAGTATCCTCTCTTCACATTTTTATATCCCACGGCAGAGATTGCAGCCTATTAAACTCTAGCACTGGCGCTGGAATTTACCCTGTGACTGACCTCGCCCCATCCTCTGCTACTCGAAGAACTGAGCTGTAACCTGTGGCCGGACTGGGGAGGTGAACAGCTTCCGAAACCTACGTCTATTCATTCCTCGTTTCCACCGTGTCTTATACCCTCGGGCATTCTCTGTCGCTACAAGCTTGCGCAAATTCATTAGACAGGCTTCAGCCGCACCTGCACTGACAGAACTCTGGCCCAACACCATGGTTTGAAGACTTCAGCCTCTTCCGAAACTGTGCAAGCAGAGCTTTTTGATCGCTAACTCGTTGCAACGTTCATGGCAACACTTAATACTTTTTAGGCTAATAGACGATTTAGCTTCCTAAACACCCACTGTTATGAATTTTACTATGTAATCGTAATCAGTGTGCCACTGGATCACAGATTGCGTAAGCAAATACGAACACTGGACAAAAAAGAAAACAAACATCACAAACAATGCCGCATATTCACCAGCGCTGTAATACGACACAGAATGACACAGACTAGGCATAACAGAATTTCCTTACGCCTACTGGAAAGAAAAACATTCATTTCATTAGTAAACTAAATCCAAATTATTCTACTTTTCTTGTCTTGAGGGCGGAAATCAGAAATTGTCACGAAACACTATCTTGTCTGGGTCGCCTTCAATGTAAGGAGCTTGTCGTTTTTGATAACTCTTGGTTGCATAAAATTTTGAGTATATACGAGGCGGAATCGGTAGTGACTTCTGGCCTAGTAACAGGCAGCGGATTCTGCCCTACTAGAACATATTATAAACGTCTCCCACCAGATATCCCCTCTTTTACTGTGCTTAGTTGATCGTCTACCATAAGTGCAATTGCTATGCTAGGTTCTACCTAAAGTATGAAGCACCAAAGTCCAGAAATGAAGAGAAAATTTTTTCAAACTGACCCTGCGCAAGATTACGCTGATTTGGTACAGCGCTATGGAGACGATGGGTTCGTTTTCAAATGGTATTTGCACCTTACAGAATTTGTTAATACTACTATGATTGTATTGGGCCAGCACTGAAGGTGATTTAAAAAGGTCCGCAACAAACTGTTATTGGCATTGTTTTGGATATTTGATATGAAATTTGAGTACAAAATTATGGTGGATTGCTAACCACTATTGTCCTGTAGGAATTCTTTATCAGAAATAAGTATAATCCACAAATGGATCAGCAAATGGGGCCTTTGTACATTAAGGGAATGATTTCAAATATTGGATGTGTCATTAGGCTTGCTGACACTAGACATTCTCTATTAAACACGATAATGAACATCGCTGAATGTGCAAAAACATTAGCAAAAGTCCGATTAAACAATCTCAATTTAAGATCGCAGTGGTGCAGCTAAGGTGAAGTACAATACCGTTAGCTAAAGCTTTGTCAGACAGTAACAGAATGAACAACTGTTGGACCCTGCTTTTGTAACAGAGCGGCACGGTCGCTTTTGAAACTGAAAGTATGGTGTCATGTTGACTAACTATGTGTGTATTCACACGTAAACAGAGATTGAGCAACATAGAATTTTCTATATTCCTGAAAGCACTGATTCTATCAAGTTACACTGTGGCCTACCCTCTAGCGAACCCGACTTACTATTATATACCATCGCAGATTGCAGATAGCAGCAGCTCTGCGTGGCTGCAGCCTCTGAAGTCTTCCACTAGCGTTCACCTACGTCCAGCCTATCTCATCTCCATCTCTCCTCGTCTCTATCCGCCCTTCGGGCTTCTGTCAAACGAGACTGCTCGCCCATGATATTGAATATCTCTCTGACCAACCCACTGCCATGCTCGTCCTCGTGACGGACTATCCCAATCAGAAACCGCGAGACAGCACATGGGAATACACTGTATTCCTTCTCGACGCTTTCAGCAAGAGATCCCTGGAGCCAGTCAAACGAATCGCTCAAAATCCTCCGCTACATCGCTTCTTCATCCTCGAAAAGCTAACGGACTCTGTTCCTATCTCCCTCCAACAAGACAGAGAAGAATTTCGTCCCAACATCCAGCTAATCTTATGTGTGTTCATGGATGGCAGTGAACAAGCGCAGGGAGTCGTGTCGCGAATCGACCTATTGCGCCATGCTTTCGTGGGCGTTTATCTTTGGTTAGAGGGCGTCTACGAGCGGCATCTAAGAGGTCTCTGGTGGGCTCCTCTCTCCAGTCCGCGGAGAAGGCAGGTGTGGCCTAGCAGAAATGCTCTCGGGGTATTTGGGCCACCTGGAAGTACATGGATTACGGCTGTGCTTTTGGCGAAGAGCGTTCGGGACGCGCACCGCAGTAGATGGTGGTATAGCTCCCCACGGCTGCCTTAAGACTGGTGCTGCAAAACGCCGTCTTTGTAAGGGCTCTACTCTACGTGCTGCCAGGGACTGCAAGCGGCATGTTTACTTTTTCTCCTTTAATAACCGTTGACAAGCTTTCGAAGTGATTGCTTACATTTAGCAGTGCTGTTTTAACTGCCTTTCTGGCATGTTATACCAACCAAGTGTCTTGCACTGAGTGGGCCTCTGAGAGAATCTCATACTCGCTAATTATCATCTTGCTATTTAAACCACTCAGTTTGTTCGACATGGTTTAGTCTTGCTTGATTCTACTTACATCCTTGAGTTTTATTGCGTTGATCCGTTACTGAAAGAAGAGAATAAGGTCATATGACCAACACTAAATTTTACTCTTGTGGTCAGCGTAAGGCTTTGCTCCATAAGCTCTTAATGAGATTGTTTTCTTAAGCCTGATAATGTGGAATTTGCAACCAAAAACTTTCTAACTCTTCCGAATGCAGCACATTTACGTTAGCATATTATAATTCTACGTTATGTCACCTGGTACCAGGAATCTTTACTCGTTCTTTCTTATACACACATTAAAAAAGTTTTGCATTACCTCGGTTCCGAGAGTTTCGGAACCTATACAGAAAATTTGAGTGGAGATCAACATAAAGATCATTTCCGCCCATTTTATTGCCTGTATTCGTCGTGGCATACTACCCACAACTTCATCAAGGTGCTGTTGGTCCAGATTGTCCCACTTCTCAACGGCGGTTCGGCGTAGATCCCTCAGAATAGTTGATACGTCACGTCGTCCATAAACAGCCCTTTTCAGTCTATCCCAGGCATATTCGATAGGGTTCATGTCTGGAGAACATGCTGGCCATTCTAGCCGAGCGATGTCGTTATCGTGAAAGAAGTCATTCACAATACGAATGCCTCGACAATATGCTCCACTATCGGTCGGCGAATGGCATTAGCGTATAGTGCAGCCGTTACGGTGCCTTCCATGACCACCAGCGGCGTATGTCGGCTCCACATAATGCCACCCCAGAACATCAGGGAACCTCCAGCTTGCTTCACTCGCTGGGCAGTGTGTTTAAGGCGTTCAACCTGACCGGGTTGCCTCGAAACACGTCTTCGACGATTGTCTGAAGGCATATGCGACATTCATCGGTGAAGAGAACGTGATGCCAATCCTGAGCTGTCCATTCGGCATGTTCTTGGGCCAACCGGTACCGCGCTGCATGGTGTCGTGGTTGCAAAGATGGACCTCGCCATGGACGTCGGGAGGGAAGTTGCTCGTCATGCAACCTATTTCGCACAGTTCGTGTCGTAAGACGACGTCCTCTGACTGCACGAAAAGCATTATTCAACATGTAGGTGTTGCTTTCATGGTTCCTCCAAGCCATAATCCTAGGTAGCGATCATCCACTGCAGTAGTAGCCCCTGTGCGGCCTGAGCGAGGCATGTCATCGACCGTTCCCTTATAGAGAGCCTTTCCTGGCACGAAGTGACAATACGGACGCGATCGAACAGCGGTATTGACAGTCTAGGCATGGCTCAACTACAGACAAAACGAGCCGTATACCTCCTTCCTGCTGGAATGACTGGAACTGATCGGCTAATAGACGCTGCTCATGCATGGTTGTTTACATCTTTGGGCAGATTTATGGACATCTCTGAACAGTCATAGGAACTGTATATGTGATACAATATCCACAGTCAACGTCTACCTTTGGGAGTTCTGGGAACCGAGGTGAAGGAAAACTTATTAAATATTTTCTCTGGCGCGTCATGATTATTGATTTTGAGGTAGAAATTTTAAAGTTGTATTCTTTACAACTCTTTTGTAGTAAATAAATAGCTCTTTTAAGATTATCTTCATTATTTTGCATAATCACTAAGTCATCAGCAAATGCTAGCACATTTAAAGTTGTTCTCCCTAATTTAATGCCACATGGTGTCTGACCCTGCCAGCTGTGTAGGATAACGTCTGTGTAAATATTCGAAAGCGTGGGTGATAATATACACGTTTGTCTACTCCCTGGTTAAAACTGTATTTTCCCCGCGGCAGTTAGATAAACTGAATCTGAAACGGATGCTATTATATAAACTTTTTATACACATTCCCATGTGTTGAGGGTAGCTCCGTTTAGCCATTATATCCCAATGTTCGTGCCTGTATACCCTGTCAAAGGCCCTCTCTAAGTCTATAAATGCCAATTCTCTCTGTTAGCTGTTTCGTAATAAATACATTGTAAATACAAGCTCTCCCTTTTCGAAAACCATTCTGTTCTTTTTGCAATAGTCAATCTACTGTTGGCTTCAATTGGTTATTTAATGTATCAGCGTACAGTTTATAGGTTAAATTAAATGTACTTATTCCTCTGTGGTTTATGGATTTATGTCTGTCCCCTTTCTAAAATATAGAAGAGATAGTAGCCGTTATCATCCGTCAGGGATCCTCATTGTACGCGAGCAGGTATTAAATAGATGAGGAAGGCGGCGTTTGAGTGAGCGTCCTCCATTCGTTATAAGCACTGCATTTATGCCCTGTGGTCAAAGTAAATTTTTATTCTCTCGTTTTTTAATTACTCCCTGTAACTCTCTTAAAGTAAGTTACTTAATATTTTAATTAATTTTCCTGTTCCACCTTAAGGATTGCTAGAAATACATATCTGAGGGTTAAACTGAATTCTTTTATGATGTACAGTCAATTCATCACGTGTCGTAAGTTTATTTGAGCTTTGTCTCTAACTAGCGTATTCCAGTTATTTAATAATTTATAGGAAAAATCTTGTCTCCCGTGTATATCGTGTTCCACATCACTCACGAATTTTTCACAACTGTCTCGTTGTGCTTTTCTTGTCATAGATTATGCAGTATGTCTAGCGGCTATATAATCTTGTCTAGTACGATCTCTTTTTAGCTACACGTATATTTCGTACGCTATTTGCTTATTCCTGAGGGATTTTCTATTTCCTCAGTCCATATTCTCAATCCTTTCTTTCGTTTCCCGGTGGTTTGTTCGCCCAATACTTTGTCTGTTGCTCTTTTTTTGCAGTCTTTTTCCCTTGTCAGTTTTCATTAATATCCTTTCTTTCATTTGCCACCAAATATGTGTTTAATCTTTGCTGATAGAGTTCTGCTGTTAATTTTCCATTCAACAGTTTGATTATATAATGTTTTCATTTTATTTTCTGGTACTAATTTTGTTTTTTAGTTTTTGATCATCTACGTCTTAGAAGTATTTTCGCCAATAGCAGATAATGGTTATTGTGTATAGCTAGCACTCTGCATACAGTTACATTATTCACTAGAGATATTCCTTTTCCATTAGCTACCACATATTCTATGATTTATCTAGAACCTCTATCGCCCCAGGCGTGCTAATGAATATCTCTATGCCTATAGAATGTATTAATTACCTCCAAGGTATTAAACGTGTAAACTTCTGCCTTCTTTTCGTCATTAGTGTTAATCCTGGCTTCACCGAACTTTCCTACAAGATCCTTAATAGTAACATTCCCATCTCGGTAATCCTGTCTTCAGAGTGGTATAGTACGTCTGTTTTATGAATCTCTCTGATGACAAAACGTAACCTCTTGTAGAGTTTATCCATTTCTTCTATTAGACTATAAGCCCTAATACTGTCACAGATCGTCTGTGTATTTTAAAATGAACTGACTTACGTCTCCTACTGTAAAAGATGTTCATTGCTGTTCGGTTTTTTTCTGTTTCTGGACTACTTGTATGGCAAATTCCTTTTTGAGGTCTTATATTTTATTCCAATTTGATGGGATAGTTATATAGTTCTTGTAGGACTGCTGTTCTACATAATTTTGGCTTCACTCAATACAACTACATTTTCTTCTTCTTTCGTAATTCATTGTGTATCTCAACTTCTCTTGTGTAGATACCACTGACATTCCAGGTTGTTAAATTGGGTTTGTCTGCTAGTCCACATTGTTTGGCCTTATCCTTCCCGAGATTGTATACGATGAATACTGGGTGATCAAAAAGTCAGTATAAATTTGAAAACTGAATAAATCACGGAATAATGTAGATAGAGAGGTACAAATTGACACACATGCTTGGAATGACATGCGGTTTTATTAGAACCGAAAAAATACAAAAGTTCACAAAATGTCCGACAGATGGCCCTTCATCTGATCAGAATAGATATAATTAGCTTTAAAAAGTAAGACAAAGCAAACATGAAGTACTTTACAGGAATTTCTCAATATGTCCACCATCATTCCTCAACAATAACTGTAGTCTAGAAAATGTTCTAAACAGCACTGTAAAGCATGTCTGGAGTTATGGTGAGGTATTGGCGTCGGATGTTGTCTTTCAGCATCCCGAGTGATGTTGGTCGATCACGATACACCTGCGACTTCAGGTAACACAAAGCCAATAATCGCACGGACTGAGGTCGGGGGATCTGGGAGGCCAATCATGACGAAAGTGGCGGCTGAGCACACGATCATCACCAAACGACACGCGCAAGAAATCTTTCAAGCATCTAGCAATACTTTGGTGGTTTATTTTATTTTTGTTCTAATAAAACCTCATGTCATTCCAAGCATGTGTGTCAATTTTTATCTCTCCATCTACATTATTCCGTGGTTTATTAAGTTTTCAAATTTATACTGACTTTTTGATCACCAGGTATGTCCGGGTTTCTCATTGTTTTAGGTTTATGACTGAAGTTTTCTTTATGTGGATAGGATATCAACCCAGAGTACGACCCCATCCTGGAGGTGGAGGGAGACTTTATTGGGCCTCCTAACCTTAAGACTGTTGCCTTCCTTATGCTTGCAAAAGTTCTCCCCTTGGGTTACCTTCTGAGTTTCCTTCTCCTATTCATAAAAAAGTGAGAAGAGCAGTTTCCTCTGTCCTTTAACCATAGTGATGATAACATTCTCTCAGTCACCTCGCAAACCATTAAAGTCTCCTCCCTTAACCCTGGGCAAGGGAGCCTTTCCCGGTAGAACCAGGGGCAGTAGAACATGAAGAAGAAACAAAATCACCCTCATGCTTCAAAACATAGTACCATCAGGATTGAATAAAACAAGAGTGGGTCAATGGAGGGAAACAGAAAAGACAAAAGAAGAAGTCAGACACAGGTAGGTAGAAACAGTCTCAGACTTAGCTAAGCGCCCATAAGGTTGCCAGGCCGATACTCCCTAGATGAAGGCCCCTGGAGGCACCATTCTTTGGCTAATCTCTCACTAGTAGACGATCTGACATGAGTAGCCCTACCTGGGGTCCAGCTCCCATCAGCATTCCTCTGTCGATCGCTGAGATACACAGCCTTCTCACCAACGTTAAGGTGATAGTTCATGAGGAGGTAGTTCAAACGGCTGGCGAATAATGGTACCCCATAGTAGAAATGGCAGCAAAGATTGCGAAGAAACACCAGTTGCACTCAGTGCATGCCTATTGACCTCATTCAACACCTTAAAGAGGATGTGCCGGCAACCATTGACGAAAAAGGTTGTTAAGAACTGCAGATTGTGAAACACGTTGGAATGAACAAGGCCTGTCATTTGGGTTTCACGAACGTACTTGCATCATTCCCGCGACTTGCAGAGAAGGTTCAGAAGACCAGCCTTGCACACTGAGTTTCGACGAACCTCACGATCTGCAGCATTGTCCCCAGGACAGATCGTGGTCCCCTGGTTCTGAGTTGAGTGAAGGCTCGAACCAGTTAGAGTGAAGGTTCTGGGAGAAGTGAGAACTGTAGCATTCACCTAAATGAATCAAGTGTTCACTACAAATCAAAGGTAGTTATCTACTTAGCTGACTGTGTGCAAGGTGTAATCAATGGTTATTTAGGTTAAACAAGTCCCATCCAACCCAAATAATCATAGAGGTAAGAAACCCAGAACTATCAGTTTAAGATATAAAGAAATACTCCCCACAGACAAGAGTGTTAAAATCCTAGTGATTAACTGCTGAATCATTGGCTACAATGTTCCAGAGTTTGATGTACTCCTAAAAGCTGTGAAACTAACATAATTTTAAGTAAAGATCAAGTAAAATATGCATGTAGTGAGATTTTGGTGTCAAATTTAAACACATACTGAAAGGACAGGTTAATGGGGAACGGAGATGGTGTATTTGTTTCTGTACACAAGTAACACAAATCTACCGAGTTAGAAACTGAAACTGTATTTAAGATTCTTTGGGCAAGGCTCTGTAACCTATCAAGGGAATAAATGGGTCCTTCTAGCGGCCACTAAACTAACCTGATGTAACCAAAAATTTAGAGACAACCTTAGTTGACTTGTACATATGTTCCCTTATCATATAACTATCATTGGAAGAGACTTTAATGGTCAAACACTCAAATAGAATAATTACACTTTACTTAGTGATGGGCATGACAAGACATCCTGTGAAAGATCACAAGGTGTCTTGCGTGAAAGTTATTCAGAATGGATAGTTGGTGAAAATATATTAGGTCTCATGGCAAGAAATAGATCTGATCGCTTTGAGGACATGCACATCGAAACTGCTATCGGTAACCATGAGGCAGTTATACAACAACGAATACCAAAGCACGAAGAGCAATTAAACCAATAGAAAGATTTATATATTCAATACACGACACAAAAATCAGTAGTGTCATATTCAGTGAAGAACTTCAAAATTTTAGCTCAGACAGGAGCATATGGAGGAAATATGGGTCAAGATTAAAGGAATAGTTTATAATGCACCGGATGTATTCAATTACCCAGTAGCAAAGTTCGTGATGGGACAGCTCCTACATGATATTTAACAACTGAAAAGAAACTAGTTAATAAACAGAGGCTACTGCATAAGAGGAATAGAAAAAAAACACTTGGCTACAGAAAGAAAGATGCTGTATGAAACGAGTTTGGCTGTCAAGAGAGCACTGTAGGAAGCCTTGAGTGACTACTGTAGCAGAGTATCGTCGAAATATCTTTCACGAAATCCAAATAAACTATGGTTGTATGTAAAGGTTGTTAGCGGCCCTGAAGTTAGTGTCAAGTCACTCACGGACAGACAGGAACTGAAATTGAGAGTAGCACAGCAAAAGCAGAAACGCTTAACTCCCTTTTCAAATGTTCCTTTACAAAAGAAGACCTAGGAATGATACCCCCATTTAATTCTCATTCCAGTGAAAAGACGAGTTAAATAGACATTAGAGTCAGTGGTGTTGAGAAACAGATGAAATCGTTAAAGTTGGACAAATCCCCAGGGCCCGATGGAATCCCTATCAGATTCCCTACCCAATATGCAGCTGATTTAGCCTCTGTGTAAGATATAATCGTAGATTCCTCGAACATAAAACCGTGCCCAGAATATGGAACAAAACAGAGGCACACTCGTAAAGAAGGGTAGTGGTAATGATTCACAAAACTGCTGTCCAGTGTACCTGACATCCATTTGTTCTAGAATCTTAGAACATATTTTGAGTTGAAATATAATGAAGTTTCTCCAACAGAATACTTCCTCTGTGCCAACAAGCCTGAATTTCGAAGACATCGAACATCTGACTCCCAACTCGAACTCTTGTCACATGACGCACTGAAGGCCACGGATCAAGGCAGTCATGTTGATGCACGGTATTTCTCGATTTCCGAAAATTGCTTGGCTCGGTACCATACCTAAGTTTATTTTCTAAAGTACGATCGAATGGTGTATCAACTGAAACTTATGGCTGAACTGAGGATATTTTGGTAAGGGGCACGCAGCAGGCTATCTTGCATGGAGATTCTTTGGCGGATGTAGACGAAACTTCTCGTGTGTCCCACGAAACTGTGCTGGTTCCCTTGCTGCTTGTATTTATCACTGACCTTGCGAACAATGTTAACAGTGACCTCAGACTTTTCGTGTATGATGCACTTATCTTCTGTATAATAAAGAACAGTAGGAGGTAGGAGCGTGGGGAGTGGTAGAGGTGAGGAGAGAGACGGACTCCCCCATATTTTGGGTGTTTTTTGTGAATTTTTTAGTACGTAATTCGACGTTCTTTACGTATTTATTGTGTTTTTTTCCACCACCATGGATCCTTGCTCCTTATCCCAGAACCACATACTGTTCCTGCGTTTTTGCTTGGCACACGGAATCCCCCTTGCTGCTTGGCACACGGAATCCCACCCAAATGGCTTTCCAATAAAATTTCTCATCGCCAGCTGCCACCCTTCGTTCCACAATGACCTCCATCTTTTCAGATTCCGCTAATCCGTAGCCCTCAACAAAGTAGGCTTGTAGAATCATACCATTCAAGCCCAAAGCTCCTTGCAATACCTTCTCTCACTCTAAAATTCTCCTGCTATGCTATCCCAAATTCCTGGAAGCCATAACACACATTGAAATTCTTGCCCTCAAGGAACTAGAGCAACGTGCACAACAAAACCTCAAAAATCTCTCCACCCTGCTCACTTCCTACTCCTGCCTAGGAGTATCACTGCCCACCACCTCTACAACTACCTCCAGACCTCCCCCACACCTCCTCACAGCTGGAAAACCCTGTCTCACAGACCTACTACATTTACCCCACCCACCTTTCATGTTCAATCCTCCATCCAACCATGATCCATCTACCCCCCCCCCCCCCCCCCACTGCCCCCATTCACCCCCTTTTCTCTTTCCGTAACTTCTTAACTTCGAACCTTGCCTCTCCAAATCCCCCATCATGTAAACTAAACTTACATCGACAGGAAGAACTGCAGTCCACCACTTAAAAACTAATCCTGACCTTACAATCCTATCTGCAGACAAAGGCTCCACCACTGTTGTTTTGAAGTGCATGGATTACCTGACAGAAGGACCCCGCCAGCAGTCAGATATATCCACCTAAAAACCCTGCCACAGTGAACCCATTCCAGAAATCCAGCAGGATTCCCGAAATCTACACCATAATTGCCCTGTCAAACTTGCGCGAGAACAGATCTCCTGTGTCTTATCTTTCCAGTCGACCACCACCTCCCAAAGTCCTACCATCTGGCCACAAAGGAGCATTTCCCTCGTAACTCAGTACCAACCACATTCTTTGGCAGGATTTAAACTACCTCTCGTAGTGCCCTGAGATGAGAAATTTCCTGCCCTCTATACTCCCCCTACCCCCTACCCTACCAGTGGGGGGGGGGGGGGACACTGGTATTCCTCCATCCACGGAACCTACACAATATCCTTGTTCATCAGTACATAACCCTTACTCTCATCCCCTTACCTCATGGCTCATATCAATGTAATATGCTAGACGTAATACCTCTACCACACATACTCCCACCACCAATTGCTACAGTCCAGCAACAAACATCACCTATCCCATCAAACGCAGGGCTTCCTGTGAAACTAGTCATGTGATCTACAGACTAAGCTGCAATCACTGTTCTAGTCATGTGATCTACAGGCTAAGCTGCAATCACTATGGTACACTGTATGTGAACAACAAAACCAATAATCTGTCCATCCATAAGAATGGTCACCAAAAAGTGTGACCAGGAAACAACTGGATCACCCTGTTGCTGAGCACGCTACCCAACACGATGCTCTTGATTTGAGAAACTGCTTTATAGCTTGTGCCATGTGGATCCTTATCACGAACGCTAACTCTTCTGAACTTCACAGGTGGGAACTCTCCCTGCAATATATCCTACATTATTGTATCCCTTCTGGCCTCAAACTTCGTTAGTCATTGTCCTCACCCATCTAGCCCCCTCCCTGTTCCGTTTCCAGCACTACACAGCCCTCAGTTCCACCAAGGAACCCAGTCTTTTTACTTCTCTCCTTTTCCAGTTCCCCTTCTCTGCTCCACCCTGAGTCTAAAATCCTGGCTGCACCTAGCTGCCATACTCTCTTCATCTCATCCCTGCACACTCCCCAGCAGCACTTCACCGTCCCCCACCTATACCCTGCTATCACTCTCCCTCCCCACCCCAGCCACCACCTTATCCAATCCAGTTGCCTCTCCCATCAAGAGGTGCTGCTGCTGCTCGTAGTCTGGCTAACTTAGCTCTTCATTTCCTGAAGAGATAATATGAAGAAAAAGAATGTCAGAGATTACTGTTTCTTTGACGTTGACATCACTTCTTTAATCATCAGGCTCCTGACTGGTTTGATGCAGCCTGCCAGGAAATCCTGTCTCATGCCAATCTCTTCGTCTCAGAGTAGCACTCACAACCTACATCATCAATTATCTGCTGGATGTACTCCAGTCTCTACGTTCCTCTTTAGCTTTCACCATATACAGATTCCTTTAGTACCATGGATGTTATTCTCTGACGTCATAAAAATATCCTCATTTCTTACCTTATCAAACCACGCAATTTTCAACATTAATCTGTAGCACTACATCTCAATTGCTTCAGTTCTATTCTGTTCTGGTCTTCCCACTATTATCCAATGCTGAGCTCCCAAGAAATTTCTGCATCAAATTAAGGGCTATAATTGATACTAGTAAACTTCTCTTGGCCAGGAATGCCTTTTTGACAGTGTGTCTGCTTTTGATGTCTTCCTTGCCCCATCGTCGTGGGTTATTTTGCTGCCTTGGTAGCAGAATTCCTTAACTTCGTCTACTTTGTGAGCACCTATGCTGATGTTAACTTTGTCGCCGTTCTCATTTGTTTTACTTCTCATTACATTTGTCTTTCTTCTATTTACTCTCCATCCATATTCTGCATTTATCAGGCTGTTCATTCTATTCCACAAATCCCATAGTAGTTCTTCACTTTCACTGAGGATAGCAAAGTCATCAGCGAATCCCGTCATTGATAACCTTTCATCTTGAGTTTTAATTTCACTCTTTAACCTTCCTTTTATTTCCGTCATTGGTTCTTTGCTGTAAAGAGTGAAAATAAGCGGCGGAAGACTACATCCCTGTCTTACACCCTTCTTAATCCGAACTCGTTGTTCTTGGTCTTCCATTCTTATTGTTCTATTTGGCTGTTGAACATATTATATATTACCCATCTTACCTTATAGCGTCTCCTTACTTTTTTTCAGAATTTCGAACATCTTGCGCCATTTGACATTGTCCAGGTCGACAAATCCTATGAATGTGTCCTGATTTTTCTTTAGTCTTGCTTCCATTATCAGCCGCAACGTCAGACTGCCACTCAGGTGCTTTTACCTTTCTCAAAGCCAAACTGATCGTCATGTAACACATCCTCAATTTTCTTTTGCATTCTTCGGTCTATTATTCCAGAAACTTGGATGCATGAGATGTTAAACTGATTGTGCGGTAATTTTCGCACTTGCCAGTTCTTGTAGTCTTCGGAACTGTATGAATGACATCAGATGGTATATTGCCAGACCCATATATTTTATACATCAAGCTGAATAGTCGTTTCGTTGCCACTTCCCCCAAGGATTTTAGAAATTCTGATAGAATGTTATCTACCCTTCTGATTTATTTGATTGTAAACCTTCAAAAGTTCTTTTAAATTCTGATTCTAACACTGAATCACCTATCTCTTGTATATCGACTCCTGTCTCTTCTATTGTGTCATCACCAAAGTCTTCCCCCTCATTGTGGCCTTCATTGTACTCTTTCCACGTATCTGCTCTCTTCTCTGCATTTAATAATGGAACACTCATTGCACTCTTAATGTTGCAATCCTTGCTTTTAATATCACCGAAGCTTGTTTTAACTTTTCTGTACACAGTCACTCCTTCCGAAAATCAGATGTCACACTGAGTCTTGTGAGAGGTTTACTCTACAGAAATCTCAACTGGTTTTGCAAAAGTTGTTTACACCTCGTATAGTACGCTGAATAACAGAGAGCAAAGGAATTACCATTTTGCAGGGCCCAAATCCCAGACAGATCCCGAACTGCGGGCTTTCTAATAAAAAATGAAATGAAATGAGGGTGTGGTAGCCCTCAACTACGCACCCTCTAGGGGCTGGGATACGTAGTTGCCGCATTACAAGCCAAATACTGCTGAGTCTACATTATACGATATGAATAGATACACGAATCGAATGGTCGAAGGTTCCTATCACTCAGCAATTGCGAATGTAATGTAGAAATTTATAAATGAAAGATAAATGAAAGATTGCAATTAAATAAAATCTGCAGGTACTATCTTATTTCCTTTTCGATTGCTTCACAGTTCTGATATAGCCAATTCGTCTTATCTTCCAGGTACTCCCTATGCATTTCATTCCTAAGTGACTTGTATTTCTGTATTCTTGAATTTCCATGAACATCTTTGTACTTATTTCATAGATCAACTGAAGTATTTCTCCGGTTACCAATGATATCTTTGTAGTTACCTTTTTTGTACCTATTTTTTTATTCCAGCTCCTGTTTTTACCCTTTTTAGAGATTTCCATTCCTCTTCAAATGAATTGCCTACTGAGTATTTCCTTATCGTAGCATCTGTAGCTGTAGAGAACTTTATGCGTATCTCTTCATTTCTTCGTACTTGTGTATCCCACTTCTTTGCGTATTGATTTTTCCTCATTACTCTCTTAAACTTCATCACTACCTAAATTGCGATCTGAGTCTATATCTACTCAGGCGTATGAATTACAAACCAATACCTGACTTTGGAATCTGTGCCTGATACTGATGTAATCTAATTGAAATCTTTCCGTATCTCCGTCCTTTTCTTAGTATACCCTTCCTCTTGGGTTTCTTGAACAGAGTATAGAGTATTAGCTATTACTAGTTGAAATTTATTTTAGAACTCTAGTCTTGTTCATCTCTCATTCCTTGTGCCATCCTCCTGCAACCTTTTCTTCTACTCCTCCCCCTACAACGGCATTCCAGTCCGCCATGACTATTAGATTTTCATCTCTCTTTACGTATTGAATTACTCATTCAATATCATCATATACTTTCTGTATCTCTTCATTTTCTGCTTTCGACATAGGCATGTACACCTTAACCACAGTTGTTGGTGTTGGTTTGCTGTCGATTCTGATGAGAACAACCCTATCGCTGAATTGTTCACAGTAACTCACTCTCTGCCCCACCTTTCTATTCATAACGAATAATACTCCCGTTAACCATTTCTGCTGTTGTTGATATTACCGTACATTCATCTGACCAGAAGTCCTTGTCATCTTTGCATTTCACTTCACTGATTCCCAATACATCTAGATTGACCATTAGAATTTCCTTTTCAGGTTCTCTAGATTGCCTATCACATCTAGACTTCTGAAAGTCCACGCCATGACTCATAGAACGTTATCCTTTCGTTTTGTATTGGATCTTTTTCTCACTGTCACATTCCCCATGACATGACACTTCCCCCCCGGGGAGACCCAAATGGGGGAGTATTCCGGAATTTATCGACAGTAAAGAGAGCATCATGATACTTTTACATTAGGTCTTTAATGCAGTGATTTCCATTGCCTTCTACATACTAATGCCGTTGATCATTGCTGATTCTTGCCGCTTTAAGTGACGTTTTCCACTTCAAGGCCAAGAGAGAGCCCAGAACCTCTGTCGGCTTCTCCGCCCTCTTTCATGTGACCATTGGGTGGATGGGGTGATGTCCTATGCCGCGAGTCTTCGGCTGCCATTACTGATGATTTTTATGCAAAATTTAAAGTCTGGCGGGCTTCGGACCGGAGACCGAGGACGTTTATATTATTAATCAAAGACGGCATCCCTAGAGCACGCATGACAACGGGTGAAGTCAATAGAAACGAGAAAAGTCTTTGTTCAGTCTAGAATGATAAAATAAATTGGTATTGAGATTGTATTTCAGATATAATTCACCTCAAATGAGTTACAGAAATCATATAAACCTTTTGTCCGGACATGTGAGAGGAATACGAGCAACCGCGTATCAAACTCACAGACAGTCGATAGAGACAGAACCTCTACTCAGCTCTTCTTAACTGATATCATACACTGTGTAGGTGCGACGCCCATTTCGAACGTCAAGCGCCCGCAAGCCGCGATATGAATGTAGAAAATGAGAGAGGTAGAGTGGGTCATAACAAGCATATTTCACATAGCAATCCATGTCAGCATCTCTCAGAGTGCGGCACTAGTCGTCGAACAGCGCCGAGCGCTGCCAAGAGGGTTAGCAGACAACATGCAAGCCGAGCCGACGTGGGGGCAGCTCTGCAAGGCGACGATTTCAATGACTTTGTGACATCAAGGTAAAGGGGACGTTCGGTTGAAGTTTTATGGCCCTTATTTGCAAACGCTTTAGCCGACATAGTTGCGGATATTCTATGTGGGACTACATTACGGGTTTTCCGCTTCTTACTTGGACATGAACGCGTTTCTTTTAGCGGTGCTAATGCCTGCTTGACAGGCACTGCATAGAGGGCAGCAACTGTGCGCGCTTCGGAGTCAGTTTGTCCCCAAAGTGTGACATTCTTGTGTTTGTTACTCTGTGGAGCGGACAGAAGATGGAGATCTATTCTTGGGAGGAGACGGCAGACCGCGCTTAGGGGGCGGTGCATATAAACGCAGACGCTACCCAACGTTTGCATGTTTGGCGGTTTCCGAGTATTCAAGTGCCAGATCCATGCAGATTTACTGCCATCCGCAGGTCCCTACGAGAGAGAGGTTCATCTGAGGTAAGTTTTCCCCTGGCCTGTTCTCGTAACTTCAGACGTGCCTTTAAGCCCTACTTAGCAACTCATTGTATTCACTATGTGTTACAGGTGCGAAGGTCTGGCGGTCGCGGTCGTCAACGCACAGCGCGTACATCAGGGCTTGAAGAGGAGGCGTTAGCACTGCTGGAAAACACAACCCTCAACAAGCTTGCGAGATGTTACACAGGAAATGGGTGTAAGCCATCCCACACTTTGTCGTGTGTGGCAAGAAGATGGTGTGCACACCTATCGCCTTCAGGAGGTTCACGACCCTAACCCAAACGATTTTCCACTTTGAATTGAATTCTTCCGGTGGTTTTTGCAAATGTATGTTATTCAGCCGGACATTCCGAACTCTGTTATTTTTACGGATGAGGCATCTTTTCCACGAGAGGGTATGTTCAAGATCCACTGTCAACGCATGTGGACGCCGGAAAATCCACACGTCGTCTTTGTTCGCGGTCACCAAGATCGCTTCGCTGTCAACATTGGGCCGGCTGGACAGCCCAGACATGTTCCCCCAGCGACTGAACGCAAGTAAATGCTAAATCCTTTTACGAGAAACTCTACCAGAGTTGTTATAACATGTTCGACTCAACCTGCAACAGAAAATGTGGTACGAATACGATGGTGCGCTTACGCACTTTGCACATGCAGTGTGAATGCATTTGGATGAAACCTTTGGTGAGAACTGGGTTAGGACGCTGCGTCATGGCCTGCACGTTCCGCCGATTTGGCGCCCATTGACATTTTCTTCTGGGGCCACCTAAAATCCGTTGTCTATGAAACACCCATTGATACTGGTGAAGAGCTGATAGCGCGCAATATTGCAGCCTCCGATGCTATTTCCACTTTTCTTGATTGTTTGAAAAGTGCGACAGTCACTCCAGCGTCGTTACACGGCGTGCACCCAAGCAGCAGAGCGTAATTTCGAGGACTGTTTGTAACTGTTTTCGAATAAAGGTTATAAAACTTCGACTTCGCTTCTCATTTACCTGCATGCCCCAAATACATTGAAAACGCTGGCCTGCAGACCTGCTACCATGATGGCTTGACCGCGCGGGGTAGGCCACGGTTCGCGCGGTTCCCCTCTCGCCCCCCCCCCCCCCCTCCTCCTCCCAGAGGATCGAGCCCTCCCTGTGTGTGTGTTGTCCTTAGCGTAAGTTAGGTTAAGTTAGATTAACTCTCGAGCGTGCGCGCCGTTTTTCATAACACGAGCGGGCGCGCGGCGTACTTTGTACACATGCCGGCCGCGGTGGTCTCGCGGTTCTAGGCGCTCAGTCCGGAACCGCGGGGCTGCTATGGTCGCAGGTTCGAATCCTGCCTCCGGCATAGATGTGTGTGCTGTCCTTAGGTTAGTTAGGTTTAAATACTTCTAAGTTCTAGGGGACTGATGACCACAGATGATAAGTCCCATAGTGTTCAGAGCCATTTTTTGTACACATGAAAAGAATAGGTTTTCTTATGTTACCAAGGTGAGTCATGTATGACAAAAATCGCAGTTTAATCGTAGTTTTTTTATCATATATGACTTACCTCGGTAACATAAGGAAACCTATTCTTACTTACATAGTATGTGCTAAACTACTGCTTTGTTAAACAATAATGAAATAAATTTGCACTATAACTCTCTTTTGCCAAGGACTGGTGTTAAGGAGACAGTAACGACGCATTCGAAACATTAAGCAGCGCAGCTGCATCAGATCTCGGTCAGCTGCTTATTCGATCACTAATTTTCTCGTACACAACTGCCTCAATGTGAGATTACGTTGCTAGTTCGCAACTCGGGTCATTTTTTGACCTTATCGTAATTTTTTTTCTCGCATAGCTCGCTTTGTATTTTATATTACTGCTGCCTACATTAACGTACGACAACACAATTTATCGCTATGTTACCTGAAGCAATGATAAAGGAATCGGTATAGGGTTGTAGTTGTGAAACAAATATGGAACCGCACAGAATCATTTTATTTTTGGTTGGTGCACTTTAAATACAGGCGGGCCCGCTCGAGGGTTAAATAGTGTGTAAGCCTATCGACTGTTGACCTTAGTAGTTTGATCCCATAGGAACTTATCTCCATGACGGCTCGGATGGCATCTTGTGTCCAAAAATGGTTCAAATGGCTCTGAGCACTATGGGACTTAACATCTATGGTCTTCAGTCCCCTGGAACGTAGAACTACGTAAACCTAACTAACCTAAGGACATCACACAACACCCAGTCATCACGAGGCAGAGAAAATCCCTGGCCCCGCCGGCCTGTTGTGTACCTACCCTCTTGACGGTGCTAGACGCTCTTCGACGACGTCTAGTGCCGTACGCGAAAATGGGTTGCCATGTGTAATATGCTTCTTATGAGCCACTCCACCAGCCCTCTCATTTTCTATAATCATGTCAGATACACTCTGTGTTCATGCAGGGTGGACCATTTTAATCCACAATGGGATAGAGATGAGACACAGCAAAATGTTACAGATAAAAGCTGTAGGCTCTAAAGAGGGCCACGGATTGCTACTAATGGCCGTGATCCTCAACGTGGTGATTTAGTGGTTAAGGGATGTTTTTAAATGGGAACCCTAATGTTTTATTTAAAATTTCAGAAGGTAAAGCCAAAGTTCAATGATGGTCAAATAAGTAAATGCGCTTTTAGTTCCAGTAGAGATTAATCCGGAATAGAGGAGGGATACAGTAAAATATAATTTTAGATACAAATTGGAATGGAGCATAAGAGGTGATGTCTCATTACCATTAACCGTAATTTGAAAGGTAATTATCGAAGGTCATTTAAAGGTTGAACTTTGTTTCATGAATACTCATGTTTTTCACGTCTGATTTGGAGACTGCGAGGAGAGATCTGAACTTTAGTTTTAATTGACGTGTTTACTGGCAAAAATAAATACATCACAACGTATAAATGTTATTTTGACATTTATAACTTTAATTTTTGTTCTAAAACATAAATAAAACGCAGATCATTGATTTACTAGTCGTTGAGTGAATCCCTTCGCCTCTCTTCCCTCGGTATACACCCTCCAATTTGTATCTAACATTGTATTTTTCTGCATCCCTCCTGTATTCCGAGTTAATCCCTGCTATAATTAGAAACGTATTTGCTTATCTGACCTTCACTGAATCGTGCCTACCTAAGAATAATGTATCATTTTATACCTAAAATTCTACGATCTTTTCAAATCTTAAATCAAATATTAGGGTTCCCGTTAAAAAAATTGCTTTATGCACCAAATCACCTTGAAAATCACATTTGCTGTAACTCGGCTCGATCCTGAGTTACTCACCATTACGGATTAAAGTGACCACCCTGTATATATGTATATGATATTAAATGACGAAACACCAAAATGCAAATACGGCAGTCAACCTGTCATTTAACGTCTGCTAACTGGCAGACACGGCGTTTTGTGCGTATTCATTTCGCCAGTTTTCTATTAGAAACGAAAACAAAAAACGAACTGTTTTTAGATTGTAATATTCCGGAAAGTTACTGCACGCTGGGCGGATCTGCTTAGCGTGGACATCTCAATGATCTCTCAGTTTCGAAAACATCTCTATGACAACGGCTCTTCGTACCTCTACAGATGCCGACAATTTTCTCCTAGAGCCGCTTGCGCTTTGCAGTTGAAAGCTGTTAAAAGCGCTGTCAGGGATTTCCTTAAGTCGTATGACTAGGGCCTCCCGTCGGGTAGACCGTTAGCCGGGTGCAAGTCTTTCAATTTGACGCCACTTCGGCGACTTGCGGGTCGATGGGGATAAAATGATGATGATGAGGACAACATAACACCCAGTCCCTGAGCGGAGAAAACCTCCGGGAATCAAACTCGGGCCCTCAGGATTGACATTCTGTCGGGCTGACCACTCAGCTACCGGAGGCGGACTTTTCCTTAAGTGACTGTAGGGGTGTCGTAGTAGTAATAAGTAAACGTATTCAAACTTATTGCATGATGTGTCATTTTTTTCAAGCATCTCAGTGTTTATGGCGACATATCTCGTGAACTATGTGTGGTACCAAGATATTGCGAATAGAGTTAGTAGCAAACAAACAAAAATTTTAAAATATGCTTAATGCAGCAGTTTTTCAGGCATCTCATTGTTTATGATGTCATATCTCCTGAACTACTACAGCTACACGCATCTTACTCCCAGTGCAATTATTTTCAGACAGCAAGGGATATGTGTACAAGGTTAATTTGAAATCGGTCAGTGGTTTATGAGGAGATATGGAATACACTAGCACACACACACACACACACACACACACACACACACACACACGTATACCTTTTATACAACCCATGGATAAGTACTTAATATGCTCTTTTCGATGAATAATCAGTTATTGCTATCCGTCATCTCGGTATGTCACGTTGTTGTTGATTTTGTTGTAGCTTTTTCTGTCAGATCTGAAATTCTGAAATATCTAAAAAAGCACTGAAGGATTTGTGGGAAAGTCCGATTACATAACGAAGCTGATACCTCTCAGAATAGGAGATACATACCTCGTTCCCAAATGCGAGTATACTGGTCTCGCCTTATCTACCAAAGTTGTTACTAATTAGAAGGAATACCTCAAGGCTGTTGAAAATTGTTGGAAATTTTATTAAGCGCCAGATCGGATCTGCGGTTTAAGCGCTTACTTCCGTGAGTTTGAACACCTTATAATTTTTCATTCCCGTCAATGTCTATGATGATTCTTTAATTTACGCTGGGATGACCAAAGTCATAGGGTAACTCTTAATATCGTGTCTGAACTTCTTCTGACCGCCGTAGTGCAGTAACTCGACGCGGCATGGAGTCAACAAGTTGTTACAAGTCCCGTGCAGAAATATTAAGTAGTGCTGCCTCTAAGGCCGTTCATATTTGCGAAAGTGTTGCCGGTGCAGAATTTTGTACATGAAACAGACTCTCTATTAAGTCCCATAAATGTTTTATGGCTGGCCAAATCATTCTCCCGAATTGTCCAAAATGTGCTGCAAACCATTATCGAACAATTGTGGCCGACATGGCGCATTGTCAGTCATAAAAATTCAATCGTTTTTGGGGACCATGCGTGTTGGACCCATGGGATCGTCGGAGCCACACTCGAAACCTACCATCAGCTCTCACCAACTGAAATCGGGACTCATCCGACTGCGACACGGGTTTCCTGCCGTCTAGAATCCAACCGACGTAGTCACCAGCCCAGGAGAGGCTCTGTAGGCGATGTCGTGCTGTTAGCGAAGGCATTGGTGACGGTCGTCTGCTGCCATAGCCCATTAACGGCAAATTTCGCTGCACTCTCCTAATGTATACGTTCGTCGTAAGGCCCACATTGATTTCTGTGGTTGTATCAGGCAGTGTTGCTTGCTTGTTAGCACTGACAACTCTAAAAAACGCCGCTGCTCTCGGTCGTTAAGTGAAGGTCGTCTACAACTGATCTGTCTGTGGTGAGAGGTAGGGCCTAACGCCTGAAATTTGGTATCGTCGGCACACTCTTAACACTATTGATCTTGGAAATTGAATTCCCTAACCGGTTACGAGGTGGAACGCCCCATGCGCCTAGCTTAAGTTCAAAAACTCACTATTGGTTACGCTGGTTTGACACCGTCGCTTAATGTAATTACATTTAAATCCACGATAAAAACTGGTAGTATTTATCTCATAATAAATGCCATATACATTCACTACGATTACATTTACTGAGTAAGCCACAACAAAATATATCATTTATATCCATTTAATTCATATTCCAACAAAAGTTACATACATAATAGCACCCACGGGAAAAATATTATTTTTATTAACCTAGCACTTCTGTTACAGCATACCTACTTTTTAAATCAGACACACAGATGTCTCTTTTAAATGAATCAAATGTCCTAAAGGTTTCGATTCTTTTCATGTGTGACATTAAGAATATAAAAACGTAGTAATAGTTACTACGACACCTGATAGTACTGCCACTCATTCCTTATCTCTTCAAAATAATTTACTTCATCTGACGCACAATCTCTCGAAAACCAAATGAAACAGCGCAGATTAACATTTTCGAGTGTTCACATATATTTTAGTTTGATTGGACGGTGAAATCTCAAATAATTAAGGGAAACTACAGATTTAATAGAATGAGCTTGAGAAATGCAGTTCCAGAAACACTCAAATGGCTCTGAGCACTGTGGGACTTAACTTCTGAGGTCATCAGTCCCTTAGAACTTAGAACTACTTAAACCTACTTAACCTAAGGACATCACACACATCCATGCCCGAGGCAGGATTCGAACCTGCGACCGTAGCGGTCGCGCGGTTCCAGACTGAAGCGCCTAGAACCACTCGGCCACCCCGGCCGGCCTTTTTTCTGGCCTAGGGCTTTCGAATCAGCTTTTACTTATTGCTACTATTATTTGTAATATTGTGGTTTACTCAGATGTGCTATCAACGCCACACTGCACGAGGTGACAGCAGAAGTGGAGGTTCCTACGTCGTCTGCATGCAAAATTCTCTGTCTGGCCAACTTCGCCTTGGAGGGGCGTTCCAGAAAGGCGATACTTACAGAAAGTATTTCACTGATACCATTCTCTATTGACAATAACAGGAATTCATGAGGTTCTCATTGTAAGTAGTATCTGCTCCCATCCTCATATTGCTCATAATAAGAAACGCTGTTTCCCAAGCACTAGTCTTTGCGTAAGAATTTCGTCATATAGTTCTAGACTCAAATAAATGACATGCCGTGTTGACCACAGGCGGCAGCCACTTCGTATGAATCTTGGCTTTAGCTATAAATTCTGAGTGTCAGAGGAAACACATATTATACCTCGAACGTCTTTTCTGATAGTCCAACAAATTTGAGAAATAAAACGGTAACACTATTAAGCTATCTGCGAGGCATATCTGAGCCACTCGGTTACGGTATCGATAGCTGTCGCTCTGTGGGAACGTCTCTGCCCGGTCGTTCGGTAACCGGTGATGCACTTTTAGAAGGGGGCCGCGGGCCGCGGTGTGGCGCCGAGTGGCGACATGTGGGCATTCACGTTATACGTTAGGCAACTTGGCTTGTTGGAGGCACAGTGTGTTGTTGAGGGCTTGCTGCTGCTGTGGACTTGTTTACCGTCGTGGTGGGCTCACCACCGGGGCGGAAGCGGCAGCCTGGGTTGAGGACTGATGGTGCAGAGATGCCTATCTGAATCAGAGCCTCTAGCCACTCAGCCACGTGACAGATGGGAACTTGCCCTAGAATTTCTTCTCATTTGAAATTGGTTGGAATATTTGTGGCTACCATTTACCTCCGTCTTTGGGCATATGTCCTGAACCCCCTTCAATTTGGTTATGCACAAGCGTTTTCTGTTCCGTACATAAAACCGAACGAAAGTGTATTTATCAGTTAGTTTTATTAGGATGTTTGTAGCCGTGTTCAACATGCATCGCGAATTTCTCATGCATGCGATACTTGCTGAATTTCCTTGTTATCTGCATTAAGCGAGTGGTTGCCATACTTAATTAAGTTGCGTTATTCGTTGGTGCTCACACCAGTTCGTATGTTATGTTGTTATTTCTTTAGTGAACCACGCTCTTAAGAGATTGTTTCGAAACTTTCCTGCTGGTCTGCATTTTATCCTCAGTGGATCTCACCTATATTCCAGTCTGGAATTCAGTCAGTGTTAAGTACATTGCTGAGACGTTCCACTTACTGTAAACTTATAACTGGCCGTTGGGTGTAAATATTATTTTTTTAAATTACTGTTGATGATTTATTAGAAGCCCTTGGTTTTTTTAAAATTTTAACTGCTATGTTGTTGTTTTCTAATATTGTTGTGAGGCTCTCGAGTTGGTATTACACCTATTTGTCTGTGGTGCCAGAAGAACTGTACTCCTAAACTACTTTCTCGGTGAAG
Organism: Schistocerca gregaria; assembly: GCF_023897955.1. Lineage (NCBI taxonomy): Eukaryota > Metazoa > Arthropoda > Insecta > Orthoptera > Acrididae > Schistocerca > Schistocerca gregaria. Next base: position 712,650,650 of record NC_064922.1, read on the forward strand.
AATTGCTATATTTATTTATTCCGCCTTGCAAGGCGCTTTTCGAGAACCTTAAGAGGTTAAAATTTTATATGCTTCGATTGGTCCAGCACAGTACCTCTCAGCCTACAAACTGCCTACCGCTTCATACATATAACTAGACAGAATGTTTTATTGTTCTGAAAAATTTAATTGTATTATAAATACAGGGACTAGGGATCTACGAGATCCGATGATTAATAGCGGAGATATTAAAATATTTAACTGTTTTGAAAATCAAACCGATTTCTATGATAAATGGATGTTCCAGGCTTCACACCCAAGCTAAAAATACGTGACGTCGGATAAACAGAAAGGAGAGTGTTGCGACGCTGCGACACCGCTATAAAAGGGGCTCAGAGGAAAGGCAGATTTCTAATCTGTCTATGTAGCTCAGGTGAATCTACTTGGGGTTAATCTGAAAAATATATCTTTCACAATTCAAAAATAATTATATATTCTACTAACTTTAGGAGAATTCGCAACTAAATCGAAGAGAACAGTCGAGTTGTACGCAAGAAGATATCCAGACATACAAAGTCCAACGAGGACGACAATTCAGCGATGTGCGAATAGCTTTTATTGGAAAGGCACGGAAGTGATCCATAGGTACCAAAGATCAAGCCTCGAACAGGCGGAGTTAACGTCGTGTCACTCTTCATCAGAAGATGAACCACAGGCATTGTACAAGACGTATGAAATTCTGGCACTCACATCTGATGCGACAGCAGGAAAGTAGACTCTTTCTTTATAGATACCTCTTTACCGATGAAGCAAAGTTTGAAACTGATTGAAAGCTGAAGATAAGAATAATCAATATTGGACGGCTGAGATCCGCAATGGCTAAGGCAAAATAAATATCAGAAGCCGTAAGTATGGCCGTTGAGTGCGCGATTCAAATGGTTCAAATGGCTCTAAGCATTATGTGACTCAACTTCTGAGGTCATCAGTTGCCTAGAACTTAGAACTACTTAAACCTAACTAACCTAAGGACATCACACAATCCATGTCAGAGGCAGAACACTAATTTGTGACGATTCTCTTTTGCGACCGTAGCGGTCTCGCGGTTCCAGACTGTAGCGTCTACGACGGCACGGCCACACCGGCCGGCGAGTGCGCGACTATTGGAGACCATATAATTGGTCCCTAATTCGTTGACGAGATCTTAACAAAAAATACTTTAGCACAATTTCGTGTTGTAGAACAGCTGGCTCTCCAGGAGGAATTAACGCTTGAAATACGTAGATATAAGTGGTTCCAGCACGAAGAACGTCCACTTGTGACTAGAAAAACAATCACCCAACCCTTCCCTGGTCACTAGATGGGATGTGAAACTGTTATCACTTTAACTGCACTTTTAGCTGATTGGACACTACTGCACTTTTTTCTATGAGGTAACAGCAGATGAATTCTTTGTATGTGAACACTAATTAAAAAACCACATTGTTGTGGCGCTTGCGACGAAATGAAAAAGGAATCTCTTCACTCTGTGTATATATCCTTGCGCCACTGAATTCAAACGTGTATTGCTGTAGAAGATGATCATTTAGAATTGTTGATGACTGAAACAGAATTTTATGGAAGAATTTGTGACGATTCTCTTTTGCGATATTCTTTCGTTGCTGTTGTTCATGTAATTTTACAATGTAAGTTTGGATCTAGAAACTAGTATAATGTCAATAATTTTTTGATACTAAGCCATTATTTAACATTATTTATACGTCAATTTCCTGTTCGACAAATTCATTCGAGTTATGACATTTGGATAAACAGAAGTTGTTTTTAACTGATTAGTCATGCTTATATGCCACGTCCTTCGCTATCCAGTTCATTTGCGGTGCCGGCCGTTGTGGCCGAGGGGTTCTAGGCGCTTCAGTCCGGAACCGCGGTGCTGCTACGGTCGCAAGTTCGAATCCCGCCTCGGACATGGATGTGGTGTGATATCCTTAAGTTATTTAGGTTTAAGTAGTTCTAGGTCTAGGGGACTGATGACCTCAAATGTTAACCATTTGATCCATTTTCATTCGCGGGACTTACGAAGTGTAATCAAGTGTGTTTAGTATCACTTTAATTTTTTTAACTATTTCAAACCAGTAGTTAGACTCTCTCACCTGTGTCCGCCCTCCACCATAAATCATCATCATCATCTCAGTTAAGTCAAGCTGGTTCAAAATGGCTCTGAGCACTATGGGACTTAACTTCTGAGGTCATCAGTCCCCTAGAACTTGGAACTACTTAGACCTAAGTAACCTAAGGACATCGCACACATCCATGCCTTACCCCGGCGGCTATGTCAAGCTGGAGCAAACCATCAACCGTTTGCAACAATTTGATATGAATCAAAAACCCCAGCATAAGACGGCAATCTGTCTGATGTTCAAAACTCATAACTCTAAAGTTATAAATATTGCAATTTTTCTGTAGCTACCTGATTACATTTGTCTCAACACATACAATGATGAGCCAAAGCATTATGACCACCTACTTAAAAGCGAGTTGGTCCAACTTTGGAACGCAATTCAGCGTGATTCTGCGTGTCATGCACTCGACAACCATTTGATAGTTTCCCAGAGGTTTCTGGCACTAGTTACCTAAGCGCAGGTCACACACTTCCAGCAAGTTACACGTCCTTGATTTGTGGGGCGGAGCTGGTGCCCGATAGCGTCCCAGCTGGGTTTCATGAGATTCAGATAAGCCGAATCAGATGGCCAGGACATCAACATGAGTTCACTATCATGCTGCTAAAACCACTGCAGCGCGGTTCTCGCCTTGTGAGAGGACAGTTATCTTGCTGGAATATGTCACCGTTGTTGGGGAGGATATCAAGTATAAGAGATTATAAGTAGTCCATAGGTGTCACGTTGTCTTCGATTACTACCGCAAGTCCCATGGAAGCCCAGCTGAATGTCCACCATGAAAATACTACTTCCACCGACCTGCATCACATCCGTGGCACGCTGCATGTTTGGAGCAGCAGTTTGCATGGATGACGGTCTATCTGGACACGGACACAACTAACGACCTGGTTTAACAACAAACTGGACTCATCCGACCAGGTGACACGATGTCATTGATCGCGGTGCAATCTCGATGATCCCGTGTCCGCTGTAATCAAAATGGTTCAAATGGCTCTGAGCACTATGGGACTTAACATCTGTGGTCATCAGTCCCCTAGAACTTAGAACTACTTTAACCTAACTAACCTAAGGACATCACACACATCCAGCCTAGAACCATTCGGCCACTTCGGCCGGCCTGCTTTAGAGAGTGGGCAAGCCTCCGATCCGTACTTCTGTCATGGGAAATGGACGTACAACTTCTAGTCGTCTACTCGTGATTTCAGCATTCTTCAACCACTTTCGATAGATTCTCACGACAGTAGCACGCCAGCATCCGACCAGCCTCCCGTTTCCGAGATGCTCGCTCCCAGGCACTGGGCCAAAACAATTTGGGTTTCGTCAACGTCACATAAGTCGACGGATTTCTGCATTTTCGTCACTTATCGTCGTTAGAATGATTCTCCATTCGTCTCTGTTCCACTCATATACTTCTCTTACCGCGTCACGTGCTCTACGCGGCATCAGGCAGCATACCATCTCGCGACGGGCACTGGTCATAATATTTTGGCTCATCAGTGTATGCGATGCTAGCAGAGATATCACAATAGCGTTATGTAATGAGTAAAGGTATTCCTACAATTAGTATGGCAATAGAGAGCATAGTGAGAACTTTTTTGTAATTTATGAGAGTGAAAACAGAATTACGATATCTAAAATTCTACAGGAAACTTATTTTGCCAAAAATTAACTTGAATTACGCTGTGCTGTAAATCGTCTTTCATCGCAAACTAGAGTCGGCTACAAAAGGAATGTTTCTGAACACGTTTTGCATATTAATTCATTTCTTTACTTGAATCGTGTAAAGTACTTTTGTTTGATCAGAAATCTTCTAGATGTTCATATCACCAGGGTCTCCATTCCTTTACCGACCTCTCATTACTGACTACGTAAATCTATCCTGAAAATATCATTTTCCCAAGTATTCCCTAATGTATAGTCTACCAATTTTCACTATGCTCAATGGTGTCTATTTGTGACCACAGTCCTTAGCCTTGTGACTTAATTATTGCCGCAGTCGACGTACGCTATATTAGTTTGCAGCATCTGCACACTGTTAAATTTCCTCAAAATTGGATTTGTGAAAGATGTAACTTTAAATTCGTAATACCCACAATTGACAAGAAACTATGTACTCTAAACAATTGGATGAGAGATAAGTGAGAAGTGTTCTGTCATCACTTATCATGAGAACGCAGTTGCCCCCAGCAGCCTTTTTTGGTATGGGACAACATAGGAATGAAAAGTGCTGCCTCTAACATCCATTCAATTCTCAGGCTTCTCTGGCCACCACCTAGTCCAACATCTAAAGAGGTTTCTGGTTGCAGAACTTCTTGAGTATATTATAAAGAGTAGAAGTGTTGACAGCTGTAGCACGGTGTTGCTGTGTGTTACAGAAGAACGCAGAAAGTCAGATGAATAGTTAAAATGACTAATGAGGAAATAGTGAATCGATTTGCACAGAAAAGAAATTTAAAGCATAGCTAGACTAAAAGAAGTGATCAGTTCCTAGGCGACATCCTGAGGCGTCTAGGAATTGAGACTGGGGTAGTGGACATAAGTGAAGGGGGAAGACTACAAACTGTAGAGGAAGTAAGAAGGTACAAATAGAAGCAGGTCGCAACAGCCATGAAGAAATGAAGAGGTTTCCAGAGAATAGACAATTGTGGACAGCAGCAAGAAACATAAGGACCTCAACAAAAAAATCATCATCTTCTTCTTCTTCTTCTTCATAAGCAATAAGAACTAGTACTACTACTACTTCTACTACTACTATTAATCCGTGTTTTTCGGATCTTCCAGAAACGCACCTCAGTGACTGAACCATTCACTGAAAACTCTTCCCCTCAGTGCACTTACTGCAAGGAAACAACGTAGAGACCAAGTGTACTTTTAGCTGCAAACACAGCTTTTCACTGCCCTGCCGAAAACATGTGACCTAGCTCTCGTAATACGGCAAAACGTGTAGCTGCTTGCTGGACTGCAGCGGAAATATTCAATTATGTACGCCTGATTTGCAAGGCTGGAGTTAATTTAGATACAGCCCTCATCGTATCACATCATGATCCGTCCCTACCCCAGAAGGATTTCGTTCCGAAATGCCATGGTATGTTTGTATTTGTGAGCGGTATTAAATGTTTCGCAGTTAATTATGAACTTTGGACTCGGTGGAGATAAGGATTTGATTACGATGTTCAACAAAACTGGTTTCATTAAAAGTTCTACTCGTGTTTATGTTGAATTTTAACGAGCTTTCGGTGTGCGATCTACATAACGACTACTGCCGTTGACAATGGAAATGCATTTCCTTCCTTTTCTATTGAATGAAACTTTTTATCGGCGACTCTAACTATTCCTAGCGAGAGATGAAAACTTTCTGTTACTGGTATATTATCGCTAAGGAGCTGCAAGAGCCAGATTTCCTGTAAATCATTTTACTGAATTGTAAACCCCAGATTCGAAAGAACCCTTTTAGCACGCCCGTTCGCAGCGGAAAGTTTGTAAAATATTACTTCTAGACTCAAAGAATGCAAACCTTTATAATGCGTTTGAACTCTGCGATCAAGTTCATTAAAATCACTGTGATTGTGATTGCATGTCAACTAGTAAAACAAAATAAAACTAACGATTCGGCCAACCCTTCACGATACACCAGTGGATAATACTGACATCCAATGGTGACATCAGATTTTTTACTCTTTTTTTATAAGAGATGCTCGGAAGATTTTTTTAAGTATGGTCATTTTTATTATTACACAAAGAATTCTTGAGAATCTTCATCTACATGATACTCTGCAAACCACCTAATGCTGTGTAGCGGAGGGTACTACTTCTTCCACTATCCGATCCCTCCAACCCTATTCAACTCGCGAATAGTGCGTTGGAAGAGTGATTGTCGGCATGCTTCTGTCTTGGCTCTAAATTCTCGAATATTCTCCTCGTGGTCAATACGCCAGAAGTACATGGGGGGAAGTAATAAGTTGTCTGACTCCTCCTGAAAAGTGCTGTCTCGAAATTTCAATACTGAATCTCTCCGTGATGCACAACTCCTCTCTTGTAACGTCTGCCAGTGGAGTTTGTTTAGCATCTCCGTAACGCTCTCTCGCCAGCTAAACGATCCCATGACGAAACGTGCCGCTCTCCGTTGGATCTTCTCTATCCCAGATAAATTAACAATACTCAAGAATCGGGCAAACATGCGCCCTATAAGCCACTTCTTACGTGGATGAGTTACATTTCCAGTCTGGTGTCTGCTTTTTCCACTGTCGGTTTTATGTGGTCATTCCATTTAAAATCGCTCTGGATAGTTACGCCGAAATACACTCCTGGAAATGGAAAAAATAACACATTGGCACCGGTGTGTCAGACCCACCATACTTGCTCCGGACACTGCGAGAGGGCTGTACAAGCAATGATTACACGCACGGCACAGCGGACACACCAGGAACCGCGGTGTTGGCTGTCGAATGGCGCTAGCTGCGCAGCATTTGTGCACCGCCGCCGTCAGTGTCAGCCAGTTTGCCGTGGCATACGGAGCTCCATCGCAGTCTTTAACACTGGTAGCATGCCGCGACAGCGTGGACGTGAACCGTATGTGCAGTTGACGGACTTTGAGCGAGGGCGTATAGTGGGCATGCGGGAGGCCGGGTGGGCGTACCGCCGAATTGCTCAACACGTGGGGCGTGAGGTCTCCACAGTACATCGATGTTCTCGCCAGTGGTCGGCGGAAGGTGCACGTGCCCGTCGACCTGCGACCGGACCGCAGCGACGCACGGATGCACGCCAAGACCGTAGGATCCTACGCAGTGCCGTAGGGGACCGCACCGCCACTTCCCAGCAATTTAGGGACACTGTTACTCCTGGGGTATCGGCGAGGACCATTCGCAACCGTCTCCATGAAGCTGGGCTACGGTCCCGCACACCGTTAGGCCGTCTTCCGCTCACGCCCCAGCATCATGCAGCCCGCCTCCAGTGGTGTCGAGACAGCCGTGAATGGAGGGACGAATGGAGACGTGTCGTCTTCAGTGATGAGAGTCGCTTCTGCCTTCGTGCCAATGATGGTCGTATGCGTGTTTGGCGCCGTGCAGGTGAGCGCCACAATCAGGACTGCATACGACCGAGGCACACAGGGCCAACACCCGGCATCATTGTAAGTAGGCTGTTTAAGTATTTTTATTGGTAACGCCAACACCACGTAGCGCTCTGTATGAAAAATCACTGGCTGTGCCGTGTGCAGTCTGTGGCTGGTTTGCATTGTTGTCTGCCATTGTAGTGTTGGGCAGCGGCAGCTGGATGCTAACTGCGCGTAGCGTTGCGCAGTTGGAGGTGAGCCGCCAGCAGTGGTGGACGTGGGGAGAGAGATGGCGGAATTTTGTAATTTGAAAGACTGGATGTCATGAACTACCACATATATTTTGACTATTAAGGTAAATACACTGTTTGTTCTCTATTAAAATCTTTCATTTGCTAACTATACCTATCAGTAGTTAGTGCCTTCCGTAGTTTGCATCTTTTATTTAGCTGGCAGTAGTGGCGCTCGATGTATTGCAGTAGTTCGAGTAACGAAGATTTTTGTGAGGTAAGTGATTTGTGAAAGGTATAGATTAATGTTAGGCAGGGCCATTCTTTTGTGGGGATTTTTGAAAGTCAGATTGCGTTGCGCTAAAAAAATATTGTGTGTCAGTTTAAGCACAGTCGTGTATAAATTTTTCTAAGGGGATGTTTCATATCATGCTGTGGGGAGCGATCTCCTACACTGGCCGTACACCTCTGGTGATCGTCGAGGGGACACTGAATAGTGCACAGTACATCCAAACCGTCATCGAACCCATCGTTCTACCATTCCTAGACCGGCAAGGGAACTTGCTGTTCCAACAGGACAGTGCACGTCCGCATGTATCCCATGTCACCCAACGTGCTCTAGAAGGTGTAAGTCAACTACCCTGGCCAGTAAGATCTCCGGATCTGTCCCCCATTGAGCATGTTTGGGACTGGATGAAGCGTCGTCTCACGCGGTCTGCACGTCCAGCACGAATGCTGGTCCAACTGGGCGCCAGGTGGAAATGGCATGGCAAGCCGTTCCACAGGACTACATCCAGCATCTCTACGATCGTCTCCATGGGAGAATAGCAGCCTGCATTGCTGCGAAAGGTAGATATACACTGTACTAGTGCCGACATTGTGCATGCTCTGTTGCCTGTGTCTATGTGCCTGTGGTTCTGTCAGTGTGATCATGTGATGTATCTGACCCCAGGAATGTGTCAATACAGTTTCCCCTTCCTGGGACAATGAATTCACGGTGTTCTTATTTCAATTTCCAGGAGTGTATTTTACACCAGACGCTGTCTCCAGCTGTTTGTCTTCAATAGTGTAGCTGTACAGTAGTGGATTTCTTTTACTATCTATGGGCAATATGTTACATTTATTTACGTTCAGGGTGAACTGCCATAGTCTGTACCATTCATCAATTCCCTGCAGGTCGTTCTGCAAATTCTTACTGTCTTCTGCCGTTGCTACTTTCGCATAAACAACTGCATCATCTGCGAATAGCCTTAAAGAGCATCCGATGCTTTCTATTAGATCATGTATACACATTGTAAACAGAACGGTCCTATAACACTTTTCTGTGGTACTCCGGATATTACATCGGTCGATATAGTTCCGTTAAGAGCGGTGTGATGAGTTCTGTCTGCAAGAAAGTCTTGAATCCAATCGCAGGTCTACTCCGATACTCCGTAAGTTGGTATTTTTTTCATTAAACGACAATGCGGGACAGTGCCTTACTGAAATCAAGGAACACGGCATCAACCTGGGGGCCACTGTCCACTGCGCTGTGGATCTCATGGAGGAACAGAGGTATCTTAGTTTTGCAGGATCTCTGTTAGCGGAAACCATGTTGGTTCTTATAGAGGAGATGTTCATTTTCCAAGAACGTCATAATCCTTGAGCGTAAACCATGAGTGTGTGTGCCTTCGTCTGAGTAATCTAGACAATGACAAGAGTGTCACATATTTATCTTTTCTGTCCTGATGTATATGCCTGATATTGGTACAGAACAATACCAAGCGGCACGCCACAGAGGTACGTGCATTAACGCTACATTTGTTGCAGTCAGTGTGAGGGGCATAAACCCAGGAGACTGTCATACATAGCAGCAAACTACTGCAGTGCGTCATTGTTGTGTGCAGTGAACATTCCTGTTGGCCGGATGACTGGATGGAATCGTCAAAATAGTGTATGTCATGGACGGGGGATGCGTTAGTTCATCGCCACCTTAAAAAGTGTAATGGAAAAGTCGCAACAGGGATGCAAGTAAAGAAGAAAGGTGGCTGTGTAGTGTGAACTTACCTTAAGGTTAATTTCATACAGCGAAGCCTGACATGGACTTAAATGGCGAATAAGAACATGTCTTCTAACTGCAAAAATACATTAGGCTGACAAAAATAAGACACAAAATCTTGAAAGAAGGCATCGATTATAGGGCTCTTACACAATCATAGAACTGTCTATATCATCCTTTACTTATCCACGTCAATCGTAAATCACGCTTTTAGCCTGCTTGTGTCAACCAAAAAAGACGTTTAAGGACGGATCTGGTAAGATTAAAAGCTTTCCTGGGACACAGCCTTAATGGGAAGACTAGTAATTAAGATGGAAGTAAGACTCAGAGTTAAGCGTTCCATCGACGACAGGGTCATTAGAGACGGATTACAAGCTCGGATTAGGGAAGATAGAGGCAGGAAATCCGCAGTGACCTGCTTAAGGAACCATCCAGGGAAAACGAGTTTCCAGATTCCTCTCGGAGATGAAACAGCGGTTTTTGTTTAGAGTACATTCAACTCTGCAAGACACTCGTTCACTTTTTACTGGTGAAGGTCCACCAGAGCTATCTCGAGAAGTATAAACCGTAGACCTAGCAGCCCCTAGCAGCCGCGCAGGTACGGCGGTGAAACACGTCCAGAAGTGCTACGTTCGTAACGGTAATTAAGTACAACCACATTCCAGATAATTAGTCTGTCTACAGATGCCCCAGTCTCTCGTAGAAAGACGCAAGGTGCTGGTCTCCAAGATGGCAAAATAGAAAGGAAAAATAAGAAAGGATTTGTCATTTATATTGCCTTTTCGGTAATTTCAGTACACTACATTTCCTGCTTTTGTTTTCTTTAATTATTGAATTATTTTGTTTCTTTCATTACACCCCCTTCTAGTACGTATTAACTTTAAATTAAATAAGTGTCAATTGTGAGAATTACGAGAATTTGCTTTCTGTATGAGCCACATCGAAGGTCTCTGGACTCAAGAAGTTTATTTCTTTATTTACCTGCTCTGAGTAGGGCCATCAGGCCCTCTGTTACACCATACCGAATTTCACATATACAGTACTTTCTTACGTCATAGCCACCTAAGAAATATCCATTTTAATAGGAAACATGGTAGTCGAATGAGTTGAATGTCTATATAGATAATCTAAGAAATACTGACTACGAAATAATTAAGGTAATACTGACAGTACTTCTAAAACTGCTGCAGATGCTGCCACGAATAATAATAATAATAATAATAATAATAATAATAATAATAATAATAATAATAGCTGCAGATATAAAAAGATATTATAGGCGTACAGAATAGATGTCTGATGTAGCAAGTTCTGGGCAATGGAAATTTAAGGATCTGCACCAGCTAACAATACTGGGAAATGTAGATCTGATTGGAAAGAAGGGTGTACAGGGGTAACGAGTGCGTACTGGGAAAATGGTAATAAGTTTTGTTGGTTTAGTAGATATGTCATTAACTGTCTTCTGAAGCTGGAGATGTAATTCAGTTCTCTAATGTAATGTGGGAGGTTGTTACAGAGTCGGTTCCTCCCACTGAATACTTCGATAAAGCGGCTGAACAATGGAGCGGAACAAAAAGGATTTTGTTCTGAAGGAAATGGGTGTTGCTGCCATGCTGTTCAGCTGGAGCATTAAAGTCGAGGAGGGAGATGAGGGAGATTACACGTTGGTAAGACATCTGAAAAGCGGCGGGTAGTGCCTTTCTGCTCGCAGCTAGGATAACAGTGCACGTGATGGTGAAATGTGATCAAAGAGTCGATCATCATATATATCATGAACACGGGTATTCGTAGCCACTTTCAGACGCCATGACCTTTCCTCAGAACTATCTTAGAGGATAACATTCGTTGTGATCAATAATCGGAAGGGCCTGTACAACTTTCTTTTTCAGGTCAAGAGGGAAGATATATTTATTATTATTATTATTATTATTATTATTTGCATGAAGGGATGCTGATTCCTTCTCAAAGATTGCACTTCTGTGTACAGTCCAATAGAAATTTTCATCTATTATTACTCCTAAACTCTTTGCTGATTCAGAGAAGTTGATATTTGTCTCATTTTGGTTTAAACATAGTAGGGAGTCCAGATACTTCGGGCTAAGGAACGAGAATGACCAACCATTACTCCTTGGGTTTTGGATTTGTTGAGCTTTACCCTATATTCTTCGCTTATTTTGATGTTGCACACAGGTAAGTATTGAGATTTTCGATAGCTGTCTTCAGATTTATTGGTTTTGCACTTAGATAGAGCTGGACGTCATGGGCGTACATGTATTTTCAGCTGGACCAAACTGATGACAGGCAAGCCGGTATCGTCCAGCGGTTCTAGGAGCTTCAGCTTGGAACCAAACGACCGAACCAGGTTCGACTCCTGCCTCGGTTAGGGATGTGTATGACGTGCTTAGGTTAGTTTGGTTTCAGTAGTTCTACGTTCTAGGGGACTGATGACCGCAGATGTTAAGTCCCATAGTGCTCAGAGCGATTTTGAACGAAACTGATGACACATAGTTGACATGCAATGGAAAGAGTGTAGGACGTGGTGGAAACTTGATACTACCTGTCTCCACTGTGCCGGACATGATGCACTGCTGCCGAGATGTCAGGTATGAGTGAAACCATTGCACTTCACTGTACGAGAAATTAAGGCTGCTAAGTTTGGCAAGTAAAATGTCAAAGGCGACAGTATCAGAGAGTTTGCTGAAGTCTACAGTGCATCCATGTTAAGCTTCAGGTTTTCTACAACCTTTACTAAGGGGATGATGTCCTGTGATGTTTATGGAAACCTAGTAGGCTGTTTGTAGGAAGGTAATTTGTTAGCTGGTCGTGGACTATACAGAGCGAATCACCTGAAACTTGCATGTATTACTGATGTATGGTTTTCACAGAATGGGTTAGTAGTCAGAGACTCGTTCGTTAGCCAGTCAATAGATTGTAATAACACTTAGAGTATTTTTTGTGCAAACATACACTTGGAACAATGGGTATTGACATCGACAAACTAAAAGTAACGTAAATTAGAATGTAATTGGTGTTTGATTATGGATTCTAGTGCGATTCGTTTACGAGAAATCGTATTTTCAAATGTTAACTCACTTGTATAATATGTGTGGTAACACACACTAAAGAACAAAACAAGTTCATACATTAGTTACATGAATGCTGCCCAGTAGCGAGACAATTGACCCATCACAGGTTGCGTTCAAAGTGACCACTGGTAGCGGCAATACAAGCTACCAGTGTGCATACGCGCTAGCATTTCAGCGGCAATGTCCGAACAAACTGCAGTAAGACGTCGTTGCATATCATTAGATGTGGCTGGTATTTAGTTATAGGCAACGTCGTTCAGCTTTCCCCACAGAAAAACGTCTACAGGCGTCAAATCCGGGGAACGGCTCGTCCAAAATATGGGTTCTCTGCGTCCAGTCCAACGATTTGGAAACAATTCGTGAAGACATGCTGTAGTACTTTGTGCACTATTGGCTTGAGAGCCATCATGTTGGTACCATGGGTTCCTCCTAGTCTGCAGAGGAACGTCTTTTAGTGTCCGTGGAAGACGATCTGTTAGATGGCTGAAATACTTGCTTGCGTTCAGTGTCCCATCTTTGAAAAACGGGTCTGTCAGCTGATGGTTCACTATACCACACGACACGTTTACACTCGACGGACGCTGACGTTCCACCTGACCAAGCCAACGAGGACTGTAAACAGACTAATAGCGCATGTTTCGGCAGTTTACCTGGCCTTCATTAGTAAATGTGGTTTCATCACTAAACAAGATACATGATACATCTGAAGTATCTTGTCTTAATGCCCATGTACAGAAGTTAACACGATTCTCATTATTGTTTTTATACAGCTCTTGATGGAGGGAGATGTAGCTAGGATGGAACCTATGTCGATGGAGAATGCGCAGGATACTTGCCTAGCTTATGCCACTTCCTCGTACGATTGTGCGGGAGCTAACGTGCGAATCAACTGCCACAGCAGCAAGAACATTAATCCCCCTCTTCTGTCGCCACATGTTTCGTTGCGTTATGTTGTCCAGGCGACTCTAATTGAGTATCAAGTCGCAGTGCACTCAAGGACCGTAAGCAAACATAACAACATCGTACCCAGCAACTACGCAGGTTGAAAGGCACAAATAAGTGTCGGTGTGGGAACTATTTAAAAAAAAACATATTTCGTAAGCGACTCGCACTATAATCTTGCAACAGTCACCACTGCCATTCTGATTTAGCCTACATTTAGTCTTTTAATATCAATGGGTATTGTTCCATTTAAAAAGTATATGTTTCGACAAAAAAACACTTTCCAAGCATTATTGCAATCTGTTTATTGGTTAACAATACGAGCCCCTGACAACCAATTCATTTTCAGAAACCCGCGCATCGATACCACTTTCCATTTCCGCAATATTTGTGGTGTAAGTTTTAAGTGATTCACCCTGTATATTCTGAGGTCTTGGACAGTGCAGGCAGAACGCAAATAGGTCGGTAATCAGAGAGTACTGATGCTACGTCCTTTGTAGGTAGTGTCTTAACTAGTCCCTGTTTAGTGGCTTCAGGGAAAACACTTGTGATTAAGGTCTGGTTGAAGACACCTGTTATAGTGTAAAGTAGTGGGCCAATAATGAGGTTCATCATTTTGACTGTGATGCCATTGTGGCCAGTATATGCTGATCGAATACGCACGATCATTATTTTTTGAATGTTACTTCAAGTAAAATGCTTTAGATAGAATTTTTCAGGCTACAGGCATTTACCGCCATGAAGTAATTAACAGGTTACTGTTTTGTTTGTGGTTCAACTGCGTTTGAGAATTCTAGATGAACAGACAAAGATGTGTGTGTAACCTAGAACATACACTTTTTCTTTAAAGTTGTGTATATTATTGTATATAAGTATACTGTATATAGGTATTCCTTTATATAAGTAGATTGCTTATAGGTATATGAGTATATAGGTATATAGGTTAATAGTATATAGGTATTCCCTTAATCGAAAACATTGTTTTCTGTTATTACCTAAACGCGTTTCGGTACCTTTGTGCCATCAACAGTGGTTTCCGTTTGTTGGAAAATCAGATTTTTACGTTATATGGCCTTGCAGGACCATCTGTACGATGTCCCGCACTGATAGCTTGTCATGTTTTGTTGTCAATGATCCTACTTCTTTAGCCTTCTGAGGGCGTTGCACATGTACATTAAATGTGCTTTGTGCAATATCGATTTTACAAACTCCTTTTCACTTCACAAAACGCGGTGCTGTGTCCAGCGCTCGCAGAATGAGAATGAAGAAGGAACAGTCACAACAAAACATGACAAGGTATCAGTCCAGGACACTAAACAAATGGGCCCTACGAAACAGTATAATGTAAAATCAAGCTTTCAATGAACAGAACACGTTGATGATAGCAGAAAGGTATCGAAACACATTTGGGAAACAAGAAAAAATAGCGTTTTGCATAAAAGGCGGAGCCTATAACCAACAGCTTTAACTGCAGGCACGGAAAAAATACAAGAACCGCAAATCCAAAAGATGAATGTGTATTATATGATCTGCAATATCTCCATGAGTGCTCACTAATAGAAACTACGTCATTTCACCAGTGTGCGATGCAAAATATGTAACTGTAATGTTAAATAGTACTAATAATAATGCGTAACAATATCCAAAAGCCAGAAATGTGCGCCGGCCGCCGTGGCCGAGCGGTTCAAGGCGCTACAGTCTGGAGCCGCGTGACCGCTACGGTCGCAAGTTCGAATCCTGCCTCGGGCATGGATGTGTGTGATGTCCTTAGGTTAGTTAGGTTTAAGTAGTTCTAAGTTCTAGGGGACTGATGACCTAAGCCGTTAAGTCCCATAGTGCTCAGAGCCATTTGAACCAGAAGTGTGTCAGCTGTTTCAAGTATGGCGGAAGTGTTGGACCTACCGTTGCGAAGGAAATTGTACCGGGTAGGCAGTATACGGCGGGGCCCGTTCCAACACCTTTGTTGTTACCTAATCACTCTTCATTTGCATAACACGATCGGGTGATTATGATGAGGTGCCATTCTAAGTTTGTAGTCCTTTCGTCGCGAGTACACAATGAATGCAAGCAGAGAAATGAATGCAAGCAGAGCAACATTCTGTGAAATATATTACGAGATTTTGTGTTTCAGTACGTATGTCAATATGGCAGTAATGTTATTACAAATATATGACGAATTTGGGACGTTCTTGTCGCTCGAGCCTATTCCGACAGCGGTAGTATACATCAATTGACAGAAGCATTTTTGTATACATCCACATAATGTGACTCTGGAAGATTACGATAACAATGACACTTGGAAACGGCACATCACCTAAATCAGCTGATCGTCCCACATAAATGACAGTGGCTGTATAACAGTTAAGGTGAAAAATGGAATTGTCTTTTAAAGCACATATGTTTGATATTTTTGTCAATTGCAAATGAAATTGTTATCTTTAAATAAGAGCATTTTAGGTTAGGCTTTACAGTGACTGTTACTGATATCGAATGAGAGAACAAGAATACTATTACCAGTCATTGTTTATTTATGTCGGCGATGCGTTTCGATGCTTTAAACCTCCATCATTAGGTGGATTTACATGTATTAGTGTGACGTGTGTGTGTGTGTGTGTGTGTGTGTTTGTGTGTGTGTGTGTGTGCGCGCGCGCGCGCACGCGAGCGCTTTGTGCTGACTTGTGGCACTGTCTAGTGAAGAAACATAAACACTATTTCAGAATATGGTTTTGGGGGTTTTCTTGACTAAAAACTAAAAGTACAGCTTACGGTGAAAATGAAACAAGTAAAATAGTATACCTCCAGCGATCACAGGTTCCTTTCTTTGTCGTTTACATTACAGTTTATATGTGATATGTTCCAACAGAGAAAGGAACCTTTTACCAGTGGAGGTGTTCTGTTTCACTTGTTTTATTTTCACCGTTAGATATACGCTTAGTTTTTAGTCATATACAGCCAAAAACCCTGTCTTGAAATAGTGTTTTCGTTTCGCCACTAGACAGTGCCACAAGTTACTCAAAAATCGTAACACAACACACACAACACATGTACATCCACCTGATTATAGAGGTTTAAGCCTTAGAAACGGGTCGTGGATATAAATAAACAGTGACTGGTGACAGTAAACTTGAAATTCCTATGACGAGACCATGTCACGTAGGATAAGTGTATGGTTTACGTAAGTGGTGCATTAACATTCCAAATGTTATTGACCAGGATCATAAAACAAGTGCCAAAATGGTACCATGAATCTGAAGTTAGCGTTCTGGAAGGTTTTCCGAATTTCACAAGCGGAAGGGTGATATATGGAGGAAAAGCTGCTGCGTAGTATTTCTGCCAGGACGCCATTAGTTAACGTTGAAGCCAGGTCCTAGCGGATAAATTACGTATTGGAGAATCCGAGCTATAAAGCCCCAGTTGATAAGAAATTACCTGAACTACAAGAGCTTCTTCAGACCAATTGTCGATTGCCGAATAGTAACAGCTACTTCACAAAAACACTTCTTGTTTAACTAGTACACTAGACAAGAAAACACTTAGAAATTTCTTTCTCTCAAATATTCACTTCGTACAATATCCGTAACATGTTAGGGACAAGCGTAAGCCGAATATATAGTTACAATATCCATGACGATTAGTTTGTAACTAACCCATCATATAAATGTAGCATCTTCAAAAAAAAAAAAAAAAAATGGTTCAAATGGCTCTGAGCACTGTGGGACTCAACTGATGTGGTCATCAGTCCCCTAGAACTTAGAACTACTTAAACCTAACTAACCTAAGGACATCACACACATTCATGCCCGAGGCAGGATTCGAACCTGCGACCGTAGCAGTCGCACGTAGCATCTTCTTTTGCCCATATCTCCAAGGAGATGCGTCATATTCTAAAATGAACATAAAAGTCTCGACCGCAGTCGATGCATGTTCATTTTAAAGTACTAAGCTAATAGCTGTTCTCCACGATAAATGTTTTCAAAATTGCTGTCATATTCCTCCCCAAACAACATGTCAGTGTTTACCACAGAGGCAGTAGCAGTCGTGCAAGCGATTTAGTTCACAAATCAGTTTGGAGTGAACAAGATCTTCATGACATCCGACTCGTAAAAATACTATCGGCTTGCAGCTATTGAACTTTAGTGGTCGTCGTATGCTTCGAAAGGAAATGAATTAACCGTCTGCGGCCGATTCCCTGTTAGCTGGATCATTAACCTCATTGCCAATCCTCTGTTCTTCTCAGTCTATCAGTGGTTCTGACAGCTAAATAAAATATTACCGATTTGGGACAACAGGAGAATGCTACAGACCAGCAGACAGACAGATCTGGTATAGAAATTCGATATATTCAACTAAGAAAAAAACACTGGTGGTGGCCTGTTACATGCAATAAAAGATCGATTCTCTCACAATAAATGAAGGTTTTAAAATTTGTTGCTGAAAACAAGAATGAAACATGAAACAATCCGTCCAGACCTTCTGAGACAGTGTACTAACAGAAAATCACGAAAAACTTTCGAATTTGAAATCAAAGGAGGAAATAGTCAACTGCGATGAGATCTGCGTTTGAAAAAAGCCCAGGTACAGGCAGCACGTCAGCGTGTAAAAAGTCGCCATGTATATCGACTGACATGAAAATGGTTGCATAGTTTGTAAAATGTGGCCTATATTGCTACCAGCCTATTATTGAGGAATTGCGGCACTAATCCGAACTGCTGGGACCATGGCTGCTACCAAGTAATGGAAGCAAGTTCATACATACCGAGAAATGATGACAACACGTACTGTGCTTCTATCACGAACTGACTCCAACCAGTACTGCAGCGAAAAGAGCTACTGGGCTGGCTCCCTGCACTTTGTAAATCCGGATATACGTCCACAGTAGGCGTCCGCCGGCAGAAAGAAGTTACCGCAGCCAACCTAACAGGTGTTGGCGGTTATCATCTGTTCCGGACAGTGACGGCCACTCCTCCCAATTCAGGAGTTGGAGAGACTGAGGTGGCGCCAATTCTACTAAAGCGGACAAGCCCTTTATCCTTGCACGTTAGAGTATCCATGGCTTAAAATTTCAGGTAACGGCACGGAATCTCTGCAGAATTTCGCACATCTTGACCATAATTAACACTAATTACCCCGAGATCCTCAAACTTTCTCCAGTTCCCTATTGAGTCTGGCCATCGGTTGTATTAGACTGATTTAGACTGATTTACTAGCATGTATTCATTAATTATTTTATTGTCTTCCAAATTAGTTGCTCGATCAACCTGGCGACTGAGCGCTTTCTTTGTCAGGAGATAGACATGCTTCAGTCACGGCTTCTCTACACCTTGTACATATAAGAGAAAAGTCCCAGTTACAGGCTCTCAGCATATCAGCAATACGAGGGGACAGCGACTGTTTTACGAACATTATACACAAAATAGTTTATCTAAAGCGGTATGGAAACTTGGTCAATTTTTTCTTACGTACCAACGCACCAGAGCCTGTCACAAAATTTGTACGTTGATTTCCTGTCAAAACGGGAAATCAATCTCCATATCGATTACATTCCTGAACTTAAAGTAGGGCATACAGAGCACGGAAAAAAGCAAGGGGAAAGAAACAACAGCAGATAGGGCGCTAGTACTGTAACATGCCACCTGTTCCCTTCAGGATATCATAATTTAGGGACTGAACGGCAATGATACTTAACTTCAGTCATAAAGATGCGATTAAATCATGGAAATTTCCTCCACAGAATACGCGTTAGAAACCACTTAGCTGGTTCGTGCAACTGAACGTTAGAAATTAATGCTTGTGTGAGTTTGAAACAATTGCTCAGGTCTTTATAACTTCTGGCGATGTTTCCAGCATCAAGCGTCAATTCCTTAGGCACAGAAGCATGACATAGACGACGGCCTAATGGCCAAGTAACAAATGTCAGTAAGAATGCAAAGGCTTGCAATAGAGTCTCTGGTCGCACGCAGTGCTACTCTACCACTTCATGTAAGGTCTTTCAGGGCCATATCTAGGTATTGCTTACTCTTTAGCCTTACGGAAGCCGCCACACAACCTGAAGGTAATGGTCTAGTATCACTGCAGAACAAAGTAGAGTAACTCTGCAGTTTTCTAACTTCTTTCCTCAGTAGTCTAATAGTTACAAAATTTTTATTGTTTCAATAAATTATTACGTATAAAAATATATTTTTGGTTGCTTCCATGAAGTCATCAATTACGAGCTACTACGACCGCTGCATTACGCAGTTTTTAAATCACTAATTATATTAGTTATGTATTATGTAAATCACACATCAGTAAATAAAGAACTAAAATAAATCTTCTTCAAGGAACGAGGGAAAACACAATTACTATCGAACATTCCGTCGATAACAAGGTCATTACAGACAGAGAAATAGCTGGAGTATAAACCTATGAGGAAGGAAATCGACCGTGTGATTTTCTAAGTATCCGTCCTGACATTTGCTTTAAGTGCTTTAGAGAAATCAGGGATAACCTAAATCTTTATGACCGGCTGAGATTCGATCCCCAGTCCTCCCAAATGTGAATCCAGTGCCTATGCACAAGTGCCACGTTCAAATCGAAGTTTATCTCTTCTTGCCCGACCTGAATATTCTCTTGACATGTCGTACATAGAACATAGCTGGGACATGACTGATCAACAATTTTCTTGTCATTGTGCTTCAGAAACCAGTGTCCATACCCTGTAAACTCTAACAAAACCTACATGCATAGGTAATGTACAGGGATATTACCAGGCCTTATTTCATTGCACTCCACAATGATTAAAGGCCCTGGCTACAGTACACGAGGACTTCATATGATAATGAATTCACAAAAAAGTATAGTATTGTAATCATGATCAATTTAGTACAATCACGTACCATTTCTATGGTATATACTACATCGTTTTAAAACTTACAGAACTTCTGACTTGTTCTTACACCTTAGTCACTAATGTCGTGTCGTAACGTATTTAAATACAGAGTAAGCTAATACTGCCAATACTCATTGTCACTTTATTTCCTGGAATACTTAATTATGACTTGAACTTCAGATAACATTTCTTTCAGAGTTCACACGACGAAGACACCCGGAGCTTTTCCTCGGAAAACTTACAGGCTGTATGCTAAGCATTTCAATTCGTAAGAGCCCGAGAACTACCACTGCATGATTCCCTCGTCACAGCAACACTCCAATTTACGGCATGCAGTTTTGTAAGTGTAGGGTCCTCTTAGAGCACAGACAATTTCAGAATTCGTCGATTAACTAAAGTATTTTGAAGTAACCATGTATTTTGGTGTACGAGTAGGAAAAACTAGAACACAATATCAAAGTTTACCTTCTGTCTCTATCGTCCTCAGTATTTATTAGCGGTGGGAGTGTGTAACAGGAAAAAAACCACGTGAAATAACGAATAGTCATCCGAAAGAAGTTACTGCAGTTTCTCGCGATAGTGCTATATATCAACTAAATCATAGATGTGTAGGATAACAAGCACTTATTTCTCAGCGCAGTAAACGTTGCGATAATGATTGCATCAAGCAGAAGCTGTGTCCCATACCAAGACGCTGACCCACGTCAGTAGATTTCGATGACTGTGCATCAGTAACTGAACGATTCAAACACGTCACACACATGGACTCTATGCCTCAATTTATCACTAATTTCCCTTCATATCTTTCAAACTTCACAGAGGTTCTAGCACATTTCGGAGAAACGTAACTTTCCAGAAACGTTAGTCACAGCGTGTGCTCTTACAAAGAAGTCAAAGTATTTAACGCAAGTAACATCCTTGGCAGAAAGATGGGCTAAGCTAGTGCTTTCGATAATGCACTAATGGCAGAGAGAATGGCACGCGGTGACTACTAATCCGGCACGCTTAGTTTGTCATATAGTAAATATCACCTACCTACAGAAATATGTTGGAAGCGATATTAAGTCTCAGCCACGGGGAACACTACAATAAAAGTATTTACGATGCTATATCGCATATATTAGGCTGGTATAATGTAAAAATCGCGAACAGATAAACGTTATAGACGCTATCTCAATGTTCTTTCTCTTCTAAAGGAAAGATTGCTGTGGAATTAATGGCAAGATAGTCTATTTGTGTTTGGTAGCTATTTAACATGTAATCACGATTTCGAAATACCACCACTATCTTCGGCCACTATCTAAAATGGTTTCTCTCTGGCTTTGTCCGTTAGAAGGTCATGCAATCACGCTTGCAGTTTCGCAACCGAATAGTCAAACCGAAATTAGGAAAGGTAGTAACTGTACATTTATATATTTTACAGAAACGAACTCAATGTTCACAGAAATCTCCTCCTGAGATACTAGAAGTATGAAAAGAAACAAAACACAGCTCCATATCCTAGCCTTCCTCATACACTATTTGACCAGCAGAAACTGGACACCCCCATCTAATGCGACATTGACCACTAGATGTAACGAGGCGCAGAACAGTCAGTATAAAATTAGGCGAGAGTACTATGTTGGGATCACCAATTTAGTATTGGAGGGCAGCGTGGAGGGTAAAAATCGTAGAGGGAGACCTAGAGATGAATAAACTAAGCAGATTCAGAAGGATGTAGGTTGCAGTAGGTACTGGGAGATGAAGAAGCTTGCACAGGATAGAGTAGCATGGAGAGTTGCATCAAACCAGTCTCAGGACTGAAGACCACAA
Source organism: Schistocerca gregaria (assembly GCF_023897955.1). Lineage (NCBI taxonomy): Eukaryota > Metazoa > Arthropoda > Insecta > Orthoptera > Acrididae > Schistocerca > Schistocerca gregaria. Next base: position 712,672,829 of record NC_064922.1, read on the forward strand.
CAACAACAACTATGTTGCCAGTGGAGAAAGAATAATAGCAGAACTGGTCCGACAGGCGCGCTCAGTGACAGCAACAGTCGACTTCTCATTGAATGTATTGACTGCAATTGAGATTTGTACCAAATAAATTAACGAACGAACGGGCTGATCCCTATTAGTACACAAAACAGAACACTGTTACAGAAAAAAACGGAAAATCATGCCAAATTTAAACGAAATCAAAATCCCCAAGACTGGCGATCTTTTACACAAGCTCGAAATCTAACTCGGACATCAATCAAAGATGCTTACAATAATTTCCACAATGAAACTTTATCTCGAAACCCGGCGGAAAATCCAAAGACATTCCGGGCGTATACAAAGTATGCTAGCGAAAAGACACAATTCCTTCTCTGCACGATAGCAAAAATGGTTCAAATGGCTCTGAGCACTATGGGACTCAACTGCTGTGGTCATTAGTCCCCTAGAACTTAAAACTACTTAAACCTAACTAACCTAAGGACATCACACACATCCATGCCCGAGGCAGGATTCGAACCTGCAACCATAGCGGTCGGACGGTTCCGGACTGCGCGCCTAGAGCCGCGAGACCACCGCGGCCGGCCGCACGATAGCAATGGAAATACTATCGACGACATTGTTGCCAAATAATAGTTACTAAACACAGCCTTTCGAAATTCCTTCACAAAAAAGACGAAGTAAATATTCCATGATTCGAACCAAGAACACTGTCTTGCTCAGTCTGTGTCGCCTGGCCAAGAGCTGTTGCGTAACGATTCGATTCACCGATCCAGTTATATGGCTCCTTCCGTGTATAGCGTTTTTACGATTATGACGTGTGGGGCCTGAAGATGGCATCAATGTAATGCCGAAACTGGTAGCACATAAGAAGTTCATAAAATAAATTTCTACAATACATACGGCTGTTGGTAAATTATTGCATAAAGAAATACATGCCATCCGTTGTCCCACCGTCCATAATGGATCAACGATTTCAGAGTATGCTGATGCAATAGCTTCATACTTAACCATCTTATACAACCGCTCGCTCGACGAAACATCCGTATCCAAAGACTTGAAAGTTGTACAGGTTACACCAATATTCAAGAAAGTTAGAGAGTAATCAACTAATTTACTGGCCCATACCATTAACGTCGATATGCTGCAGGGTTCTTGAATATATATTGTGTTCGAACATTATGGATTACCTCAAAGAGAACGGTCTACTGACACACAGTCAACACGGATTTAGAAAACATCGTTCTTGTGAAACACAACTACCTATTTACACACAGGAAGTAGTGAGTGCCATCGACAAGGGATTTCATATTGATTCCGAATTTCTCGATTTCCAAAAGTCTTTTGACATATACGTCACAGGCGGCTTGTTGTGAAATTGATTACTTATGACATAGCGTCTCAGTTACGTGACTGGATTTCTCATTTTCCGTCAGAGAAGTTACAGTTTTTAGTTACTGCCGGAAAGTCATTAAGTAAAACAGAAGTGTTTTCTGGCGTTCCCGAAGGTAGTATTATAGGCCCTACTGTTACTTATCTATATAAACGATTTAGGAGACACTCTGACCCACCTACCTAGGTTTTTTGCATATTATGATATCTTTATCGTCTGGCAAACTCATCAGAAGATCAAAACGAATTGAAAAACGAATTAGAAAAGATATCTGAATGGTGCAAATGTGGCAATTAACCCTAAATAGCTAAAATCTAATGGCCGTCAATTCAACTACATACCTAGGAATTACGATTACGAACAATTTAAATTGGAAAGAAAATGTTGTGGGGAAAGGCAAACCAAAGACTGCGTTTTATTGGCAGAACACAGGAACCGTAACAGATCTACTAAAGAGGCTGCTTACATTACGCTTGTCCGTCCTCTTTTGGAGTACTGCTACGGGGTCTGGGATCCTTACCAGATAGGAGTAACGGAATACATCGAGAAAGTTCAAAGACGAGCACCCGTTTTTTACTACAGCGGAACAGGGAAGAGACTGTCGAGGGCATGATACAGGATTTGGAATGGACAACAAGAAAACAAAGGCGTTTTTCGTTACGGCAGAATCTTCTCACGAAATTTCGATCACCAACTTTTTCCGCCGGCCGGGGTGGCCGAGTGGTTCTAGGCGTTACAGTCTGGAACCGCGCGACCGCTACGGTCCCAGGTTCGAATCCTGCCCCGGGCATGGATGTGTGTGATGCCCTTAGGTTAGTTAGGTTTAATGTGTTCTAAGTTATATGGGAATGATGACCCCCAGATGTAAAGTCCCATAGTGCTCAGAGGCATTTGAACCGCCCTATAACCTGTGGCAATCCAGTAAAAGCGTTTGGGTCTGGCAGGTATCTGAAGAACGTAAGACGTTACCATGTGAGTGCCAAGATTGAAGTACGGTGGAGATGATGGTATGGTATGAGAATGTTCTTCGTGACTTGGAAGACAACGATTGTTTCAGCCCGAAAATGCACCCTGTGATCCGGAAGCATATATGAGGCAATGGGTTTTGGACAATAACATTGCTGAAACGGACTGGACTGTCCAGATTCCCTACCTGGACCCAGTGGGACATCTCTGGGATGAGTTACGACGTCGACAGATTCGAACGTCCAACAAGGCAGCCTTCTTTGATTTCGACTCTCGAGGAAGAATTGACTGCCATTCCTCCATAGGCATTTAGATCTCTTATGGAAAGTGTCCCGAACAGAGATTAAGCCGTCAAAAAGGCGAAGTCTGGTTACATCCCGTGTTAACGTTCACTAACAAGTGTCTGGATACTTTTGAAATGATAGTGTCCACCACTCTACCAACTGGGCCCTTTGAGTATATCTCGACTCAAAACATTAATTTGCTGATAGCCACAGATTTTAGTTTCTAAAGTGAATCTTTCACTCAGTATCATGTAAACTGTGGGCAAGACAACTTCTGCAATTTTTCTTCTTTCAGACGTACTGGGTCTGCAATGTTGTACCGCTGCCGTGCGGTACAATCCTCCTTTCACACGCTCTTTATTCTAGCACCGCTTGTGAAGTCCTGCATATGCGGCTACTTTGCTGGGAGCTGTTCTCAATACAGCAGTAGTTGGCAAGCAGCTATCAAAACAAACAGAGCCAGTACAGCAGAAACCTCTATTTAACACTAAGTGGCAATTAATGGGAAAGAGATTTACTATCGTGCAACTCCCAGATCGACATCAATGACAAGAAACACACGCAAGGAGAGTTATATCGGCTCGACCTCTGACAAACAACCGATAAATATTCAGGTACAGGTCGCTGACACTCGCTGCCGTGCATGAGATTAGATCTACAGTACACACACAATAATCTTCCGCTGCCTTCCTGTTGATACCGTTGGTTGCTGGATTCATTTTCATGAGAGCAATAGTAGACTAAAAGGATATTTAGTAGCCTAAATAGCTGTAAAATATTGTTCTAAGCTTAACGGCATAATTTTAGAGTTTCCACTAACTCTGTTAGGATACTTGACGTTCTCGAAAGGTGGGGTTTCTAGGGGATATTACTTCGACTAGCGTCAATTCTGTAGTGCCATTGAATAACAAAATAAATGATAACATTTTCATAAATTCTCAGACACCTAATGAGAGAAGTGGGCGAGAGGAATATCACGATAATGCCCTGTTGCGCTACACACTGACTCATTTGTTGGCGTGAGACAGTGCATCGTTTGCCAATCGAATGGTTTAAATGTTATCTGTTGCGAAAAAACAGAACTAAGGCACTAAAAATGTTTTAAGCGTGGTCCAGGAGTAGGAAGTTAGGCATGAAGTTATTTTCAAGTAGTTAAGGAGATAATTCAGTGGAATATCATAAAATTAACTAAGTAACAATTTGAGAGATGTGAGTCCATTAACGGCCAGAAACTTCTGATATTTGTTACGTAAATTTCATTCAACACAATTAAAATCTTGTTTCTACTGATAATTTTATGCTTGATGCTAATTATGGTAAATATATCAGTGACTGTAAAGGTCAAATAATCTTTTTCTATTAATTTTCTCTCTTCTTACTGGGAATTATTGCCTGCGGAATAGTAGACATCCCTTGTGAGCCAGTGGTAAGCCACAGCGAAAGTTGTAGGCCGAGATCCCTGCAGTGATACTCCCTAAGGGACAGGGACTGACTTCTACCTGCTGACAGGTGGAGGGGTAACGCCTCTGGCCAACCGGTACTTCGCTGACCCCAAATACTCTGCTGGGCTCCATTTTGACAGTCCCCACGAATTTTTCCCAGGAGCTATAAGATTCTAGTGCACTCATCATGGGTCCAGACAGAACACTAGAATAATGCATCATGAGTGGAGTCACCCATAGGTATTAAATGGCCATTTCACAACCATGTCTAGGACAGTCAATGTGCGCTTTTCAGAGGGCCACTGACTCCTCGGAAGACAGCCGTAGTGGGGGAACATTTTGGACTGATCCCTGTCTCTTTCCCTCCCGAAGGAAGCGACGCTATTCAGCTATGCGTTTTCTGGTTACCAGTGAAAGCGAGTTGCACTAAGTTGCACTATCCTGACTCTATCCCATGAAGACTGAGATGTTCTTCCACCAAAATGCAGGGATGAGCTCATCGGCTGTTCTTAAAAAATACTAGAATGCGAGACTAGGAGCGGACTTTCTAGTAAGCTTGTTCATGGGAAGACAATGCGGACTAGAAAGGAAATCGACGACTTATGAATGCGACCTAGAAAACTCTAGAAATAACGCTGATGAGAAGCTGGCTGATTGGCGAACATCTTTCACACAGCTCCTGGTGGGAGAACGGACAGCAGTTTAACTGTTTTATCATTGCCCAGAGTTGGCGCATCTTTTTCATTGGAGGATTGTGTGTTGTGGCGCGTAATATGCTCTGAGTAGGGACAGTCGACATGGTTCAGAGGCGACTGGGTGGAGACTCGAAGCAGTACACACGCTAAGTGTCTAGACTGGAGACTTCAGATTTCCAGGACGGTTACAGCAGCGAGCGGAACTTCTGCTCTGGGAGACAGCCTCTGCGTTGCCTGATCAGCAGCAGGAGCAGCCAGCTTCAGGTACACAGCTTGCATTCCTACACAACGATTGTAGTGAGATCATCTGGCAGCATCAGTTAATCAGGGGGTCAGGGATTTTCTCTACCTCGTGATGACTGGGTGTTGTGTCCTGTCCTTAGGTTAGTTAGGTTTAAGTAGTTCTAAGTTCTAGGGGACTGATGACCATTGATGTTAAGGTCCATAGTGCTCAGAACCATTTGAACCATTTTAGTTAATGAGGAATGACGACTCATTCATGATCAGGTGACCATGGGGTACTTAGAGTTAATTGTCATTTCACCATTTGGTACAATCCTACAGTCACTTTGTATCCACATGTGGCTGTGTTTCGTGAAACAGATGATACATATTTCCGAATACCGGCTCTTTTCATGAAATTTTGCCAAGATAATCAGTGCTAGTTGTACCTCATTGCACTGTTCTGATTTGATGTTCCATTAGCCATGTGCTCAATTAAGATACATGTTAACGCCATCATCTGAATCGTGGATTCCGAGAATGATTACAATAAACTTAGATTCACTTCGGCTGTGAATTTCATTCACTAGTTGTCGAATCCCTTTTTCACGCGCTATAGCATAAACTATTTTTCTGAAGGACTGACTCACGAGAGCCACCTCTCTGAAATTGTTAAATACGTTGCACCCAGTTCTTCTTTCATTATCTGAGATCATTCGGGAGTGACGTGCCTCTAAGTAGCCTAGCTGCTGCAGAGACTAAGCACCTGGAAAATGCGCGTACTTTAGCTAAGTTGCTGCTTCGCAAATTGTTGCCGAAAGAAATAGTAGAAGCCACGTGTTGTAAGGCAGAGGGTGACCATGAAATATAGAACATTATCGCAGATCATGGGTGTAACAGGTACAAAGAGATGAAAAGACTGGCACATGACGGTAAGATATGGAGGATCAGGTTAAACCAGTCGAAATGCTGTCTTCTGCTTTTGTGCTCGAGCCGTTGACTCGTCGATTGCAATTCTCGTTCTCCATTTTCCTATCTTCTGCAAGTCTCTTGCAACTATGTTGTTCGTATCAGATCTTGTTTCAACTGTTCCATGTATTGAAATTTCGCTTTTCCACACCTATTCTTCTCAGTGACTTATGTGACCTCCAAAAGAGTATCGAAAAGCCCAAGATTGTAAGCTTTTCGCGTGTTGCAGTGGTTAAAGTGTGCTGTGTATGGCAAATGGTGCTATCCAAAACTGGCACCGAGGTAACTGTGGTACAACAAAGGCCATATATGGCAGGGGTGAACAATGGCTGTGGTGATGTGAGCAGCCGAATAGACTTGGAACTGCAGAGCAACTGAACACCCAGATTAACCAAGGGACTACCAAAAGAGTCTCCTCCATGACCTTGAGCGAACGTTGCTGCGTATCGCACTTTGCAGCAGGCGCCTTGTTTGCAACCTTGTTGCGTGCTGTTGATAGGCGAGGATGATTTTAAATGATAATTAATTAAAACCCTCAGCTGCTGACAGGTGTTGTTGATATACCTCGATGGGGACAGCTGAAAATGTGTGCTCAGACCGGGACTAGAACCCGGGATCTTTTCCTTACATGGCAGACGCTCTATCCATTTGAGCCATTGTGGACACAGATGAATAGTGCGACTGCACGGAGTTATCCCTTGCACGCATCCCGTGAGACACATAAAGGATAAGTCCCTGCAATCACACTGTTCGTCTGGGTCCTCAGTGGCTCAGATGGATAGAGCGTCTGCCATGTAATCAGGAGATCCCGGGTTCGAGTCCCGGTTGGGGTACACATTTTCAGCTGTCCCCATCAAGGTATATCAACAACGCCTGTCGGCAGCTGAGGGGTTCAATTAATTATCATTTATTCTAGAGAAGCTGCACGGTCATCAATGGTACCTGCTCTTTCGTAAACAGTTACTATCATCATAAGAGGATGACGGGGCGTCCACTGAATAGCGACAGGTGGCCTTCTCAGACAAATCACTTTTTTATGCTCCATTGGGCAGATGTCCGTTGGTGTGTATAGCGTGAATCGTCTGAAAGCAAACACTGTGTAACAATTGTGAGAAGGGCGATGTCGGAGGGCATTCATTGGGTGATCTCGTCATTCTGGAAGGCACGATGAATCAACACAAGTACGCATCTATCCTCGGATACCATGTTCCTTTTTCGTCAACACGACGGCACCTACCAGCAGGACAAATAAACGTATCACGCAGCTCACATTGTACGTGAGTGGTTCGCAGAGCAGCAGGATGATTTTACCGTATTGCCCTAGACACCCAACTCCGCGCAATATAACCGCATCGAAATTCTGTGGGACCAACTCGATTAGGCTTTTAGCTCTGTAGGTCCTCAACCAAAAAACCTAGCACATTTGGCCATGCCACTGGGGTTGGCATGGCTCCCCCTTCCTAGAAATACTTTCCAGTATTTGGTCTGCTGTATTCCTGCACGTCTGGGCTGCAAGAGGTAATTATTCAGGCTTTTGCCTGGTGATAACATTAAAGTGTCTGTACAGTAGAGGAAAGGTGCCTATTATGAGATAGTTCCCTAATGCGAGACACCCTAGCTGTGCTCATGTTAGGGGTTGAATTCTGCTGGAGAGTTTCTTAAACATCTCTATCGCGTGCCAGGCGACGACACAGCGAGTAGGACGCCATAGTTGAGCCGGAAACAGTACGTGGAGGAAGGTACAAAATTTCTTGTGTTTGGAATTTTTGCGACATCGGTGTTAAGAAATTATTTCAGCTTAAAGGTGAGTGGATATTACTGCACTCTTCTATTGTTGTTATTTGTGAATGTATTACCTATAACTATTGACAATTAGGTTCATTTTCCAACGAAAGTTGTTAGCAAGTGCGTGATTCTTTGTGTAAGATGGCAAAGTTCCCAATATGCGATAGTATGGGGATCAAAATACGCGACAGCGGCGCATGTGACGATACCTATCGCATATTGGGGGAACTCTTTCTCTCACGATTTGTTACACGTAATTTACGCAATACTATCATGAGCTAAGAATATTTAATCTTTTATTGTAGGAAAATTTTGGCAACTGCGTTTATTTTAATTCGATTAAATTATCATAAACAGGAATTACTTGGACTAGTCTTATAATGAGAAATTGGAATGTTTTCTGGAATTTTCTTTCAAGGCAGTATTTTGCTCAGAAGTTGATCAATATTACTCGAAATTGAAAGTACTCCGTTCACAGTACTTATAAAAAATTCATCGCCATAATGACGCTATTCAAGAAAGAGAAGCCAAAAACTAAAATGAAACTACTGACGGTGATGGTCAAGCTGTCAGCCCGGCAGACACCAGACTTCTCCCGCACATCGCGAAACCACCTGCAGATAGTCAAATAGGTCAAACATCGCGTTACTGGTCTGCTGCGTTTCTAACTATAACTCCTTATGTGAATCAATTGCAAGAATCTAAACAGAAGAAATCGGAGGCTGAAGCTAAGAAAGCAGCCAGGAAGTTATTTGGGGAGAAGAGTGGGAAACCTTCAAATCGTAGACCTAAAGCAGAAGAATCATCTAGTGACTCGGCATCCGATGTCAATCTTGATGACAGTGGGGATTCAGACAGCAGTGATGACGATGACGCAGAGTGTCTCTTCTGTACTGGGCGCTTTTGTGAAGACGAACACGGGGAGAAATGAGCACATTGCACGAATTGTTATCGCTGGGCTCATGAAGATTGCGGTGTCACAGAAGACCATTTTGTTTGCGCCGGATGTCGTAAATACACTCCTGGAAATTGAAATAAGAACACCGCGAATTCATGGTCCCAGGAAGGGGAAACTTTATTGACACATTCCTGGGGTCAGATACATCACATGATCACACTGACAGAACCACAGGCACATAGACACAGGCAACAGAGCATGCACAATGTCGGCACTAGTACAGTGTATATCCACCTTTCGCAGCAATGCAGGCTGCTATTCTCCCATGGAGACGATCGTAGACATGCTGGATGTAGTCCTGTGGAACGGCTTGCCATGCCATTTCCACCTGGCGCCTCAGTTGGACCAGAGTTCGTGCTGCACGTGCAGACCGCGTGAGACGACGCTCCATCCAGTCCCAAACATGCTCAATGGGGGACAGATCTGGAGATCGTACTGGCCAGGGTAGTTGACTTACACCTTCTAGAGCACGTTGGGTGGCACGGGATACATGCGGACATGCATTGTCCTGTTGGAACAGCAAGTTCCCTTGCCGGTCTAGCAATGGTAGAACGATGGGTTCGATGACGGTTTGGATGTACTGTGCACTATTCAGTGTCCCCTCGACGATCACCAGAGGTGTACGGCCAGTGTAGGAGATCGCTCTCCACACCATGATGCCGGGTGTTGGCCCTGTGTGCCTTGGTCGTATGCAGTCCTGATTATGGCGCTCACCTGCACGGCGCCAAACACGCCTACGACCATCATTGACACGTCTCCATTCGTCCCTCCATTCACGCCTGTCGCGACACCACTGGAGGCGGGCTGCACGATGTTGGGGCGTGAGCGGAAGACGGCCTAACGGTGTGCGGGACCGTAGCCCAGCTTCATGGAGACGGTTGCGAATGGTCCTCGCCGATACCCCAGGAGCAACAGTGTCCCTAATTTGCTGGGAAGTGGCGGTGCGGTCCCCTACGGCACTGTGTAGGATCCTACGGTCTTGGCGTGCATCCGTGCGTCGCTGCGGTCCGGTCCCAGGTCGACGGCACGTACACCTTCCGCCGACCACTGGCGACAACATCGATGTACTGTGGAGACCTCACGCCCCACGTGTTGAGCAATTCGGCGGTACGTCCACCCGGCCTCCCGCATGCCCACTATACGCCCTCGCTCAAAGTCCGTCAACTGCACATACGGTTCACGTCCACGCTGTTGCGGCATGCTACCAGTGTTAAAGACTGCGATGGAGCTCCGTATGCCACGGCAAACTGGCTGACACTGACGGCGGCGGTGCACAAATGCTGCGCAGCTAGCGCCATTCGACGGCCAACACCGCGGTTCCTGGTGTGTCCGCTGTGCCATGCGTGTGATCATTGCTTGTACAGCCCTCTCGCAGTGTCCGGAGCAAGTATGGTGGGTCTGACACACCGGTGTCAATGTGTTCTTTTTTTCCATTTCCTGGAGTGTATAAATGGCTCTGAGCATATGGGACTTAACTTCTGAGGTCATCCGTCCCCTACAACTTAGAACCTCTTAAACCTAACTAACCTAAGGACAGCACACACATCCATGCACGAGGCAGGATTCGAAGCGGCGACCGTAGCGGTCGCGCGGTTCCCGACTGTAGCGCCTAGAACCGGGCCGGCTGTCGTAAATATAAACTAAAGTAGTGTGCAATTAGTGAAGGATAACAGAAATGAATGAACATGTAAAAATTGTTTATTCATATGTTATTACTCTGTAATAAAATAATGAAAGCAGAATATTATTACTGTCTCATATAAGGAATCCTTGATCTCATTTCTACGAAATGCCTTGTTTGTGAAGGATTAATAAGTACTCTGAAAGATCGTTTATTATTGCAAATACTATAATTGTGTGATGAAATTAAGTAATGCAAGATATTATTACCGTCACAAAAATATTATTGCACTTACTGTTAGGTCTTTCACAAGGGTTTACAAAAGTGTCTCTCATATTAGGTATCTTTCCTCTACATAAGAGAAATGTAAGAAAAATGACATTCTCGGGCCAAAACATATATCTTTCGCTACAGAGAGGATGAAATACCTTTAATCTTCTTTTTTTCGTTATAACTTGAATAGTGACGTGCAACACTTAACAAATTTATGGAAGCCTCACCGTCGCTTTCACTGACGGATATGAAACCCAATTTTATATGTTAGAAGTTACTTAAATCTCTGACTGCTTTTGGAAGTATCTAGCTACACTGATTAACTGAAGAGTTGATAGGAGCCGTTGTGGCTTTCTGTGTCTCTTCTCGGTGGTCGAGCAGTAACACTTGGTTTAGCAGACGTAGGACGTGGAGGCAGTTCTTCTTGAGAGACTTCCGGCGGTCTCCTGTCTCATCTGCAAGGAAATAGAGCCGGCTCCCCGCAGCCCCGCCGCGGTGGACGAAAAAGTAAATAGGGCCGCGTCGCCTGGCTCGCCCCTCGCGGCTGCACTCAGGCAGATACTCAGCGGCTGCCACTCCGGGCGCCTGGCACGCAGCTTACGGCGCCTGTGACGCGGGAGTGGAGGCGGCCGGGGGGAAGCGGTTCGCCGCGTACCGCTGACTGCCGCCTCCGCCTCCTGTCGAGGCACATCTGCCTGCCGAGTGGGGCGAATCATTCCGTGCTGTCTCACGGTCGATGTAAATTTCATACGGCGAAGAGGAACGTTCCCCTGCTGCTCGCTAGGTTAGCCCTCCTCTCTTCTGCACTACATGTACCCTATAGTTACTAACGATTCCATTATAAAGAAAGTAAATATACGAAACTTACAGGTAATCGAATGTGATCCAAAATACAGGGTGTTTCAAAAATGACCGGTATATTTGTAACGGCAGTACAAACTAAACGAGCAGCGATAGAAATACACCGTTTGTTGCAATATGCTTGGGACAACAGTACATTTTCAGGCAGACAAACTTTCGAAATTACAGTAGTTACAATTGTCAACAACAGATGGCGCTGCGGTCTGGGAAACTCTATAGTACGATATTTTCTACATATCCACCATGCGTAGCAATAATATGGCGTAGTCTCTGAATGAAATTACCCGAAACCTTTGACAACGTGTCTGGCGGAATGGCTTCACATGCAGATGAGATGTACTGCTTCAGCTGTTCAATTGTTTCTGGATTCTGGCGGTACACCTGGTCTTTCAAGTGTCCCCACAGAAAGAAGTCACAGGGGTTCATGTCTGGTGAATAGGGAGGCCAATCCACGCCGCCTCCTGTATGTTTCGGATAGCCCAAAGCAATCACACGATCATCGAAATATTCATTCAGGAAATTAAAGACGTCGGCCGTGCGATGTGGCCGGCCACCATCTTGCATAAACCACGAGGTGTTCGCAGTGTCGTCTAAGGCAGTTTGTACCGCCACAAATTCACGAAGAATGTCCAGATAGCGTGATGCAGTAATCGTTATGGATCTGAAAAATGGGCCAATGATTCCTTTGGAAAAAATGGCGGCCCAGACCAGTACTTTTTGAGGATGCAGGGACGATGGGACTGTAACATGGGGCTTTTCGGTTCCCCATATGCGCCAGTTCTGTTTATTGACGAAGCCGTCCAGGTAAAAATAAGCTTCGTCAGTAAACCAAATGCTGCCCACATGCATATCGCCCTCATCAATCCTGTGCACTATATCGTTAGCGAATGTCTCTCGTGCAGCAATGGTAGCGGCGGTGAGGGGTTGCCGCGTTTCAATTTTATATGGGTAGAGGTGTAAACTCTGGCGCACGAGACGATACGTGGACGTTGGCGTCATTTGGACCGCAGCTGCAACACGGCGAACGGAAACCTGAGGCCGCTGTTGGATCACCTGCTGCACTAGCTGCGCGTTGCCCTCTGTAGTTGCCGTACGCGGTCGTCCTACCTTTCCAGCACGTTCATCCGTCACATTCCCAGTCCGTTGAAATTTTTCAAACAGATCCTTTATTGTAGCGCTTTTCGGTCCTTTGGTTACATTAAATCTCCGTTGAACACTTCGTCTTGTTGCAACAACACTGTGTTATAGGCGGTGGAATTCCAACACCAGAAAAATCCTCTGTTCTAAGGAATAAACCATGTTGTCCACAGCACACTTGCACGTTGTGAACAGCACACGCTTACAGCAGAAAGACGTCGTACAGAATGGCGCACCCACAGACTGATTTGTCTTCTATATCTTTCACATCACTTGCAGCGCCATCTGTTGTTGAAAATTGTAACTACTGTAATTTCGAAAGTTTGTCCGCCTGAAAATGTACTGTTGTCCCAAGCATATTGCAACAAACGGTGTATTTCTATCGCTGCTCGTTTAGTTTTTATTGCCGTTTCAAATATACTGGTCATTTTTGAAACACCTGTATATCGCCAAAGTTTTTCGGCGCCGTTAAACCCTTGCCACATAGTTTTTTTGTTTTTTTTTTTCAATTTTTCGGCGCCGTTTACAGAGAACATATACGGGGGTGAAAAGCTTCTAAGGATGTTGCAGGATAGTTCGTGCTGAGAAATAATTGGTAAGAAAAAATTCGATACGTTGCACCTTTTCCGTGTTAATTAGCACTGAAACTGTAAACCCTCGTGGCATACTTAACATATATCAAGCTGTCTCCGCAATGGAATTATCGCGCCTGCAATTGATTAAAATGAACCAGTCATTGACACCCAACACCTAGGGATTTCTCTAAAATGAAGAATCGTATTGTGGTTTTATTTCACTTCAGCTTAGCACATTAAACCAGGCATTCTTACCGGGATGCTATTAGAATGAATCTCAGTGTGATACTGTAACTTCTTTATTCTGAAAAAAAATAAAACAAGTAACATGTAGAGTGCAAAAAATTGTGCAAATATGAACTACACAGTATTGGATTCTACTTTACGTGTAACTTCGAGATTTTCAGATCAAGCGTTTGACTTTAGGCTGCGCCTCCCATTATTAGATGGCCATAAGCTTTGGCTGATACGGTTAGCGGTGAGAAACAGACTACACTCTGACTGGAACTTCCAGAAAAAGCCAAGTGTAATACAAGCTAATTGATCTAAACGCGTTTACTGTCGGTGTTTCCCTATCCGCCCAAGCACACTACGCATGTCATCTACTAAAGTACGGACAGCAGTTGTACTGCTAACATACTCGTAGTAAAATTGCTTATTTATGGAATATCGTCTTAGTTATGTGACTGGATTTGCAATTTCCTGTCAGAGAGTCACAGTTCGTTGTAATTGACGGAAAGTAATCGAGTAAAACAGAAGTGATTTCAGGCGTTCCCCAAGGTAGTGTTATAGGCCCTTTGCTGTTCCTTATCTATATAATAGATTTGGGAGACAATCGGAGCAGCCGTCTTCGGCTGTTTGCAGATGACGCTGTCGTTTATCGATCAATCAGAAGATCAAAACAAACTGCAAAGCGATTCAGAAAAAATATCTGAACTGTGCGAAAAGTGGCAGTTGACCCTAAATAACGAAAAGTGTGAGATCATGCACATGAGTGCTAAAAGGAACTCGTTAAACTTCGGTCACAGGATAAATCAGTCTAATCTAAAAGCCGTAAATTCAGCTAATTACCTAGGTATTACAATTACGAACAACTTAAATTGGAAAGAACACTTAGAAAATGTTGTGGGGAAGGCTAACCAAAGGCTGCGTTTTATTGGCAAGTCACTTAGAAAATGTAACAGACCTACTAAGGAGACTGCCTACACTACGCTTGTCCGTCCTCTTTTAGAACACTGCTGCGCGGTGTGGGATTCTTACCAGGTAGGACTGACGGAGTACATCGAAAAAGTTCAAAGCAAGGCAACATATTTCGTATTATCGCGAAATACGGGAGAGAGTGTCATAAAAATGAGACAGGATTTTGGCTGGAAATCATTAAAAGAAAGGCGTGTTTCGTTGCGACGATATCTTCTCATGAAATTCCAATCACCAACTTTCTCCTCCGAAAGCAAATTTATTTTGTTGACGACGACCTACATAGGACAGAATGATCACCACGATAAAATATGGAAAATCTGAGCTCGTACGGAAAGATATAGACGTTCATTCTTTCCGCACGCTATACGAGATTGAAATAATATAGAATTGTGAAGGTGGTTCGATGAACCCTCAGCTAGGCACTTAAGTGTGATTTGTAGAGTATCCATGTAGATGTAGATGTATTGCACCGAGGAGCTGCTCGTTGCGGCACAGGCCAGTGCACAAAATGGTTCAAATGGCTCTGAGCACTATTGGACTTAACATCTGAGGTCATCAGTCCCCGAGAACTTAGAACTACTTAAACCTAACTAATCTAAGGATATCACACCCATCCATGCCCCAGGCAGGATTCGAACCTGCGACCGTAGCGGTCGCGCGGTTCCAGACTGAAGTGCCTACAACCGCTCGGCCACATCGGCCGGCGCCAGTGTACAGATGATGAACGTGAGGTACCTGCAATTTTCTGCCTTCTCAGTTCTGCAGTTACTTCAGTACAAGACAGAACACAAGTCAAGACTTCTGTTTTCTCACTAGCCAAGAACAGAAATTCGTTTAAGTATTCTTCAGCAACGAGCACTTGAATGTGGGTCACACTCCACAGAGAGCTAAGGAATCGTCACTCGAGGAAACAGTCTCTGACGGGCTGCTGAACTTAACGCCCGCAACAGCTAGATTGTCTGACTTCAACACTAATTAACTCAGAAATGGCGCAACGTATCGCACTGTTTTCTTAACAATTATTCCTCAGCCCATCCAATCCTGCAATACCCTTAAGATCTTTTCAGACTGTTTCTGACCACCCTGCACAGTCCCACATCGTAGCTAGTTAGTGAGTACTTGTTATAGAATACATCACAGATGAGCAACTGGTGACCCGCAGACTGCATCTGGCACATGATTGCTCTAAATATCGCCCATGGAAGAAATTCGTGTCAGAGAGAGAAAGACATAGGCGCTCACATTGCACTCTGCCTGTGACGCATTTTCGGATATTCGTCATTCTGTTGCTCTCATTATTCTAGTTTGGTTTCTATGTAATATAGCCTATATATGCTAAGTTGAAGCTATTCAGATCTTTAAACTTTGTAAAATGAACAAAGAAATGATTGCTTAATTTATTTCAGTTACAAGAACAACCCATACCTATGTGGTCATCAAAATTACTTTTGCACAAATATTTAAAAAAATCTTGGTAATAGTGTTTGTTGATATTAATGCACTAAATTTTAAACTTTGTAGTGACTTGCCTGTGCCAGTGGCCAGTGCCCTTGTGAGGCAAACCGAGGAACTACTTGACTGAGAAGTAGCAGCTCCGGTCTCGTAAACTGACATACGTCCGGGAGAGCGGTGTGTTGACTACATGACCTATCCTCCATATCCCCATCCAGTGACGCCTATGGGCTGAAGATGACACAGCGGCCTTTCGGTACCGTTGAGCCTTCATGGCCTGTTCTGGAGGTGTTTAGTAATGACCTGCCTGTGGCCAAAAATCGCTTGTCGACTGAGAATGCCTGTCTCATTACCAAGTTTTTTTTTCTATTTCATTGTGGACGTATTAGAACACTGCAACTGTTGAAACGGAAGGTATCCCAAAATAAATTACTTGCAAGCCATTGCTATTACAGCCGTTTATTTTTCCGTACTACACTCCTGGAAATTGAAATAAGAACACCGTGAATTCATTGTCCCAGGAAGGGGAAACTTTATTGACACATTCCTGGGGTCAGATACATCACATGATCTCACTGACAGAACCACAGGCACATAGACACAGGCAACAGAGCATGCACAATGTCGGCACTAGTACAGTGTATATCCACCTTTCGCAGCAATGCAGGCTGCTATTCTCCCATGGAGACGATCGTAGACATGCTGGATGTAGTCCTGTGGAACGGCTTGCCATGCCATTTCCACCTGGCGCCTCAGTTGGACCAGCGTTCGTGCTGGACGTGCAGACCGCGTGAGACGACGCTCCATCCAGTCCCAAACATGCTCAATGGGGGACAGATCTGGAGATCTTGCTGGCCAGGGTAGTTGACTTACACCTTCTAGAGCACGTTGGGTGGCACGGGATACATGCGGACGTGCATTGTCCTGTTGGAACAGCAAGTTCCCTTGCCGGTCTAGGAATGGTAGAACGATGGGTTCGATGACGGTTTGGATGTACTATGCACTATTCAGTGTCCCCTCGAGGATCACCAGTGGTGTACGGCCAGTGTAGGAGATCGCTCCCCACACCATGATGCCGGGTGTTGGCCCTGTGTGCCTCGGTCGTATGCAGTCCTGATTGTGGCGCTCACCTGCACGGCGCCAAACACGCATACAACCAACATTGGCACCAAGGCAGAAGCGACTCTCATCGCTGAAGACGACACGTCTCCATTCGTCCCTCCATTCACGCCTGTCGCGACACCACTGGAGGCGGGCTGCACGATGTTGGGGCGTGAGCGGAAGACGGCCTAACGGTGTGCGGGACCGTAGCCAAGCTTCATGGAGACGGTTGCGAATGGTCCTCGCCGATACCCCAGGAGCAACAGTGTCCCTAATTTGCTGGGAAGAGGCGGTGCGGTCCCCTACGGCACTGCGTAGGATCCTACGGTCTTGGCGTGCATCCGTGCGTCGCTGCGGTCCGGTCCCAGGTCGACGGGCACATGCACCTTCCGCCGACCACTGGCGACAACATCGATGTACTGTGGAGACCTCACGCCCCACGTGTTGAGCAATTCGGCGGTACGTCCACCCGGCCTCCCGCATGCCCACTATACGCCCTCGCTCAAAGTCCGTCAACTGCACATACGGTTCACGTCCACGCTGTCGCGGCATGCTACCAGTGTTAAAGACTGCGATGGAGATCCGTATGCCACGGCAAACCGGCTAACACCGACGGCGGCGGTGCACAAATGCTGCGCAGCTAGCGCCATTCGACGGCCAACACCGCGGTTCCTGGTATGTCCGCTGTGCCGTGCGTGTGATCATTGCTTGTACAGCCCTCTCGCAGTGTCCGGAGCAAGTATGGTGGGTCTGACACACCGGTGTCAAAGTGTTCTTTTTTCCATTTCCAGGAGTGTATTTTAAGATGCCTGCCATCGCGTCTACAGATCTTTACATTTGTTTAGTGTTGTGAACATCATTTCTTTACAAACGGCGTTGCAGAATTTTGCAACGCGAATTTCTAACAAAGCTATTGTAAAACATCGTAAGTAAAGAAACAATATTCGCCACGCGTTAATAAATGTAGACGTACAAAGATGGAGTAAAAATGAAAAGAATGTGCTCTCAGAAACGCATGCTTCGATACCCAATTTGCTGTCGTGGCCTGTGGGTAAAAGGGTGCATTCATATCGCTGTGTTACTCCATAAACATTAACATCACGGGCGATACAGTTTTGACATTATAAGTGCTGCTGTCACGTCACGTAACGAGGTGAATCGCGAGCTTAAGTGAGTATGTCACTCAGGCCCAAGGTTTAGCAAAGGTTACCCGTGCCTAGTGAATATGAAGGCAAAAGTGCAACATCTTTGTTTTCTAATTCCTGAGCAATTAGCAGTTTGATTTTTGGCATTGTTGTGGTTACTGACACACTCACTGTCGTTTCACTGTGTCAAACACAAGCATTCCTCCATTTTTTTCGGAAATCTCACACATTAAGCCGTACTACTCTCTTTGTTTTATAACAGGTATTAGCGTGATTAACACTTCGTGTTGGCTCTCTGTCAAAGTTATCAAGCTACCTGATGTTGTTGTAATTTGTGTCTCATCAAGTAGAACCTTGTAGTTTCTTGATAATAAAGCGTTTTCTGTCATGGTTCTATTCTCGTCTCACTGTTCGACAGTTCCCTTTATCTTTCTACACTCTTCTTAGTTTGATATTGAGGCCGCTTGGTGACCATGTTAACCAGGTAAAATAGAAAATTCAGTTTTCCACGGAGGAGGATGATAGCTGATTATATTTTTAGATATGTTGGTCTGCAGAAATGGAGAAGCTATCTCGTACTACAGAGCGCTTATTGTAAATCTATGTATAATGTCCATCGCTTAACTGGAATTCGAACCGATACCCACGGAATAAACGTGTCACCATAAATGTAACAGCGTTCAGACTGTTAGCATTTTGTTAACTACAGATCCTTCCAGAAGAAATTAAACATTTCACTAGCACTTTGATAAGTAATGAATAATTGTTATCTAAGATGAGAAGACCTTACGACTGACACGAAGAGACAAGAGCACTTTGCAAATTCCAAAATGTTTCTCCCCGCTGTCAAGTACGTTAATGACATCTTCCAAAAAATGTTAGAAAAACATGACATACAGTAATACAAAAACCCACAATTCCAGCAGGACTATGCGAGGTAGCGATGAAGTGTGGATTTTTCCGTACGACCACATAACGAGTGTACCGTGAATATCAGGAATTCGCTGAAACATCAAACCTGCGACCTCGCTGCGGCCGGAAAAAGATCCTGCAAGAACGGGACCAAAGACGATTGAAGAGAATCGTTCAACGTGACAGAAGTCAAACGTTCCGCAAATTGCTGCAGATTTCAATGCTGGGCCTTCAACAAGTCTCAGCGTGCGAACTATTCAATGAAACATCATCCATATGGGCTTTCGGAGACGAAGACCCACTCGTGTACCCTTGATGACTGCACATCACAAAGCTTTACGGCTCGCCTAGGCCCGTCAACATCGACGTTGGACTGTTGATGACTGGAAACATGTTGCGTGGTCGGATGAGTTTCAGTTCAAATTGTATCGAAAGGATAGGATGGACGTTTACGAGTGTGGTGACAACCCCATAAATCCATGGACCCTGCATTTCAGTAGGGCAGTCTTCAAGCTGGTGGAGGCTTTGTAATAGTGTGGGGCTTGTTCAGTTGAAGTGATATGGGACCCCTGATATGTCTAGATACGACTCTGGCGGGTGACACGTACGTAAGCATCCTGTCTGATCACCTGCAGACATTTACGTCCATTGTGCATTCCGACGGGATTGGGCAACTCCAGAAGGACTATGCGACACCCACATGTAGAAACATTCTTCTGAATTTAAATACTTCCGCTGGCCACCAAACCCCGCCAAACATCAACATTACTAAGCGTATCAGGGATGCATTGCAATGTCCTATTTAAAAGAGATCTCCAACCCGTCGTACTCTTACCGATATATGGACGGTCCTGCAGGATTCATGGAGTCAGTTCTCTCTAGCACTACTTCAGACATTAGTTGAGTCTATGTCAAGTCGTGTTGCGACACTGCACGATATTAGGGGGGTGTAATAGTTTCTTTGGCTCTCCAGTGTAGTACGTTGGGGCAAATTTCGAAGGAAAAGAGGTTGGTTGCTACACCACAATTTTCTGAAGATAGTCGACGACTTCGAAAAAAGGGACGACATATCTACATCTGCATTTATACTCCGCAAGCCACCCAACGGTGTGTGGCGGAGGGCACTTTACGTGCCACTGTCATTGCCTCCCTTTTCTGTTCCAATCGCGTATGGTTCGCGGGAAGAACGACTGTCTGAAAGCCTCCGTGCGCGCTCGAATCTCTCTAATTTTACATTTGTGATCTCCTAGAGAGGTATAAGTAGGGGGGAGAAATATATTCGATACCTCATCCAGAAACGCACCTCTCGAAACCTGGCGAGCAAGCTACACCGCGATGCAGAGCGCCTCTCTTGCAGAGTCTGCCACTTGAGTTTGCAAAACATCTCCGTAACGCTATCACGGTTACCAAATAACCCTGTGACGAAACGCGCCGTCCTTCTTTGGATCTTCTCTAACTCCTCCGTCACCCCGATCTGGCACGGATCCCACACTGACGAGCAATACTCAAGTACAGGTCGAACGCGTGTTTTGTAAGCCACCTCCTTTGTTGATGGACTACATTTTCTAAGGGCTCTCCCAAAGAATCTCAATCTGCTACCCGCCTTACCAACAATTAATTTTATGTGATCATTCACTTCAAATCGTTCCGCACGCATACTCCCAGATATTTTACAGAAGTAACTGCTACCAGTGTTTGTTCCGCTATCATGTAATCATACAATAAAGGATCCTTCTTTCTATGTATTCGCAATACATTATATTTGTCTATGTTAAGGGACAGTTGCCACTCCCTGCACCAAGTGCCTATCCGCTGCAGATCTTCCTGCATTGCACTACAATTTTCTAATGCTGCAACTTCTCTGTATACTACAGCATCATCCGCGAAAAGCCGCATGGAACTTCCGACACTATCTACTAGGAGGCGTTAGCATTGGAAGAATAATAAACGAGTACACTCCTATAGAGCGCTCTGTTGCGTTATGGGGCGGCTATGTGCCAGGATTGTGTGAGCGGCCGGTGGAAGCGAGATGACGTATCTACTACAGCCCTGAGCGCCGGTATGGTAGTTTGTAGGGAAGGGGAGCTAGACCTGGGGGCATAGAGTTTATTTAATACTTTGAAAGAGGAATGGCGTTTTGAAAGTAGCCATCGAACAGAGTCAGTTACTACCCAGGTAACAACCTACGTAACACCGACTTCTAAATCAATTTCTTGAAAGGAAAACGCTTGATAACACAAAAAAAAATTTCTGAGAGCAAGGGTTGGGGGGGGGGGGGGGGGGGCTCGTTGCCAACGAGCATGACGCCCTTGGCTACGGCCCCTAGTGATATCTACATCTACATGATTACTCTGCAACTCACGGCTAAGTACCTGGCAGACGGTTCATCGAACCACTTTCAAGCTATTTCTCTACCGTTCCATTCTCAAACAGGGCATGTGAAAAACGAACATTTAAATCTTTTTGTGCGGGCTCTAATTTCTCTTGTTTTATTATGAGCATTCCTCCCGATATAGGGGGGGGGGGGGGGGCAACAAGAATATTTTCACACTCTTGGTGATTGAAATTTCATGAGAACATCCTGCCGCAACGAGAAAAGCCTTTGTTTTAATGATTGCCACCGCAATCCACGTATCATATTCGTGGCGCTCTCTCCCCTATTTCGCGGTAATACAAAACGAACTGCCTTTATTTGAATTTTCTGGATGTCCCCCGTCGACGCTATCCGATGCGGATATCACACCTCACAGCGATACTCCATACGATGACGTACAAGCTTAGTATAGGCTGTCTCTTTAGTAAACCTGCTGCATTTGCTCACTGTTCTGTCAGTAAACGATAGTCTCTGGTTTTCTTTGCCCAAAAACATTATCTGTGTGATCGTTCCAACTGAAGTTATTCGTAAGTGTAATCCCTAAGTATTTAGTCTGTAATTAGTACACTCCTGGAAATTGAAATAAGAACACCGTGAATTCATTGTCCCAGGAAGGGGAAACTTTATTGACACATTCCTGGGGTCAGATACATCACATGATCACACTGACAGAACCACAGGCACATAGACACAGGCAACAGAGCATGCACAATGTCGGCACTAGTACAGTGTATATCCACCTTTCGCATCAATGCAGGCTGCTATTCTCCCATTGAGACGATCGTAGAGATGCTGGATGTAGTCCTGTGAAACGGCTTGCCATGCCATTTCCACCTGGCGCCTCAGTTGGACCAGCGTTCGTGCTGGACGTGCAGACCGCGTGAGACGACGCTTCATCCAGTCCCAAACATGCTCAATGGGGGACAGATCCGGAGATCTTGCTGACCAGGGTAGTTGACTTACACCTTCTAGAGCACGTTGGGTGGCACGGGATACATGCGGACGTGCATTGTCCTGTTGGAACAGCAAGTTCCCTTGCCGATTTAGGAATGGTAGAGCGATGGGTTCGATGACGGTTTGGATGTACCGTGCACTATTCAGTGTCCCCTCGACGATCACCAGAGGTGTACGGCCACTGTAGGAGATCGCTCCCCACACCATGATGCCGGGTGTTGGCCCTGTGTGCCTCGGTCGTATGCAGTCCTGATTATGGCGCTCACCTGCACGGCGTCAAACAAGCATACGACCATCATTGGCACCGAGGCAGAAGCGACTCTCATCGCTGAAGACGACACGTCTCCATTCGTCCCTCCATTCACGCCTGTCGCGACACCACTGGAGGCGGGCTGCACGATGTTGGGGCGTGAGCGGAAGACGGCCTAACGGTGTGCGGGACCGTAGCCCAGCTTCATGGAGACGGTTGCGAATGGTCCTCGCCGATACCCCAGGAGCAACAGTGTCCCTAATTTGCTGGGAAGTGGCGGTGCGGTCCCCTATGGCACTGCGTAGGATCCTACGGTCTTGGCGTGCATCCGTGCGTCGCTGCGGTCCGGTCCCAGGTCGACGGGCACGTGCACCTTCCGCCGACCACTGGCGACAACATCGATGTACTGTGGAGACCTCACGCCCCACGTGTTGAGCAATTCGGCGGTACGTCCACCCGGCCTCCCGCATGCCCACTATACGCCCTCGCTCAAAGTCCGTCAACTGCACATACGGTTCACGTCCACGCTGTCGCGGCATGCTACCAGTGTTAAAGACTGCGATGGAGCTCCGTATGCCACGGCAAACTGGCTGACACTGACGGCGGCGGTGCACAAATGCTGCGCAGCTAGCGCCATTCGACGGCCAACACCGCGGTTCCTGGTGTGTCCGCTGTGCCGTGCGTGTGATCATTGCTTGTACAGCCCTCTCGCAGTGTCCGGAGCAAGTTTGGTGGGTCCGACACACCGGTGTCAATGCGTTCTTTTTTCTATTTCCAGGAGTGTATTAGTGAAAGTGTAATGGAAATTTAGCAGATTCCTTTTGCTACTCATGTGAATGACTTCACATTTCTCTTTATTTGTAGTCAATGCCACTTTTCGCACCATACAGATATCTTGTCTAAACAGTTTTGCAATTTGCTTTGATCATGTGATAAGACGGTAAATGACAGAATCACCTGTAACCAACTTAAGAGTGCTAGTTGGATCATCTTTTAGATCGTTTACGTAGATGAGGAACAACAGATGACCTGTAGTATTACCTTTGGGAACGCCAGATGTTGCTTCTGTTTTACTCGATGACTTTCCGTCGGTTACTATGAACTGTGACCTTCCTGACAAAAAAACACGAATCCAGTCACACAATTGAGACGGTACTCCATAGACATGCAGTATGATTAGAAGTTGCTTGTGAGGAATGGAGTCAAAAACTTTCTGGAAATCTAAAAATAGGGACTCAGTAGCACTCGTTACTTCGTGTTACTTACCTAAATAGACTGACTGCATCACGCCGGGGGATGCCCACCACGCAGAGACACCTACCCCGTGATGGCGGAAGGCGGCTTGTGGGCGTGGGAGACGTACCGTTGCAGCACTCAGTGTGGTTCTATGTCTGGGAATGGAATTCGTGAGTATGAGTTGCTGCCCTCGAAGTAGTGACATCTACTGGCAGGTCCTAATAGCGTCCTTGTTTGGCACATCGCTGTTGTCCTCATTTGACTGTGAAAGTCAGAATAACTCTATCACAAAAATGTCCAGTACTGATAGTCACCAGCAGCGAGCTTAATGTGCACATGCACCACTACCTCTCACGTATCCTCAAACACCTCTGCCACCATTAGTTTGGAAATTTGCCTTGCCCCTTGCTCCACTACTCTGCCGTTCCGCTGAGTCGGCTATTTCAGCGAGCTGAAGTACCTCGCAGCGTTGTGCTGGCCTTATGGAATTATTACAGTGACAACATCCTGTGCTCGCCTGCTGTGAGCACAGCTGCAATACACCACTCAGGCTCACACTAATATGGCCGTATTTGGCCGTTACGCTACGTTATTGCCCTCCATGGACTAGACCTCGTCCCCAAACTAGCCCCTAAAACCTATTTATTATCACGCTAAAGGTTCGCACAAGATACGGAGAAATTTTGTATCCAAGCAACTGGGGACTTGCCCACGCGGGTTAGATATATTGCATCTATTTTTACTTACTTTTCTGCTTATGCTTCTTGCTTACGAGTCTACTAACAATACTTGTTTTCGCTTCTGAGAGTTTAAACTGAAACGTCCCCTTAGAAAACTTTATGAATTACTTTGCTGGTTAACCCCTTACGTTATTTGAACGTACTCAGACATTTCGCTCTTTACTTATTCTGATCAACACTAAACTGACACACAATGTTTTTAACGCAACGCAATCTGACTTTCAAAAATCCCTACAAAAGAATGGCCCTGACTAACATTAACCTATACCTTTCACAAATCACATACCTCACAAAAATCTTCATTACTCGAACTACTGCAATACAGCGAGGGCCACTACTGCCAGCTAAATAAAACATTCAAACTACTGAAGGCACTAACTACTGATAGGCATAGTTAGCAAATGAAAGATTTTGATAGAGAACAAACAGTGTATTTACCTTACTAGTGTTCAAAGGTCATAACATATAGCAGTTCATAACATCCAGTCTTACAAATTTACTGTCTCTGATGGACACATGTCCAGATCATCCGCTCTCAAAACTCCGCCATCTCTCTCTCCACACCCACCACTGCTGGAGGCCCACCTCCAACTGCGCAACGCTACGCGCTGTTAATACCCAACTGCCCAACACTACAATGGCAAACAACAATGAAAACAAGCCACAGACTGCACACAGCACAGCCAGTGATTTTCGTACATAGCGTTACGTGGCGATACCAGCATAAAATCCTAAAAGCGTACTTACAAAACCCTTAAAGGTTGTACCATCACTTCGTTTTCGTTTTCTCTGAACTCTGAATCTTCATATACTCTGCGTACACATTGCATTGTCACACTCTCACTCTCTTATACCCTAGTGATCGAATGTACTGAAATATTGGTGGTTTCTGCTGACGAGCAGCTCTCTACCTCAAAACATTACGCATAGCACAGTTAGAGCCACTGTGGCACTTGGTACTGCAGCATTTAAAATCACCAACACACGTTGTTGTCCTACTCTGAACTGCTCTGTGTGTTGCAGTAGCTGCTCAGCTAAAAATGCTCTTCCAGAACGGCAATAAACAGGTTATTGGCCTTGTTGCGTCTCATGTAGTCCCGTTGATTAACAGGCCTCTTCCCTTAAGCTCAATTTGTCTGATCTCCGTGATCTTCCCCTGCTAGTAACAATTTAGCATTATTACCACGTCATCGTAAGTGAAGGAAATCCAATGAAAACTTGCTTGTTGAAAATGCAGTATAGGTTCCTTAATATGTCTCGGACAAACTAGTCCTTATCTGTTAGCTACGAATAACTGTAACGGGCATGTGCTCTGGCTGGTTTGTATTACCGTGGACGGAAATACTGTGACCCGCCCCCCCTTCGACAACGTTCTAAACGGGGGTACTAGCAGTAACGGGCAGCCCAGGAGGCTGACTAGTGGGATAAGGATATCATGTAGAACAAAGCGGGTATTATATCAAAATGTTAGAAGCAGTCACAATCAAGCTACAGTAGCCCACTGCAAACAGAGTCGTAAGGTGCTTAAAAATCTTATTAGGGAGGCAAAGATTATGAGGTATTCAAATAGAATAGTTAATTCAAAGGGATAAAATTAAAACCATATGGTAAGCTGTAAAGGAAGTGTCTGGTCATCAGCACAAGGTCGACGATATAAAGTCAATTCGTTGTAAAAATATTTCTGTTACTGATAAATGGGATATATGTACAGTATTTCACAATCATTTTCTGAGCATTGCTGGTAAATTAATTTTTTTTTTTCAACAGAGAATCATATAACTTCCTTGGAAAATGCCTTTCCGAGATTGATGTCTGAAATACTCGTCTATGATACAGACAAGGGGGAGACTGAGTCAGTAACTAAATCACTGAAGACTAAGGATTCTCATGGATAGAGATGGAGTGCCTAGCAGAATATTAAAGTACTATGCTGCGCATATTAGCCCTGTATTTAGCCATATTTGTAATTTTTCCTTTCTGTAATGGTCCGTTTCCTGAAAGATTAGGGACTGGTGACTGTGTAGTTTGGTACCTTTATACCCCAAGAGAACCTAATAGATTAAAGTACTCAGTAGTAAAGTTACTTTATAAAAGTGGATAAAGTGATAATGTAGACAATTTTAGACCTATTTCTATGCCATCAGTGTTTGCTAATGTTATTGAAAAGGTTGTGTATGTAAGGATGATTGATCATTTTATATCACACGATTTGCCAACAAACGTACAGATCGGCTTTAGAAGTCGTTTAACAACTGAAAATGCTGTATTGTCTTTTCTCTGTGAGGTAATGGATGGGTTAAAGAAAAGGTTTCGAACACTAGGTAAATTTTTTTGTTTAACTAAGGAGTTTAATTGTGTTGATCACAAAATATTGCTCCAGCAGTTGGACCATTACAGAATACAGGGAGTAGCTTACAACTGGTTCACCTCTTACTTTACCAACAAACAGCAAAAGGTCATTATTCACAATTTTGAGAATGGCTGTGATGTGGGACCTGAGTAGAGTACAGTCAAGTGGGCGTGCCCCAGGGATCATTGTTGGGGCCACTCCTGTTCCTATTTATATAAATGATATGCCCTCTGGCATTGTAGGTAACTCTAAAATATTTCTGTTTGCTGATGACACTATCTTGGTAGTAAAGGATATTGTGTGCAACTTTGGCTCAGTTCAGACAGTGGAATTGGTGACCTAAGTTCACGGCTTGTAGAAAATAAACTAACCCTAAATCATAGTAAGACTCAGTTTTACAGTTTCTAACACACAATTCAACAAAACGTGACATTCCAATTTCACAGAATCGATATATGATTAGTGAAACTGAACAGTTCAAATTTCTAGGTGTTCAGATTGACAGTAAACTGCCGTGGAAATCTCACATTCAGGATCTAATTCAAATAGAAGTGAGTGATCGTTCTTAAATTAGTCGGCTCTGCTTATTTTCATTACATTGTGGAGTAACTCTTCCCACTCTGAAAAGATATTTTTTGGCTCCGAAACGGGCGGTTCGGACAATACGTGGTATAAGTTCACGAACCTCTTGTTGACCTGTGTTCACGAATCTGGGTATTTTGCATTGGCCTCTCAATATACATATTTGTTAATGTCATTTCTTGATAACAGTATTAGGTTATTCCCAAGAACAAGCAACTTTCACTAACTTAATTCTCGACAAAAACCAAACCTGCATTTGGATCGGACTTCCTTTACTCTTGTGCAGAAAAGTGTGGAGCATGCTGCTGCACCCATTTTCAACGAGCTACCACTCGAATTCCAAAATCTTAGCAGTAATCGACATTTCAAATCGAAACTGAAGAGTTTCCTCATGGAGCACTCCTTCTGTTCTATCTGGGAATTGCTTGGAAAATTAAGCTGATTCTTGTTGATTGCGTTTACCTAAACTTATGGATTGACTTTGTTTCGGGATCATAAACATTTTATTTTCATCTGTTATTACTTTTATGTTGTTATTTCATGGGCCGACACGTTCCATGACCTTGGAGATTTGCTCCTCAATTTGGTCCTATGGAACGTGACGTGTAAATAAAATAAAATAAATAACAATGTTGGGAGCCTTCCCCCCTCATTACTGCATGCCTTCTAGCATCTTCCGAAATTAGTAATACCCTACACGAATTTTGCAAGCATTCCACACTTCATTGGGTAAGTACGAATGAGATAATACTTAAATCAGTGCTTCTGTGATCATTACCGGTAGGTAATTAAAAAACTTACAATACTGTCTTGTCAGTTTGCACTTCTAGCGATGCTACGTGGTAGTAGAAAGGTAGGTTTTGTCTACAGGGTTCCATTACAAGGCTCAACTAAGGCACTACTACGCATCGTATGTTCTGTAACACTGACAAGCACTGTTCAATCGACGAAATATTAGCACTCAATTGTAATGCAAAGCGAGATTTACGGTTCTTGCAAGATTAAGTTGATCATGTTCTCAGGCTGGTTTCATGCGGCACGACACGAATTCCTCTCCTGCACCAACCTCTTCATCTCAGGGTAACACGCGTAACCTATGCCCTCAATTATTTGATGAGTATATTCTAATCAATGTCTTCCCCTACAATTTAGCCTCTACAGCTTCCTTAACAGATATCTCATCATCCTGTCTCCTCTCCCAGTGAGTGTTATCCATATATTCTTTTTCACGCCAATGCTGCCAAGATCCTCCTGACCATTCCCCACTTTACCAGCCCACTTAATTTACAACATTCGTCTGTAACACCACACCTCAAATGCTTCGATGCTCTTCAGTCCCAGGGTCCATCTTTCACTACCATACAATGCCGTGCTCCAAACATACATTATCAGAAATTTCTTCCTCAAATTAAGTCCTATATTTGATACTAGTAGACCTCTCCTCGTCAGGAATGCCTATACTTGCAGTGCTAGTCAACTTTTTATGTCCTTCTTGCTTTGTCCGTCGTGGGTTATTTTGCTGCCTAGGTAGCAAAATTCCGTAACTTCGTGATCCTCTATTCCGATAATAAGTTTCTCACTGTTCTAGTTTCTAGTATATTAACATCTCTTTCTATAGCTTAACCCTATTTTTCTCAGAATTTCTGACCTCTACACCATTTGACACTGTCCAATGATTTTTCTAGGTCGATAAATCCTATGCGCGAGCCCCGGTTTTTCCTTAGCCTTGCTTCCATTATCAATCGCAACGTCCGAACTGTCTCACTAGTGCCTTTACCTTTCTCAAAGCCAAACTGATAGTCATCTAACACATCCTCAGTTTTCTTTTCCATTCTTCTGTATATTGCTCTTGTTAGCAACTCGGATGCATGAGATCTTAAGCTGATCGTGTGATAACTGTCACTGTTTTCGGCTCTTGCTGTTCCGGGATTGTGTGAATGATATTTTTCCGAAAGTCTGACGGTATACCACCAATCTCATACACTATACATAACAAGGTGAATAGTAGTTTTATTACCAATTCATATAATGATTTTAGAAATTCTGATGGAATGTTATTAATCCTTTTTCTTTATTTGATGTTAAGTCGTCCAAAAATCTTTTAAATTTTGATTCTAATACTGGATCACCCTATCGATTCCTGCTTCTTCTTCTACAACATTATCTGACAATTCCTACATAACATAAAGATCTTCAATGTATTCTTTCCACCTATCCGCTCTCTCCTTTGCATTGAACAATGGAAATTCCGTCGCACTCTTAATGTTAACGCCCTTGCTTTCAATTTCACTGAAGGTTGTTTTGAATTTCTTATGTGGTGTGTCAGTCCTTTCGAAAATCATTTCTTTTTCGTGCCCTTCGTATTTTTAATGCATCCATTTCGCCTTAGCTTCCCTGCACTTCTATTTATTTCAATCGTAAGTGACTTCTGTATTCCTGAATTTCCCTGAACTTTTTTGTACTTCTTTCGTCAATCAACTGAAGTATATCTTCTCTTACCCATGGATTCCTGTACAGTCTGTTTAGTAAGGGAGTGGTTGGCACTACAAACAGATGGTAAAAGATATCACCTTAGGTCTTCCACAGCCCACTAGAGGGAACCTTTATCCTTCATGTCATGCCCATAAAAGCATTAGTTTACTCTGAATTCTTGAGTGAGATTTGTAAGTGTTTATCGACAATTTTAACGCACACAAGATGTTACAAATTTTTCGACTGTCGAACGTTGGTTCACCGAGAGAAAAGAATATTAGATACTGTAGAAAGACAATGAGCCGAAGTACCCCAGAAGGCTTTCCAGCGACTGGAAGAAGGAGAAATGTCTGCAGGTACTGGATTGGTCCTCACAGACACCTTAGGCTAATCCTATTGAAAGTATACGGTCTTACCTCAGAAAAAATTTACAAGAAAAAAGTTCTTCACTTTGAAACAGCTGCAATACAACTTCGACGCATTTGGAGATCTCTTCCACGTGAATACTCAGGAAACTAGTTTTCAAGCATGCCTCGGAGTTGTCAAGCAAATTATCGACTCTGCGGGCTACTAGGTGTATTATAGTAATTGCATTTTTCTTTTCTTCATATGCGATTTATGTATATGTTTTAGTTTGTTGTCAAATAAATTTTTCTGCTAATTAACCCGATCTCGATCTTGCTTAACAAAATTTCTGTGATTGCCTTTTTTAGAGACGTCCATTCCTCTTCAACTGAACTACCTACTGATCTATTCATTTTCGCAGTACCAGTAGCGTCAACAAACTTCAAGCGTAAGTCTTCATTCCTTAATATGTCTGTATTCCACTTCTTTGCTCATTGATTCTTCCTGACTATTTTCTTGAACTTCAGCCTACACCTTATCATTTCTGAATTGTGATCTGAATCTATATCTCACTTCGGAATCTCCGACTGACCATGATGTAATCCAACTGTCACTTTCGTGCATTTCCTGGCTTCCTCTTATGATTCTTGAACAGAGAATTCGCTGTTACTAGTCGAAATTTATGGCAAAACTCAGTTAATCTTTCTCCTCTCTCATTCCTACTGCCAAGCCCATATTCTCCTGTAACAGTTTCTTCTACTCCCTCCTTTCCCTACAACCGCATTCCAATCCTCCATGACTATTAGATTTTCATCTTCCTTTAAATACTGAATTACCCTTTCAATATCCTGATATTCCTTCTCCATTTATTCCTGGATGGTACCCGTGGTCTAGGGGTAGCGTCCTTGATTCATAATCAAAGCGTCTTCAGTCCCAGGTTCGATCCCCGCCACTGCCTAAATTTTGGTAAATAATCAGCATTGGCCGCCGAAGACTTCCGGCATAAGAAGTCAGCCTCATTCTGCCAACGGCCTTGTCAAAGAGGGCAGAGGAGCGGATACAGGTTAAGGGCACTCTCTTGTCCTAGGGGTATGAAATTGCCCATAAAGGCGGAAGAATCAGCAATGATCAACGACATGAAGATGCAGAAAGCAATGGAAACCACTGCATTAAAGACACGTAACGTGTATCCACAGGACATGTGGCCTGTAGTTGAAGAAGTGTCATGATGATCTCTCCATTGGCAAAAGATTCCGGAATAGTCCCCCATTCGGATCTCCGGGAGGGGACTGCTAAGGGGGAGGTTACCATGAGAAAAAGAATGAATAATCAACGAAAGGATAATGTTCTACGAGTCGGAGCGTGGAATGTCAGAACCTTGAACATCGTAGGGAAACTAGAAAATCTGAAAAGGGATATACAAAGGCTCAATCTAGATATAGTAGGGGTCAGTGAAGTGAAGTGAAAGGAAGACAAGGATTTCTGGTCAGATGAGTATCGGGTAATATCAACAGCAGCAGAAAATGGTATAACAGGTGTAGGATTCGTTATGAATAGGAAGGTAGGGCAGAGGGTGTGTTACTGTGAACAGTTCAGTGACCGGGTTGTTCTAATCAGAATCGACAGCAGACCAACACCGACAACGATAGTTCAGGTATACATGCCGACGTCGCAAGCTGAAGATGAACAGATAGAGAAAGTGTATGAGGATATTGAAAGGGTAATGCAGTATGTAAAGGGGGACGAAAATCTAATAGTCATGGGCGACTGGAATGCAGTTGTAGGGGAAGGGGTAGAAGAAAAGGTTACAGGAGAATGTGGGCTTGGGACAAGGAATGAAAGAGGAGAAAGACTAATTGAGTTCTGTAACAAGTTTCAGCTAGTAATAGCGAATACCCTGTTCAAGAATCACAAGAGGAGGAGGTATACTTGGAAAAGGCCGGGAGATACTGTAAGATTTCAATTAGATTACATCATGGTCAGACAGAGATTCCGAAATCAGATACTGAATTGTAAGGCGTACCCAGGACCAATATAGACTCATATCACAATATAGTAGTGATGAAGAGTAGGCTGAAGTTCAAGACATTAGTCAGGAAGAATCAATACGCAAAGAAGTGGGATACGGAAGTTCTAAGTTCTCTAACGCTATAGATACAGCAATAAGGAATAGCGCAGTAGGCAGCACAGTTGAAGAGGAATGGACGTCTCTAAAAAGGGCCATCACAGAAGTTGGGAAGGAAAACATAGGTACAAAGAAGGTAGCAGCGAGGAAATCATGGGTAACAGAAGAAATACTTCAGTTGATTGATGAAAGGAGGAAGTACAAACATGTTCCGGGAAAATCAGGAATATAGAAATACAAGTCGTTGAGGAATGAAATAAATAGGAAGTGCAGGGAAGCTAAGACGAAATGGCTGCAGGAAAAATGTGAAGACATCGAAAAGATATGATTGTCGGGAGGACAGATTCAGCATATACAGGAAAGTCAAAACAAACTTTGGTGACATTAAAAGCAACGGTGGTAACATTCAGAGTGCAACGGGAATTCCACTGTTAAATGCAGAGGAGAGAGAGCAGATAGGTGGATAGAATACATTGAAAGCCTCTATGAGAGTGAAGATTTGTCTCATGTGATAGAAGAAGAAACAGGAGTCGATTTAGAAGAGATAGGGGATCCAGTATTAGAATCGGAATTTAAAAGAGCTTTGGAGGACTTACGGTCAAATAAGGCAGAAGGGATAGATAACATTCCATCAGAATTTCTAAAATCATTAGGGGAAGTGGCAACAAAACGACTATTCACGTTGGTGTGTAGAATATATGAAAAAGCGTTTGACAATATAAAGTGTTGCAAGCTGTTCAAAATTCTGAAAAAGTTGGGGTAAGCTATAGGGAGACACGGGTCATATACAATATGTACAACAACCAAGAGGGAATAATAAGAGTGGACGATCAAGAACGAAGTGCTCGTATTAAGAAGGGAGTAAGACAAGGCTGTAGCCTTTCGTCCCTACTCTTCAATCTGTACATCGAGAAAGCAATGATGGAAATAAAAGTAAGGTTCAGGAGTGGAATTAAAATACAAGGTGAAAGGAAATCAATGATTCGATTCGCTGATGACATTGCTATCCTGAGTCAAAGTGAAGAAGAATTAAATGATCTGCTGAACGGAATGAACAGTCTAATGAGTTCACAGTATGGTTTGAGAGTAAATCGGAGAAAGAAGAAGGTAATGAGAAGTAGTAGAAATGAGAACAGCGAGAAACCTAACATCAGGATTGATGGTCACGAAGTAAATGAAGTTAAGGAATTCTGCTACCTAGGCAGTAAAGTAGGGACGGAGCAAGGAGGACATCAAAAGCAGACACGCTATGGCAAAAAAGGCATTTCTGGCCAAGAGAAGTCTACTAATATCAAATACCGGCCTTAATTTGAGGAAGAAATTTCTGAGGATGTACGTCTGGAGTACAGCATTGTATGGTAGTGAAACATGGGCTGTGGGAAAACCGGAACAGAAGAGAATCGAAGCATTTGAGATGTGGTGCTATAGACGAAAGTTGAAAAGTAGGTGGACTGATATGGTAAGGAATGAGGAGGTTCTACGTAGAATCGGAGAGGAAAGGAATATGTGGAAAACACTGATAAGGAGAAGGGACAGGATGATAGGACATATGCTAAGACATGAGGGAATGACTTCCATGGTACTAGAGGGAGCTGTAGAGGGCAAAAACTGTAGAGGAAGACAGAGATTGGAATACGTCAAGGAATGATTGAGGACGTAGGTTGCAAGTGCTACTCTGAGCTGAAGAGGTTAGCACAGGAAAGGAATTCGTGGCGGGCCGCATCTAACCAGTAAGTAGACTGATGAAGGAAAAAAAAAAAAGTTCATCTCTTCAAATATTGTTGTCGGTGTTTGTTTACTGACGATTCTGATGACAACAACCATTTTATTGATCTGTTGACAGTAACTCATTCACTGCCCTACCCTCCCATTCATAATGATCCTGTTCCCGTTATACCATTTTCTGCTGCTGTTGATATTACCCTGTTCTCATCTGACCAGAAATCCTTGTCTTCTTGACTTTTCACTTCACTGACACCCACTATATAGCATTTCCTTTTTCGTGTTTTTTAGCCCCCTACTACGTTCAAACTTCTGATATTCCACGCCCCATCTCATAGAATGTTACCCATTCATTGATTTTCCCATCTTTTCCTCGTAGTTACTTCCTCCTTGGTGCCCCCCCCCCTCCCCCTTAAAGATCCGAATTGGGGACTAGTCCGGAATCTTACTCCAGTGGAGACACCAACATGACAGTTTTTCGGTTACTGGTCACACATCCTGTGCCCCTATCCGCTAATACTTGTAAACACTTCTTCACTGTAATTCTCTCGTCCAGTACTGCTACCTGTACTTCCAAATTCGAATTCATCACGGCCGCTGATGAGCTAGCGTAATCCATTACTCTGCTTGTTAATTTCCGTGACAGCTGGTCATTGATAAGCACTGCACTCTACTAATGCGGTGTTTGCATATCGTGCCATTCTTCTGCTAACTTACTTCCCTCTTCCAATTTTTTTACTGAATTCGTAGTTTAATTCTCTAATATCACTCTGATCTTTTTGTCTCTTCTTCTGATTCCATCTTCTCGTATTCTTCTTTTTCTCCATACCTGACACACTTGGACTCGACTCTGGACTACCCCGAGAATGTCGTAGACGTCCAACTCATACTATCGTCGTTTTTGTAGGTAACTGGAAATCTAAGATGTCTGGCGAAGTTGTCTGCACCACACTGATACCTTGATACGTTATGAAAAACTTTACTACCGCCGCATAGGGACAGAATAATTGAGGGTGTAGGTTGCAAGTGCTACTCTGAGATGAAGAGGTTGACACAGGAGACGAATTCGTGGCGGGCCGCATCAAACCAGTCAGGAGACTGATGTCTTAAAAAAATTTACTTGATAACATTACCTATTGCTCCACTTCATACTGTGGTAAACTTGCCATACTTCTCACTGATTCCTCCTGCTTCTCTAACGACTTTGTATTCGCTTTCTGTATTTGTTTCCATATGTCTCATACTGTTTTTTGCAAACTCGTCTAGTGACTCTCCTGCTTTACCTTTCTCTTCCCTTACCAAATTGAAGAGTGAAGAGTTTTCCAACCATGTACCACCTCATGTAGGGACAACCCAGTATTTGCATGCACTTATTAATTTTACACTGACACGACATGAATTACACGTTGTGGGTTCACATAGTAACTTAACTTTTGACCGTATGTTCTATGTGCCCGTTCCATTCTACCACTGGCCTGTGGATGAAGAGGACTAACTCTTAACATCTCCTTATGCCCGCCACAGTTCCTTCAATCTGCTCCATAAGTATCGTATCCTGTACTCTAAATTTAGACAACCAGTTGGCAACCATTACTTGTGCGACCGTCTACTATTGTTAGTTCGAATAGGTTCTCTGCTGGTGAACGAGTGAACGCTCTTATCGGCCCCAATCATTTTAAACGGTTCAGATGCTTCTTGTAGCTTATGCTATGATACTACTCGTTTGCGATTCAAGTCAGCTCGATGTGTACACAGCACGCAATTTCTCTCGTATTGATCCAATTCCGCTTCCCTTCCTCTGCAACAGATCTATTGCCACTCTCTATAACTACAGAACACGTCATCACGTGCTTTATTTAAAATCTCCTCCTTAAACTTCGCTGGCACTGCTACCCGCTCACATGAGTTAAACTGGGATAGCATGCTCTACTGTTTACAGCCATTATCAGTGTTCTGTGCTGCATGCCAAGAAGGAGGACCACGACCCAGAACTTTCAACACTGTTGTCTGCCTCACTAACGTATCGGTCTTCCTGTGCTTCTTCTGTGGCTTATGCACTACTTCGTAACCTCAGGGCCCCACTTATTAGCTTGCTAGACCGATCATTCACTCCCAGTTACCACTTCAAAGCAATGTGGCAAGAAATTTTTTCCTGTAAAGATAGCATCTAAAATACATTACACGATACATGACGCTCAACATATCGTTCTCTTCTGTTGAATAGTTCTTCTCCGCTGCATTTAGCTCTTTCGATGTGTTGCCTAAAGTATTTTCTTCTTCTTTAATGTCTGGGCTTGAAACACATCCCAAAGCATGATTAAATGTGTCACATGAAAGGATAAACTCCTTCTGAAAGTCTGGAAATAGTAGAAATTGGCTGGTTGTCAAAACTCTCTTTCATTCTTCGAACACACCCTGCCACTCATCTGTCCATATGAGTTTCAGTCCTTTTCCAAGCAACTGTTTGAGTGATCGTGTGCAGGCAGCAAATTAGAATTTACTTACCTCAGAACGGCGTCTGCTCGATGGCCCTCACTTGGCAACGTAGATA
Source organism: Schistocerca gregaria (assembly GCF_023897955.1). NCBI lineage: Eukaryota > Metazoa > Arthropoda > Insecta > Orthoptera > Acrididae > Schistocerca > Schistocerca gregaria. Next base: position 712,709,539 of record NC_064922.1, read on the forward strand.
CTTACAAGGTGATGAAGAAACAACATTGATAAAAAAAACCAACTAATATCTACTGTTACTGATGCCGTGCAGCTCTAGTAATGAAATAAAGTTCTGTAGAAAAACTGTCATTAAAAAAATTATTGGGCGGTAAGATAATGGATAGACTTCTGGAAAATAATGCCTGAAATTTCCACACAAAAATGTTTATTTGTTCTTATAGCCAAAGAAACAGTACTATTCAGTCCACATTTAAACTACTGGTTGTTTGCGTCAAGTTCACAATTCATACACTCATTTCACACACACAGCAGCCAGAAATCTGTCCAAACCTCACCCGAATTAAACAACGATCTGACAGTCATTAATTTCACCACTAATATGAGTTATTACATTCAGTCCTTCTTGTGGAACTCAAAGAAGAAATTGCTCGCCACAAATGCTCATTGGCTGAATACTAGAAACACGCCATGCGGATATTATGAAGGCCAAATTTCACACGCGAATATCTGTCCAACAAAACAATTCTAGAACTTACATATTTCACAAAACTTTCTGTAACTACATCAGCGTTCGTCACGACACTTATCAAACGCGAGGAGCTCAATATTCCTTCATTACCATCTGCGTTCAAAGCTAGCGAGCGACTTCCTTCTTGTGGCCTCACTCTCAGTATAACTATCGGGTAACGAGCAGAAACCGTCTCAATTCTGATTGGCTAACCATACTCGCTGCCAATCAGAATATTCGCTATTGATCATACTTGCGCCAAAACTGACCTGCACCAATCCTTACACACTGACGCATCTATGTTATTCTGATGTACAAATATTAAAGTAGTGTTTAATAAAACAAAACGAAAAGGCAATAAATCTGGAAATATCCTTTCGACGCAGATAATACTCCAGCTGACTTGCTGACTGCTCTGTTACAATAGAATTCACACCTAGACATACGTCTTCAGCGATGTGGGTACATCCCCTATGAACATCCTCCCACGGCAGGCTTAGGTAACTGTTGCAGGATACTTAAGATGATATATAATGCAACATTAAAATTTGACAGATGTCCTACGTACAGACTCTCATTCACTCACACGTACTCCCACAACAATCTTACACACCAATAATAATTTTGTCTGATTTTTAAATTACGAAAACGAAAAATAATTAATCTTTTAATATTAAAATCTCAATTAATTAATTCTGCACCCTAAGAGTTCTGTTTATGTTTTAGATAATACCAAAGGGTTGTTGTTGTTGTTGTTGTTGTGGTCTTCAGTCCTGAGACTGGTTTGATGCAGCTCTCCATGCTACGCTATCCTGTGCAAGCTTCTTCATCTCCCAATACCTACTGCAACCTACATCCTACTGAATCTGCTTAGTGTATTCATCTCTTGGTCTCCCTCTGCGATTTTTACCCTCCACGCTGCCCTCCAGTATTAATTGGGTGATCCCTTGATGCCTCAGAACATGTCCTACCAACCGATCCCTTCTTCTAGTCAAGTTGTGCCATAAACTTCTCTTCTCCCCAATCCTATTCAGTACCTCCTCATTAGTTATGTGATCTACCCATTTAACCTTCAGCAATCTTCTGTAGCACCACATTTCTCTTCTTGTCCAAACCATTTATCGTCCATGTTTCACATCCATACATGGCTACACTCCATACAAATACTTTCAGAAACGACTTCCTGACATTTTACCTGTATATCCTCTCTACTTCGACCATCATCAGTTATTTTACTTCCTAAATAGCAAAACTCCTTTACTACTTTAAGTGTCTCATTTCCTAATCTAATTCCCTCAGCATCACCCGACTTAATTCGACTACACTCCATTATCCTCATTTTGCTTTTGTTGATGTTCATCTTATATCATCCCTTCAAGACACTGTCCACTCCGTTCAACTGCTCTAAATAGTCCTTTGCTGTCTCTGACAGAATTACAATGTCATCGGCGAACCTCAAAGTTTTTATTTCTTCTCCATGGATTTTAATACCTACTCCGAATTTTTCTTTTGTTTCCTTCACTGCTTGCTCAATATACAGATTGAATAACATCGGGGAAAGGCTACAAATCTGTCTCACTCCCTTCCCAACCACTGCTTCCCTTTCATGTCCCTCCACTCTTATAACTGCCATCTGGTTTCTGTACAAATTGTAAATAGCCTTTCGCTCCCTGTATTTTACCCCTGACACATTCAGAATTTGAAAGAGAGTATTCCAGTCAACATTGTCAAAAGCATTCTTTAAGTCTACAAATGCTAGAAACGTAGGTTTGCCTTTCCTTAATCTAGCTTCTAAGATAAGTCGTTGGGTCAGTATTGCCTCACGTTTTCCAATATTTCTACGGAATCCCAACTGATCTTCCCCGAGGTCGGCTTCTACTAGTTTTTCCATTCGTCTGTAAAGAATTCGCGTTAGTATTTGGCAGCTGTAGCTTGTTAAACTGATAGTTCGGTAATTTTCACATCTGTCAACACCTGCTTTCTTTGGGATTGGAATTATTTTATTCTTCTTGAAGTCTGAGAGTATTTCACCTGTCTCATACATCCACCTCACCAGATGGAAGAGTTTTGTGAGGTCTGTCTCTCCCAAGGCTGTCAGTAGTTCTAATGGAATGTTGTCTACTCCCGGGGCCTTGTTTCGACATATGTCGTTCAGTGGTCTGTCAAACTCTTCACGCAGTATCATATCTCCCATTTCATCTTCATCTACATCCTCTCCTATTTCCATGATATTGTCCTCAAGTACATCGCCTTTGTATAGACCCTCTATATACTCCTTCCACCTTTTTGCTTTCCCTTCTTTGCTTAGAACTGGGTTTCCATCTGAGCTCTTGATATTCATGCAAGTGGTTCTCTTTTCTCCAATGGTCTCTTTAATTTTCCTGTAGGCTGTATCTATCTTACCCCTAGTGAGATAAGCTTCTACGTCCTTACATTTGTCCTCTAGCCATCCCTGTTTAGGCATTTTGCACTTCCTGTCGATCTCATTTTTCAGACGTTTGCATTCCTTTTCGCCTGCTTCGTTTGCTGCATTTTTATATTTTCTCCTTTCATCAATGAAATTCAATATTTCTTCTGTTCCCCAAGGATTTGTACTAGCCCTCGTCTTTTTACCTACTTAATCCTCTGCTGCCTTCACTACTTCACCCCTCAAAGCTACCCATACTACTACTGTATTTCTTTCCCCCATTCTTGTCAATTGTTCCCTTATGCTCTCGCTGAAACTCTGTACAACCTCTGGTTCTTTCAGTTTTTCCAGGTCCCATCTCCTTAAATTCCTATCTTTTTGCAGTTTCTTCAGTTTTAGTCTACAGTTCATAACCAATAGATTGTGGTCAGAGTCCACATCTGCCCCTGGAAATATCCTACAATTTAAAAGTGGTTTCTATATCTCTCTCTTGCCATTATATAATCTATCTGAAACCTGTCAGTATCTCCAGGCTTCTTCCATGTATACAGCCTTCTTTTATGATTCCTGAACCAAGTGTTAGCTATGATTAAGTTGTGCTCTGTGCAAACTTCTACCAGGCGGCTTCCTCTTTCATTTCTTAGCTCCAGTCCATATTCACCTACTATGTTTCCTGCTCTCCCTTTTCCTACTACCGAATTCCAAACACCCATGACTATTAAATTTTCGCCTCCCTTCACTATCTGAATAATTTCTTTGATTTCATCATACATTTCTTCAATTTCTTCGTCATCTGCAGAGCTAGTTGGCATATAAACTTGTACTACTGTAACAGGCGTGGGCTTCGTGTCTATCGTGGCCACAATAATGCGTTCAATATGCTGTTCGTAGTAGCTTACCCGCACCCCTATTTTTTTATTCATTATTAAACCTACTCCTGCATTACCCTATTTGATTTTGTATTTATAATCTTGTATTCGCTTGACCAAAAGTCTTGTTCCTCCTGCCACCGAACTTTACTAATTCCCACTATATCAAACTTAAACCTATCCATTTCCATTTTTAAATTTTCTAACCTACCTTTCCGATTAAGAGATCTGACATTCCACGCTCCGATCCGTAGAACGCCAGTTTTCTTTCTCCTGATGATGACGTCCTCTTGAGTAGTCCCCGCCCGGAGATCCGAAAGGGGGACTATTTTACCTTCGGAATATAGGACGCCACCATTATTTAACCATACAGTAAAGCTGCATGCCGTCGGGAAAAATTACTGCCGTAGTTTCCCCTTGCTTTCAGTCGTTCGCAGTACCAGCACAGCAAGGCCGTTTTGGTTATTGTTACAAGGCCAGATCAGTCAATCATCCGGACTGTTGCCCCTGCAACTACTGAAAAGGCTGCTGCCCCTCTTCAGGAACCACGCGTTTGTCTGGCTTCTCAACAGACACCCCTCCTTTGTGATTGCACCTACGGCACGGCTATCTGTATCGCTGCGGCACGCAAGCCTCCCCACCAACGGCAAGGTCCATGGTGCACTAAAGAGTAAACTATTATATTTCCAAACTGAATTTAGTTTCCTAAGTGTCGATTTTCAACTTTTTTAGCATTTTTTTATTTTATTTCTGAAACTATGATAGTTATAAAGCTGAAATTTGGATACAATCTTCTCCTGAATGTCAAAAGGTAGTATACCAATTTTAAAAATTATTGAATAATATTTAATATCATTTATTTAGGTTCTTATAGGTGGTGAAAGTACGCGTCCATTAAGAGTCATTGGATAGCTTTCCCACGACAGGCAGTGACAGGTGCGCATGTGTCTCCCCGTTAAACCAGCAAATGTCAGCCCCCGAAGTTGTATGCAGCTAGCTGTCCTAAAGCAAACGTTCGCTCGGAACAAACTTGCAACGCTACAATCGTGCTATTTCAGCAAACCCTACAAGAATTTTCCGTAGTAATTTGAGATCCCCAAAAAAGACTGTAGTTCCGTAATCGAGTTAGGCACTGGGAGTTCTTGTACAGCTTGCACTGGCCTCAAATCTGATCTGATTCCATCTTTACTAATGACATGGCCTAAATACCCCAACTCTTCTATTGCAAAATGGCACTTCTTTGTGCTCCACATCACATGTGGAGCTCTCAGTCTCTTAAATACTTCCAGCAGACGTTGTCTACACTGCTCCATGTCTTTTGAGAATATGATGATATCATGTATGTAAACTGCAATTTACAACGTTTGAAACCTATCAGTACATAGTCCAATAACCTGTGAAACGTCGCAGGTGCATTTTTCAATCCAAAAGGCTTTCTCTTCAACGGATAGTGAGTGCCAACTAGGTACCGGAAATGCTCTTTTCAGCGGGTATTATTCTTGCTACCCAGGGACTACTGCCCTCTTCTGTTATGCATTCAGTGAACTGTTCGTTAATAATATCTTCCATAATCAGCTGCAGGTACCTAAGAATGCTATATACATTCTGATACACTGTTTCTTCGTTCCCTACTGCAATTTGGTGTTGAGTCACGCGCATTGCTGGCAACGGATCCCGAGGGAAACTAAATCATCCTCAAATTCGAACACCAATTCTTCCATCCAAGCTCTCTTTTTCCCTTTAGAAGCTCCAGTTTCCTGTGTAATACAGAGTCAATGGGGGCTCAAGATTGCTTGTCGTTCACATTCCTCTGCACCACTCAACCTCAGTCAGAATGTCTAAATTCACTATCATCATCCCCTTTCTTCACTTCCTCGTTTCCAAAATTATCTATATTTACGGTTCCCTTCTCCAACCTTGTACGCCTTCTCTTAATAAGACAAATTGCTGGATCCAGTACATCATCCTCCTCCACATGCTCCACAACACAACCACAGGTAGATCCTGTTCCACAGTCACTTCAAAACAAATTTCATTTGCCACCTGGCACACAGTCATGTAAATCAAGCCATAGTGCAATTGCATGTGGTTTAATTGGTTTGGCCAATGCCCCTCGCGACAGCTGTACACAATCAACAGCTCCCACTAGCAGGAACTTAACTCCACTAAGTTCTACTGTACATTGCCGAAGGTCAGTTTCAGTAAAAAGGTCAACCCATGGATCACGCTGTAGACCTGGCTTACATATGGTACTACCTGTTAACAATGCATAAATCGAACACTCCCTATACGAAAATCCAACATCGCCGTTAACCTCATGCTACCTATGACAACATGACAACGTGAGTTTCATTGCCTTCATCCCACTATCAGCAGCCGACACATGTACCTTTTACAGCACGTATTACTGCACACCCCACCTCTGCATCTGCTTTTAGCAGGAATGGCTCCTCTTGCTTCCAACAGCTGCTTACTACTTCATCGTCCTCCCATACGTCCATTACCAGAATTCTGATGCTGACACCTTGTAGTTCCTCTAGCTCCCTATGACTGGCGACACTTTTTCTGTCAAGCCCTCTTCTGTTCACACATTTGCACATGTAACACTTCATGTTCACAACACATACGCCACTCCTATCCATACAACTACTGGTATGTCAGTTTCTCTGCATTACATGGTAACCTAATGATAGAATAAAGATGCTTTGATGCATCTGTATATGTCTTTCTTGACATGTCCGACGGCAGTCGCCTCAGAAAACCTTCGGGGGTTCTCTGCTCAGCTCCTTGAAGCAAAACTGTGTTTGCTGCATCATTCTGTCCCAGCTCTTGTCTGTGTTCATTACATGTCCTTATCCTGTCCATGAAATCTTCCACTCTTTCCTCATGCCTCTTCACAACATTGTTCAACTGCTCCCGAAAATGCCTCCGACTATTGTGTTCTTTATAACTTAGCAAAATCCGTTTAGTCATCTGTTCAGAGTTTCGTGTATGCTTTCATTCTTCCTTACATCTCACGTATGTTTTTCTTTCTCCCGCTAGTCGCAATTTTGCTACCCACAACAACTGGCTATCAGCCAAAACACCCATCTCCGCCACATCTTATGATGGTCCGCTAAGGACGAGTGTACATCCTCCGATGATTTTTCAGAACAGCGAACATTTAATCCGGTGGCAGCTGGATTCACTACATGCTGTGGTAACTTAAGCATTGCTAACTGTTGATGGCTAGTCTAAAGTGCAGATGTAGCTCTGAATTATCCGCTGTTATCGACACTGCCTTTTCTAACATCTATACCGCTTCTTGCTCAGGCGAACCTTTCGTCTCTGACTGTCCGTTACACACCACAGTACAACATGGAACCATAACTTCAAAAACATCACTACAAATTAGTCCTGATATCGTATTATGAGCCACTTGGACTCTCTACACTACCTTGCAATATGATAATATCAACGACACGTATAACAGGTTAGAGTTACTGACTGCAAGCATGGTGCAATCTGCCGAAGTACGTTACGTTGCGTACATCTTACAGGCACCAACTACTGCTTACGAAAATTACCCTTGAACTCAGATAAGTTAGTTGGCTCTTCCAGCCTATACAAGGTAACATGTAAACTACAATGGTTCATCACTCACCGCGCCGAGTTGCCACCGTATGTTGTGATACAAACGACATGCGGTATAAAGACGACACTGAAAATTCTGACACCTAACTATAGTGCTCTCTGGTGCAGCGTGGCTGTCTGCGCAACCTGCAATTCTAAAGCGGTACTGCATCTCGCCGGCAGCCTTGTTTCATAAACCGACAGAGCGGTTTCCGCGCCAGTGCGGTGTTATCGATGATGGCATATCTACTACGACCACTGGCGACACCCGGCACCATGTGGAGATGTCTGGCCTGTGATGACAGCTGGTGTTCACGGCGAGTGATCCACTGCCCCCTGTACAGGAGTCGGCCATGCTGCTAGAGATGACCTGGTCTGCCCCACTGCACCATGGCACCAGCAAGGGCCTTATTTCGTAGAGCTGTCGCCCTGCCATGGCCTCGCAGTGGTCACTTCTACCGGCAGGTCAATGTGGCGTCCCTGTCTGGCTGGGCTCTGCCACTCAGAAGATCTCTATTACAAAAATGACCAGCGCTTGTTGTGCTTATGTATCATAGCTTGGTGTGTATCCTGGAACACCGCTGCCACCGTCAGTTTGGAAATCTGCCTTGCCCCTTGCTGCACTAGCCTATGCAGTACGGCTCAGTTCGCTCTTTCAGCAGCTTAATGTACCTCGCAACGCTGTGCTGGCGTTGTGTAGTTATTACAGTGACAACATCCTGTGCTCGTCTGCTGTCAGCATTGCTGCACTACACCGCTGAGGCTAACACTTATGCGCCCACATATGGTCGTTACATAATTATCACTCCGAGAACGTGTAGACACTAGAACTATCTGTTGTGTAATAAAGAGAGTGTGCAACTATTTACTTCATCAAAAATGGTAATCTTGCCTTTTAAACAGGAGTGTTATTCGCAAACATAGGCTATTTTGTATGTGATGATTGTTTTAAAAGTCTGAATAGTCACATCTGGGACTATGAGTACGCACATACGATATTACGTTAGGTATCACCAATAAAGTTCATTCATGAATTCTAATTCAGAATCGTTGGTAAGCATCTCCTAGGCCCTAAGCTTCCGCCATCATAGGCAACTGGAGCACCTTACTATCAATTGTTGCATACCACTTCTACAAACCTAGCAGACACAGTACCACTATTATGAATAGTATCCTCTAGATCTTTCTGTTGAAATGCACAAATACCCTTTAACTATAAGAGTAGAGGTCGGGGGTGAATGACCTTTACAGAGGTTGGTGGAGCTGCGATACTAGTAGTCAGGAATACCTTCAGTTCTACTCCATGGGTACTATTGCAATGATGTGGTGGATAGGTACCAAGAAAGCGTCCGATATCCCGTTACAAAATGCGTTCATTGCGAGCTGAATATATGGCAGTCTTGGTGTTTCCAGGCGGCGGTCAAAGTCCTCAAGGCGCCGCCTGGTTCCACTCGGTCGAGCGTACAAAGATCAGCAAGTGGCCCCCTGTCACAGCTGTCACGCGGTGTCGCCTCGTCCAGAAGACAGCTAGGTTACTAGGTCAGCACACCAGCGGTATAACGCCGCATCAGCCACCACGTAGTCGCGCGGCAATCCGTTACGACGGACTCCACAAAGTCGATTGGTTTAGCTGGTCAGATGTGCGATCCAGGGTGGGATGCGACAGGGAGCACTGTGCTGAACCGTGGACCACGGTGCAGAGGCCATAACTGCTGGCAGCCGAGGAGTGTACCTGCAGAGGGCGACGGCAGTATGGTGGACGTCAAGGAGTCGACTAGGTTGTGGCAGTTAGTGAAGAGGTCGTTGATGCAAGTAAAATTAATTCAAATGTGACTACTATGATAAAATCATTTGTCTCTTGCACAGGAAGTGCAAGATTATTAGCCCACTTGTAGCAGACGTTAATGTCCTGTTACTACGAGGGAGTGCTGAAATGTAATGCCTCCAAATTTGTAGCGTGAAAACTTAAAAAAGCAAAAGTTATTAACATTGTGCATACTTCCGGCCCTCTGCCAGTAGAGTGTCGCGCATTGTGTAACATGGCGGTGCATAAGAAAGATCGTGCTGTCGAATTCGAAGAGTTCGTTCACACATGGAGCACACCCTCCTTCAGCACAATGCCAGACCACACATGAGCGCTGTGACATCGGCAACATCCGACGTCCTTGGGTTCACTGTCATCGATCGTCTTGACTCGATCCGATTTTAACCTGTTTCCAAAAGTAAATGACACCTTTGACGAATTCACTTTGGTAGTGATGAAGTGGTTGAAAATTCAAATGGCTCTAAGCGCTATGCGACTTAACACCTGAGGTCATCAGTCCCCTAGACTTAGAACTACCTAAACCTAACTAACCTAAGGACATCACACACATCCGTGCCCGAGGTAGGATTCGAACCTGCGACCGTAGCAGCCGCGGATGAAGTGGTGCCAACGGCCTTGCCTCAATGGTAACAATAGTTCCCGTCAAATGACCGAAGTTAAGCGCTGAAGCGCTTGGCTAGCACTTGGATGGGTGCTGCTGCAAGCGGGGTGCACTCAGCCCTTTGTGAGGCCAATTGAGGAGTCACTTAACTGGGAAGTAGCGGCTCCGGTCACGAAAATGACTACGGCCCCTCCATATTCGCTTTCAGTGACGCCATTGGACTGAGGATGAGACGGTGGCTGTTGGGTACCGTGGGACCTTCAAGACCTATTATGACGGGGTTTAGTTTTGGTGATGAAGAGGTGCAAAGCAGAGCTGAAATTGTGGCTCCGCCATCAAAGTCACACATTATATAGTGACAGTATCAACAAATTGGTCTCTCATTGGGAGAAAGCTGTTCCTTGCCATGGGGTCTGTTTTGAGAAATAAATATTTCGACGTGAAGAATAAATATGCAGAATGTTACTAAAGTTTGTGGAACACGCTACTTGAGTATTGGTTGACTTGGAAGGAAGGCCGAGGCCTTGAACATTATTGGTAACGATTATATATACCGGGTGATCAAGGTCAGTATAAATTTGAAAACTTAATAAACGACGGAATAATGTAGATAGAGAGGTAAAAATTGACACACGTGCTGGGAATGACATGGGATTTTATTAGAACAAAAGAAAAAACAGAGTTCACAAAATGTCCAACAGATGGCGCTGAACAGCAAAACGTCAGTGACTGCGCATGACAATCGTGTATAAAAGGAGCTGTCATGAGAGAGAGAATCAGATGCGCCAGCAGTCGCACCATGTTGACGTTACCTGAAAAGGCGCTTTTAGTGAAGCTGTATTATCAGAATGGGGAATGTACTAGTTCAGCGTTACGATCCTATCGCCATAGGAAGGGGGTCCGAACGGGTAAAGGTCCGTTGACAAATGCAGCTGTGGCGAGAATGATTTCGAAGTTCGAAACCAGGGGTTGTTTAGACCATAGACGCCGTAGTGGCCGACCGAGCACAAGGCGTAATGCTGCTGAGACAGTTCAGGAAGAAATTGAGACTGTAGCGGGTTCGTATATGCACGGGGAAGTCAGCGCTCATGCATTCACACGTCGCACTGGCATTCCATACACTACTGTTTGGTTGGCACTTAGGCATACCCTCCGATGCTATCCGTACAAAATCCATCGGCATCATGAACTGTTACCTGATGATTTAGTGAAGTGGAGGGCATTTGCGGTATGGGCGTTTCTAAAGATGGCGGAAGATGACGATTGGTTAAGTAACGTGCTGTGGACCGACGAAGCTTATTTCAGGCTCCGAGGGTCTGTCAACGCCCACAACTGCAGAATTTAGGCAACCGAAAATCCTAGAACTGTCGTGGAAACTCCATTGCACGACGAGAAAGTCAAGGTATGGATTGGATTTACCACATATACCGTTATCGGGCCTTATTTCTTCGAGGAAATTCGTGATTCTGGTTTTGTAACTGCTACCGTGACGGGTGAGAGGTACGCCGGTATGTTACAGAATCGCATCATCCCCAGCCTGGCTGATAAACACCTGCTGGAACGTACGATGTTTATGCTGGATGGTGCTCCACCTCTTATTGCTAGACGCCTGAAAGATCTCTTGCGCGCGTCGTTTAGTGATGATCTTGTGCTTAGCCGCCACTTTCGTCATGCTAGGCCTCCCAGGCCCCAGACCTCAGTGCCGTCAGTGCGTGCGATTAATGGCTTTGGGTTACCAGAAGTCGCAAGTGTACTGTGATCGACCGACATCTCTAGGGATGCTGAAAGACAACAGCCGACGCCAATGCCTCACCATAACTCCGGACATGCTTTACAGTGCTGTTCACAACATTATTCCTCTACTACAGCTATTGTTGCTTTGTCTTACTTTGTGATGCCAATTATTCCTATTCTGATCAGATGAAGCGACATATGTCGGACATTTTTTAAATTTTTTGTGTGTTCTAATAAAATACCATGTCATTCCAAGCATGTATGCCAATTTGTACCTCTCTATCTACATTATTCCGTGATTTATTCAGTTTTCAAATTTCTACTGACTTTTTGATCACCCAGTATATAACATCACATTTTTCTGATTACTTTAGATTGGATTCAGTTAAGAATATTATTAAGTATAATGTGAATACCACATGTAATCAATCAATGAAGTAATTTAAAAACCCAAACAAACGACTAGTTTCCTATCTGGCCCTTCTTTTCTAGCGTTTTTTTTTTAAATAAAAAGGAAGAAAAAAGTTAAAATGAAGTTTAATCGAAATTTTGCAACCTTTTGAAATATCAGTTGAAGTGATGAAATTAATTTATTATAATATTTACAACTAACGTGACTATTTGAATGGATCGCCAGAATGAGAGCTAATTGTTACAAAGAACGAAATGCTCGGGATTACACGTGCAGCCACAAGTCATCTGAAAATACTGAGTTGCTTACAGCACGGGCAATCTGGAAGTAGTATTGGTTCTCGCTTCTGCAATATACATTAAAATATCCTTTAAAGCACATCGATCTTTATATTAAAGGCCAATGGAAATGCAAGACCTTCAAAGCACATATTAAATACAAGTCTAAAGCACTTCTTTGGTTCCCCCTTAAGTTTAAATCACAAAACTATAATTCATGTAAATGGCACAAGCCAATAGCCCCTTTAAATTTGCTGAATAGTGGGCCCAAAAAAACGAAACCATTCGCCTCAAAGTAAAACAGCCTTTTAATCCACAATACACAAAAATGAAGCAAAAGAATTGTATCAAAACCATTAACGAATACAGCTTATTAGAATAAAAAGTCAACTGGGCCTTAGTGAGAGGAGACAATTCAGTAATTACCAGATCCAACTTAATCAGAGAGGACAACATATAAACTTAAACACCTTCTACTATCCAAATTTTCCTTAAGGCCAGATTATGCTGGCTTATAAAAGAAGGAGCTGAGCAGAGTACCAGGTTGCGACAGTCAATTTCAACACAAGATAACACCGGGGCAAGTACAAAGATACCCAACACTACAACCAATGCAAACGACAACGAAATCACAGACAGGATTACATCACGTATTCCCCAAAGTTTAGAGAAGGTTAAGCAGCTCACAAATCACCTAACACTACGAAAAAGTCTGCTCTCCAAATAATGAGAGGCTATGACGGTACTCACACGAGTCAGGATAGACCGGTGCAGCGGCCATAACGGTCATAGGCGCTAGGGAGATTCTGTTGCCAGCAAGAAGCCTCGGCGGAAGACGGCTAGAAACTTCACTGGAAAAGTGCGAGTAATCCAAGCCCCTTCGAGATAGCCTTCCTCGCGTATCCACGTCGTGGCCCGCATCCCTTCACTCAATAACCGACTACGGACGCACTGCTGCCGGCGCCGCCCAGCCAACTCAGCACACACAGCGTACCCAGACTTGCGTCCGTCCCCCTTCCTCCAAGGCTGCTAAGAACCAACTGAGAGCCACCGCCTCTGCTCGTTGCTCCAGACAACTTACGCCTCACTTAAGCAGAGATGTCATTTGAGGTGTGACACGACTATCGATTGTCGTGGCACGGCTCAGTTTGTTTTATTTAAAAAACTTTAAGAGTGTCACATACAAGATTTGTAGGCATTACTTTTCGTCATGCCTTCGTACTTTACTGACAGTGGCCATGTTTTGCAAGGCTAGTTAACTTCTACTTATTGTCGGTACTTAATAATAAAGTAAACTTCTCATTGGAAAACAAGTATTAGAAGGTTATTTCGGAGTTTCAGAAAGAGTACGTCGATAGGCTACCAGAATCATGTTCAGTATTTTTAGTTATCACCTATCTGTGGCAAATAGCGGCCTGAACTTCCGTGAAACAGTACAAAGAACATACACACACAAACACAGACAGACACACACACACACACACACACACACACACACACACACACACACACACTGTAAAGGAAAAGTCAGATGCAACACATTACCCACCCACCCTCGCAGATCACCCTATGAATCACTTTAAGATAGGCTTAATCCAAGAGGAAATGCTGGAGTTTGCTGCATGGGAGAGGTAATGATCTCATTAAAACAGGTCTCGTGTCGAAGCACGGGCGGCTGAATAGACGGGCCGCGAATGGCTGTGTATGTCCACTAAGGACTACGTAAAGCTGAGGGAGAACAATGGGAGAACAATTGTAATACCTAGGTATTACAATTACGAACAACTTAAATTGGAAGGAACACATAGAAAATGTTGTGGGGGAGGCTAACCCAAGACTGCGTTTTATTGGTAGGACACTTGGAAAATGTAACAGATCTATTAAGCAGACTGCCCACACTACGCTTGTCCATCCTCTTCTACAATGCTGGTGCGCGGTGTGGGATTGTCACAGAAATGATACAGAATTTGCGCTGGTCATCATTAAAAGAAAGGCGTTTTTCGTTGCGACGGAATCTTCTCACGAAATTCCAATCACCACCTTTCTCCTCCTAATGCGAAAATATTTTGTTGACACCGACCTACATAGGGAGAAACGATCACCACGATAAAATAAGCGAAATCAGAGCTCTTACGGAAAGATATAGGTGTTCGTTCTTTGCGCGCGCGCGCTGTACAAGATTGGAATAATAGAGAATTGTTAAGGTGGTTCGATGAACCCTCTGCCAGGTACTTACATGTGATTTGCAGAATATCCATGTAGATGTAGATGTAGGTACCTTCAAAGACTCGTCTTTCGAATTTTTCTGTTGAGCGAGATCCACATGACCTGGGTGCACCTACCAACACGAGCGGGAATGACCTGAAAGAGCCTGGCCCTCCCCTGCCATTGCTAATGGTGAGCATCCTCTACAGCTGGCGGAACGTGGCTGTGCACTGCCAAAGGCAAAGGAGGTGTATTGTCTTCCAGGCTCTTGGCGCAACGCGGTACTGCACTGTATCCCTCTGCCTAATGATAAAGTTTGGCGCCCTTTTTCCTGCTTCGAATGGCATTGAGCACTATGGGACTCAACATCTGAGGTCATCAGTCCCCTAGATCTTAGAATTACTTAAACCTAACCTAAGCACATCACACACATCCATGCCCGAGGCAGGATTCGAACCCGGGAACATAGCGGTAGTGCGGTTCCAGACTGAAGCGCCTAGAACCGCTCGGCCACCCCGGCCGGCCTTTTTCCTGGCCTAGGGCTTTCGAATCAGCTTTTACTTATTGTTACTATTATTTGTAATATTGTGGTTTACTCAGATGTGCTATCAACGCCACACTGCACGAGGTGACAGCAGAAGTGGAGGTTCCTACGTCGTGTGTATGCAAAATTCTTGCAACACTGTGGCGCTGGTCTCCGTGTTAGTCACTCTGCTACTACGAGGAACTACGTTGCCAAGTAGCGCACCTATTGTCTGGGCAACTTCGCCTTGGAGAGGAGTTTTGGCCGCTTAAAATTTGCAAATTACTTCCGTCGCATTCTGTCCGAAACTCGTCCATGATGGAAATTATCTGTTATGACCCTTTTACCAAGTTTAATGGGAGAGTGACTAACTCATTACCCACTCGAGCACTAGCTGACAGATGAGTGCCACGAGCTCTTCTTGTTCGAGTAGTTGATCCAAATTCTGAGCAGCAGACATCTCTCGAACTTGCTTCCTAAGTGGGTGTTGTGCTGAGGCCTGGTGATGAGCCTGTGCTTTAAATAGATGCTGTTGGCTCTGCCCCCAGTACTGCCTGGGAAATTCTGTCTTCAACTCTTAGAAAGTTTTGCAAGCCTTCTCACGGGCATCCCACCACAGCCTACCAGCAGCCTCTGAATGACGTCTTACAGAGCTCAGTTTCTGGCCCTCATTAACTGTTAATTTTCTGTAAATTTTTGAAATTGTTCTTTTGAAATTGTATTAGACATAATTTTACTTTCATTGTGTGAAGAAGTCTTACTACTTCTTGAGCTTTCATCAAGTCCCGTGTTATTGTTTTTAGAATGGTGCAGCAGAATCAGCAACTGTAAAATGTTATTAAAATGCCAATATCTGGCATGTGTTAATTTTATATTGTGATATTTCTGAAGAAGGCTACATGATTATAGCCAAAACCCAGGTAAAGTTTCTTTGCTTATGCAACTGGAGGCTGAAATTTAATATAATTTCAGTTATTCTCTTTGACTGTATGAAGCAAATATAGATGGCACAAAGAAAAAGTCCGACTACACTGGAGGATGGCGGTGTGAATGGAATAATAAGATCTCCGATCTGAAGAAATAGCTCACCAGTTGCGTTAAAAAAGTGTTGGAAAAGCATAGATGATATTTCTTCACATCGACATTCTTCAAAAACATTTGCTGAAAATGATGAACAAAAATATAAATGACGAGATTGGTCTTTCGAATTGGCGGAACGTGTGAGGGAAAAAGCTGACGTAATCGACGCTCGGAAACTGTAACGTTTAACTCCACCACACAATTTTGGACTCTACAACTGACAGTTCGCTGGCATTTGCAGAAATGAAAAAAAAGGGAACTTGACATGAAGCGTTACAGACAAAATCGATATGTGACGAAACCGAATGACGGACCTATCGTTCACCTTTCATTGTGCCACTTGCATTTACCACTTTTAGCAAAGTGGTTATCGCCAAGCGTGAATATACATCGTTTTTTCTTTCAATTCGTGCTCTAAGGGGGAAATCAGGCTGCTGGCTTGTTGATGTACGGAATATCTAATAGCAAATCAAAAATATACAACTCTAGAAACGGCAGCATATTTACAACGTGCAGCCCATGTTTTTATAGGCTGGTAGACCGATATTTTTTCCGTCTATATATGGATATTTCGATATATTTTTTAGATATGTTGAGGTAGGTCTATAGGATTCCCGATATTTTTAAAAATATCGGCAGTCTTACTGTGAACCCTGGCCACCTGAGACCCAGTGCTGAGTTAGGAACTGGTTGCCGGCGTTGTCCTGCGCTTGCGCTGGTAGACGAAATTCCCTGTCGCAGGTCAGTTATCGGTGCATTTACTGGGATGTTTGCCTGGAGTACAGAACTGCCCAAAAAACTCACATTGGACTCTGTCGTGAGGTAACGTCGATAAACATACGTTATGCTCAGCATCAGATCAGCAGGTATAGAAACTTGCCCGTCAGCAACACATCGACTCTTCCAATTATTCATTTCCGATGCAAGCTGATCTGCTTTGTACGACACAGTCTGAACGTCGGTGGTGAAGTCCACGAGCAGTGCTGCGAGTGTGCCAAGCTTGGTCTCCATAGCAATGCCTCTTCAGAATGCTGCGCTACAGCAGATGCAGTGCTGCTGATTTCGTTTTGCATATCTGATACCTGGTCTCAAGTAGCTGAAACAACGTTTTGGTTGCTTGACTATCAATTACTTTACTAACCCGATTGTCAAGTTCTTTGCCGACATAGCGCATCATTGTGTCAACATAACTCGCCAGGTTTGTCCTTGGCGCAGACTGTCCTTGTCTACTCACCACCAACGTGTCTGCTAACTCACGGACTAGAATTCTGCGTCAAGATGTGCTTTTAAATTCTTCAACTCCGCAGTAAATCGGTCCTTTTTTGCTTTCGGTTTAGTCCATAGAACGTTAAATTCAGCCCATTGAGTTGCGAGATCACCGTTCAGAGCTACAAACTGTGAACTTTGGCATTGTAGTACGGCCATTACAGCCATCAAAGCAGAAGCATTTGAACACTGGATGTCGATACTGGTCCCTTGTTTCGAAGAAAATGCAGCGATGTAGATGGCGGTGGCGGCGGTGATGTTATCGTCGTTGGTAGAGCCGGCAGTGGCGTAGGCAGAGGTGGCAACAGGGGTAGCATAAACATCAGCGCCTGCGGCTGCGGTGGCGTCAACATTTACGGTGGTGTCGGTGACTGCCTCTGTTGTATTCGCCGCAGTCGCTCCCGTCGTTGTCGGGTGAACACTCGTCGATGGTCGCTGTCCCCAAGGCGAATTGCCGTTGTCATGTCGCCCTATAGCGTGCCCCCGCATTACAACGGAGAAATGTACATCAATGAGTCGCTAATAATGTTTGTTGTAGATCTATTTATACATCGACTACTGTGTGGCTGTCATCAGTGCTAAGAAAATATAAAGAAAGAACACTGAAATAACACATGCATGACTCAAAACATATCGACAATGGTCCAGTCACATTAGCGTGACCACTACATATGTTAGTCGTTAACGTACAATAACCACTCACAGACGGCAGGTGCCACCACTAACACTGGAGAGTATATAATGCACGTGGAGGAGAGCGAGAGGACGCGGAAAATAGTGCAGTTGTTGCCGTAATACCGAAACAGAGAGATTTCTCTGACGTCCAGAAAGGGCATGATCGTTTGCTTTCGGGTCAAGGGTTGAAACATTTCGGAAACGGTTAAGTTTGCAAACTGTTCGTCACGTGCAGTCATGGTAAAAGTGTACCGTGCATGGCAAAATGCCGCTATCCAAACCAAGCGCTGGGGCAACTGGGATGCATCACGGGCCATAGATGTCGGAGGTGAAAGGCGGCTGCTGAGGTGTGTACAGGCGAATAGGCGTGCAACTGTTGAATACCCTTCCGCCCAGATGAACCAGGGGCTACCAATAACGTCTCCTCAACGATCATTCACCGAACGTTCCCTTAGGGGTCATTCCAGCAGGCGCCTGGTTGATGAACCCATGCCGACAACTATTCATCGGCAGCGAAGGTAGGAATTTTCTCGCCAGTACCGCAACTGGACGTCCACTAAATGGCGATAGGTGATCTCTTAAGATGAACGACGTTTTATGCTCCATCGCACAGATGGCCGTTGCCGTGTACGGCATGAAACGTCTGAAAGCAAACACTCTGCAGCAATCGTCAAGGGTTCAAGCTGGAGAGCGTTTGCTGTGTGATCTTATCATTCTGGAAGGCACGATGGAGCAACACAAGTACACATTTATCTTTGGGGACCACCACTGCATACAGTTTGTTTTTCCTCGGTAAGATGGCGTCTGTCAGAAGGACACTGCAATGTGTCACACAGCTCGCAGTGTACGCGCGTGATTCGAAGAGCACCGCGATGAGTTTGTTGTACTCTCCTGGCCACCATATTTCACAGATTTAAAACCAATCGAATTGTGCGAACTCCTCGATAGGGCTGCTAGCGCCATGGATCTTCAGCCGAGATACCTAGCGCAGCTGGCCACGGCACTCTAGTTGGCTTGGTCCCACATTCCCATCCGTACCATCCAGAACCATACTCACTTCTTTCTGCACATATCGATGTGGTCCCGCGCTGCAGAAGGGCTTATTCAGCTTTCCAATAAGTGGTCACATTAATGAGACTGCATAGTGTCGCTGGATAAGGTTTGTAGAAGAGTAGACATAAAGTAAGACGCAAGGCATTATCGCTTGCCTATACAGGTAGCCCCTACTACACTATCCATGTCAGTATTTCGATTCACACTGCGATCGCTGTTTACTATTATTACACAGTTAAGTTTATTAGTCGTTACCAAGGAGTGCTCACACACACACACACACACACAATGTACATAAAATCTAGATGCAGCGCATTGCCTAACTCCAGGAATCAGTTTAAGAAATATAAAGAGCAATAAATTTACCAACATCTGTATCTTCGTTTCTGATTTGTTCCAGAGGTAACGGATATATTCACACGAATAACTACTGTTTATTATGTATGGAAAACTTCTCGAGTAATACTTGAGATTCGTTTCTATTACGATGCACCTCTTTCGTTTAGAACACCTGTCTGACGGGCTTACCATTACTTCGTTTTACTCGTGTGACCTGGTAGGAAACGGAACACGGCGAGAGGTTCTGCTGCTTGTCTTCGAGGTTGCCAAACCCCATCTTTGGCAATGCCCCTCCCCCCCCCCCCCCCCCCACTACTCCGCCGCCCAGCTGAGAACGTTTGAAGCATCATGGGTAGGGTTCTCCAAGCAGCTAGGAAACTTCTCGAGCTAAGGCGCTAATTGGACAGAATTTGACATGATATCCCTTGCGAGGACATCTAAAAACTCTGTCAACCAGTGCCAAGCCGAACAACTGCCTGCATAAGAGCCAGAGGTGGACCAACATACAATTGATATGTCCTATTCGGGAAGCTCTTTCTCTTGAATATATGATCCAATTATTCTGAAATTGTAATCATGTCTTTGTTTGCCCATGTCATCGTATCGTATTTCCATCCCATTTGGATAATTCCTTTTGTGGTGCGTCGTTTTGTACACTTGCCAGAAGTTCTCTTTCGGTCTCACAACTACAAAATATCTCTTTTTTCACCTTACAAACAAAAAAGTTGCTTTATCAAACTTTGCATGATTCAGCAGCAGTATCGCGAAACTCCTTCACTTGATCTCTGTATATATCTCAGAGGTTACACATAAACTAAGCCGTTCATTTAGTGAAACTCGGGTTACCTTGATGATAATGCCAATGTCGCTGCCGACACCGACGGAGTGTAAAAGATTGTCAAACACTTGTTCCAACTAGTATACAAACTACTCATCAATTAAATAAAAGGTGAATGTTCAAACATTGGCTGTTCCTACCCCAAAATGGGATCCACTTGTTCCGTCTTCATATCAGTTGACTACAATGCAATACTGTAGAAACTACACTAAAGACAAAAAGATCAAAACACAAAAAATAACTAATGTAGAGCAATGCAATATTGGGAATTCATGTGTCTAGGTAATATATTTGAGTGATTAACATTGCAAGATCACACGTTAACGTAACCGCGAGATAAGCCACTGCAGACGTGAAATGCTGGTTCATTAAATAACCGGTCCAACCGCAGGAATGTTGAAGGCAAACATGCAAACGTGTGCATATTGTGTTGCACAGACGCCGGAGCCGGCCGGAGTGGCCGAACGGTTCTAGGCGCTACATTCTGGAACCGCGAGACCGCTACGGCCGCAGGTTCGAATCCTGCCTCGGGCATGGATGTGTGTGATGTCGTTAGGTTAGTTAGGTTTAAGTAGTTCTAAGGTCTAGGGGACTGATGACCTCAGATGTTAAGTCCCGTAGTGCTCTGAGCCATTTGAACCATTTGCACAGACGCCGGATGTAAGTTGTGGGTGGAGTTCCATGTCTATTGCACTTTGTCAGTCAAGGCAGAAGCCGTTAATAGAGTTTGTGGGTGACACAGGGATTGTCGGTACATCATGTCCCATATCGTCAGCCACCGTAGCTGAGTGGACACTGCACCGGCTTGTCATGCCGCGGCACCCGCTTTCAATTTCCGAATGGGTCGGAGATTTTCTCCAGCTAGGGACTGGGTGTCCGTGTCGTCTTCATCGTCATTTCATCGTCATCGACGCTCAAGTCGCCGAAGTGGCGTCCCCTCAAAACACTTGCACCACGCTATTATGTCTATCCGCCAGGAGGCCCTCGCCACACGACATTTCATTTCATGTCCCATATTTGATCTATCGGAGGCAGATCTGGTGATCGCGCAGGCCAAGGCAGCTTCCACACTCCATGGAGCTGTGTTACAACAGCGGTATGTGGATGAGCGTTATCCTGTTGGAAAACACCACCTGGAATGTTGTTCACGACTGGCACCACAACAAGTCATAACACCAGATTGACGAACAAATCAGCAGGTAGTATGCCTGGGATAACCTGCTGTTATACGAAATCGTACCGCAGACCATAACTTTAGGTGTAGGTCCAGTGCGTCTAGCATGCAGACAGGTTGATGGATGGCTCTTCGTTGGCTTCTTTCAAATCAACATACATCCGTCGCTCGCACCGAGGCAGAGCCATCTCTCATCAGCGAACACAAGCTCCACCCTGTCCTCCAATGAGCTCTTGCTTGACGTCATCAGAACTCGCTAATGGCGGTGGTTTGAGATCAGTGCAATGAACGCTACTGGTCGTCTGGCTCGCAGCTGTCCTAGAAGCAACCGATTTGCAACAGTTCGTTGTGTCACTGTGGTGACAACTGCTACTCAAGTTGGTGATGCAGATGCAGCACGATGCTACACAGCCGTATGCCTAACGCGATGGTCTTCCCTCTCGGTAATACTACATGGCCGTCTCGAGCCCCGTCTTCTTGCGACCGTACATTCTCGTGACCACTGCTCCCAGAAATCATCTACACCGGCTACATTCCCGCTGTGGCTCAGCGGTTCTAGACGCTTCAGTCCAGAACCGCGCTGCTGCAACGGTCGCAGGTTCGAATCCTGCCTCGGGCATGAACGTGTGTGATGTCCTTAGGTTAGTTAGGTTTAAGTAGTTCTAAGTCTAGGGGACTGACGACCTCAGATTTTAAGTTCCATAGTGCTCAGAGCCATTTGAACCAGCTACTTCCCTCCCAAGAGTTTCTGTCAAATCGAAAAAGGTACTTCCAACTCGTTGTACCCCTATTACACGACTTCGTTCAAACTAAGTAAGGTTTTGATAATGGCGTCTTTGTCGCCTTAAAGGCATTCTTGACTAACATGAACTCACCACGTCCAATTTCAAAGGTAACCACGCACACTATCGTTACAGCGTGTATTCAAAGCAAACCTGATTTGTATCCTCATGGTTGTAATACTAACGCCAGTCTTAAGCGACTGGCACGAAAATGGAATAGACATCATCTTTCAGATGTAGAAACAGCCTAGCAACTTTCGTTTATGCCGCAAAACTTCTTGCTTTTGTGATTTTTTTCTATCGTCAGTGTAGTTACTATTTACATAACCCTTCGTCGCCTTCTTATTGCTAGAAAGTGTGTGACTCGCTCCTCGAACTTCTTTCTTAGGAATAATTCTTTTTTAAGAGCAATTGTCTGCGGCCCTAAGCCTTTGTACTCTCTCTTCATCTGAACAATTAGCATCTGGCTTAAATAGTCCACCTGTGCACCAGTGTGTGATTTATTAATACTAAACAAAAGAAGTGAGCAGCCCTTTGACCCAGGACTCCAACTTTTTCTTGCGCATATGGAATACAGGAAGCTCTCCTTCATGTTTCTGCGTCCGTTCCGGTTTTTTTTCCCTGTATGGAATACACTAAAGTCACAATTGTGATCAACATTACAAGGCCCCTTTATTTTTCCCGTCTTCGAATGGCTTAATCGAACTACTGTTCGATGGAGTTGTTTGACGATCTTGTGAAAAAAAGCGTTTTGACCAAGTATTACGCCTTGAACGGCGTCCGTGTACCAAAAATGTTGTTGTTGTTGTTTTGTTTTATCTGGCTTTCAGAGTTTATACTCTATTTAGCCATCGAGATCACATGTGTACACAGAATACGTAATTGTACAAAGAAAATAAAAAATGCTTATTTACGGAATTGAAAGCTCAAGCCGTCAACTTTTTCCACAACAGGTGTTTAACAATCAAAATGATAAGAAAACTAGACGTATTTATGTAATCACTTCACACTACTTCTTAAATTTAATAATAAATGAAAATGTTTCCCTTCACTCTTAAGAAGATTGACAATCACTTTATGCAGGCGAATGTCTTTAGCAACCAAATGAGAAGACTGTGACCGAGGAAGTAAGTAACCATACGCATCAAAGTCCTCCGAAACTGACCGATCTCTCTCTTATACTTTTTTGTAACGTCTATTGGGAGTCGGTTGCTTTCCTCTCAAAAGGTATCTGCTGTGAACCAAAGTTAACGTCCACAAGCTTTTTCCTTGTCAGTTCACTCTTATTTACGTAAGATCTTTCGCAACGACTTTGCACTTCCTCCCATCACATATTATATTCATATGGTGTCATTTATGGCGTTTCTTCCTGATTCTTTTGCTTTCGGCTTATAATTATAGAGATCCTTATCGCATTATCTATAGTTAACTGATATTCAGTAGTACGAGCTTCGACGGTTTTGTTTGACCTGTGATGTTCAAAACATAAACTGCACTGTCTACTGTTTTATTTTGAAACTGATTTCGTCCCGAATTTCTGCTTCGAGTGTTTTCTGGACTTCAGTTTCGTCTGCAAGACTATCTAGTAATTTATGACCAACCTCCTCGGCTTCGTTATTTAGGTCACATTTGAACTGTTGTTTTACATCTCAATTATGAATCTCCAGTTGATCTGATCTACGATCTACATCAATCCTGAGTTGTTCAAACAGTTCTACTAATGATTCAATGCTATCTTTAGCTTTTTCATTTCAGTTGTAATGTTTCGAACCAACATGTTTACGTACGTACACGATTGTAGATACTCTTCCCTGTAATTCTTTTAGAACATATTAACTTAATACTTAAAGTGGAACTGCACATGCCCGTCCAAGTAATATGGTTCTATCACGTAAATTCATTTTGTGAAATTGCTGAATACATTTAGTAGGAGCATACGTATTTTCCATTCTATCTTGGCCATAGTGCCGATCTATAGGTGTAAAAACATTTGCAATTAGTACCATTCCATACTTAGCAAATACCTGTTGTCGTCGCAGATAATGACAAACTCCTAACACAGATATTGCTGGTAGAGGTAGTAACAGGTATCAATTCATTATTGGGTAATTTCAATTCTTAAATCTTTAATCTGTTTGCACTAATTGAATGCTGGGTTTAGTATAACATCAACAGACTGTTGCACTGTCATTTATTACACAATCTAAATATTTCCTCTATTATTACTGCCACCACTGGTGCTCTAAGCTCCCCCTACACGTTTCGACGACGGCGGTGTCGTCGGTCGCGACGGCTAGGAGGTGGCAGTAGCAGCGGATACCACAGAGGCGGCGGAGTCGGCAGCAGCAGAAACCGCAGAACGGGAACAGCGTCCAGGGACGGCGCGGCAGCAGCGGAAGACGCGGAGGCAGCGGCGATGGTGGCGTCGACGGCATCGGGAGGGGTACGGGTCGGGTGAGGGGAGGGGGGAGGCAGAGTTAGCAGTTAACAGCGGCTGCAGGAGCCGGAGGCCGCAGTAACAGCAGAAACCGCGGCGGCGGCGGCATCAACCCCTCAGAGGTTATGGTCCAGAACCGCCGTTACGGTAGCGGGTCAGTAGTGGCACCAGCGGCCTCAACACAGGTAGCCGCTGCAGAAACCACTACCGCAGTCGCAGCTGATTCCGGACC
This sequence comes from Schistocerca gregaria, assembly GCF_023897955.1. Taxonomy (NCBI): domain Eukaryota; kingdom Metazoa; phylum Arthropoda; class Insecta; order Orthoptera; family Acrididae; genus Schistocerca; species Schistocerca gregaria. The sequence goes on from NC_064922.1 coordinate 712,734,370, forward strand.
ACTAACTCGACCCGTTCCCTCTTATGTACATCATATCCGTTTGCACACTACTTATACCTATCTCTTCCGTGGTCCTCGTAAACAGTTGACGTGAATGGGGCGATACACTGATGCTCAATCGTGTCACGGACATGAGCCACATATGAGATATCTCTGACTTTATCGTACAGCTAAGATCTTATTAAGTCTCGGTACAGGTTCGTTTTAGTGCATAGGAGAGAGGAAAGTTGCTGCTATAATGCAGGGGAAAGGCGGCGAAAAAAATCTCTTCGAAACTCTTCAAAGTCTCTTCGTGTTGGCAGCCCGACCCTAAAATCAACTCGATTCAATATTTCGGCGATCCATCTGTTCGCCATCTCCAGGGGAACGCTGCTTCTGCTTAGAGTCCTCCTGAGAACTAATGCCAGGCTGCAAATCGACGGCCGGCCGAGGTGGTCGAGCGGTTCTAGGCACTACAGTCTGGACCGGCGCGACCGCTACGGTCGCAGGTTCGAATCCTGCCTCGGGCATGGATGTGTGTGACGTCCTTAGGTTAGTTAGGTTTAAATAGTTCTAGGTTCTAGGGGACTGATGACCTCAGAAGTTAAGTCCCATAGTCCTCAGAGACATTTGAACCATTTGCAAATCGACGTCCTGTATAGGCCTCTGTACCGTACACTGCGCATCTGCCGTCCATTCCAGTTGCTGCCCTCCAAGACCGGGCAGGTGGCACCGCCCTTAGTAGAACACCGGTGGCAACCATATATCGCACTCAGAGACGATTTTCGAACACTCGGACTGGCAGCACCGAAGAACGTTCTGTTTAGATGCGGGTTAGTCAGGATTCCACGTCCTGATAAGTGGAAACCCGTTGTGTCTATTAATTAAATTATCCGCCAACCTAATTTCAATTGCCTCTTGGTAGACAATGTCCTAAAAACCGGAAGTGTTGGCATCTATCACAGTTCCGTCAAATTTCACACTGGGTCCCTCGTTTAAGCAACGTTCTACTACCGCCGATTTTTCCGGCTATTGTAGCCTCGTATGACCCCGATGTTCCACGCATATATCATAAACTGTGCGAATTGAACAGCCGATATGTGCTTTCCCACTCTGACAGGGAATTTTGCATGTACCAGGTTTCATAAGCTCCAAACCATCTTTCGCAGAGCCGAGTACTGCCCTAATATTGGAAGGTGGACGAAACACACTCTTAATGTTAAAACTACTTAAAATTCTTCCAATCTTAAACGATATGTCCCCAGCATAAGGAATGAAGGCCATTGATCTATGCTCCTCCGGTGATGGTCCAAACTCCGGTATGGTCTGCTGGTCTGCCTAAGCTGCATAAGGGGTTCCTCTACGCCCTATCGTTATAGATTTGGGTGCTGGCGAAGTATTTAACATCTGTTCTCAGTCCATATATATCGGCAAGTGCGAACACCATATCTCCAATTCGGTGGATTTTATTCGAGGATTCAAATCATTGGTCCGCAGCTCGTGGTCGTGCGGTAGCATTCTCGCTTCCCACGCCCGGGTTCCCGTATTCGATTCCCGGCGGGTTCAGGGATTTTCTCTGCCTCGTGATGACTGGGTGTTGTGTGCTGTCCTTAGGTTAGTTAGGTTTAAGTAGTTCTTAAGTTCTAGGAGACTGATGACCATAGATGTTAAGACCCATAGTGCTCAGAGCCATTTGAACCATTTTGAAATCATTGAGGCTGGGTCCTACAGATTTATTAGTGGGTTTTGATGTGGTATCTCTGTTTACACGAGTCCCTCTGGAAGAGTCACATAGTGTGATTAGTGAAAAACTAGATGAAGAGTTTGTAAAGCTTTTCGTCATGGGCTGACATCCACGCATTTTTCATTTAACGGCAACGTTTGTGAGCAGAATGAAGGAGTGTCTATGGGTAGGCTTTTATCACCCTTAGTCGCCAGTTTATTTATGGGGGACTTCGAGGATATGGCACTGAGGACTTCGGCTTTGCAACCAACATGCTTATGGAAGTATGTGGATAATTCCTTTTTCGTCTGGCCACATGGACGTGATGCTGTTAACAGATTTTTGGACCACTTCAGCTGTATTTATCCCAGTATTAAATTTACCTCGGAGGTTTAAAGTAATGGGATGTTTCCATTCTTGGGCGTTGTGATTTACAAAAAATCAGATAGTTTTCTGGGACATAGCGTTCACAGAAAGCCGAAGCATACAGATCGGTACCTGCATTCTAAGAGTTGTCATCCACCATACCAACGCAGCGGCGTCCTTCGGACTCTGGTACGCAGAGCATTCATCGTTTCCGACGCGGACAGTTTAACCCAAGAACTTGAGAGTTTGACGGATATTTTTAAGGAAAATGGATTCTCTGATAAGCAGATACTACGGGCTATGGAGTTCAGTCCAACGCCGGAGGTGCATGAAGAGGAGCATAGATCGGTGGCCTTTATTCCTTATTCTGGGGCATATCGTATGAGACTGGAAGAATTTTAGGGAGCTTCAACATTTAAAGTATGTTCCGCCCACCTTCCAATTTGCGGCACTACTTGGCTATGCGAAAGATGATTTGTGGCTTAAGAAGCCTGGTATATACAAAATTCCGTGTCAGTGTGGGAAGGCTTTTATCGGCCGTTCAATTCACACAGTTCATGACAGGTGCGTGGAACATCACCGTCATACGAGGATACAATAGCCGGAAAAATCGGTGGTAGTAGAACATTGCTTAAACGAGGGACACGGTATGAAGTTTGGCGAAACTGTGATAGTTGCCAACACTTCCGGTTTTTGGGACAGTGTCTATAAAGAGGCAGTTGAAATTAGGTTGGCGGATAATTTAAATAATAGAGATAACGGGCTTCATCTTATCAGGACGTGGAATCCTGACTACCCCGCATCAAAACACAAAGTTCGTCAGTGCTGCCAGTCCGAGCGATTGAAAGTCTTCTCCGAGTACGGTATATCGTTGCCACTGGTGTTCTACGAAGGGCGGCGCCACCTGCCCAGCGTTGGAGGACAGCAGCTGTGATGGGCGGCGCATGGGAAGTGTGCAGTACGGAGGCGTATATAGGACGTCGATTTGGAACCTGGCATCAGTTCCCAGGAGGACTCGTGAACAGAAAAAGCGTTTTCATGAAGATGACTTATAGTTAGATGGCCGAAATATTGAATCAAGCTGATTTTAGAGTCCGGCACCAAACACGAAGAAACTATGAAGACTTATTAGACCAGGAGAGCCTACGAAGTTTCTGTGTAACTCGTTTACTGTGAGAACGCTCTCGTCCGCAGCTCTTGGTCTCGTGGCTAGCGTTGCCGCCTCTGGACCACGGGGTCCCGGGTTATATTCCCGGTGTGGGTTAACGAGCATTGCGCTCTCATTTAAGTTGTTGTTGTTGTGGTCTTCAGTCCTGAGACTGGTTTGATGCAGCTTTACATGCTACTATATCCTGTGCAAGCTTCTTCAGCTCCCAGTACTGCAACCTACATCCTTCTGGACCTGCTTAGTGCATTCATCTCCCTTGATGCCTCAGAACATGTCCTACCAACCGATCCCTTCTTCTTGTCAAACTCCTCTTCTCCCCAATTCTATTCAATACCTCCTCATTAGTTATGTAATCTACCCATCTAATCCTCAGCATTTTTCTGTAGCACCACATTTCTAAAGCTTCTATTCTCTTATTGTCCAAACTATTTTTGAATAAACAACACAACAATTTTTTTCTGTTATCTCGCAAAGTGTATTATCATTAACTTTGCTCGCTGCGAGGGGCAATTGTAATATCTCTTTATATTCGATGAATCATTCTGATACAATTCTACCATTGAATGACGTTTAGTAATTTTCTATCTTCATACTCGCAGAATCCATGTGCAAAGTAGTTTCATACAATAGCTATGCCATGAGCGCATAATTTATTCTTGGTAGTACTGTCTCTGGTGGTTGTTAGAAGAAAAGCTTCCGAAATTGTCTTCGTGCCGATTAGCCTAAGCATTGTTTGAAGAATTGTAATCTAAATATTGAGATTTATGACAGAAGATAACTGATACGAAACGGTACGATTAAAAGTGAAATATATTTATATATTACTCCTTCATATAAAAGGTGTGTAATAGTTTACATTATTTGACATTTGAGAATTAATTATATTCATCGATATATTCCGTAGTTGTTAATCAGAATGAAACTTCCGAAAGACTGGATACGAACCTGCATTTAATAATCCAAGAGCTCCATTACTTCTTCGGAAGGTTAAACTTCATCAAAGCCAAATATCCGCTTGATCTGAGGTTTCCCGACTGATTGTACAACGCTCCCAAAAATACGAGGCATTTTATTTGTACAGATTAGCAGACTGCCGCAAAGCACGAGCCTGTAGAGAAGAAGAATCTTCGCCTGATTTCATTCTAACAAGCAAAATTTCTGAATCATTTTGAGTGACTGAGTTATGACTGTGTTTCCTATTATGAATGATTGACTGCTCGAACGAATTGAGAACTACATAACTACATCCAGATAATTGGAATTTTTACATTTTGTAGTTAAAATAGACTGAAATTAATTTAGAAGGACCTTTTTCCAAATACTAGTTAGATTGTAGAACTGTATATTGTGTGATTTTCGTATCTGGACATTGAACTTTATACCATCTGTGAAGTAATTTGAAAGTTAAGTGTGTCTACGACACTAAATTTAAAACTGTATTTAGTGAGTAGAACCTAATATTGACAGTTATTTAATGGTATTGACTAGAGCGGCATTTAAAATGTCGTTGAATCAGCAACGAGACGTGCAACAGCCTTCAGCTGTTTGCGCAGAAGCAGAGGCCACCCATGGCAATTCTGAGACTGTTGTGGCTAGCGGTAGCAATTTAAATAATCCCGCTAGTTCAGAAACATTCATACAACAGCTGATCAACTGTTGTTGACCCATTAATTGTTATTGTGCAACAGTTGCCTCTATTAGCCGAAAATGTGTACAACCTTGCGAAGGCTCAAGCGGAAGTAAAACGAGACTTACCATTTACAGGGTGTTACGAAAAGGTACGGCCAAACTTTCAGGAAATATTCCTCACACACAAAGAAAGAAAATATGTTATGTGGACATGTGTCGGGAAACGCTTACTTTCCAAGTTGGAGCTCATTTTATTACTTCTCTTCAAATCACATTAATCATGGAATGGAAACACACAGCAACAGAACGTACCAGCGTGACTTCAAACACTTTGTTACAGGAAATGTTCAAAATTTCCTCCGTTAGCGAGGATACATGCATCCACCCTCCGTCGCATAGAATCCTTGATCCACTGATGCAGCCCTGGAGAATGGCGTATTGTATCACAGCCGTCCACAATACGAGCACGAAGAGTCTCTACATTTGGTACCGGGGTTGCGTAGACAAGAGCTTTCAAATGCCCCCATAAATGAAAGTCAAGAGGTTTGAGGTCAGGAGAGCATGGAGGCCATGGAATTGGTCTGCCTCTACCAACCTATCGGTCACAGAATCTGTTGTTGAGAAGCGTACGAACTGAAATGTGCAGGAGCTCCATCGTGCATGAACCACATGTTGTGTCGTACTTGTAAAGGCACATGTTCTAGCAGCACAGGTAGAGTATCCCGTATGAAATCATGGCGGTGAATAGAGGAAGTACAGTACATACTGACGAAACTAAAATGAGCTCTACCATGGAAATTAAGCGTTTCCGGACACATGTCCACATCACATCTTTTCTTTATTTGTGTGTGAGGGATGTTTCCTGAAAGTTTGGCCGTACCTTTTTGTAACACCCTGTATACAGTCTGAAGTAAAACGAGACTTGTCCGTTGTACAGCGAGATTTTGCAGAAGGCCAAACGGAGGTTAAGACGAGACTTATCCGTCATACAAAATGAACTCCAAAATCAATTAGCCTAAAATCAAACAGAATTACAAAATCATTAAGAGCAACCTTTACCGAATTAGATCAGAGATTAAGTAACCAGACACAGGAAATAAAAGAACAGGCAGAAAGGACCAAACAGAATCTTATTACTCAAATTGAGCAGGTCCGCCAACAATGCCAAGAAAACAATAGTAAATTAAAAGCGGAACTAACCGAATATGTATCCGTCAAAATTGACATGATACCAAAACAAGTAGAACTGTTTCCACAAGTAATACAAGCTCAAGAAGACATACAGTGATCCGTAGCTATGATACCAGAAATTATAGAATCCCAAGACAATCTAAAGAAGCAATTTGACGAAGTGAAGGAAAAACAGAAGACAGTGGAACATAGAATGAATGTACGTGCGGGAAAGTTTTCAGAAATGACTTCAGAGCGGCAAAATTTTCCTTCGGAAACGATAGAAGAAACTGTGAAAGTAACTTAACAGTCAATTTCAGAGAGTTTCGAAGAGAATTTTTTCAACAAAGGGTTAAAGGAAGTTCGTGGACAACTTGGCGAAGAATTCTCGCTTTGGAAAGAAAATATCGAAAAATCACCAAATCTCTCGCACGAGGATTTAGAAACAGCGAGACGTAAGAAACAAAATTCTCAATCTGCGCGTGACATTCGGTCTACGTCAAGATCCGATGTGGACAGAACTGGAACGTCACAAGTTAGATTCGATATAACGGATAGAGACAGGGAAGAGTACGAACAGGATGATTTTTGGAATCGTAGTACCGTTGAGGAAGTTGATTAAACAGAGACAATTTCAAATCTTTAACCCTGACAAAAAGAATGTTCATCCTATAGTCTTTATTCGAAATTTCAGAGGTATATTTCCACGATCTTGGACAGAATGGCAAAAGATTAGTTTTGTACACGGATATATACAAGGATCAGGAACATCCGCACAAACATCTTCTTGTAAATGCTATAAAGAATTTGCTTTTCTAGCAAAATATTGCTTTGCTGGAATACAAGAAAGACTTAGGCAGGAAGTATTACATCCTGAGCCTTTCTCATTTTCTAGACGATCAAGCGGATATTTGGCTTTGATGAAGTTTAACCTTCCGAAGAAGTAATGAAGCTCTTTGGTTATTAAATGCAGGTTCGTATCCAGTCTTTCGAAAGTTCCCTTCTGCTTAACAACTACGCAATATATCGATGAATATCATTAATTCTCAAAATGTCAAATAATGTAAATTGTTACACACCATTTGTATAAAAGGAGCAATATATATATTTCCCTTTTAATCGCAAAATTTCGTATCAGTTATCCTTTGTCATAAATCTCAATATTCAGATTACAATTCTTTAAACAATGCTCAGGCTAATCGGCACGAAGACAATCTCGGAAGCATTTTTCTAAAACCAGAGAGAGTACCACAAAGATTAATTATGCACTCATGCCATAGCTATTGTATGAAACTAATTTGCGCATGGATTCTGCAAGTACGAAGATAGAAAATTAGTAAACGTCATTCAAGGGTACAATTGTATCAGAATAATTCATCGAATATAAAGAGATTTTACACTATTTATCGTCCATGTTTCACTTCCATACATGGCTACACTCCATACAAATCCTTTCAGAAACGAATTCCTAACGCTTAAATCTATACTCGATGTTAAGAAATTTCTCTTCTTCAGAAACGCTTTTCTTGCCATTGCCAATCTACATTATGTATCCTCTCTACTTCGACCATCGTGAGTTATTTTGCTCCCCAAATAGCAAAACTCCTTTACTACTTTAAGCGTCTCATTTCGTAATCTAATTCGCTCAGCATCACCCGATTTAATTCAACTACATTCCATTATCCTCGTTTTGCTTTCAAGACACTGTCCATTCCGTTCAGCTGCTCTTCCAAGACCTTTGCTGTCTCTGACAGAATTACAATGTCAGTGGCGAAAATCTAAGTTTTTATTTCTTCTCCATGGATTTCAATTCCAACTCCCTATGTTTCTTCTGTTTCCTTTACTGCTTGCTCAATATACAGATTGAATAACATCGGGGAGAGGCTACAACCCTGTCTCACTCCCTTCCCAACCACTGCTTCCCTTTCATGCCCCTCGACTCTTATAACTGCCATCTGGTTTCTGTACAAATTGTAAATAGCCTTGTGGTCCCTGTATTTTACCCCTCCCACCTTTAGAATTAGAAAGATAGTATTCCAGTCAACATTGTCTAAAGCTTTCTCTAAGTCTAAAAACGCTAGAAATGTAGGTTTGTCTTTCCTTAATCTTCCTTCTAAGATAAGTCGTAGGGTCAGTATTGCCTCACGTGTTCCTACATTTCTATGGAATCCAAATTGATCTTCTCCGAGGTCGGCTTCTACCAGTTTTTCCATTGGTCTGTAAAGAATTTGTGTTAGTATTTTGCAGCTTGGACTCATTAAACTGATGGTTCGGTAGTTTTCACATCTGTCAACACCTGCTTTCTTTGGGATTGGAATCATTGTATTCTTCTAGAATTTTGAGAGTATTTCGCCTGTCTCATACATCTTGCTCATCAGATATTAGAGTTTTGTTAGGACTGGCTCTCCCAAGGCCGTCAGTAGTTCTAATCAAATGTTGTCGACTCCCAGGGCCTTGTTTTGACTTAGGTCTTTCAGTGCTCTGTGAAACTCTTCAAACAGTATCGTATCTCCTATTTCATCTTCACCTACATTCTCTTCCATTTCCTTAATATTGTCCTCAAGTAAATCACCCTTGTATAGACCCCCTATATACTCCTTCCACCTTCCACCTTTCTGCTTTCCCTTCTTTGCTTAGAAGTCGGTTTCCACCTGAGCTGTTGATATTCATACAAGTGGCTCTCTTTTCTCCAAAGGTCTCTTTAATTTTCCTGTAGGCAGTACCTGTCTTACCCCTAGTGAGATAAGGTTCTACATCCTTACATTTGTTCTCTAGCCATCCCTGTTTAGTCATTTTGCGCTTCCTGTCGATCTCATTTTTGAGACGTTTGTATTCCTTTTTGCCTGCTACATTTGCTGCATTTTTGTATTCTCTCCTTTCATCAATTAATTTCAATATTTCTTCTAGTACCCAAGGATTTCTACTAGCCCTCGTCTTTTTACCTACTTGATCCTCTGCTGCCTCCACTATTTCATCCCTCAGTGCTACCCGTTCTTCTTCTACTGTATTTCTTTCCCTAATTCCTGTCAATTGTTCCCTTATGCTCTTCCTGAAACTCTGTACAACCTCTGGTTTAGTCAGTTTAACCAGGTCTCATCTCTTAAATTCCTACCTTTTTGCAGTTTCTTCAGTTTTAACCTACAGTTCATAACAAATAGATTGTGGTCAGAGTCCACATCTGCCCCTGGAAATGTCTTACAATTTAAAATCTGGTTCCTAAATCTCTGTCTTACCATTATATAACCTATACCTTCTAGTATCTCCAGGATTCTTCCATGTATACAACCTTCTTTTATGATTCTTGAACAAAGTGTTAGCTATGATTAAGTTATGCTCTGTGCAAAATTGTACCAGACGGCTTCCTCTTTCATTTCTTACCCCCAATCCACATTCACCTACTATGTTTCTTCTCTCCTTTTTCCTACTATCGAATTCCAGTCACCCATGACTATTGAATTTACGTCTCCCTTCACTACCTGAATATTGTCCTTTATCTCATCATACATTCCATCAGTTTCTTCACCATCTGCAGAGCTAGTTGGCATATAAACTTGTACTACTGTAGTAGGCATGGGCTTCGTGTCTATCTCGGCCACAATAATGCGTTCACTATGCTTTTTGTAGTAGCTTACCCGCACTCCTATTTTTTTTATTCATTATTAAACCTACTTCCGCATTACCCCTATTTGATTTTGTATTTATAAACCTGTATTCACCTGACCAAAAGTCTTGTTCCTCCTGCCACCGAACTTCACTAATTCCCACTATATCTAACTTTAACCTATCCATTTCCGTTTTTAAATTTTCTAACCTACCTGCCCGATTAAGGGATCTGACATTCCACGCTCCGATCCGTAGAACGCCTGTTTTCTTTCTCCTGATAACGACGTCCCGCTGAGTAGTCCCGGCCCGGAGATCCGAATGGGGGACTATTTTACCTCCGGAATATTTTACCCAAAAGGACGCCATCATTATTTAACCATACAGTAAAGCTGCATGCCCTCGGGAAAAATTACGGCCGTAGTTTCCCCTTTCTTTCAGCCATTCGCAGTACCAGCACAACAAGGCCGTTTTGGTTAGTGTTACAAGGCCAGATCAGTCAATCATCCAGTCTGCTACCCCTGCAACTACTAAAAAGGCTGCTGTCCCTCTTCAGGTACCACACGTTTGTCTGGCCTCTCAACAGATACCCCTCCGTTGCGGTTGCACCTACGGTACGGCCATCTGTATCGCTGAGGCACGCAAGCGTCCCCACGAACGGCAAGGTCCATGGTTCATGGGCGAGGCTCATTTAAGTAGATGGTCGAAAGAGTCAGCCTACAGGAATTGTGAAACGAACCCTGTCGTCCAGAACCGCATACCACAAAGGCCGCAAATTTACCACGAGATGGGAAAATTCACAGGCGTCTATTTTCTATTGACGCATAAGAGCTGTAGTGTGCGAGTGAAACAGACGAGAACCTACGTCATAGGGAAACCCAGTAGAAGGCTTTTGTGGTCAAGGAGACGTAGCAGTGGTAAATATGGCGGACCTAAGGTCGGCCATAAAGGGAAATATTAATGAAAACTATTTAATTCTGTAGTAGTGCAGGGAATCAAGCCGTAGTAATTTTAATCTGCCGTCCTCCATAAATTTTCATGGTGAACCCAATAAAACTTGAATATTGGTTGTATCTATGATAGCCTAGGATTTACTGTTAAGGTGAAATTAACAAGTTTTGTAACGAGGACCTGAGTGCTAAAATCTGAACGCTTTTGTCGATCTTAAGGAACGACACTTCATATAGAAGCGCATCATTAAAATGACAAACGTTGTAAATATCAACTTTGAAATTTTATTTATTTAAAATATGTAGTGAATTTAAAATATCAGTATTTTCAGTTAAGCATCAGATTATCACTTCCTCTACGCAAAACACATTGAACGATGACAGCATGACACCTTATTGAATCATTAGATAATAGAACTTTTGTTGTAAAGTTTACTGCATAATAGTTACATTTGTTCTTAATTCTTTATCAGAAAGTACACTGGTGCAAGGCTACTGACCGTGGCATTCAAAGTTAAGAAGGAAATTTATGTAATGGCTATTATTGTTACATTGTTTAGTGCTTGAAAGTGGTCAAGCTTTGATTACATAAATAAGTTAAAACGTAAAGTAATGTAGAATAAGCTGTAGCCATTCAAACGGACGGTTTCAGTGAAGGGTCAGTTGAGCGACGACGTCAGGCGCGCGGTGAACGCGGTAGGAGAGACGAAAGCGGACAGTTCTGGTCGAGATACCAAAGGGACCAGTTCGGACTGAGTCGCGAAAGCGCACAGTCGGTCTTTAGGCAGCTAGGAAATGAAACGACATAGAAAATTTCGCCTTGAGTGGTATCACGGAACTTAGTCTCTTAGCGGTGAGCAGCCGCGCGCTTAATGTGAACTCTATCTTTTCGCGTAGATAACTTCTATTTCGCGATGAGATTGTGAATTATCTAACTGTGTCAAATGGATATGTAACAGTAACTCTAAATACGACCACTTTCGCTATTACTTTGTTTTATGAATAAACATTATTCTAAACAAATCTCAACTGTGTGGCCTACGTCATTTATAGGTCGTTAATTTAGTTCCCGGTATTATTATTACTGTTATTATATGTTATGCTAACTTTGTATTTCGCAAACTTGCCATCAGCCACACAATTCAACCAAAGGGTCACACGTGTATAATTAAGGGCGTGTAATGCAACACGTGCGGTTCAACCACTAGACGAGTTTTAGCCAAGACATTTCGACGAAGAGGAACTGCATGTGAGCCCGAACGTCTTTGGGATGTTAGCTCGCACCGGCTGGGTTGGGATTTTCTCTGCCCAGGGACTGGGTCTTTGTGTTGTCCTCATCATTATCATCGTATTCGTCGTCGTCATGCGTGAGGGTGGCTAGACTGAACTATGCAAAACATTGGACTGTGTGAAAATTAGGACTTTGTACGGGCGCTGATGACCGCGCAGTTGGGGTGAGCGTCCTAAAGCCAAACATCATCGTCATCATCAAAAAGCTCTCTCTCTCTCTCTCTCTCTCTCTCTCTCTCTCTCTCTCTCTCTCTCTCTTCTCTATCTATCTCCCCCCCCCCCTCTCTCTCTCTCTCTCTCCCTCTCTCTCTCCTTTTCTTTCTATGCCGCACGCTTTTATTGAGATTGGTTCAGAGGTTACATCATTTCAAAATCTCAATCATAAATTTCGCTAACGTCGCTATAGCTAATTGGTTCACACTTTCTTTGGTACCATTCTAGACCTTCAACGACGTGAAGTACGGAGAGAGGCTTCAAGAAAGCGTAAAATAATGTTGTAGACACAATTTATATCACTCATGGTTCGCCTAGATCGGCCTAAAGACGGTCGTGCTTTTAATTAAAAAAAACTTTGTTTGCTTCTTATAAAAATCCTATCAAGCCGTTCCATTGAAGAATTCATTGTGCATCAGTTTAAACAGGAGAGGAAGCATCTGAAAATGTCCTGCTTCGCTTCACATATTATGAAAGTCATTAACAATTCACCTTCTTAATTCCCAGATTTGCATTGCATTGTAGTGTAAATGCATGAACTTGAAAAACTATGACCTTAGACAAAAAAAGACGCGCCACGAAATAAGCATCCGAATGGAACAGAAATAGTAAGATGGATCTACATATACAGACAAAGAAATAATTACGGTTTCAGAAGAATTGGGTTATTTATTCAAGAGAAAAAGCTTCACAAATTGTGCAAGTCATTAACGGACAACTGGCCCTTACGCAAGCAGTTATTCGGCTTCGTATTGATTTATACAGTTGTTGCCTATCCTCCTAAGAGCTATCGAACCAGTTTCTGTCCAATTACTTAGATCACCTATGCTATTAGGGTTATTGCAAATTTTGGTGATAAGAATCTCAGTAAATTAGCTTACTATGCCTACTTTCATTCACTGCTTTCGTATGGCATCATATTCTGGGGTAATTCATCGTTGAGTAGAAAAGTATTCATTGCACAAAAACGTGTAATCAGAATAATTGCTGGAGCCCACCCACGGTCATCCTGCAGACATCTATTTAAGGATCTAGGGATCCTCACAGTAACCTCACAGTATATATATTCCCTTATGAAATTTGTTGATAATAATCCAACCCAATTCAAAAGTAATAGCAGTGTGCATACCTATAACACCAGGAGAAAGGATGATCTTCACTATGCAGGGTTAAATCTGACTTTGGCACAGAAAGGGGTAAATTATGCTGCCACAAAAGTCTTTGGGCACCTACCAAACAGCATCAAAAGCCTGACAGATAGCCAACTAACATTTAAAAATAAATTAAAAGAATTTCTAGATGACAACTCCTTCTACTCATTGGCTGAATTTTTAGATATAAAGTAAGTAAAAAAAAAAAAAAAAAAAAAAAAAAACCAACTTAATCATTAGTGTCATGCAATATTTTGTGTAATGTAATTTCTTGTACAGACATCTTTTATTAACCTGACACGTTCCACATCATTACGAAGTGTCGTATTCATGATCTATGGAACAAGTATTAATCTAATCTAATCTAATCACCAAAATCCCGAACTGGTTGGAGGGCTCTGCCCCTAACGCTCCAAATGTTCTGGTGACCTTTATGGCCAAGACATGGTCTGCAAATACGACGAAAAGCAGTAGAAATCTCACCGTATGGGGGCATGCATTATCTTGCTGAAATGTAACCCAGGATGAAGGGCAACAAAGCAGCAGTGGAATATCGTTGACGCACCGCTGTACTGTAACGATGCCGTGGATGATAACCAAAGTGCTATGAAATGAAATGGCATCCCAGACCAACCATTTCTGGCTGTCGCATCATATGTTGAGAGACAGTCAGGTTGGTATACTACCGCTGTCCTGGCCATCATTGAGACTCAGTTTGAAGTCTGACTCATCAATGAAGACATTTCTACTCCAGTCATGCAGATTCCAGATCAAAGACTTCAGTCACAACAGTCCACCTAGTAATTTCGATTCCGGGAGAAATTCTCCGCCACTTAATCGACAAGAAAGAGATTACAGAAATTACCGGCAAGACGACAGGCGCAATAGTCATGACAATAGACCTGAATTTAATAACAACTGGCGTGATTCAAATAGGGCGGGGCCCTCTCGACAAATTGAAATTGTAGAAATTAGACCTCCAAATCCCAGTAACGACTCGCGACAACAATGACTCGCACTGCAGGCAGCCACAAAACGTACTTGTGAAGCTGACGAAGTAGCTGTCATGACTATCAATTAAGTGAAAATGGAAGACATTAGGGTCATTTCACTCCAGGCACATAACATATTGTAACGTCCCCTTATAAAAATTAATTAATTAATGTGCTGATAAACCTCTTACATTATTTGATTTACAAACAGCTGAGCAGAACTGAACGCACTCACACATTTCGCTCTTTACCTATTCTGATCAACAACATAATTAAGTGAAAATGTAAGACATTAGGGTCATTTCACTCCAGGCACATAACATATTGTAACGTCCCCTTAGAAAAATTAATTAATTACTGTGCTGATAAACCTCTTACATTATTTGATTTACAAACAGCTGAGCAGAACTGAACGCACTCACACATTTCGCTCTTTACCTATTCTGATCAACAACATAATTGAGTGAAAATGTAAGACATTAGGGTCATTTCACTCTAGGCACATAACATATTGTAACGTCCCCTTAGAAAAATCAATTAATTACTGTGCTGATAAACCTCTTACATTATTTGATTTACAAACAGCTGAGCAGAACTGAACGCACTCAGACATTTCGCTCTTTACCTAATCTGATGAACACTAAACTGACACACACTATTTTTAGTGCAACGCAATCTGACTTTCAAAAATCCCTACAAAAGAATGGCCCTGACTAACATTAACCAATACCTTTCACAAATCACTTACCTCACCAAAAATCTTCGTTACTCGAACTACTGCAATACAGCGAGCGCCGCTACAGCCAGCTAAATAAAAGATTCAAACCACTGAAGGCGCTAACTACTGATAGGCATAGTTAGCAAATGAAAGATTTTGATAGAGAACAAAAAATGTATTTACCCTAATAGTGTTCAAAAGTCATAATATATATAGCAGTTCATGACATTCAGTTTTACAAATTTCAAAACTCCGCCATTTCTCTCCCCACATGCACCACTGCTGGCAGCTCACCTCCAACTGCGCAACGCTACACACTGTTAACATCCAGCTGCCCAACGCTACAATGGCGAGTATTACAACAATGCCAACCAGCCACAGACTGCACACAGGACAGTCAGTGATCTTCATACAGAGCGCTACGTGGCGTTACCAATAAAAAAACCTAAACAGCCTATTTACATTATTAACACACGTGCAAATACTAACAGTCCCTACTTCTCACATATTGTCCATATACTATGACCAACAGAAACGTGTGCAGTGAAATGTAACTTACAAGTTACTTAATTTGATGAACTGGTGTCAATTACGATTTTATAACATAAGAATACAATAACAAAGGTACAAAATATATCATAAAAAACATAATAATACAGATAACATTTGTAGTAATACAGGCTTTACAAAACAATAGAAATAAACATATACATCAGTGTTACAGGAATTATGACAGAAGTAAATACACAAAAGATCAGAATAACTTTTGAAACATCAACTTCACACATGAGCATTAAAACAAAACAGAATAAATAATGTCTAAGCATCTTTACAAAGAAAATAACATGTTATTAGAAAAATTCCAAAACATAACTCATATCAGCTGAACACATAAGGACAGGAAAAACACAAATATACAAGAGTACACAAACACATAGCAGAATAACACAAGAAGGAAGGGCAGGGTTTATTTTCATTGTAACATTTGGGTCTGCAGTCCAACCCAAAACTTCATTCCACAGATCTTTCCTCTTATTTCAACATTTGTTCCACCAAAAAAATCCTATCCAAGCATGGTTTCTGTATTTATATGTTTACATATTTCTTACCTCATTATTTATTTTCCATTATCTTACCTCATCATTTATTTCCAAGAAAATCCTACCTAAACCTATTATCCCTAAACCCTACTTTTTCGTTCATATCCTCTTTCAGAATACTTTTTTGGCCAAACCATTTTCTTATAGTTTCTTAATGTATTTCTTCCAATTCATCACAACTCGTTCTCTCATATAACCTACCCATCTTAAGCTAACTTAAACCTGCTGAGCTCAGATGCTAAACTAAGGAACGAGGCAATGCAGCAGCACAAAACAATTAACACAAACAGCAATGACAAAAAATTCAAATTGGCAAAGCAAGCAGCAGTAAATCTAAATTAACAGAGAAAATGCAACATTACAACTAATATGAGCCAATGTGCAGCAACAATAAAAATAAATCAGGAGTAAAACTGGCTTAACAGAGTAATACAAAGTGAAATTCAGTAGCGCTATGCCTGGCAAACAGCAGCAGCAAATGCTATAACTTATATCTAAACATGACAGAGCTCAAGCACAAAAATAGTAGACTAAAGTGAACAGTGAAGATAAGGAAAATGTCTATTCACATCTTAATATCTATGTCATTAAAGTGGTGCACTACAAGAAGTTATTCTACCAAAAATATTACGAAGTAATTGAAAAAAATTATGTATGAAGTAACTGTTATTAATCCCTTCTTATTGCTCTTTCCTTTCCTAGTGCTCCTTTTTCTAAGAATGTGGATCATAAAATAATCATTTTATAGATCTGTTGACAGAAAGTGTTCACATTAACAATTGCATTTAATTTTATTTCATAAAACCAATGCTGCAACACAGCTGGAAACCAGATATCAAATGAAATAAGCAACTATGTACAAAGTAAAGCATAAGAATATCATTCAGTAGTCATGTGGCATTTCATAAGTTAGTAGAAATTCTCTCAATTCTTGTAGAAAGACACTTGTCATAACCAGGTGTGCAGATGTACGAATATTTCCCATCAATTCATAAGCATTTCAGTAAGTAGCGCAAAGTACGAGTAATCATATCTTTTCAAGTAATGAGCATGACATATTTGCGATGTTTTCTAGAGAGGAATGTCAATAGCAAGGTTAATGGTCTCTTTTTTTCTCCACCTGTGCCTCTGAAAGACCCTCACTAATGGCTTTTTCCCAGGCGACTATCGAGCAGCTGGGTGCCCACCACGCATTACGTGAAGGTTACTTAACTTTCCTACACTCCTGGAAATTGAAATAAGAACACCGTGAATTCATTGTCCCAGGAAGGGGAAACTTTATTGACACATTCCTGGGGTCAGATACATCACATGATCACACTGACAAGAACCACTGGCACATAGACACAGGCAACAGAGCATGCACAATGTCGGCACTAGTACAGTGTATATCCACCTTTCGCAGCAATGCAGGCTGCTATTCTCCCAAGGAGACGATCGTAGAGATGCTGGATGTAGTCCTGTGGAACGGCTTGCCATGCCATTTCCACCTGGCGCCTCAGTTGGACCAGCGTTCGTGCTGGACGTGCAGACCGCGTGAGACGACGCTTCATCCAGTCCCAAACATACTCAATGGGGGACAGATCCGGAGATCTTGCTGGTCAGGGTAGTTGACTTACACCTTCTAGAGCACGTTGGGTGGCACGGGATACATGCGGACGTGCATTGTCCTGTTGGAACAGCAAGTTCCCTTGCCGGTCTAGGAATGGTAGAACGATGGGTTCGATGACGGTTTGGATGTACCGTGCACTATCAGTGTCCCCTCGACGATCACCAGAGGTGTACGGCCAGTGTAGGAGATCGCTCCCCACACCATGATGCCGGGTGTTGGCCCTGTGTGCCTCGGTCGTATGCAGTCCTGATTGTGGCGCTCACCTGCACGGCGCCAAACATGCATACGACCATCATTGGCACCAAGGCAGAAGCGACTCTCATCGCTGAAGACGACACGTCTCCATTCGTCCCTCCATTCACGCCCGTCGCGACACCACTGGAGGCGGGCTGCACGATGTTGGGACGTGAGCGGAAGACGGCCTAACGGTGTGCGGGACCGTAGCCCAGCTTCATGGAGACGGTAGCGAATGGTCCTCGCCGATACCCCAGGAGCAACGTGTCCCTAATTTCCGTCGCTGCGGTCCGTTCCCAGGTCGACGGGCACTTGCACCTTCCGCCGACCACTGGCGACAACATCGATGTACTGTGGAGACCCACGCCCCACGTGTTGAGCAATTCGGCGGTACGTCAACCCGGCCTCCAGCATGCCCACTATACGCCCTCGCTTAAAAAAGTCCGTCAACTGCACATACGATTCACGTGCACGCTGTCGCGGCATGCTACCAGTGTTAAAGACTGCGATGGAGCTCCGTAAGCCACGGCAAACTGGCTGACACTGACGGCGGCGGTGCACAAATGCTGCGCAGCTAGCGCCATTCGACGGCCAACACCGCGGTTCCTGGTGTGTCCGCTGTGCCGTGCGTGTGATCATTGCTTGTACAGCCCTCTCGCAGTGTCCGGAGCAAGTGTGGTGGGTCTGACACACCGGTGTCAATGTGTTCTCTTTTCCATTTCCAGGAGTGTATTTACGAAAGCAGTTTGCGCTACAGTGACAGTCTCATATAAAAAATTTCACAGGTCGAGAATTTGCGTTACAAATGTGTAGGAACAAAATCCTATAAATACAACAGTGTCCAAAAAATTTTCAGTAGCATTGTGATACATTCACACATGTACACACACTTCATAATTCTAACGTACGATTCTTAGTTTCCAACACCCTTTTCCACAAATGAGAGTCCCTAACCACTACTCATTATTGCTTACCTTATTATACATATTTTCGTCGACACTTCTTCAATATTTCATCATAAGAAATATGTAGCATAATCAGATTCCTCATATAGCATCAGCTTATTGATCACAAACGTACCTCAACAGCATAATACACATTGTCATCGTAATAATAACATCATAAAAACTCAGCCAAATCTCAAAAACGTGGTAGCTTCCTCCAATAATTTCAAAACCTAAAAAAAATTCTCTGTTCATTTCAATAGTGTCATCTACCTCAATCGTACTTTAAACATCGTGCTCCCATACCAAATATATAATTCAAAGCTCTCATAATATCACAATGGTTCCGAAAAAATATGAACAGTTCACAAAGTACAGACAAAATACAATTTCATAGGTGTGAAGTTATCCAACGGTGTAATTACGTAAACATCTGTCACTGAAGTAGTAAAATAAATATTTGTCTCTCTCAGGTAGATGATCAGATAGCTGTGTAATTTATGTGTTAGAGAGATATGGTACCGATGTGTAAAGTTGTATAAGCAAACACCATATCAGCTAGATCCTTGTGCTTGCCAAACACATGGTACACAAAGTAAGCGTGTATCCCCCTGAGGATTAATTTAATTATACCCTCAGATGTTACAGATTACAGCAATGGAATGAAATGTATCACGGAAAACCTTTCTATCATTGTAATTCAAAAACCTTTAAACATAAATGTTTTAAGTATAAAATCAATCACTCAAATACGTGTACTGTAGCGCTAAACTGAGCGTCTCGTTGTAAGATAATCTCTGTGGAAGTATCGTAGTTATCGTCCTCTGAAAGCTAAGTTCTGCAGAAGTCAATGTATTTTACTCATGATAAACAAAAGTGAAATGCTTTGCATATACATACCTTACTTATTACGATTATTGCCATGATGAAGAAAGTAGTGTACTGTCACGTATTGTTGTGCTAGGGAAAAGGCTATCTCTTTGTAGCTATACCACAAAAGTTGCTACTAAAACCTGTTTTCCTTTCCAGAAGAATTCAGAAAAACTGTGCAGATATAAAACAGAAACAGCGCAAAAGCAGAATTGTAAATTGTCACTCATTAGTAGCGTCGTGATAAAATCGTGTAGCTGTCATATAAACTAACCACTGTGTCATCTGGTATCTCACAGAAAGTACTTTAAATCCAGAAAGATTTTCAAGTAAACCAAAATGTTGCATTAAAATCTCATTAGCAGTACTGGTATATGTTCTAAGTAGGTGAGCCTTATAGTCGTTACGTAATCGTGAAACTAACAAGCAAGAATGTATAAACACAATAACACTGTGTCGTCTGTTCACTATCACAATGCATTCGTAATTACTGTCTAAAAATGCTCCCTAGGTTCTAGACTGGATAGTTAACTTCAAAACATTGTTGCATGTTAACAGTTTCTAAGCGTGACAAATTGTACTAGTAGCGTGAAGTGAAACATTTTATAGCAAAGACTAAACTAAAAAGCAGATTATCTCTCAATAAGCGGTTTAACATGTGAAATGTGGTGCAATCTTTTACTCTTCCTAGCACGCAGAGTTTTTACTTCAACGCAATTATCATGTTGTATACCTTCTTAAGGTTAGCACCTATGTTATTTTTCGCTCAGCCAGCCGGCGCACGTGGCTGCCTGCGGTGCGAGTCATTGTCTGTCTCTTTGTTGGCGTCGTTATTGGGATTAGGAGACCTAACTTCTACAAATTCACCTTGACGAGAGGGCCCTGCCCTGCTTGAATCCAGCAAGTTCTGATGAAATTCATGTCGGTAGTTCCTATAGTTTCTTTCTTCTCGGTTAAGTGGTGGAGAATTTCTCCCTGAATTATCACTGCACGGTGGACTGTTGCGTCTCAAGTTATTCTGTCTCCCGTGATAATAATAGTTCTGATTGTCATATTGTCTGTTTCTATGATTGTCTCTGTCATGTTCATTGGTACGGAAATACGATCTTTCTCTGTAACTATTACTCTGCCAGTGGTTGTCATACGGGTGGTGTCTGTTTTGGTCGCGATTTGTGTTGTGAGAATAGCCTTGTTGTGTCCAGTTATTATTTCTTTCATCGCAGAATTGCGACGGATGTGACCTGTAATTGTTGTGTTCCTGTTTTCGCGTTCCGCGATTGTCAGCGTCAATTTCTAATTCTTGTAACAATCCCTGAAAAGCTTCAATGTCTTTGCAACGTTGTGCCAAAATAATATGTCGTAAATGTTTAGGTAGTTTGATTAAGCAAATGAGGATGAGTTCTGAGGGGCTGTATTGGTTTGAAAGATACTGATTCTTATGTAACATGTCTTCGAAATATTTGACAAGACTAGAAAATTCCGATTGTTCGAAATGTTTCATCATTATGATGGTATGTTTTACTCGGTCTTGTGTAGCTTGAGACCAATATTCTGAGAGGAAGGCATGATAAAATTCTCCTTCACTGTGACAATCGTGAATGACCGATCGCATTCTTTCAGCTGGTTCATTTTCTAAGTAGCCACATATAAATTCTAATCTGTGCTCTAATGACCAGTTTGAAGGAAAACATGAAAAAAAAATTGCCGGCCGTGGTGGTCTCGCGGTTCTAGGCGCGCAGTCCGGAACCGTGCAACTGCTATGGTCGCAGATCCGAATCCTGCCCCGGGCATGGATGTGTGTGATATCCTTAGGTTAGTAAGGTTTAAGTAGTTCTAAGTTCTAGGGGACTAATGACCACAGCAGTTGAGTCCCATAGTGCTCAGAGCCAGTTTTTGAACATGAAAAAATTGATGAAGCCACGCTTGTGGATGAATGTCGTTGCCGGAATTCTTAAATGTTTTGATTTTACGTGTAGTAATGAACAGCTTATAGTCAAAATCATCGTGTCGACGAGTAGCATATCGGTTGTGTCGGCGGCTCCATCTCAAAATTCGGTACACTTTGCCAATTTCTTCCATAATTTCCGAAATGCCCTGTGTTATTATTGTGTGGCTTTTCCGTATTTATAAGTCCCTCTTCCCGTGTTGGACGGCGAGTGTCCTCTGAAGTATGTAATTTTTGTATTACATGTGCCAACTGATCTTGTACTTCCCGGATTTCTCTTTTGTGTTGCGTATTAATTTGATTCGGATTTTGTTAGAATTTCTTAATCTGTGTCAGTGATGGCTACAGGTCTTTTGTCATTCAGATCATCATCTACCTTTGCAGATAAGTTAGTGAACTGATCCGAAAGTTGGGCTACTTTCTCCGATAGTGTACTTATTTCCTCAGTGTGTTTTCTGAACCAAGTTTCAGAGTGTCCATTTGTGTTGAAATCGTATCTACTGTGTCCTTTAAGTATTCCTGAGTTTTTGCAAGTAGCATAATCGAATCGGTAGATGCAACTGAGTCAATTTTAGCCCAGAAGGTCTCATGATTTTCATGAATAATGGTTTGCAGTTCTTTTATGGCTGCTTCGTGATTCTGTAATGCATTTTCATGCCGTGAAAAAATAGGTTGAAAATGCTCACAAATTTGTGTTTTACGTCATTACTGACTTTTTGACATTTCGATTCAATGTTATGTAGTAGTTAAATCTTCACGTGTTTGTTCAAGTGTGGTTTCTAACTTTTGAAGCTTTTGCTGTGTTTGTCTCTGATTTTGTTCCTTGGTGTATAACGAACGAAGCTTTTGCTGTGGTTGTCTCTGATTTTGTTCCATTGTGTTTAACTGCTGCTGTGTTTGTCTCTGGTGTTGTTCTATGGTGTCTAACTTTTGAAGATTTTATTCCATTGTGTATAACTTTTGAAGATTTTGTCCCATTTGTTGCATTAATTGTAATAACAATGCACTGGTGTCTGAAACATGTTCCTCAGTGCTATTCGGCAATGCATTTGAACCGGCAATATTCGCATTTTGAAAAGCAGAAAATGTGTCTTGACTAATTTGAGAAAATGGCGAGGACGCAAAACCTGAATCTACAGTATTTGCAAGATTGTGTCCTGTCATTTTGGATTCCGGAGGCAAGCTGTTGTCGACCGATCGATCGATAATGCTTCCCTGTTCACTAATTGTTTCACTGCCTACACCATTATTTGCAGCCCGGTCCATTTCCCTATGCACAATTGCCAATTTACTACTTTGAACATTAGTTAATTCATTACACGGTGGCGCTAACACACTGCTTTCGTCTTCACTGTCATTTCTCAGTTTACTTTGGAGCCTAGTATTACGTTTTCCACACGCCATTATTGTCACAATATTTCACACGACAACACAGAAAAGCACAATTTGAAGGGCAAAACAAGAAAACACATTAACGTAGCATTGAAAATAATATCTCGTTAATTGCAAGCGCAGCTGCGAAATACTTGGTGCAAATCTACATGCATGCCACAACTGTTTTACTGTACTAGAATGAAGAACTACAACAACAAAGGAAATTCTCTCTGCAATTAAGCGCTAGCAACAAACAAAGGCTGCTGAAACGTCCCCTTTGAAAAATTAAACATGACTGTGCTTACACTGACACACAGTATTTCTAGTGCATCGCAATCTGACTTTCAAAAATCCCTGCAAAACAATGGCCCTGACTAACATTAACCTATACCTTTCACAAATCACTTACCCGACCAAAAATCTTCGTTACTCGAACTACTGCAATACAGTGAGCGCCTCTACTGCCAGCTAAATAAAAGATTCAAACTACTGAAGGCACTAACTACTGATAGGCATGGTTAGCAGATGAAAGATTCTGATAGAGAACAAACAATGTATTTACCCTAATAGTGTTCAAAAGTCATAATATACTGTATATAGCAGTTCATGACATCCAGTCTTACAAATTTCAAAACTCCGCCATTTCTCTCCCCAGATGCACCACTGCTGGCGGCTCACCTCCAACTGCTCAACGCTACGCGCTGTTAACTGCCAACTGCCCAACACTACAATGGCAGACAACAATGCAAATTACTCACAGACCGCACACAGCACAGCCAGTGATTTTCATACAGTGTGCTACGTATCGTTACCAATATAAAAACCTAAACAGCCTACTTACAATGTAACAGAACAATACTGCCTATCCTATGATTCACATCACAACAAATGACATACAATTTACTTGACTCCAGCAGTCCTATTTCGGTAATTAGTGAAACGCCTTTCAGTAAATGCAACAAATCGAACGATTGCCCCACACTTTCTTTAAGTAAGATTGAATTACAAGGTGCAGTTTTGGAAAAAATGTAGATGTACGCCAGCAAACTAACTTAGAATTCTTTTTTCAAAGCCACAGATTTATTACGAATTTTCTTATTGTTCCATTATTGTCGACGGAGATTATAGCAGCTGTAGATTTTTTGAATGAGTAAAGAAATTTTGAAGTTTCATGAAGCTGAAGTAAGTTTAGAGAAAGAAGGTAAGTCAATAGCTTTGAAATTTTAAGACTGGCTTTCAAACCATGATGAAGAAATCAATCGGCTTTTCCTTTTGCCAGATGACAGTTTGTATTTTTCGACGGAATTTGACACTAATGATCACTTTTGAAGCACGGATAGGGATGATATCTATGACGTGTTAGATACTAACGTTTTAATTCAGAAAAAAATCAAATAATTGAGAACTGTAATGAGACTGATAGTCGGGACCTTTTTAATATCTTACAATGACATTCCACTGTTTTTACTCACAAAATGGGAACAATTAAAGGATTTCAGTACAAATTTCGTGTTCGTGAGCATACAAAATTTTTAATCAGACCATATGTAATTCCGGCACATTATAGGGATTGTGTCAGAACAGAAATAGGGCCTACAACCTATGCTTGACGAGGGCATGATTGAACCAGCCCTAACCTCATACAATAATCCATTACATGTTGTTGAGAAGAAAAACAGATCGATCAGGCTTGTCTTAGATTCCAAACAAATAAATACCATAATCATTCCTGCAACAGACAAGCTGCAAACGTTGGAAGCACTTCTTAGAAGTTTCAATGGCGTGAAAGTGTTGTCTTCTATTGACCTCAGATGCAGCTATTATCAAATTGAACTTCATCCAGAAAGCGGAAAATATACGGTTTTTCTTTCTTTCGGCGTTTGTTATCAATTTCGGAAACTTCCTTTCCGTTTGAACATTTCTTAGGCAGCATTCATTCGTGGGCTAAATTCCATATTAGCAGAATTATTAAAACGACAGATCACCTCGTACGTGGGCGATATTTTAATAGCAGAAGCCTCTTGGGAACAACGTAATCGTATCCTCAACAATTTGTTACGTATTTTTGCTTAATCTGGAATTACAGGTAACTTGGAAAAATCTAAATTTGGCAGGACAAAGGTGAAGTTCTTGAGTCATATTATTTCTTCTGGGGGCATTCAGCCGGATCCTGAAAAGTTGGAAGCAATCAGAGCTATTCCTTTTCCATAAAAAAAAATACAAGACAAATATTCTAGGTCTCGTGAATTTCTACTGTCGTTTCCTGAATATGCAAGTTCTAGTAACTCCAAAAATTTTGTTCTCTTACTGGCAAAAACGCTATTTGGAACTGCGACGATCAGGCACATTTGAAATTTGGTTCTTTGAAAGAAGCGCTACTTAACGTGCGAATCTTAGCTCACTCAGATCTGTCACAGGGTTTCTGTTTTAGCACTCATCCTTCTAAAGTTGGTCTTGGTGCCCATTTATATCAAGAAGCTACAGAAAATGACATTACATAGCTGCGTGCTAACAAAATCTGAGAAAAATTATTCTGTCACTGATTTGGAAGCTTTATCTATTGTTTGGGCATTTGACAAATTTCGTTTCTTTCTTTCTGGTAAACGTGTAAAAGTTTATATTGATCATTGAGTATTGCAATTGCTTATGTCTTCAAAATTAAATCATGACAAGTTCAAACGTTGGACATTGTTTCTTCAAGAATTCCGCTTTACAATGGTCTAGATTCATGGCACAGAAAACATTGTTGCGGACGCACTTTCACGTGCACCGTCGGGCCTTGAGAAAGCAACACAGAATCTAACGTTGAGAAAAATTTCAGTATTCTTTACATTCAAAAAGTAGCTTTTGAAAACTTCGTCACAGCGTTTTAAAAGACATTGCTCATTAATAATACAAGGATCCGATTTGGAAAGATATTAAACGAAAATAGCATGAAAAGACACACACGCAGATTCGTCATTATTATCTGGTTAGAAATAACATACTCTTCAAACAATGCAATGTTGATGACATGCTATGGGTACTTGGTATTCCTGACAAATTTGGTAATAAGCTCCTCTGGTGCATTCATTTCAGCTACGCACATTTTGGTCCATGTTACATTATTCTTCGGACGACTTGTTATTTTAACAACATGGAAAAGACAATCAGGAGAGTTTTGTCTATTTGCAAACTTTGTAAAAAAACCAAACCATCTACTGTCTCGCATCGTGCTTCATTGTTTCCTATTATTCCTACTAGATCAAGAGAATTAGCTGCACTTGATTTTCTGGGACCCCTTGTTAAAACATTGAATGGATTTTCGTACGTTCTGGTCGCTGTTGAACTTACTTCAAAATTTGTTTCCTTCACACCGTTGCGCAAATGGTTCAAATGGCTCTGAGCACTATGCGACTTAACATCTGAGGCCATCAGTCGCCTAGAACTTAGAATTAATTAAACCTAACTAACCTAAGGACATCACACACATCCCTTTCCAAGGCAGGATTCGAACCTGCGGCCGTAGCGGTCGCTCGGTTCCAGACTGCAGCGCCTAGAACCGCACGGCCACTACGGTCGGCCACCGTTACGCAAAGCCACTGGACGTTCTATATCTATCGCCTTTGTTAAAAATTTCTTAAGTGAAGAACACATTGATAAGGTCATTTCAGATAACGGACTACAATTCAGATCTGCTATTTGGTCACTAATGCTTCAGAATCGTAAAATCAAACCTGTTCTTATTTCATTGTACTCCACATTGTAGCCCGTCTGAACGCATTATTAAAGTTATTAATGAGCTTTGCAGACTTTATTGTTACAGGAAGCATAAGTATTTGGACAGATACTTACACTTATTTCAAAATGTACTGAATGAAATGGCTCATGACTCCACTGCTTTACCACCTTTTCTTGCGCTGAAGAATGAAGAACTACCGAACAGACTCAGAGAGCTTGTACCTTTTCCGAGTACACGTAAACTTCGACATAAAGACATAACTGATTTGGCTATGTAAAATATACATTCTGCTGCAGACAAAAGGAGAAAACTACATGGTAAGACAAATGCAAAGAAACTACACATTGGTCAAAAAGTTCTCATTAAAGCCCATTCATTGTCACATAATAAGAAACATTTAGGTCACAACTTTTTGTGAGTTACAATGGACCTTACAGGATCCGACGTACATCGCATGATAATTGCGATGAACCTGAAACTCTGCGTACTAAGAAAAGTAAGGGACTACACCGTATTTCTCGTGTATAACCATTTATTGAGAAATAATTTGCTTTCTGACTCGGTCTTTGCTATAAAATTTTTTCTCTTCAAGTTACTATTACGCGTTGTCACATTTGGAAGCTGTTAGCATGCAGCAACGTTTTGAAGTTAACTATCCAGTCAAGAACCCATGGAACATATTAAGACAGTAATATTGCATGTACACTTTTATAGGGAACTTGTGACATGTACTTATTGTGAGTACATTTTCGCTTGTCAGTTGAACGATTATGGAACACATACTGCTAATGAGGTTTTACTGTACCATTTTGGTTTACTTGAAAAGACATTTTTATTTAAAGTACTTTCTGAGAGGTCAGAGATGACATAGTATTTGGTTTTTTTGGCAGTTACATGATTAATTGTGTGACGCTATTTACGAGTGACACAGTTATCATTATTGCTTTTACGCTGTATCTGTTTTATCTCTGCACAGTCTCACATTAGTAGGATACAGTACAGTACTTTCAAGGTCACGGCAATGAACGTAATAACTACGACATTATACGCATAGCACTTTACTTTTGTACTTGACAGGGTAAGTACATTGCATTTGCTGCTGCTGTTTGTCAGGCAATGTCCTACTGAATTTTACTTTGTATTACCGTCCTAAGCCAGTTTTACCACTGATTTATTTTTCTTATTTGCTGCATATTGCCTTATATTAGTTGTAATATTGCATTTGCTTTGTTAATTTAGATTTGCTGCTGTTTGCTTTGCCACTTTTCATTTTTTCATTGTTGTTTGTGTTAATTTTTTGTTCTGCTGCGTTGCCTCTTTCTCTAGTTTATGTATCTGAGCTCAGTTGATTTAAGTTAGCTTAAGAGGCGGTATGCCGTATTATAAAACGAGTTATAATGAGTTGGGAAGAAATGCTTTGAGAAGCTATAAGGCAAAGGTCTGGCCAAAGATATTGTGTAATGGGGAACAATTATTTTGGAAGAAGAAAAGAAAATAAATAAGTAGGGTATAGTGCAGTTTTAGGTATGGTCTTCCTGGAAATGAACGATGAGGTAAGAAAAATATGGAAGTATAAGCACTGGTTGAAAGTATAAATACAGGTAGCATACCTAAGTAGAATTTTTGTGCAAACATGTTAAAGTAAGAGAGAATTTAATGAAGTTTTGGTTGGAAATGAAGTAAAGGAGATATGAGCATGAAATATATTAGGTATAAAATGATAACCAAAAGGCTACATCTACTTCTTTCTACATGATTACTCTGCTATTCACAATTAAATGCTTGGCCGAGGGTTCAATGAACCAACTTCAAGCTGTCTCTCTTCCGTTCCACTCTCGAGCGGCGCGCGGGAAAAACGAGCACTTAAACTTTTCTGTGCGAGCCCTGACTTCTCTTATTTTATCGTGATGATCATTTCTCCCTATGTAGGTGGGTGCCAACAGAATGCTTTTGCAATCGGAAGAGAAAGCTTCACTATCAACTTATACTTTGACACATTGAAAACAGATCCTGTCATTTCCTTTTGTGTTATTCCGCTATGTTTACGTGTACCCTTCTGTCTCTGTGTTCTTCCTATCTCTTTAATATTTACCTGATAAGATAAATTTGGTAGAATTTTTTTCCTTCTAATGCTAGGCTACTTTCACTATAGTGAGGAATACTGTTATCCTCAAACCGAATCTCTGCTTTTAACTTTTTGTTCTTTACTTTAGAAAACATGTTACGACATTATTTATTCTGTTACTCATATATACACTTAACTCTGTCCTTTTTGTAAAGCCTGTATTACCACAAATTAGTGAGTGATGGTTTAGGGACTTGTAACATGCATGAATACTGACTACACAGTAGTGGCTCATGGACTTGCTATATTATCCTCAAGACTCTTCAGTTGTGATTGTGCACTCGCACAGTCGCAACGGATGGGTGCTGACCATCTCTACAAGAACTACAATGGGTCTCCACCTTTGGTGACCCACTACTATCATAATCTCTACTGAGACTGTAGTGGGTCTGTTCTGTGGTGACCTACCAATACTACCAATATTCTTCAAGACTTCGATTGATACTGCAGTTGGTCTGCTCAGTGGTGAACCACCAACCCTACTAATATTCTTCAATACTTTGACTGATACTGCTGTGGGTCTGCTCTGTTCTGGTTCATTACCAGTCTTACAATACCAACTGAAATTTTCATATCAAAAGTCAACACTGTGTTTCTGTGGGGAGGAAAACGTTACTTCTTCAAGACTGCACGGTTGTCCACTACTTTCTTGTGCATTTTCATATATTGCTCAGCCTTTGTGCGTGAAACTGCGTAGACCTCTGTTCTGACGAATTGTTAGGATTGTCTTTAGGGACCGTGGGGAGAATTTTTACTTTCTTGACCAACAGCATATTACTTAACCTTTGTGTGCATCTTCTCTATTTGATATTGCTAATATAAAAATTTTAACAACTTAGTCTTGGCCACTGCCCAAAACAATTTGTAAAATTTTTTGAGGGGAGCTGTTCGTATGATGGCAGCGCTATAGACTCTGTTAATATCGCTGACAGCGCTCTGCTCCCTCGGCAAGAGATTCTGTTGCTGGATGGACTAGCAGTTAGCGAGTGGATACAGAAGTGTATGAACATGCTTTTCTTACTGGAGACTCTGCGTTGGTAAGACATGCATTGTAAAGTGAGACGCAAGGAAATGTAAAATGAGGATGGATATTGTCGGTTATGTTTGGGTAGTAGAATTACTGACAACTATAGAATTTTTGAAACTGGAGTCACATGAATCAGGTAAAATTTTCTAAATACATTGTTCGCTTTTCAACAAAAATTTTCTTTTGCTAACCAAATGCCTCCTACTATTTAGCGTCTATAGTGGTCAGAATCTTTTTATTTAGCTAGCTATAGCTGCTGCTTGCTGTAATTGCTGTAGTTCGTCTTATGGAGATTTTCTGTGAGTTAAGTGACTTATAAAAAAAGGGGGTTTCCACTATCGGGATTCGTGATTGAAGTGAGTTTAGACAATTAACAGAGCTGGAGATAGTTACATATTTCTTTAATGTAGTGTTTCCTTGGATTTTTATTATTGTTGGTATTTCTTCCAATTCAGGGCCATTCTTTTTTGTTAATTATTAGAAGTCATGTTGTCACTGTATAGCAGTCAGACTACATTGGGCTTGTATATTGTCGGTAATAAATGAATAGGTTAAGCTTGAGTTGTCTTTGTCGGGGAAAATTCTGTAGGTCAGTGTTTAAATGACAAAAATAATTAAAGACATAGTTTAACTACTCCACTTTGCAGTTAGAGTCTTTTAAACAGGAATGTATTTACCTTGTTTGTGCTACGACAGAGACGTTTTCCCGCTGGTATCACCTGGACCACTACAGACGGCAGGACTAAACGCAGTAGGACTCGATTCCCATCTCAAAATCTACTCGCTATAAAAGTAAATACTCGACATCGGTAGAGAATTGTGCGGAAAAGGTTACCATAGGCCTGTGAAACTGTTGAAAAAATGTTTCTTGGGGACGTGCCACTCTGTTGGATGTGTTTAGACGTGGCGTACGCCCGGCTGTATTCTACTGATAGCGAAATTCGGCGCACAGTTTGATGTAATCGGTGACAAAATGAGTTCAGTAACACAAACGTGGTCGCGAATAAAACAGTGGCCCGAATACAGAATAAATTTCCCTTACTTTCGGTTTCGTTATATAATCTGAAGATGGTCATTACAGACCGAAACCGGTAGTCTGATGACAAAAAAATTTGTGACCATAGACATAAAGTAAAGGAAATTTATTGAATACAGTAAAACATTGTACACAACGGAATGCTTCCTACACTGTTGCAACAATTCCGGACCCGAGTATTCTGTATTAGCATTGTAATGGGTCTGTCACAGAAGAAGAAAAACTGCCATGCGGTTAGAAAATACCCAATCAGAGTTTTGAATCGATCCACCTCTAAGGTGTTCATCCATCCTATATGCAGATGTATCTTCGATTTTGGTGGTTAGTCTCAACGGGAAACGCTGCGTCGAGGAACTGATGAAGCCCCAAGTTTTACAGCCTTCCTGTAACGCATTTCTGAAACTCAATTCCAATAAAACATCATCTTTTCTCAAGTTGCGGGGTATGTATAAGACTCGTTCTTAACTTTTGCTTAGTGAGCAAGAGAGCTAAATTTTCGACTCAGATACCAGCCACCTCAGAGTGAAGATGTTCTTAAGACATTGCTTTCTTGCTTAGGGTATGTGAAACAGGAATATAAGAGGTTTTCCTGCTCTCTTTCAGTACTACAACCATCATCAAACTCTTCAATAATATTCCTAACTTTGTGTTACGTTGCAACATGCTCTCCACGACGAGTAAAATTAGTTCAGCCGCTAACTACCTCCTACATTAAATTACCCAGTAATTGGCATTCTCTTATGAAGTGCTGCTTCCTTCGTTTAACTACACGAATATTGCGTATGGAAATTATTCCTCCTTTCTACACTGAAGGCAATTAACGTACTTATTACATGGATCGTAACTTTGCCATAGCGTAATGATAAATGTAGCTTAAGAGGAGCAGTGCGTTATTAATAAATATTTCCCTTTGAAGGAGATTATGACGACCCGTCCATCTCCTTGAAAATTCAATGTTTTCGGAATACGGTCTGGTGGAAGGGTTTCTCAGTAATTCTAAAATAGTGTGCTAGTCAACTAGACGTCGTAAGTGCTATTTATTTTCCTCTTGAACCTACCCTTCGTAATTCGTGAAAGCAGCATGGAATTTCTACATCTACATCTACATCCATACTCCGCAACCCAACTGACGGTGTCTTTCTGTTGGTGCCACTTCCACTGTCTGATGTAGCACAATGGCCTGAATGTATGACTCCTACTGAAAAATTTAAGTAACAGGCGAAGAAATGAATGTATTTGATAACCTAACCAATTACATAAATTATTTTTCTCTTCAAACGGAGAGGAGAGACACGCATTCTTTAGCCTCTTATCAGAAGACTGGTAAGGGGCTTGCTTGGCATCTAGGTCTCAGCTTTGGAACAATTTTCGCAATCCTTTACAAACATATTTGAATGATTTTAGGTTTCAGCTCTCAGGCATAAGGCATGAGGTGCTCATTATCCGCGAACTTTCAGAACGAGATTAAATGTGATACTGAATATAGAATTCTGTACTATAGAAATGGAAGAGGAAGTAAATGAAGATGAAATGGAAAGTACGACACTGCGAGAAGTCTTTGACAGAGCAGTTAAAAAGGTCTAAGTAGTAATAGAGCCGTTGCAGTACGTCTAGATTCCCTTAGAAATATTAGGTTCTTGGGAGAGCCAACTAGCCAGTAGCCTCTATCTTAGAAGAAAGGATAAAGAAAGAAAATTCTACTTTATAGCGTTTGTTGATTGATAGATTGTATTTCACAATGTTGTCTGGACCACAATCAGTGCTCTCTGTAGGTAGCAGGGATAAAATACAGGGAGCGACAAGTTATCTACAACTAGCACGTAAATCAGATTGTAGTTGTAAAGTCGAACGACATGAAAGAAAATCAGTAGTTGAGCAGGGAGTAAGATAGGGTTGTACCCTAAAACCGATGTTATTCAGGCTATACTGCAAACAAGCTGTTGAGGAAATCGATGAGAAATTGGGAAAGTGGAATTAAATTCCAGGAAAAATGAAATTCTGGTACAGGCACTAAAGGACTTGCCTGGTGAGTTAAATGGAATCGATGGTGTTCTTTTACCTTTTTTAGTCTGTACTCGTCCCGCTGGTTTGATGCAGCTCGGCCTGACTTCCTCTGCGCCAACCTCTTCATTTATATGTAGTACTTGCACCACACATGAACAATTACTTTTGCTGTATGTATTCTAATCTCTGTCTTCCTCTACCGCTTGTACCCTCTACAGTTCCCTCTACCGCCATGGAAATTATTCCCTTGGCCTTAACACATGTCCTATATTCTTTTCGTCAGTCTTTTCTCTCTGAGACGGTTACATTTATCGTCTGCAAAGCTATGTCGCGTGCTGCGGTGTGCGGAGACACTAAAAGCACCATAGTAGAACACAGAAGAAGCTTCTAAGTTGAAGTAATAGCCAGTAAGAAGTAGTACAATTCAAGTTTTAGTTGTCGATTATTCACTTATTAGCCGGCTTTGGTCGCTTGGACATGACCTAGGACCTTAAGATTTTGCATGAAAGGAGGAATAGCTTCCGCGTTGCATGGGAGAATGTGAAAAGTGTTCATATGTAGTAAAAACCTGAGAAATCCGTCCGTTTTCGTCATTTGTTATCGAATCGACTTAAAGCCAGATCATCACATTGGCCGCTTTTCTCTCTGTGAAGGTTACATTTATTGTCTGCAAAGCTATGTCGCGTTCTGCGGTATGCGGAGACACTAAAAGCACCATAGTAGAATACAGAAGAAGCTTCTAAGTTGAAGTAATAGCCAGTAAGAAGTAGTACAATTCAAGTTTTAGTTGTCGATTATTCACTTTGTAGCCGGCTTTATTGGCTTGGACATGAGGTGGAACCTTAAGATTTTGCATGAAAGGAGGACTAGCAGCCGCGTTGCACGCGAGAATGTGAAAATTGTTCATATGTAGTAAAAACCTGAGAAATCCGTCCGTTTTCGTCATTTGTTATCGAATCGACTTAAAGCCAGATCGTTACATTGGCCGCTCTTCTCTCTGAAACGGTTACATTTATCGTCTGCAAAGCTATGTCGCGTGCTGCGGTATGCGGAAACACTAAAAGCACCATAGTAGAATACAGAAGAAGCTTCTAAGTTGAAGTAATAGCCAGTAAGAAGTAGTACAATTCAAGTTTTAGTTGTCGATTATTCACTTTTTAGCCGGCTTTGGTGGCTTGGACATGAGGTGGAACCTTAAGATTTTGCATGAAAGGAGGACTAGCAGCCGCGTTGCACGCGAGAATGTGAAAAGTGTTCATATGTAGTAAAAACCTGAGAAATCCGTCCGTTTTCGTCATTTCTTATCGAATCGACTTAAAGCCAGATCGTCACATTGGCCGCTTTTCTCTCTGAGACGGTTACATTTATCGTCTGCAAAGCTATGTCGCGTGCAGCGGTATGTGGAAACACTAAAAGCACCATAGTAGAACACAGAAGGAGCTTCCAAGTTGAAGTAATAGCCAGTAAGAAGTAGTACAATTCAATTTTAGTTGTCGCGTATTCACTTTTTAGCCGGCTTTGGTGGCTTGGACATGACCTAGGACCTTAAGATTTTCCATGAAAGGAGGACTTCCTTTCTTTGACCATTCTGCGGAGAACTTCTTCATTCCATATCCAATCTTACTACTGATATCCTTTCACCCTGAATTCTAATCTCACTTCTGAATCTTTCTTTTATTATTCTTAGATGTATACATTAAACAATAAAGGCTATAGATGCACTCCTGTCTTGCAACCTTTTACAATCCGAATACTTCGCTCATGGTCTTCCAACCTTACTCATCATTCTTGGTTCGCGCACGTTTTGTATATCAACCGTCTTTCCCTGCAGCTTTCCCGTACTTTTCTCAGAATTTCCAGAATCTTGCAGCATTTCACACTGTCCAACATTCTATCTAGACCGACAAGTCCTGTGAGCGTATCTTGTTTTTTTTTTCAGTCTTGCTTACTTACATTACCAAGCGCAAAGTCAGAACTGCGTCTCTGATGTGTAATGGTACACGAAGTCACTCTGAACTATCTTGTCAGTGGTCAACGCTTCCTATAATGGCACACAAAACAAATTCTGTTTTTATATTGATGTACAGTGTCAATTGTTATAAAGAAAGTGAGTTAATATTTTACCCCTTTGCAAAGCACTTCCCTTCTCCCCTTCTTCCCTACCGCCTTACTTGCTTATTACCGTTTCCGCAAAATTTGGTAGACTTACTCTGGCTTTTGTTCCTTAACGTTTCTAACAAGCAAACAAAGGTATTTTTCCCTCTGAATCAGGGATATAATATTTACGTTTCGTTGGCTATTTCATTACAGACAATTGAGAAAATAACATTTCTTTTACTACCCTTTATTTAATAGGTACTTAGTAGCTCGAGTATATTTATGTGTATTTAACGGAATTGTATTTGTTATTGTATCATACTACTGATCCCTTTTCGTCAATTTAATTATAATCAATGTTACGCAAAAGCACCTAACAACCAATAGGGTTTTAAACTTTCTTTGCAGTACTGTCTTTCCTATTGTTTTGATCACACACTTACAAGCGACTTGGTTGGTTGCTGATTTACACGGAAGTACGAAAGGCGCACACATTTCGAATAGTCACGTGTAGAAGGGGTTAATTCGCAATAGATAATTTTTTCCTTGGACTAGGAGCTGTACATTTTACATGCATTTCCTAAAGTATCATTTACTCTGTTGTGGTATGGTGCTCTTTTTCTCTGTACGTTATTTTTAATTTTTATATATTTTTTTTACAAACAACTTCTATTTAAATCTTTAATAGAGGAGCTATAGCTTGACTTTTGGAACTCAGAATACACGTTGTAACGGCCAATTTACATAAGTTTCTTTTTATTCCCCACTAAAATATAAATTGCAAATGTAAAAACTAGGGTACTGAATCTCTAACTGCTGCTGAGTGAAGGGAGAAGGGCAACAACTGAGGAAATAATCATTTTACTAATAATTTTGAAAATAATTCTTACATCTACATTGCGAAGAACGTCCGAGCCCTCATCTTGTTTCGCGTTGCGGAAATACAGTTCCTGTGAAACTCATTTGAATGAGGAATGATTAAGAAATGTGAGATCCACAATTAGCCCTTTTTCTGAAGAACCTAGAAAAAAGTGATATTTTAATATCCAGTCGTCGTACCGTACTCATTCTGGACTCACCGTTCTATAGCAGCGCCAGGGATATTGCAGTTAGCCTACTATTAATATTTTTTTTTTAAAGACTTCTAGTAAATTATTACTACGAATTGCAGTGCCTATGATTTATTGGCGAGATACATTACTTTTCGTTTCAGTGAACAATAGTTTAATTTACAGAACGAATTTACATGAAAATGGGCCCACCTATTTTTGGTAGCTACACGTAATATGAACCTGGGCAAACAGTAAGTCTTTGTTTTAACATTTAGCGTTGGGTTACTTTGACATCGGCGCCCGTAGTTGCGGAACATTTTTTAATGCAATCAGATGCTAAATCTGTGGCCCCAGTTATGGTTTTTATGCTGGTGACTTACCTTTCCCTAGGAATTTTTATTTTGGTCCCTTAAGCTGTGGCTCACCTGAGAAAAATTATAACACGCTCGTACTCTTATCGGAAGAGTAGCGCTCGGTATTAGAAGCAATATTAAATAACGGTTAAATAAATTAAAATTTTCCTAGTAAGAAAGGGAGCCACCACAACGTAGAATATTTTGGGACATGGAGTAAAATATTCATCGCGCTGATCGAGGCAGAACCTGTTACATTACTCTACCGGTTACTACCCTGTTTGGTCGCAGCATTGCGTTTCCTCCGCACGAACAGTAATCAACAGGTTTCCCATTAAGCTTGCTATGCCGGTCCCGTCAGCTGTACCGTCCACGTCTCTTAATTAGTTCAATCAACGTTGGCAGCCTTTCTGTCAAGCTGCTTAAAAGGGAGGATCCTTGTTAGGGCGTTAATGGAATTTATAACCAGTAGTTTATCAGTTTCTGAGGGGAATGACTCCTCATCCCAAAAAACTTTTATTGATCTACTCTTGCTATGATTTTAACATACGAGTTGCTTATGATAGACGCATAGACATAGAACGAAAACCATGAAGATGCATGGTGGGACGAAAATTACTATTATCTTCTTTTGTGTTACACAATTAAGACAGAATAATTACACAGTGCCACCGCTGTAGGATACGTTAGCAGGTTTCGTGTTCGTACCTACTACTTACTTTCCTTCAGTGGAAAAAGTGGTTGTAACCAATATTAGGGTTACTGTGGTTGAAATAACTGTGAAGAATCTGAAACCTATATAAGAGAAGTATAATACCAGGCGCTAAACATTCAAGATGATCATATCGAAACTGGGATAACTGTAGGCGGAATATCTCTCCGTGGCAACCGAGATTCTTAGATGATGTTACCGTTGCTACTATTATAAACTAATTAAAGGTGCACAATGTACATGACTTTGCTTTAATTTTTTTCCAATATCCTTTTGTTGTCGCACAGTGCTATTGACATCAAGATTTTATCATTGCAACACTTGACTCCAATGTTCATGATTAGTGTCTTGAAAACATACATTTTGTAGTTTTTTACGACTTACAACTGTCATAAAGTACTTTAAATTTAGCCCTGCCTTTTAAGAATAGAGCGTCATGAATTTACTTTAAGGTGACAGAAACCTCGGCTGTAGTTGCTATTGGAAGATTTATAATGGACACAAGGAAATGAACCAGTAAAATCCTGCCTGAAACGTCTCATCTGTCCCCTGTCTCACCCTTCCAAACTACAGTAGTCTTGCTTTAGAATTTTTGGATACATCTCAAATAAACTAGAACCCTGTTCAATGCAACGATATTAATTATTCGAAATATCAAGATACGTGAATTATGCTCTGATGAAATATTAAATTCAGACAACTGAAACTTCTTTACGGAGTGCACCAACTAGCCACAAATTGATTTAATTTAGTTTATTCAAAAAGTAACGCTACCGGTTTCTAACTCATACAATTCATCAAGAGGTGGCTTTCATAATTCCGTCAAAACTAAGCATGCAGTGTTTCAGTGGTGAGTTAGACGGAGATAATCAACAATAATCTGTTACAAACCTGTAATCAAAATAGTTTCACTACAGACTTGCGTTATAATTCCACTTACGTGATATGCCCATCTGGAGTACTTGTTTCAAGTCTCCCTCCAATGAATTATACTCGTAATGTAGGCCACATTTTCGTAATCACACATGTGTGTATCTATTTGGTCACCAGACAAATTAACGATCCATACCGCATGTTTTGACTCACAACGCAGGGTAACAAGTATAGACTATTTAAAAATTACATGAGTGTCAAAGATGGTGCTATTCAGTGATACATTTCAAAAATATGATTATTCTGAAAAGGAAGCGTATATTACTGTAATGTTAAATTTAAAAGGTATTTTACATTCAACGTAGAGCATTAAGTGCACAGAGATATATGGAATTTGGTGAATCAGAACGTAACAAACTTAGAAATAAACATACACAAAAACAACTCTCCCCTGACTGTATCCTTAATGAGCAAGCTACACTGGCTAACTCTTGCAAAGTTTGCAAAAAGTGCTTTCCACACTCCAATACAAACAATATTTCTACGCCTATCCGCACATCAAATAAGATATCTTATAATGTTGTATGTACATAGACACGATAGTCAACAATTTTCTTGCTATTAAATATGTTTAATGTACTGCCAGCAGTACTTTTCAAAAAGTACATAAGAATTTCGCATGTTACTTTATCCACAATCATTTCTCTACCATTTTGTAAGTAAATTTGTTACGTTGTAATTCACAAAATCCCATTTATCTCTTTATACTTAATATCCTACATATAATGTGAAACACTTTGTCAATTTAACGTGACAGTCATATACATAAGCTGCAAATTTTTAAAAATTTCTTTCTTGAAATACCGTATCTTTGTAATGTATCATTTTATCAAACCATCTTTGACATTGATGTAATTTGTAAATACTTCAAACTGGGTTTCATACGTTGTGAATCAGATCATGCAGGGTGAATTGGAAAATTATTTTGGGACCAAATTATAGTGTTAATAATGCAAACCAACATTTTGTGATTGTGAAAATACAGCCAACATTACGAATACGATTCTTTGGGGGAGAAACTGTGAAAAGAAATGCTCCAGGCGGACATTTCATGTAAGTTGCATTCTCACGAAAGTCTGTAGCACAATCAATTTTGTTAAATGTTTGTAACTGCGAATTGTTAATCATCCGAGGGCAACTCACGAGTAAATCAACGCATCACATGTTTTGGCGAAAGCATGAAAGCCGTCTGATAATCAGTTGTATAAATTCGAAACCGGTAACGTTACTTTTTGACTAAAGTAACTTAAAACCAATCTGTCGCTTGTTGCTGCATGCAAACATTTTATTTCATGTAACAGCTGTGGTCTCCAACCAAGTCTTTATGTGACAAAATTTCAAAAAAATCTTCAATTCGTCAAACAACATAACATGTCTTATTGAAGAATGGTACACATTTCTTCTTTACAGTATGCTCTACTCACCTGCATGATAAATTTTTCATTGACAATTTTTTACAATAAACTATTTATTTTCGTTTCCACCAGCTGCTACATTTCTCGTGGTACATCTGGGCTAACCAACGAAAACCAATTCACCAGTAAAAGTGTCCAAACGTCATATTTATCGAACGAGATGGTAATAGTACTTTTAAAGGTGCCCACAGGGGTATGTGAAATCTGTTCACCTATTCACACATAAAATAAACTGGCAGTTCTGCCAAATGCGACAAAAATTCCAGTTGGCATTGCTCAGTTTCAGCAATGTCAAGATTGGAAAGAAATTCACCTGAAATAACAATGTAAGAGTGACCTGATGTTTCACATTTGGCATGTTACCCATCTTGTTCTTTATTTTTACTTTTTTAATTTATTACGCTCATATACGATATTTCTTGTGTCACTGCAATCCTTTTTTCACGAGATATCGAATCATGTTGAAGTTTATAATTTTACTAGAAAAAACGAAACTATAGCGACTTTTATGATTCGGCAGACGAAAGCGTTTCGAGTATTAACTGTACAGCAAAATATGAGCCATTCAATTGCCGAAAATCTTGATTTGATTTGTCGAACCCTTTGCAGAATATTGTAGATTCCGTAATTTAAACGATTAACGCTGTGTGTACACTTCTACCAATCAGGTAAAAATCTTGGATACCCAAGAAATAACTTGAAGCACAGAGAGAACTCATTCATTGACCTCGTAACCTACTGATAAAATTACAAAGTATATCGAAAACTGAACGTGGGGTGTAAGCAGCCTTCAGATTGTGCGATGCTTCTTTTCAGGAGACAGAGAGAAAGTCATAACTGGATGTAATACCCAATCATGGATACACAGCATGCACATCGATTCACCATATTGTGTGTCGGGAAGTCTAGCAACAACGCCCACAATGAAGCAACCAGCATTTGGTGCTGAACACTACAGTGACTCTCATAGGGCACTCTTCTAAACTGTAAATTTCCCTTGGGCTACTCGGTAGTGTGGTCACATCCGACGTAAAAACGAGCTGT
This sequence comes from Schistocerca gregaria, assembly GCF_023897955.1. Lineage (NCBI taxonomy): Eukaryota > Metazoa > Arthropoda > Insecta > Orthoptera > Acrididae > Schistocerca > Schistocerca gregaria. The sequence continues at coordinate 712,774,917 of NC_064922.1, forward strand.
GTGAAATCTAGTCTCAGTAGCATAATGGGAACACGCATCCCCAGCGCCTTCAATATTGGAAAATTTCGAAATAGGACATCAACCTCGCAAAATGTTACTTCTGCGGGACAGATTCACTCATTGGCTGTTTGTACGTGTTGTTTCCATCAGTTTCCTTAACTTGATGCGTTCTCGTGCCACACATCGCGTTTGTAATATTGATCCGACTGTTCGTTCTTGCGATCCAACCCCACGACTCCAGTTGTCTTTTACTTGTCTTCAGTTGTCTTTATACCAGCAGCGGTAGTAACCGTAGTAGTTCTAAAAATGAGCTCCTAGCTAGGCTGAGAAGGTCCAATAGATGCCTAATGGCCGCCGTGTCATTCTCTGAGTCATGCGGTGGCGGTGTGAGGGAAATGATCAGCGCACCGCTCTCCCAGCCGTTTTACAGAATTTTCAGACTGTGGAGCCGCTGCTACTCGGTCAAACAGCTCCTCCGCTAGATTCACGAGGTTGAGTGGAGTTGGTACCCGTCTGCCCACGAAGGAAAATCCTTGGCAGCATCGGGAATCAAACCCGAGTCCTCCGTATTGCAGCCATTTACGCTGACCACTCCGTTACCTGGGCGGACAGTAGTAGTAGTAGCCTCAGTAGTGGTTTTAAACATTCCTGGAGAATTCTTACGCCCATGTTGGTAGATATCGAGGAATTACAGTTTTAGATTAACAAAAATAACATAATTCGTACACCCATCAAAATAGGTTTTGCGTCACCCTGGTGCACACAACTCCTGAAAACAGACGCTAACTGTGGATATTGTATCACAGACACAGTCCCTCTGACTGCTCAGGGATATCACTAAACACGCCCGAAGATGTAAACAACCATGCATGAGCAGCGCCTATTAGACGGAGGGGGTCTGACAGCCGATCACTTCCAGTCATTCCACCAGGAAGGACGTACACGGCTCGTGTTCTCTGTAGTTGAACCTTGCCTAGACGGTCAATACCGCGATCGATACTTTGTGTCAGAAAGTGCTCTCAAAAACGGAAGTGTCCAGCCGTCTCAGAGTGAACCAAAGCGATGGTGTTCGGACATGGAGGAGATACAGAGAGACAGGAACTGCCGATGACATGCCTGGCTCAGGCCGCCCAAGGGCTACTACTGCAGTGGATGACCGCTACCTACGGATTATGCCTCGGGGGAACCCTGACACCCACACCACCGTGTTGAACGATGCTTTTCGTGCAGCCACAGGACGTCGTGTTACGACTAAAACAGTGCGCAATAGGGTGCAGTATACGCAACTTCACTCACGACATCCAAGGCGAGGTCCATCTTTGCAACCGCGACACCATGCAGCGCGGTACAGATGGGCCCAACAACATGCCTCATGGACCGCAAAGGATTGGCATCACGTTCGCTTCACCGATGAGTGTCGCATATGCCTTCAACCAGACAACCGCCTGAGACGTGTTTGGGGGCAGACCGGTCAGGCTGAACGCCTTAGACACACTGTCCACCGAGTGCAGCAAGGTGGAGGTTCTCTTCTGTTTTCGGGTGGGGCCGACGTACGACGTTGGTGGTCACGGTAAGCGACGTAACGGCTGTACGATACGTGAATTCCATTCTGCGACTGATAGTGCAACCACATCGGCTGCACATTGGCGAGGCATTCGTCTTCATGGACGACAATTCGCGCCCTCGTCGTGATCATCTCGTCAATGACTTCCTTCAGGATAACGACATCGCTCGACTAGAATGGCCAACATGTTCTCCAAACATGAACCCTATCGCATATGCCTGGGATAGATTAAAAAATGCTGTTTATGGACGACGTGACCCACCAACCACTCTGAGGGATCAACGTCGAATCGCCGTTGAGGACAATCTGAACCAACAGTGCCTTGATGAACTTGTGGATAGTATGCCACGACGAATATAGACATGCATCAATGCAAGAGAACGTGCTGCTGTGTATTAGGGGTACTGGTGTGTACAGCAATCCGAACCACCACCTCTGAAGGTCTCGTTATATGGTGGTCCAACATGCAATGTGTGGTTTTCACGGCGGCTCGAGTGGCCAAGCGATTCTAGGCGCCACAGACTGGAAAAGCGCGACAGCTACGGCCGCAGGTTCGAATCCTGCCTCGGGCATGGATGTGTGTGATGTCCTTAGGTTAGTTAGGTTTAAGTAGTTCTAAGTTATAGGGGACTGATGACCACAGAAGTTAAGTCCCAAAGTATGTGCCATTTGAATCATTTTTTTGTGGTTTTCATGACCAATGAAAAGGGCGGAAATGATATTTATGTTGATCTCTATTCCAACTTCCTTGACAGGTTGCCAAACTCTCGGAACCGAGGTGATGGAAATTTTTTGTTGTTGTGTGGATATACCGGCATTTACGTATTTATTGTCCAGCTTCTGTAGCATGGAACAGATAATCGGCCATGGCGTTATATTAAGAACCATCTAAGCATTTGCCTGATGTAATCTGAGAAGGCAACGGAAACCGTAATAAGCAGTGGTGGCTTCCTTCTTTTAGATCTCCTCCCGTGCGCACCAAAGTACCACAGATTCCTCGCCACAGAGAGCGATTTCCAATAGTGGGCGCGGCCCTGCCGTCACGAGCGGCTGAGAGGCAGCTGTCAGCGGCAGTGTGGTTTGCGGCATCGAGTCGGACTCGCTTCTGTCGGGAGTGAAGCGTTGTGTGTGGGTTTGGTCACGTTGGCTACCAGCATTTGGTACGAGGCCTGTTGACTCGGCGGTTCTCCGACGTTATCCCCGAGTACGCATTGCTGTAAGCGATCTTGGCTCTGTGTGTTCAATCAGCGCCAAAATTTATTTTATTTGTACATTCAAGTCATTTTCCTCGCATTTGGGGATTGAGTTTGCATGAACTAGTGTACGGAGAATCTGATGTTTTGGAGACACTGATTCATTGGGTTTTCTGCCTTATGGGATTACCGTCTTGTCTATCAGCCCGTTGAGATTAGAAAAGGTCTACATCTACATCTCCATCTACATTTATACTACGCAAGCCATCCAACGGTGTGTGGCGGAGGGCACTTTACGTGCCACTGTCATTACCTCCCATTTTTGTTCCAGTCGTGTATGGTTCGCGGGAAGAACGACTGTCTGAAAGCCTCCGTGCGCGTTCGAATCTCTCTAATTTTACATTCGTGAGCTCCTCGAGAGGTATAAGTAGGGGGAAGCAATATATTCGATACCTCATCCAGAAACGCACCTCTCGAAACCTGGCGAGCAACCTACACCGCGATGCAGAGCGCCTCTCTTGCAGAGTCTGCCACTTTGTTAAACATCTCCGTAACGCTATCACGGTTACCAAATAACCCTGTGATGAAACGCGCCGCTCTTCTTTGGATCTTCTCTATCTCCTCCGTCAACCCGATCTGGTACGGATCCCAAACACTTGGAGTGTTTTGTAAGCCACCTCCTTTGTTGATGGACTACATTTTCTAAGGACTGTCCCAATGAATCTCAACCTGATACCCGCCTTACCAACAATTAATTTTATATGATCATTCCACTTCAAATCGTTCCACACGCATACTCCCAGATATTTTACAGAAGTAACTGCTACCAGTGTTTGTTCAGCTATCATATAATCATACAATAAAGGATCCTTCTTTCTATGTATTCGCAATACATTACATTTGTCTATGTTAAAGGTCAGTTGCCACTCCCTGCACCAAGTGCCTATCCGCTGCAGACCTTCCTGCATTTCGCTACAATTTTCTAATGCTGCAACTTCTCTGTATACTACAGCATCACCCGCGAAACGCAGCTTGGAACTTCCGACACTATCTACTAGGTCATTTATATATATTGTGAAAAGCAATGTCCCATAACACTCCCCTGTGTCACGGCAGAGGTTACGTTAACGTCTGTAGACGTCTCTCCACTGATAACAACATGCTGTGTTCTGTTTGCTAAAAGCTCTTCAATCCAGCCACACAGCTGGTCTGATATTCCGTACGCTCTTACCTCGTTTATCAGGCGACAGTGCGGAACTGTATCGAACGCCTTCCGGAAGTCAAGGAAAATGGCATCTACCTGGGAGCCTGTATCTAATATTTTCTGGGTCTCATGAACAAATAAAGCGAGTTGGGTCTCACACGATTGCTGTTTCCAGAATCCATGTTGATTCCTACAGAGTAGATTATGGGTTTCCAAAAACGACATGATACTCGAGCAAAAAACATGTTCTACAATTCTACAACAGATCGACGTCAGAGACATAGGTCTATAGTTTTGCGCATATGCTCGACGACCCTTCTTGAAGACTGGGACTACCTGTGCTCTTTTCCAATCATTTGGAACCTTCCGTTCCTCTAGAGACTTGCGGTACACGGCTGTTAGAAGGGGGCAAGTTCTTTCGCGCTCTGTGTAGAATTGAATTGGTATTCCGTCAGGTCCAGTGGACTTTCCTTTGTTGAGTGATTCCAGTTGCTTTTCTATTCCTTGGACACTTATTTCGATGTCAGCCATTTTTTCGTTTGTGCGAGGATTTAGAGAAGGAACTGCAGTGCGGTCTTCCTCTGTGAAACAGCTTTGCAAAAAGGTGTTTAGTATTTCAGCTTTACGCGTGTTAACCTCTGTTTCAATGCCATCATCATCCCGGAGTGTCTGGATATGCTGTTTCGAGCCACTTGCTGATTTAACGTAAGACCAGAAATTCCTAGGATTTTCTGTCAAGTCGGTACATAGAATTTTACTTTAGAATTCACTGAACGCTGCACGCATAGCCCTCCTTACGCTAACTTTGACATCGTTTAGGTTCTGTTTGTCTGAGAGGTTTTGGCCGCGTTTAAACTTGGAGTGAAGCTCTCTTTGCTTCCGCAGTAGTTTCCTACCTTTGTTGTTGAACCACGGTGGGTTTTTCCCGTCCCTCACAGTTTTACTCGGCACGTACCTGTCTAAAACGCATTTTACAATTGCCTAAAAATTTTTCCATAAACACTCAACATTGTCAGTGTCGCAACAGAAATTTTCGTTTTGATCTGTTAGGTAGCCTGAAATCTGCCTTCTACTACTCTTGCTAAACAGAAAAACGTTCCTCCCTTTTTTATATTCCTATTAACTTCCATATTCAGGGATGCTGCAACGACCTTATGATCACGGGCTGTGTCAGAAGAACGTGGTATTGGTGGTGTCTGAATTTGATTCCTGTCCCAGTTGCTTGCTTCTCAAATGGTTCAAATGGCTCTGAGCACTATGGTACTTAACTTCTGAGGTCATCACTACCCTAGAACTTAGAACTAATTAAACCTAACTAACCCAAGGACACCACACACATCCTTGCCCGAGGTAGGATTCGAAACTGCGACCGTATGGGTCGCACGGTTCCAGACTGTACCGCCTAGAACAGCTCGGTCACTCCGGCCGGCTGTTGCTTCTCAGTGCTGGTCAGACTAAAGGGCTGCAATGCCTGAGATGTGGTTGGTTCTTATAGTCAGCGGTAAATCTGACGAGACCAAAATATTTGAAATTTTGTAAATAATTGGTGACTTGTTGTGTGGAGAGCTGTCGACTTTTGCAGAGACGAATCCTTTCCTGTCTGAACACGCGATTGTGTAGAATCGTGAAAGGTACTAGTGGTGCCGGAACTTCGATGCTTCCTTAGTTCATTCCAGTATTACAGTTGTTGCGACACACCGAGAGGATATCGAACGTGTTGGCCCCGTCGTTCTCTTGTGGATCATCCGGCCGCATGCGTCGGCTACTAATATCTTCTTTGCTCAGCCTTGTTGTCGGCTTACGTTGCAGTAATTTTAAATATTTTTCCTCTATTTTTCATTTTTAAAAGAGATGTTATTTCGTTTCATTCTGCTTTGTCAATATTTTGCATGGCCGTGGACGGCCGTTGCCCAGTTAACTAAATTTCTTAAATTTTGGTATCTGTCGCTGACCAGGCTTAAATTTTTCAAGAGCTATGGTGGACCGTTTCTGATTTGTTAAATTTTTGTAATGCACTGACCAAGTTTCCTTAATTAACGGTCCTTTTTCAGATGTAGAGGCAGTGTGGTAATGGGATGCATCTATACGTAATTGTGGTCACTATTAGTAATCTGACCCTACGACTCATATTAGAACACAGATTGAGGAAAGCCAAACCTACCATTCTAGCATTTGTAGACTTAGAGAAAGGTTTTGACAATGTTGACTGGAATACTCTCTTTCAAATTCTGATGGTGGCAGGGGTAAAATATAGGGAGCTAAAGGCTATTTACAAATTGTAGAGAAACCAGATGGCAGTTATAAGAGTCGAGGGACATGACAGGGAAGCAGCGGTTGGAAAGGGAGTGAGACAGGGTTGTAGCCTATCCCCGATGTTATTCAGTCTGTATAAGGAGCAAGCAGTAAAGGAAACAAAAGAAAATTTCGGAGTTGGAATTGAAATCCACGGTGAAGAAATAAAAACTTTGAGGTTTGCCACTGACATTGTAATTCTGTCAGAGACAGCAAAGGACCTGGAAGAGCGGCTGAACGGAATGGACAGTGTCTTGGAAGGAAGATATAAGATGAACATCAACAAAAGCAAAACGAGGATAATGGAATGTAGTCGAACTAAATCGGGTGATGCCGCGGAAATTAGATTAGTAAATGAGACACTTAAAGTAGTAAACGAGTTTTGCTATTTGGGGAGCAAAATAACTAACTGATGATGGTCGAAGTGGAGAGGATATAAAATGTAGTCTGGCCGTGGCAAGGAAAGCGTTTCTGAAGAAGAAACATTTGTTGACATCTAGTATAGACTTAAGTGTCAGGAAGTACTTTCTGAAAGTATTTGTACGGAGTGTAGCCTTGTATGGAAGTGAAATATGGACGATAAATAGTTTGGACAAGAAGAGAGTAGAAGCTTTCGAAATGTGGTACTACAGAAGAATGCTGAAGATTAGATGGGTAGATCACATAACTAATGAGGAGCTATTGAATAGAATTGGAGGGAAGAGATATTTGTGGCACAACTTGACTAGAACAAGGGATCGGCTGGTAGGGTATATTCTGAGGCATCAAGGGATCACCAATTTAGTGTTGGAGGGCAGCGTGGAGTGTAAAAATCGTAGAGGGAGACCAAGAGATGAATACACTAAACAGATTCAGAAGGATGTAGGTTGCAGTAGGTACTGGGAGATGAAGAACCTTGCACAGGATAGAGTAGCACGGAGAGCTGAATCAAACCAGTCTCTGGACTCAAGACTACAACAACAACATTAGTTACGATGCCGTCTGTAGATCTGAATTGTGATATAAGATTCTTGAAAGCCAGATGGTCCTGTTTATTAGAATAATTACAACGCATGTTGGCACTGATAGCTTTTTTTCCTTTTTTCCTATATGTGTAAACTCATAATTAGAGTAAATTCCGTTATTTGTGGTTGATGTTTTATTTAAGTGCCCTTTAGGCTTGTTCTTAAATAGTTAAGGACCTTTTCTTCCATTCACTCAATTTTAAATTTATTAAACGCCAAAGGCATTTATCCATGTTCAGAAAGTTTGTTTATTGTAAAATTGGACATTTGCTCTTTACAGTCTCTTATAATGAATGTTTTAGAAGTGGTGAATGATATTTAACCGAACCCTTGTCCAGTCCTTCCACGTAATTTATCCCGAGCACCTGGGCCCCATTTGGCATAAATTTCTACGTCTGACTCAAGACTGAAGCCTCCATCCTCGGAATACAAGGCAGTCTATTTAAAACAATGCTACCTCATTCGCCTTAGCTCTAGTATACAATATTGTTTTGTAAAGCAGTTCTTTCATTACGTGAAAGGCTAGTGTTACACTGTTCATTCGTTTCTCGCTATCGGTCACACACTTTACTACACACATGTATTTCATGTTGTAACACCACACACACTAGCAGCCGCTATCAAGACTTGTGTACCGTAACTTTCCATTTGTTAGCTTTGAAAACTAAATCAGCAAATACAATCCTTTCGTTTTCACTGCATTTTTTTTTATCTTCGGGTTTAGCTCGAAACATACTACCGGTCCGGAGTTCGAGTCTCGGTCTGGCACACAGTTTTAATCAGCCAGGAAGTTTCATACTACCGTTACTTACACATGTTGATGATTTTCTCTTACAGTTCGCACGTTTTTAATATATCGATGCAAAGGGCAACGCTAACTGTACTGTTCTCACAAGTCGACGTGCAGGCAGGGAAATCAGGAAGCGCTCAGTGTAAAGACACTTCAGCTATCAAGATATTAGCAGTAAATTTTCAGAGTGTTCGGAATAAAGTTCCCGAATTTACTGCCCTCCAGGAAGCGTGTGGCGCGCAAATTATTCACGGGACTGAGATCTGGCTGAACCCTGAGATAGGAAGTTCTGAAATATTTAGTGAGGGTTGGAACGTGTATCGGAAAGACAGATTAGACACCGTAGGAGGTGGTGTCTTCATTGCAGTTGACAAAAATATTGCGTCTATTGAGGTCGAAGTAGAGTGTGATTGTGAAGTTATCTGGACACGTTTAACAGGGCTAGGGGAAATAAAGTTAATTGTTGGGTGTTACTACCGGCCACCAGGTTCCACCGTGACAGATCTAGAATCATTCAAAGGGAGTCTACATTCTGTATCGCAAAAGTACCCGGATCATGCTACATTAGTCGGAGGCGACTTCAACATACCTAGTAATAGACTGGGATGTTTATGGATTCATTACAGGTGGTACAGACAAGCCGTCGTGTGAATTACGTTTGAATACATTATCGGAAAACTCTCTTGAGCAGCTAAATCGACAGTCAACGCGTAATGGAAATATTTTAGATCTGGTACCCACGAGGAGACGAGACCTCACCGACGGTTCAGTGTTGAGACAGAGTTTAGTGATCATGACGTCATTACGACTATGGTTACGAAAGTTAAAAAGTCGGTCAAGAAGGCTACGAGAGTATTCTTACAAGAAAGAGCAGATAAGCAGTTGTTAGTATCCCACTTAGTAAATGAATCGACTTCATTTACTTCCGGTACGATGGACGTGGAAGAATTATGGGCAAATTTTAAACACATTGTAAATCAAGCATTGGACAAGTATGTGCCGAAAAAGTTGGTTACGAACGGAAAAGGCCCACCGTTTTTTTACAGCGTAATTCGGAGAATGCTCAGGAAGCAAAGGCAGTTGCACTCGCGGTACAAGCAAGATAGGGAGAATGAGGACAGGCAAAAGTTAGTAGAGATTCGTGCTGCTGTAAAAAGAGCGATGAACGAAGCATTCAACCACTACCACCGTCATACCTTAGCGAAAGATCTTGCTGAAAACCCAAGGAAATTCTGGCCTTACGTAAAATCGGTAAGCGGGTCGAAGGCTTCCATCCAGTCACTCACTGATCAGTCTGGTCTCGCAACGGAAGACAGCAAAACGAAAGCTGAAAATTTAAATTTAGCATTTGAGAAACCTTTCACGCAGGAGGATCGTACAAACACACCGCCGTTTGACTCTCGTACAGATTCCCGTATAGAGAACATAGACATCCCTGGGGTTGTGAAGCAGCTGAACGGGTTGAAAATAAATAAATCGCCATGTCCTGATGGGATTCCAATTCGGCTTTACAGAGAGTACTCTACTACATTGGCTCCTTACTTAGCTTGCATTTATCGCGAATTTCTTGCCGAACATAAACCCCGAGCGACTGGAAAAAAGCCCAGGTAACGCCTGTATATAAGAAGGGTACAAGGACGGATCCCCAAAATTACAGACCAATATCCTTAGCATCGGTTTGTTGCATAATTCTCCAACATATTCTCAGTTCGAATGTAATGAATTTCCTTGAGACGAAGAAGTTGCTGTCCATGCACCAACACGGCTTTAGAAAGCATCGCTCCTGCGAAACGCAACTCGCCCTTTTTTCACATGCGAACCAGGGATGAAGGGTATCAGACGGATGCCACATTCCTTGACTTCCGGAAAGCGTTTGAGTCGGTGCCCCACTGCAGACTCCTAACTAAGGTACGAGCATATGGGATTGGTTCCCAAATATGTGACTGACTCGAAGCCTTCTTAAGTAATAGAACCCAGTACCTTGTCCTCCATGGTGAGTGTTCATCTGAGGTGAGGGTATCATATGGAGTGCCCCAGGTAAGCGTGGTAGGTCCGCTGTTGTTTTCCATCTACATAAATGATCTTTTGGATAGGGTGGATAGCAATGTGCGGCTGTTTGCTGATGATGCTGTGGTGTACGAAAAGGTGTCGTCTTTGAGTGACTGTAGGAGGATACAAGATGACGTGGACAAGATTTGTGATTGGTGTAAAGAATGGCAGCTAACTCTTAATATAGATAAACGTAAATTAATGCAGATGAATAGGAAAAAGAATCCTGTAATGCTTGAATACTCCATTAGTAGTGTAGCGATTGACACAGTCACGTCTATTAAATATTTGAGCGTAACAGTGCAGAGCGATATGAAGTGGGACAAGCAAGTAACGGCAGTCGTGGGGAAGGCGGACAGTCGTCTTCGGTCATTGGTACAATTTTGGGAAGATGTGGTTCATCTGCAAAGGAGATCGCTTATCAAACACTAGTACCACCTATTCTTGAGTACTGCTCGAGTGTTTGGGATCCCTATACAGTCGGATTGAGGGAGGACATACACTCCTGGAAATTGAAATAAGAACACCGTGAATTCATTGTTCCAGGAAGGGGAAACTTTATTGACACATTGCTGGGGTCAGATACATCACATGATCACACTGACAGAACCACAGGCACATAGACACAGGCAACAGAGCATGCACAATGTCGGCACTAGTACAGTGTATATCCACCTTTCGCAGCAATGCACGCTGCTATTCTCCCATGGAGACGATCGTAGAGATGCTGGACGTAGTCCTGTGGAACGGCTTGCCATGCCATTTCCACCTGGCGCCTCAGTTGGACCAGCGTTCGTGCTGGACGTGCAGACCGCGTGAGACGACGCTTCATCCAGTCCCAAACATGCTCAATGGGGGACAGATCCGGAGATCTTGCTGGCCAGGATAGTTGACCTACACCTTCTAGAGCACGATGGGTAGCACGGGATACATGCGGACGTGCATTGTCCTGTTGGAACAGTAAGTTCCCTTGCCGGTCTAGGAATGGTAGAACGATGGGTTCGATGACGGTTTGGATGTACCGTGCAATATTCAGTGTCCCCTCGACGCAACGGAAAAAGTTCAGAAGAAAGCGAAATCCCGAAGATGGGCTAAAATTTACAGACGCGCGAAATTTGGCACGTACTTCGATGCGAGATGCCTCTAATAGGTTCCACAACGAAACGTTGTCTCGAAATTTGGTAGAAAATCCGAAGAAATTCTGGTCGTATGTAAAGTACACAAGCGGCAAGACGCAGTCAATACCTTCGCTGCGCAGTGCCGATGGTACTGTTATCGACGACTGTGCCGCTAAAGCGGAGTTATTGAACGCAGTTTTCCGAAATTCCTTCACTAGGGAAGACGAATGGAATATTCCAGAATTTGAAACACGAACATCTGCTAGCATGAGTTTCTTAGAAGTAGATACCTTAGGGGTTGCGAAGCAACTCAAATCGCTTGATACGGGCAAGTCTTCAGGTCCAGATTGTATACCGATTAGGTTCCTTTCAGATTACGCTGATACTATAGCTCCCTACTTAGCACTCATATACAACCGCTCGCTCACCGATAGATCTGTACCTACAGATTGGAAAATTGCGCAGGTCGCACCAGTGTTCAAGAAGGGTAGTAGGAGTAACCCATTTAACTACAGACCTATATCATTGACGTCGGTTTGCAGTAGGGTTTTGGAGCATATACTGTATTCAAACATTATGAACCACCTCGAAGGGAACGATCTATTGACACGTAATCAGCATGGCTTCAGAAAACATCGCTGTTGTGCAACGCAGCTAGCTCTTTATTCGCACGAAGTAATGGCCGCTATCGACAGGGGATCTCAAGTCGATTCCGTATTTCTAGATTTCCGGAAAGCTTTTGACACCGTTCCTCTCAAGCGACTTCTAATCAAGCTGCGGAGCTATGGGGTATCGTCTCAGTTGTGCGACTGGATTCGTGATTTCCTGTCAGGAAGGTCGCAGTTCGTAGTAATAGACGGCAAATCATCGAGTAAAACTGAAGTGATATCAGGTGTTCCCCAGGGAAGCGTCCTGGGACCTCTACTGTTCCTGATCTATATAAATGACCTGGGTGACAATCTGAGCAGTTCTCTTAGACTGTTCGCAGATGATGCTGTAATCTACCGTCTAGTAAGGTCATCCGAAGACCAGTATCAGCTGCAAAGCGATTTAGAAAAGATTGCTGTATGGTGTGTCAGTTGGCAGTTGACGCTAAATAACGAAAAGTGTGAGATGATCCACATGAGTTCCAAAAGAAATCCGTTGGAATTCGATTACTCGATAAATAGTACAATTCTCAAGGCTGTCAATTCAACTAAGTACCTGGGTGTTAAAATTACGAACAATTTCAGTTGGAAGGACCACATAGATAATATTGTCGGGAAGGCGAGCCAAAGGTTGCGTTTCATTGGCAGGACACTTAGCAGATGCAACAAGTCCACTAAAGAGACAGCTTACACTACACTCGTTCGTCCTCTGTTAGAATATTGCTGCGCGGTGTGGGATCCTTACCAAGTGGGATTGACGGAGGACATCGAAAGGGTGCAAAAAAGAGCAGCTCGTTTTGTATTATCGCGTTATAGGGGAGAGAGTGTGGCAGATATGATACACGAGTTGGGATGGAAGTCATTACAGCATAGGCGTTTATCGTCGCGGCGAGACCTTTTTACGAAATTTCAGTCACGAACTTGCTCTTCCGAATGCGAAAATATTTTGTTGAGCCCAACCTACATAGGTAGGAATGATCATCAAAATAAAATACGAGAAATGAGAGCTCGAACAGAAAGGTTTAGGTGTTCGTTTTTCCCGCTCGCTGTTCGGGAGTGGAATAGTAGAGAGATAGTATGATTGTGGTTCGATGAACCCTCTGCCAAGCACTTAAATGTGAATTGCAGAGTAGTCGTGTAGATGTAGATGTAGATGGTGTTCGGACATGGAGGAGATACAGAGAGACAGGAACTGCCGATGACATGCCTGGCTCAGGCCGCCCAAGAGCTACCACTGCAGTGGATGACCGCTACCTACGGATTATGCCTCGGGGGAACCCTGACACCCACACCACCGTGTTGAACGATGCTTTTCGTGCAGCCACAGGACGTCGTGTTACGACTAAAACAGTGCGCAATAGGGTGCAGTATACGCAACTTCACTCACGACATCCAAGGCGAGGTCCATCTTTGCAACCGCGACACCATGCAGCGCGGTACAGATGGGCCCAACAACATGCCTCATGGACCGCAAAGGATTGGCATCACGTTCGCTTCACCGATGAGTGTCTCATATGCCTTCAACCAGACAACCGCCTGAGACGTGTTTGGGGCAGACCGGTCAGGCTGAACGCCTTAGACACACTGTCCACCGAGTGCAGCAAGGTGGAGGTTCTCTTCTGTTTTCGGGTGGGGCCGGCGTACGACGTTGGTGGTCACGGTAGGCGACATAACGGCTGTACGATACGTAAATTCCATTCTGCGACTGATAGTGCAACCACATCGGCTGCACATTGGCGAGGCATTCGTCTTCATGGACGACAATTCGCGCCCTCGTCGTGATCATCTCGTCAATGACTTCCTTCAGGATAACGACATCACTCGACTAGAATGGCCAACATGTTCTCCAAACATGAACCCTATCGCATATGCCTGGGATAGATTAAAAAATGCTGTTTATGGACGACGTGACCCACCAACCACTCTGAGGGATCAACGTCGAATCGCCGTTGAGGACAATCTGAACCAACAGTGCCTTGATGAACTTGTGGATAGTATGCCACGACGAATATAGACATGCATCAATGCAAGAGAACGTGCTGCTGTGTATTAGGGGTACTGGTGTGTACAGCAATCCGAACCACCACCTCTGAAGGTCTCGTTATATGGTGGTCCAACATGCAATGTGTGGTTTTCACGGCGGCTCGAGTGGCCAAGCGATTCTAGGCGCCACAGTCTGGAACCGCGCGACAGCTACGGCCGCAGGTTCGAATCCTGCCTCGGGCATGGATGTGTGTGATGTCCTTAGGTTAGTTAGGTTTAAGTAGTTCTAAGTTATAGGGGACTGATGACCACAGAAGTTAAGTCCCAAAGTATGTGCCATTTGAATCATTTTTTTGTGGTTTTCATGACCAATGAAAAGGGCGGAAATGATATTTATGTTGATCTCTATTCCAACTTCCTTGACAGGTTGCCAAACTCTCGGAACCGAGGTGATGGAAATTTTTTGTTGTTGTGTGGATATACCGGCATTTACGTATTTATTGTCCAGCTTCTGTAGCATGGAACAGATAATCGGCCATGGCGTTATATTAAGAACCATCTAAGCATTTGCCTGATGTAATCTGAGAAGGCAACGGAAACCGTAATAAGCAGTGGTGGCTTCCTTCTTTTAGATCTCCTCCCGTGCGCACCAAAGTACCACAGATTCCTCGCCACAGAGAGCGATTTCCAATAGTGGGCGCGGCCCTGCCGTCACGAGCGGCTGAGAGGCAGCTGTCAGCGGCAGTGTGGTTTGCGGCATCGAGTCGGACTCGCTTCTGTCGGGAGTGAAGCGTTGTGTGTGGGTTTGGTCACGTTGGCTACCAGCATTTGGTACGAGGCCTGTTGACTCGGCGGTTCTCCGACGTTATCCCCGAGTACGCATTGCTGTAAGCGATCTTGCCTCTGTGTGTTCAATCAGCGCCAAAATTTATTTTATTTGTACATTCAAGTCATTTTCCTCGCATTTGGGGATTGAGTTTGCATGAACTAGTGTACGGAGAATCTGATGTTTTGGAGACACTGATTCATTGGGTTTTCTGCCTTATGGGATTACCGTCTTGTCTATCAGCCCGTTGAGATTAGAAAAGGTCTACATCTACATCTCCATCTACATTTATACTACGCAAGCCATCCAACGGTGTGTGGCGGAGGGCACTTTACGTGCCACTGTCATTACCTCCCATTTTTGTTCCAGTCGTGTATGGTTCGCGGGAAGAACGACTGTCTGAAAGCCTCCGTGCGCGTTCGAATCTCTCTAATTTTACATTCGTGAGCTCCTCGAGAGGTATAAGTAGGGGGAAGCAATATATTCGATACCTCATCCAGAAACGCACCTCTCGAAACCTGGCGAGCAAGCTACACCGCGATGCAGAGCGCCTCTCTTGCAGAGTCTGCCACTTCGTTAAACATCTCCGTAACGCTATCACGGTTACCAAATAACCCTGTGATGAAACGCGCCGCTCTTCTTTGGATCTTCTCTATCTCCTCCGTCAACCCGATCTGGTACGGATCCCAAACACTTGGAGTGTTTTGTAAGCCACCTCCTTTGTTGATGGACTACATTTTCTAAGGACTGTCCCAATGAATCTCAACCTGATACCCGCCTTACCAACAATTAATTTTATATGATCATTCCACTTCAAATCGTTCCACACGCATACTCCCAGATATTTTACAGAAGTAACTGCTACCAGTGTTTGTTCCGCTATCATATAATCATACAATAAAGGATCCTTCTTTCTATGTATTCGCAATACATTACATTTGTCTATGTTAAAGGTCAGTTGCCACTCCCTGCACCAAGTGCCTATCCGCTGCAGACCTTCCTGCATTTCGCTACAATTTTCTAATGCTGCAACTTCTCTGTATACTGCAGCATCACCCGCGAAACGCCGCTTGGAACTTCCGACACTATCTACTAGGTCATTTATATATATTGTGAAAAGCAATGTCCCATAACACTCCCCTGTGTCACGGCAGAGGTTACGTTAACGTCTGTAGACGTCTCTCCACTGATAACAACATGCTGTGTTCTGTTTGCTAAAAGCTCTTCAATCCAGCCACACAGCTGGTCTGATATTCCGTACGCTCTTACCTCGTTTATCAGGCGACAGTGCGGAACTGTATCGAACGCCTTCCGGAAGTCAAGGAAAATGGCATCTACCTGGGAGCCTGTATCTAATATTTTCTGGGTCTCATGAACAAATAAAGCGAGTTGGGTCTCACACGATTGCTGTTTCCAGAATCCATGTTGATTCCTACAGAGTAGATTATGGGTTTCCAAAAACGACATGATACTCGAGCAAAAAACATGTTCTAAAATTCTACAACATATCGACGTCAGAGACATAGGTCTATAGTTTTGCGCATCTGCACGACGACCCTTCTTGAAGACTGGGACTACCTGTGCTCTTTTCCAATCATTTGGAACCTTCCGTTCCTCTAGAGACTTGCGGTACACGGCTGTTAGAAGGGGGCAAGTTCTTTCGCGCTCTGTGTAGAATTGAATTGGTATTCCGTCAGGTCCAGTGGACTTTCCTTTGTTGAGTGATTCCAGTTGCTTTTCTATTCCTTGGACACTTATTTCGATGTCAGCCATTTTTTCGTTTGTGCGAGGATTTAGAGAAGGAACTGCAGTGCGGTCTTCCTCTGTGAAACAGCTTTGGAAAAAGGTGTTTAGTATTTCAGCTTTACGCGTGTTAACCTCTGTTTCAATGCCATCATCATCCCGGAGTGTCTGGATATGCTGTTTCGAGCCACTTGCTGATTTAACGTAAGACCAGAAATTCCTAGGATTTTCTGTCAAGTCGGTACATAGAATTTTACTTTAGAATTCACTGAACGCTGCACGCATAGCCCTCCTTACGCTAACTTTGACATCGTTTAGGTTCTGTTTGTCTGAGAGGTTTTGGCCGCGTTTAAACTTGGAGTGAAGCTCTCTTTGCTTCCGCAGTAGTTTCCTACCTTTGTTGTTGAACCACGGTGGGTTATTCCCGTCCCTCACAGTTTTACTCGGCACGTACCTGTCTAAAACGCATTTTACAATTGCCTAAAAATTTTTCCATAAACACTCAACATTGTCAGTGTCGCAACAGAAATTTTCGTTTTGATCTGTTAGGTAGCCTGAAATCTGCCTTCTACTACTCTTGCTAAACAGAAAAACGTTCCTCCCTTTTTTATATTCCTATTAACTTCCATATTCAGGGATGCTGCAACGACCTTATGATCACGGGCTGTGTCAGAAGAACGTGGTATTGGTGGTGTCTGAATTTGATTCCTGTCCCAGTTGCTTGCTTCTCAAATGGTTCAAATGGCTCTGAGCACTATGGTACTTAACTTCTGAGGTCATCACTACCCTAGAACTTAGAACTAATTAAACCTAACTAACCCAAGGACACCACACACATCCTTGCCCGAGGTAGGATTCGAAACTGCGACCGTATGGGTCGCACGGTTCCAGACTGTACCGCCTAGAACAGCTCGGTCACTCCGGCCGGCTGTTGCTTCTCAGTGCTGGTCAGACTAAAGGGCTGCAATGCCTGAGATGTGGTTGGTTCTTATAGTCAGCGGTAAATCTGACGAGACCAAAATATTTGAAATTTTGTAAATAATTGGTGACTTGTTGTGTGGAGAGCTGTCGACTTTTGCAGAGACGAATCCTTTCCTGTCTGAACACGCGATTGTGTAGAATCGTGAAAGGTACTAGTGGTGCCGGAACTTCGATGCTTCCTTAGTTCATTCCAGTATTACAGTTGTTGCGACACACCGAGAGGATATCGAACGTGTTGGCCCCGTCGTTCTCTTGTGGATCATCCGGCCGCATGCGTCGGCTACTAATATCTTCTTTGCTCAGCCTTGTTGTCGGCTTACGTTGCAGTAATTTTAAATATTTTTCCTCTATTTTTCATTTTTAAAAGAGATGTTATTTCGTTTCATTCTGCTTTGTCAATATTTTGCATGGCCGTGGACGGCCGTTGCCCAGTTAACTAAATTTCTTAAATTTTGGTATCTGTCGCTGACCAGGCTTAAATTTTTCAAGAGCTATGGTGGACCGTTTCTGATTTGTTAAATTTTTGTAATGCACTGACCAAGTTTCCTTAATTAACGGTCCTTTTTCAGATGTAGAGGCAGTGTGGTAATGGGATGCATCTATACGTAATTGTGGTCACTATTAGTAATCTGACCCTACGACTCATATTAGAACACAGATTGAGGAAAGCCAAACCTACCATTCTAGCATTTGTAGACTTAGAGAAAGGTTTTGACAATGTTGACTGGAATACTCTCTTTCAAATTCTGATGGTGGCAGGGGTAAAATATAGGGAGCTAAAGGCTATTTACAAATTGTAGAGAAACCAGATGGCAGTTATAAGAGTCGAGGGACATGACAGGGAAGCAGCGGTTGGAAAGGGAGTGAGACAGGGTTGTAGCCTATCCCCGATGTTATTCAATCTGTATAAGGAGCAAGCAGTAAAGGAAACAAAAGAAAATTTCGGAGTTGGAATTGAAATCCACGGTGAAGAAATAAAAACTTTGAGGTTTGCCACTGACATTGTAATTCTGTCAGAGACAGCAAAGGACCTGGAAGAGCGGCTGAACGGAATGGACAGTGTCTTGGAAGGAAGATATAAGATGAACATCAACAAAAGCAAAACGAGGATAATGGAATGTAGTCGAACTAAATCGGGTGATGCCGCGGAAATTAGATTAGTAAATGAGACACTTAAAGTAGTAAACGAGTTTTGCTATTTGGGGAGCAAAATAACTAACTGATGATGGTCGAAGTGGAGAGGATATAAAATGTAGTCTGGCCGTGGCAAGGAAAGCGTTTCTGAAGAAGAAACATTTGTTGACATCTAGTATAGACTTAAGTGTCAGGAAGTACTTTCTGAAAGTATTTGTACGGAGTGTAGCCTTGTATGGAAGTGAAATATGGACGATAAATAGTTTGGACAAGAAGAGAGTAGAAGCTTTCGAAATGTGGTACTACAGAAGAATGCTGAAGATTAGATGGGTAGATCACATAACTAATGAGGAGCTATTGAATAGAATTGGAGGCTCAAATGGCTCTGAGCACTATGGGACTCAACTGCTGTGGTCATTAGTTCCCTAGAACTTTGAACTACTTAAACCTAACTAACCTAAGGACATCACACACATCCATGCCCGAGGCAGGATTCGAACCTGCGACCGTAGCAGTCGTACGGTTCCGGACTGCGCGAGAATTGGAGGGAAGAGATATTTGTGGCACAACTTGACTAGAACAAGGGATCGGCTGGTAGGGTATATTCTGAGGCATCAAGGGATCACCAATTTAGTGTTGGAGGGCAGCGTGGAGTGTAAAAATCGTAGAGGGAGACCAAGAGATGAATACACTAAACAGATTCAGAAGGATGTAGGTTGCAGTAGGTACTGGGAGATGAAGAACCTTGCACAGGATAGAGTAGCACGGAGAGCTGAATCAAACCAGTCTCTGGACTCAAGACTACAACAACAACATTAGTTACGATGCCGTCTGTAGATCTGAATTGTGATATAAGATTCTTGAAAGCCAGATGGTCCTGTTTATTAGAATAATTACAACGCATGTTGGCACTGATAGCTTTTTTTCCTTTTTTCCTATATGTGTAAACTCATAATTAGAGTAAATTCCGTTATTTCTGGTTGATGTTTTATTTAAGTGCCCTTTAGGCTTGTTCTTAAATAGTTAAGGACCTTTTCTTCCATTCACTCAATTTTAAATTTATTAAACGCCAAAGGCATTTATCCATGTTCAGAAAGTTTGTTTATTGTAAAATTGGACATTTGCTCTTTACAGTCTCTTATAATGAATGTTTTAGAAGTGGTGAATGATATTTAACCGAACCCTTGTCCAGTCCTTCCACGTAATTTATCCCGAGCACCTGGGCCCCATTTGGCATAAATTTCTACGTCTGACTCAAGACTGAAGCCTCCATCCTCGGAATACAAGGCAGTCTATTTAAAACAATGCTACCTCATTCGCCTTAGCTCTAGTATACAATATTGTTTTGTAAAGCAGTTCTTTCATTACGTGAAAGGCTAGTGTTACACTGTTCATTCGTTTCTCGCTATCGGTCACACACTTTACTACACACATGTATTTCATGTTGTAACACCACACACACTAGCAGCCGCTATCAAGACTTGTGTACCGTAACTTTCCATTTGTTAGCTTTGAAAACTAAATCAGCAAATACAATCCTTTCGTTTTCACTGCATTTTTTTTTTATCTTCGGGTTTAGTTCGAAACATACTACCGGTCCGGAGTTCGAGTCTCGGTCTGGCACACAGTTTTAATCAGCCAGGAAGTTTCATACTACCGTTACTTACACATGTTGATGATTTTCTCTTACAGTTCGCACGTTTTTAATATATCGATGCAAAGGGCAACGCTAACTGTACTGTTCTCACAAGTCGACGTGCAGGCAGGGAAATCAGGAAGCGCTCAGTGTAAAGACACTTCAGCTATCAAGATATTAGCAGTAAATTTTCAGAGTGTTCGGAATAAAGTTCCCGAATTTACTGCCCTCCAGGAAGCGTGTGGCGCGCAAATTATTCACGGGACTGAGATCTGGCTGAACCCTGAGATAGGAAGTTCTGAAATATTTAGTGAGGGTTGGAACGTGTATCGGAAAGACAGATTAGACACCGTAGGAGGTGGTGTCTTCATTGCAGTTGACAAAAATATTGCGTCTACTGAGGTCGAAGTAGAGTGTGATTGTGAAGTTATCTGGACACGTTTAACAGGGCTAGGGGAAATAAAGTTAATTGTTGGGTGTTACTACCGGCCACCAGGTTCCACCGTGACAGATCTAGAATCATTCAAAGGGAGTCTACATTCTGTATCGCAAAAGTACCCGGATCATGCTACATTAGTCGGAGGCGACTTCAACATACCTAGTAATAGACTGGGATGTTTATGGATTCATTACAGGTGGTACAGACAAGCCGTCGTGTGAATTACGTTTGAATACATTATCGGAAAACTCTCTTGAGCAGCTAAATCGACAGTCAACGCGTAATGGAAATATTTTAGATCTGGTACCCACGAGGAGACGAGACCTCACCGACGGTTCAGTGTTGAGACAGAGTTTAGTGATCATGACGTCATTACGACTATGGTTACGAAAGTTAAAAAGTCGGTCAAGAAGGCTACGAGAGTATTCTTACAAGAAAGAGCAGATAAGCAGTTGTTAGCATCCCATTTAGTAAATGAATCGACTTCATTTACTTCCGGTACGATGGACGTGGAAGAATTATGGGCAAATTTTAAACACATTGTAAATCACGCATTGGACAAGTATGTGCCGAAAAAGTTGGTTACGAACGGAAAAGGCCCACCGTTTTTTTACAGCGTAATTCGGAGAATGCTCAGGAAGCAAAGGCAGTTGCACTCGCGGTACAAGCAAGATAGGGAGAATGAGGACAGGCAAAAGTTAGTAGAGATTCGTGCTGCTGTAAAAAGAGCGATGAACGAAGCATTCAACCACTACCACCGTCATACCTTAGCGAAAGATCTTGCTGAAAACCCAAGGAAATTCTGGCCTTACGTAAAATCGGTAAGCGGGTCGAAGGCTTCCATCCAGTCACTCACTGATCAGTCTGGTCTCGCAACGGAAGACAGCAAAACGAAAGCTGAAAATTTAAATTTAGCATTTGAGAAACCTTTCACGCAGGAGGATCGTACAAACACACCGCCGTTTGACTCTCGTACAGATTCCCGTATAGAGAACATAGACATCCCTGGGGTTGTGAAGCAGCTGAACGGGTTGAAAATAAATAAATCGCCATGTCCTGATGGGATTCCAATTCGGCTTTACAGAGAGTACTCTACTACATTGGCTCCTTACTTAGCTTGCATTTATCGCGAATTTCTTGCCGAACATAAACCCCGAGCGACTGGAAAAAAGCCCAGGTAACGCCTGTATGTAAGAAGGGTACAAGGACGGATCCCCAAAATTACAGACCAATATCCTTAGCATCGGTTTGTTGCATAATTCTCCAACATATTCTCAGTTCGAATGTAATGAATTTCCTTGAGACGAAGAAGTTGCTGTCCATGCACCAACACGGCTTTAGAAAGCATCGCTCCTGCGAAACGCAACTCGCCCTTTTTTCACATGCGAACCAGGGATGAAGGGTATCAGACGGATGCCACATTCCTTGACTTCCGGAAAGCGTTTGAGTCGGTGCCCCACTGCAGACTCCTAACTAAGGTACGAGCATATGGGATTGGTTCCCAAATATGTGACTGACTCGAAGCCTTCTTAAGTAATAGAACCCAGTACCTTGTCCTCCATGGTGAGTGTTCATCTGAGGTGAGGGTATCATATGGAATGCCCCAGGTAAGCGTGGTAGGTCCGCTGTTGTTTTCCATCTACATAAATGATCTTTTGGATAGGGTGGATAGCAATGTGCGGCTGTTTGCTGATGATGCTGTGGTGTACGAAAAGGTGTCGTCTTTGAGTGACTGTAGGAGGATACAAGATGACGTGGACAAGATTTGTGATTGGTGTAAAGAATGGCAGCTAACTCTTAATATAGATAAACGTAAATTAATGCAGATGAATAGGAAAAAGAATCCTGTAATGCTTGAATACTCCATTAGTAGTGTAGCGATTGACACAGTCACGTCTATTAAATATTTGAGCGTAACAGTGCAGAGCGATATGAAGTGGGACAAGCATGTAACGGCAGTCGTGGGGAAGGCGGACAGTCGTCTTCGGTTCATTGGTACAATTTTGGGAAGATGTGGTTCATCTGCAAAGGAGATCGCTTATCAAACACTAATACCACCTATTCTTGAGTACTGCTCGAGTGTTTGGGATCCCTATACAGTCGGATTGAGGGAGGACATACACTCCTGGAAATTGAAATAAGAACACCGTGAATTCATTGTCCCAGGAAGGGGAAACTTTTTTGACACATTGCTGGGGTCAGATACATCACATGATCAAACTGACAGAACCACAGGCACATAGACACAGGCAACAGAGCATGCACAATGTCGGCACTAGTACAGTGTATATCCACCTTTCGCAGCAATGCACGCTGCTATTCTCCCATGGAGACGATCGTAGAGATGCTGGACGTAGTCCTGTGGAACGGATTGCCATGCCATTTCCACCTGGCGTCTCAGTTGCACCAGCGTTCGTGCTGGACGTGCAGACCACGTGAGACGACGCTTCATCCAGTCCCAAACATGCTCAATGGGGGACAGATCCGGAGATCTTGCTGGCCAGGATAGTTGACTTACACCTTCTAGAGCACGATGGGTAGCACGGGATACATGCGGACGTGCATTGTCCTGTTGGAACAGCAAGTTCCCTTGCCGGTCTAGGAATGGTAGAACGATGGGTTCGATGACGTTTTGGATGTACCGTGCACTATTCAGTGTCCCCTCGACGATCACCAGAGGTGTACGGCCAGTGTAGGAGATCGCTCCCCACACCATGATGCCGGGTGTTGGCCCTGTGTGCCTCGGTCGTATGCAGTCCTGATTGTGGCGCTCACCTGCTCGGCGCCAAACACACATACAACCATCATTGGCACCAAGGCAGAAGCGACTATCATCGCTGAAGACGACACGTCTCCATTCGTCCCTCCATTCACGCCTGTCGCGACACCACTGGAGGCGGGCTGCACGATGTTGGGGCGTGAGCGGAAGACGGCCTAACGGTGTGTGGGACCGTAGCCGAGCTTCATGGAGACGGTTGCGAATGGTCCTCGCCGATACCCCAGGAGCAACAGTGTCCCTAATTTGCTGGGAAGTGGCGGTGCGGTCCCCTACGGCACTGCGTAGGATCCTACGGTTTTGGCGTGCATCCGTGCGTCGCTGCGGTCCGGTCCCAGGCCGACGGGCACGTGCACCTTCCGCCGACCACTGGCGACAACATCTATGTACTGTGGAAACCTCACGCCCCACGTGTTGAGCAATTCGGCGGTACGTCCACCCGGCCTCCCGCATGCCCACTATAAGCCCTCGCTCAAAGTCCGTCAACTGCACATACAGTTCACGTCCACGCTGTCGCGGCATGCTACCAGTGTTAAAGACTGCGATGGAGCTCCGTATGCCACGGCAAACTGGCTGACACTGACGGTGGCGGTGCACAAATGCTGCGCAGCTAGCGCCATTCGACGGCCAACACCGCGGTTCCTGGTGTGTCCGCTGTGCCGTGCGTGTGATCATTGGTTGTACAGCCCTCTCGCAGTGTCCGGAGCAAGTATGGTTGGTCTGACACACCGGTGTCAATGTGTTCTTTTTTCCATTTCCAGGAGTGTAGAAACAATTCAGAGGCGGGCTGTTAGATTTGTTACTGATAGGTTTGATCATCACGCTAGTGTTACGGAAATGCTTCAGGAACTCGGGTGGGAGTCCCTAGAGGAAAGGAGGAGTTCTTATCGTGAATCGCTACTGAGGAAATTTAGAGAACCAGCATTTGAGTCTCACTGCAGTACAATTTTGCTGCCGACAACTTACATTTCGCGGAAAACCACAAAGACAAGAGAAGAGAGATTAGGGCTCGTACAGAGGCATATATGCAGTCATTTTTTCCTCGTTCTGTTTGGGAGTGGAACAGGGAGAAAAGATGCTAGTTGTGGTACGAGGTACCCTGCGCCACATACCGTATGGTGGATTGTGGAGTATGTATGTAGAAGTAGAAATAGCGGCCTCGCGGCATAACGACCGAGCTCCAGGATCCATCCATCATGCAAGATAGACGGCAAAAACTAATCACTGTTTGAAAAGTTTAATTTCCGTGACGAATCTGAATTATTTGCACAACGAGAGTACTCCGTGTGTGATAACTGTATGTTCATTGTTGCTGTACAAGTTCAAACGTGATTCAGTACCTCTTCTGTACCCAAAGCACTACATTTGTCTTCCAGTATTCTTTCCAAACTTCACAAATATAAATTTTAAAATCATCTTGGTTTCTTGCTATCGAATCTTTAGGTTGGTATTGCGATTCAAGAATGTCAACTGCTGTAGCATTGGAGCCAGGTGCAGAACCACCAGACTAACAGATTAAAATCGTTCATGCAATAACCCACTAAATCGTAGAAATGACCAGTAACGGAATTAAACAACATGTTTCCAATAAAACAACGGTTTTTACAATCATATTGAGCGACCAACACATTAAGACTGGTCCTTCCAGTGGTGTGAGAATTATTTCGTCAAAGCTTAAGTCTGTTAAATAGCCGGATGCTAAGTTTGTTTTGTTTACAGATGATACAAACATTGCAATAAGTAGCAAGTTAAGTACTTATCTAGAAATGGCTGCTAGTCAAATTTTCACTGATATTAATAAATGGTTTAAAGTTATTAACTGTCATTAAATTTTGAAAAGATCACTATATGCAGTGCAGAATCTGCAAGAGATTTCCTTCCTGTGTTTGGATAACATACGAAGAGAGGCAGATTGAATAGGTTGACAGTGCTAAATTTCTGGGATTACAACCCGTTCAGTTGGGAAGGGCATGCTACAAAACTGCTGAAGTGCATTAACAAGTCTGTAAGTGCAGTGACAATGATGTCAGATGTATGAGGTACAAATGCAAAAAAAAAAAAAAAAAAACTTACGTACTTTTCTTGTCTCCATTCTGTTTTGTCATATGGAATAATATCCTGGGCTAGCTCATCAAACTGAGAAAATGTTTTGAGCAAGCAAAAACTTGTAGTAAGACTCTTTTGTGTTGTAAATTCAAGAACATCACATAGAAACCTGTTCAAAGAAATTTGTATTGTAACCATTGCTTCTTGGTATATTTATTCCTTAATGAAATTCAATAATGTAATTTGTTGCCATCTCTATTTCCAACCAATTGCTCGATGAATAGTATCAATACTCGGAATAAGAACAATCTACATATGAAGACCTAAAATCATTTACCTTGGTCCAGAAAGCGGTCCAATATCCAGGAACACACATTTTCAATAAATTGCCGGCAACCATAAGAAAACTTGGTTTCATGTACAGTTTAAACAGAGTTTGAAAGACTTTTTGATAGGCAACTCCTTCTATTCAGTAGTTGAATATCTTAACAGGGACTGTTAGACCATCTTAAGTGAACATGTTAGATTTCAGTTTTGACAGCATTTGTTCATAACAGTCAGGATTAGGTATTTTGTATATGATAAATTTATTAAAAGCTCATAACTATGTTTCATTCTGACAGAGTATTAATTCTGTAAACATTAGCTGGTACAGTTTACTGTAATATACTCACTTATTTTGACAGTCTTGTGACAGATGATCAGGGTAGTGAGTATTATACTCATATGTTTTATATTTTTATGTTATACTTTCTGACTTGTTACACACCAACGAGAATCTTCTCATTTTTGGGTCTATGGAACGAAAACTGAATCTAATCTAATCTAATCTAGGCCATCGTCAGGTAACTTAATACTAAACAGATAACCTACACAACTTCAGCGAGAATTTATAGCTTTACAAAGATTGATGTGCAAAGGTATGATTATATCGATACAAAACAGAAGTATGATGTAGGACCTACAGAGACTCTGATCACATAAATCTTATAGTACAGTATATTCAAAAGGTGTAGGATTAATAATGAATTAAAAAATAGAAGTTCGGGTAAGCTACTACAAACAACATAGTGAAGGCATTATTGTGGCCAAGACAGACACGAAGCCCACGCCTACAACAGTGGTACAAGTCAATATGCCAACTAGCTCCGCAGATGACGAAGAAATTGAAGAAATGTATGATGAGATAAAAGAAATTATTCACATAGTGAAGGGTGACGAAAATTTAATAGTCATGGGTGACTGGAATTCGATGGTAGGAAAAGTAAGAGAAGGAAACGTAGTAGTGAATATGGATGGGGGGGAAGAAATGAAAGAGGAAGCCGCCTGGTAGAATTTTGCACAGAGCACAGCTTAGTCATAGCTAACACTTGGCTCAAGAATCATAAAAGGAGGTCGTGTACATGGAAGAAGCCTGGAGATACTGACAGGTTCCAGATAGATTATATAATGGTAAGACACAGATTTAGGAACCAGGTTTTAAATTGTAAGACATTTCCACGGGCAGATGTGGACTCTGACCACTATCTATTGGTTATGAACTGTAGATTAAAACTGAAGAAACTGCAAAATGTTGGGAATTTGAGGAGATGGGTTCTCGATAAACTGAAAGAATCAGAGATTGCAGAGAGTTTCAAAAAGAGCATAAAGGAACAATTGACAAGAATGGGGGAAACAAATACAGTAGAAGAAGAATGGATAGCTTTGAGGGATGAAGTGGTGAAGGCAGCAGAGGATCAAGTAGGTAAAAGACGAGAGCTAGTAGAAATCCTTGGGTGACAGAAGAAATACTGAATTTAATGGATGAAAGGAGAAAATATAAAAATGCAGTAAATGAAGCAGGTAAAAAGGAATACAAACGTCTCAAAAATGACATTGACGGGAAGTGCAAAATGGCTAAGAAGGCATGGCTAGAGGACAAATGTAAGGATGTAGAGGCTTACCTCACTAGCGGTAAGATTGATACTGCCTACAGGAAAATTAAAGACACCTTTGGAGAAAAGAGAACCACTTGTATGAATATCAAGGGCTCAGATGGAAACCCAGTTCTAAGCAAAGGAGGGAAAGCAGAAAGGTGGAAGGAGTATACAAAGGGACTATACAAGGGCGATGTTCTTGAGGACAATATTATGGAAATGGAAGAGGATGAAGATGAACATGAAATGGGAGATATGATACTGCGTGAAGAGTTTGATAGAGCACTGAAAGACCTAAGTCGAAACAAGGCCTCTGGAGTAGACAACATTCCATTAGAACTACTGACATCGTTGGGAGAGCCAATCCTGACAAAACTCTTCCATCTGGTACGCAAAATGTAGGAGACAGGCGAAATACCCTCTGACTTCAAGAAGAATATAATAATTCCAATCTCAAAGATTGCAGGTGTTGAAAGATGTGAAAATTACCGAACTATCAGTTTAATAAGTCACGACTGCAAAATACTAACGCGAATTCTGTACAGACGAATGGAAAAACTGGTAGAAGCCGACCTCGGGGAAGATCAGTTTGGATTCCGTAGAAATGTTGGAACACGTGAGGCAATACTGACCCTACGACTTATCTTAGAAACTAGATTAATATAAGGCAAACCTACGTTTCTAGCATTTGTAGACTTGGAGAAAGCTTTTGACAATGTTGAATTGAATACTCTCTTTCAAATTCTGAAGGTGGCAGGGGTAAAATACAGGGAGCGAAAGGCTATTTACAATTTGTACAGATACCAGATAGCAGTTATAAGAATCGAGGGACATGAAAGGGAAGCAGTAGTTGCGAAGGGAGTGGGACAGGGTTGTAGCGTCTCCCCGATGTTATTCAATCTGTATATTGAGCTAGCAGTGAAGGAAACAAAAGAAAAATTCGGTGTAGGTATTAAAACCCATGGAGAACAAATAAAAACTTTGAGGTTCGCCGATGACATTGTAATTCGGTCAGAGACAGCAAAGGACTTGGAAGAGCAGTTAAACTGAATGGACAGTGCCTTGAAGGGAGGATATAAGATGAACATCAACAAAAGCAAAATGAGGATAATGGAATGTGGTCGAATTAAGTCGGGAGATGCTGAGGGAATTAGATTAGGAATTGACACACTTAAAGTAGTAAAGGAGTTTTGCAATTTGGGGAGCAAAGTAACTGATGATGGTCGAAGTAGAGAGGATATAAAATGTAGACTGGCAATAGCAAGGAAAGCGATTCTAAAGAAGAAGAGAAATTTGTTAACAGAGAGTATAGATTTAAATGTCAGGAAGTCGTTTCTGGAAGTATTTGTATGGAGTGTAGCCATGTATGGAAGTGAAACATGGACGATAAATAGTTTGGACAAGAAGAGAATAGAAGCCTCTGAAATGTGGTGCTACAGAAGAATGCTGAAGATTAGAAGGGGAGATCACGTAACTAATGAGGAAGTATTGAATAGGATTGGGGAGAAGAGGAGTTTGTGGCACAACTTGACAAGAAGAAGGGATCGGTTGTTAGGACATGTTCTGAGGCATCAAGGGATCACAAATTTAGTATTGGAGGACAGCGTGGAGGGTAAAAGTCGCAGAGGGAGACCATGAGATTAATACACTAAACATATTCAGAAGGATTTAGGCTGCAGTACGTATTGGAAGATGAAGAAGCTTGCACAGGATTGAGTAGCATGGAGAGCTGCATCAAACCAGTCTCAGGACTGAAGACCGCAACAACAACATTCAAATAGTGAAAATTTCTGAGTGTGTAAGTGAAAAATGTCCTACAAGCGAGAAATGGCACAGGCTACAGTGTCATATGGACAAACTGGTGAATCTGACGAACAGACTGAATAAAGGGTTAGGGACGGAAGAAGTGTATGGAAATTGGGTGTGGAAAAGTTATAACAACCAAGCTTATGATGAGAGAAAAAATAACTGATTCTCACCATTAGATAATAAGCTTGTTATAACTGTTCCACACCCACACTCCATATACTTCTTTCTTCCATCCCTTTATTTGGTCTCTAGTCACATACACCAGTTTATCCATATCACACACAGTAACCTGTCCCATTACTCACTTCAAGAATTTTTGTGGCTTATACATTCGGTTGTTTCAGTATTTGAGTACACTATAACATAAGATTCATTTTCTCAGAGTCTCTTTAGATCTTGCATTATATTTGTGTTTGTATCGATATATTCAAAAAATATCGCATATCTTTTTACAGCGATCTTTGTAAAGCTATGAATTCATGCTGAAGTTGTGTGAACTATTTGTTTAGTATTAAGTTATCCCACGATGGCCTAAGAAGCCGAAAGCTGGTTCATAACGAATTATTAAATATATATTATTGTGGAATATTAATACTTTGCATTCAAGTTATTAATAAGAATTATACGTTTATAGCTCATTATGCTAAAGGTTATGATTCAAACTTCATTCTGAAACATTGTGTAGAAACTACAATAAAGCCATTTATTATATGCACAGGAAGTAAAGTAATGTTACTGCAGGTAAAGGAGTAATGCTGCTATAAGTCCTCACAAAAGCAATGAAACGTAGTGTAAAAGCCACCGTGAAGTGTTAGATTAAAGGTTGTGAGCAGGTAGTTGCCAGTGTGACGACATACCGGTCATAATAACATACACGCAAGTGTGGTGGTAAGTTCCTATGGGACCAATCTGCTGAGGTCATCGGTCCCTAGACTTACATACTACTTAATCTAACTTCAACCAACTTTCGCTAAAGACGACACACACACACACACACACACACAACCATGTCCGAGGGAGGACTCGAAACTCCGATGTTGTTAGCCACGCAAACCGTAGCAAGACGCCCTAGAACGCGCGGCTACCCCGCGCGGCCACGCAAGTGGGTTGTGAAGCCAGGGTAGCTGAGCACAGCAGTAAACAGTACTGCACAGCAGTAGCTGTGTAGCCAGCGAGGTGAAATGACCACACCAGGGCAGGTGTCTTCTTATGGGCGACATGACTAGTTGCACGGTTTTAGTAAAACAAACGCCCCTCAGAGACATTTAAGTAGGTCTGTATTTTGGGAAAGGGATCACTTCTCGCCGCACTACCACGATGCCAGAGCTACACCAGACAGCGGGACGATACGGCCCAGCGGCAGTAGCCATGAGATCGA
The DNA here is from genome assembly GCF_023897955.1 of Schistocerca gregaria. Taxonomy (NCBI): domain Eukaryota; kingdom Metazoa; phylum Arthropoda; class Insecta; order Orthoptera; family Acrididae; genus Schistocerca; species Schistocerca gregaria. The sequence continues at coordinate 712,805,445 of NC_064922.1, forward strand.
GATCTGGCTTCATGGGACATGGTGCCACGCCCCCACGGCATGCCATATGTGTCTGTGGCCTCTGACACTGAGTTCCCAGTGGGACTCCGTGCCATAGCACCAGCTACGGTCTGACGCCTGATCGAGAGCAGTAAGTTGAACACCATGCACAACAGATTTCACGCAGCGCCATTGCAGCCTTGTGCGGAATTGAGAAGCCGTATCCCATGTGAAATGCTCTCACTGCACAACACATAGACTTCAAAGACCGCCAGCCTCAGCAATGCAGGCCGCCAACTAAGCAGTTATGGGCGGTAGCTCTGTCCGTTCAAGAGTTCCAGCGGCAACAGAGAGAGGTGTGCCTGTTTCACCATGTCATGTGCTGATGTCAATAAAAGTCATTTTAACTGTTCACAATGTAACTTGACATCAGCGTCATTGTCTACGTTGCCTTTGTTTGGGATGAGTAAGATAGTTTTTCAGTTCTTGTGTGGTTAAAGTCAGGGGATCCAAGTTTATGGGGCGTGATTACAGAAGGGTTATCTTTATGAAACTGGGGTAACCAGTGAATTTATTTTTTAAGGGGACTTCTACAGACAAGCTGTTAGTACCTGTGTATTGTATAAAGCACAATTTGCTTGGGTATTCTGCTCCTTATGCCGGTTCTGTCACAGATGTTGGGGCAAATGGCCAGGCAATGTGGAAAGTCCAAGTGGCTCGTGATTAGCAAGAAGTAGGTCGATAGAACACTCCAAGAATATCTTTTATATATTGGTTACTAGGAGATTGTTGTTTTGTGTTTTTTGATGTATTAATTTTGTATCATAAAGATGAGTAAGGAGGAAAAAATGATAAACTCGGAGACACAAGGTATCACCAATGAGGAGATTATACAAGTACAGCTGTTGGTGAATCAGATGGCCCATTTAAGAGCAGATGAAATGCTCGCACAGAGTAAGATGGAGGATAAAGGTTAACAAATAGAGTTGTTAAGGTCACCGGGTCGAGGAATTGATCCAGCGGTGGCTAAGCTTTTTTCTCCATTCTCTGGTAGAGCATCTGAGAGTGTGTAGGCGTTTGTGCAGGATCTCAGATCATAGGGGGTTGTAAGGGGTCCGTAGGTCCTTACTACAACTTTGGACTCGGCACAGGTCGACAGGGCGAACAATCGATTGTGACGTGTTGCGAGAGCGAGTGTCAAGATGCGCCAGAGTGGTTGGCGGGAATGGTGCGTGTGTGGAGGCATTATTGGAATACAGGGTTTTTAACCGAGGAGGGTGTCACCATCGCCGTCGTTAGACCCCCAAATAATTAATAAATACCGGGAAAATGATGAAGTATCTTTATAAAAGTGTTCAGTGACGTTACTAGTGCCGGTATTTAGTTTCGCGTCTACCGCGCCGGCCTAACCTTGGATTGCACTGTTGGATGTAGTGATGGATTAGCGTGTGACGATAATGGAAAATGGAGGAAGCCTGTGCTGAGATTAGACGTAATTAGATATGTATGACGAAAGGAGTGGCTGTCTCCTTTTTGTGTTTTGAGAAGAATATAAGTTCGTAATTAGTAAAACTGTGTTGGTGTTATACACTCCTGGAAATTGAAATAAGAACACCGTGAATTCATTGTCCCAGGAAGGGGAAACTTTATTGACACATTCCTGGGGTCAGATACATCACATGATCACGCTGACAGAACCACAGGCACATAGACACAGGCAACAGAGCATGCACAATGTCGGCACTAGTACAGTGTATATCCACCTTTCGCAGCAATGCACGCTGCTATTCTCCCATGGAGACGATCGTAGAGATGCTGGATGTAGTCCTGTGGAACGGCTTGCCATGCCATTTCCACCTGGCGCCTCAGTTGGACCAGCGTTAGTGCTGGACGTGCAGACCGCGTGAGACGACGCTCCATCCAGTCCCAAACATGCTCAATGGGGGACAGATCCGGATATCGTACTGGCCAGGGTAGTTGACTTACACCTTCTAGAGCACGTTGGGCGGCACGGGATACATGCGGACGTGCATTGTCCTGTTGGAACAGCACGTTCCCTTGCCGGTCTAGGAATGGTAGAACGATGGGTTCGATGACGGTTTGGATGTACTGTGCACTATTCAGTATCCCCTCGACGATCACCAGATGTGTACGGCCAGTGTAGGAGATCGCTCTCCACACCATGATGCCGGGTGTTGGCCCTGTGTGCCTTGGTCGTATGCAGTCCTGATTGTGGCGCTCACCTGCACGGCGCCAAACACGCATACGACCATCATTGACACGTCTCCATTCGTCCCTCCATTCACGCCTGTCGCGACACCACTGGAGGCGGGCTGCACGATGTTGGGGCGTGAGCGGAAGACGGACTAACGGTGTGCGGGACCGTAGCCTAGCTTCATGGAGACGGTTGCGAATGGTCCTCGCCGATACCCCAGGAGCAACAGTGTCCCTAATTTGCTGGGAAGTGGCGGTGCGGTCCCCTACGGCACTGCGTAGGATCCTACGGTCTTGGCGTGCATCCGTCCGTCGCTGCGGTCCGGTCCCAGGTCGACGGGCACGTGCACCTTCCGCCGACCACTGGCGACAACATCGATGTATTGTGGAGACCTCACGCCCCACGTGTTGAGCAATTCAGCGGTACGTCCACCCGGCCTCCCGCATGCCCACTATACGCCCTCGCTCAAAGTCCGCCCACTGCACATACGGTTCACGTCCACGCTGTCGCGGCATGCTACCAGTGTTAAAGACTGCGATGGTGCTCCGTATGCCACGGCAAACTGGCTGACACTGACGGCGGCGGTGCACAAATGCTGCGCAGCTAGCGCCATTCGACGGCCAACACCGCGGTTCCTGGTGTGTCCGCTGTGCCTTGCTTGTGATCATTGCTTGTACAGTCCTCTCGCAGTGTCCGGAGCAAGTATGATGGGTCTGACACACCGGTGTCAATGTGTTCTTTTTTCCATTTCCAGGAGTGTAGTATTGAACAGGACGAACTGGAAAGTAACAACTTCCGTAGCAGTCAATTCCGATTGCCAGCCCCATTAGGTTCACGGTCATGTTAATAATAAATATTGGGCTGCTATTCGATCAGATCTGGTCAGGATAAAAACGGAGGTCTTACAGGGTTCGTCTCGTAAACAATTGTTACATGATATTCATGTGGGGTCTCCAGTCGGAACATATCGTGATCTTGACACAATATTTCGGCTGGCCACCGGGCAGCCATCTTTAGGTGAGTAAACCGTCGCACAAACTCTAGTTCCGGTGAGTTAGTGCGACGGATTAATCACCTGTAGATGGCGGCCAGGTGGACATCCGAAATATTGTGTCAAGATGACGGTATGCTCCGGCTGGAGACCCGACATAAATATCAACAGTTACTACGCTGAGAAAGTTCATTGAGCCACAACAGTTATTACAGACAGCAAAGTTATTTCTAGCAGGGGAAGCACGGTCGTTAGTGCAGTGCACCGAGGTGCTACACAATGCGCAAACTTTTCACCAACTCAGGAAGAGCAAAGGTACAGGGAGCAGAGTATTGGATGTCATATAACGTTTTAATTATTTTTCATATATTATAAATATAGTACCACATATTCATGTCAGAATTTAGCAACTGAAGCACGAAAAAATGTAACACAAAATGACCGGCCAAGAAGAACTGAAATTATGAAATGCAAAAGCTGGACCATTTCGATTTTAGCGGTAATTTCTATACCAGCTGCGTGGAGAACGCTGCGTAGCTCTTCTTCAGTTTGTCATCTGAACCTTTGAGGCATCAATCAAAGTCCTTACCACGGCCACGACCAGAATCCACTCACTCTTATCGACACATGGCACACCAGACAAATTAGCCGACGGACTTCGAGCACTTGGAGTAGTTCTCTTCACTTCCAAGCTAGTACATTCAGTTTAAAATAAGGGGCGTTAACCTCATTTCGACTCGTGAGATGGGGCTGTTTCCCCCTGCAACCAAAGCCACACACACACACACACACGCATACGTAATCTTCCACACAGCATTAGTTAATGGCAGGCATAAATATAACATTCCCAGGCGTAAAATTTCTAAGTAAACAACTGTTCTACATTATTTCCTATACGGCTGCAGATAACATACTGTGAAACAAAACAACTACGTCAAATAACACAAAAATCCAGAAACTCGACAGAATGTCATAATAGGTACTTTGCTTTTCAAATATGTAAATACTATCTTAAAAAATGAAACTTATATGTGTACAAGTAGTATAAAGCATTTTTCCTGTTTTGTAGAAAGATACTAAAAAACCCACTGATGATGTTGAAACTTCAGGGAAACATGTCTGGGAAATAAAAAGAAAAAGAAAAATTGTGTTGTGCTCAAGGCAGGTCCTTGACAGTTAAAATTAATTTCGTACATGCAGTCTTTACTAACTGGGCTCCATCTCCGATTCGTCGTTCAAGCTTTGCTGAATACACTATAACATAGCTACTGTAAGACAGTCGAATGGCTATACAAATGACCGCTGGTGTGGGATAACCCAAAAACTTTTTACCCTATGTTCTTAGCTCAGACTGGAACCAAGCACCAAGAGCATCCCCCACCCCCAAACCTTGAGTCTGTACACGGTCTATTCATATTGTTATAGCGCTTCCTCAGTGTAAAGATAAGTTACAACTCAAGAGGGTTAATTACAGGTCCAATATTTCATGTAATCGTGTACCTAAGAAACAACGTCAAGAAAACACAGATGTGATCATGTGGAGGTCACCATTATCACGAAGGTATTTCAAAGCAGATTCTGCACATTTGTAGCAGAATAATTCTACGAAATAGAAGCGATATCAGATAAAGACTCAGGAATTACAATGATAAACATTGAAGTTGGCATGTCGCAGATTCTCTTACTAATATTTCATTGTATTCGAATAACATCATGTGAACATAAAAATCGGCTGCTCAAATGAAAGTTTTAAAGTAACACTTCGAAGTTCAAAAACAGTAAACGCACGTGTACACTCACGTTATAATTGGCTCACTGTCCCATGATTTTAACAGACAAAAACAGCGTCAACAGTTATAATGAAAGAGCATATTATACTGTTTTTTGTTCATAGTAGTGCAATACTTCATTAGATGGACCCCACATAAAATGAATAATTTCTTCCCTCATATTAGTCAAGCATTTGCAATCCCCTTGTGATGTTGTTCCTGCTGATAGCATTCTGTTGTAAAAGTCGATACAGTTACCCAAACGTGCAGAACATTTTCCAAAAGCTGCACATTTAATTTAGACCCTACAATAGAGAAAATTAGTTTGAACATTTGCAGTATCTGTTACGCCACATGGTGGCAACGTTAATGCTGTCACGCAATACATTACTTAAGATATCAAGTATGTAACATACGAGAGTGTGTAGCATCTCGCTTTAAACTGAAAAGTTGCTCACATGCCAATATCAGCTTCCACTTAAGGAGTAATTGCATAGTGGTATGTCCGAGCAGACGATGTTAGCACTACAGCTGTGGCACTTGCATCAACATTCTCCATATGATGGACCAGAAATTAATGTTAACATTGTTCGAGAGATGTCTATGTTGTTTCGGAATATTATTGATTGTGTTAAATCCGCGGACTTAAATATCTGGCAAATACAGTTTTTAATTTATCGACTTCAGCTGCTAGTCATCGCGGTGTTTCTGCAAACCAGTGGTATAAATGAAATGAGGAACGGATACATGTGAATAAAGCAGAATCAATTTTCGTACCATCTTTTGAATGTCCACTTCACATGTTGATACAGCAGACCTGTCACCATTTTTTTCACTAGTTGTGAAAAAAGATTCATTTTGTTGTTGTGAAGTCGGGTAAATCTAATTGAATACTTTAACAATGGGGTGGAAACCGTAATTCGTTTCTTTTGCATTCTAGTGACACTTATTGGTCTCCATGTTACAGTGAAAAAAGAATCTTATTACGAGGATGTCTGATCCGTATACACAGACAGCTGCAGTTCAACATCCTTTTTAGGTGGACATCCCAGAAGCTTGGAGAAGAATAGTTTTTTGTTTGATAGTATTACAATCCTATGGACCAGCCAGCTCTCTCAAACTGCAATATTTCGTTAATGAATTAAAAATAATAATGTTAGGGCTGTAGGAGTCACGCAACTACGGGCCTGCAAATGGTACTGTGGGAAACCTATCTATACTGTGGAGGACGGCTTGGCAGTGAGCAGTGAACCCAGGACTAGCGTGCTGAATCCCACAGGCACATGGAGATATGCGTAGTCGGATTATTAGAGGGCCACAAATTGTTGCGAAGCTATCTCTGGCACGATACTGGCACGACACTGGCGCGACACTTCCTGTCATTGTATACAGCAGATATAAATATTAACTAGATGATCCCAAAAGAAAATATAAACGTCGTTCCCATGCCTTAGCTATATTCAGATTGTTACAAAACGTTCCAATTCAATCAGCTTGAGTGCTATCTTGCATAATTAAGTAAACGTTTGAATGTCATAAGCGAACAGGCCTGTAGAATTTTATGAAGCTACATATTTAGTCTGTTGTGTCTGTCAGAAGTAGTAAAATGATTCTTGTTCCAAATTCACGAAGGACAATTAAAGTGATTTCACCTTCAAGTTCTAGTTCAATGTCATTGCAGAAATGTTAAATAGCAAATTAATTAATTTTGTTGATAGAGCGTTCGTGGAGAACTGTACCATTAAATTTTAGATTCGAACAGACTGAAAATCGTCTCGTAAGTATAGTAGACGCAGCTTTACTAAGTTTCAAGGACGTATAAAACATCGTCTCGTAAGTATAGTAGACGCAGCTTTAGTAAGTTTCAAGGACGTATCAAACATAGTTCTGTGTGCGTTGCAAGATGAGAAAAGTTATCAATCCAGATATGACCATTCAGTACAGGTAAAACATCCGCAAGATCTACCAACGGTATCGAATAACAGTAATACTTAAAACCGACTGTACTGTTCAATGTAGTCCATAGAAATTGAATATTTTTGGTGGAATGCTGTTAGCAATATTATATTTCGTATTCCTTGACTGCCGTTATGAAATCACAGCATAATTACCTGGGGTAGAAATGAAACAGAAAAAAAGTCCGACGATAATTTCCATTTACGACCAGAAATGCATATAGATGTGTCTGTAACATTATACTTACTGATTTATAATGGAATTCCCATTGCTGTCTTAGAACAGTACCGACTGCCATGCTTAAAATTCAGTTCGTCTGATTACTAGCAGGCCGCATTGGCACTTCCACGACCCAGTCAAAAACACAGTGAAATACGAGGGCTTTTGGTCGCGAGTTAATTTCACAGAAGCGACTCCCACCACTGCGTTATCTGTGATTGTCATTCATGTTTGCTCTCGCGGACGGAAAGTGCATTTGTTGTTTCAGTAACAGTAGTGTACACATGAAATAAACAGAAAATAATGTGATTGATGCATTGTTACTCATGGTTAGCGCACAGTAATTCACACACACACACACACACACACACACACACACACACACATACAAACATGGAACTGGCAACCCCACTTGAGAACCTCTCAGCGTCACTATCATTTCGGCTTATAAATGTCTGAAAAGAATTGCGATTCCCTAAGTGGATCAGACCTTAAAAAACACTCTCTTACTCTTTCGAGCAAAAACTGAAAACAAAGAAACTTTGTTAATGGATTAATATATGCGTTACACTCTGAGAAATAAATTATAAACAGTTCTGATTTCAGTCCCACTGTCCGAGCACAGTTTTCTGTAGTTGTAAGACAAATGCCCGAACTGCTAATCCCCCGCAATTTATTTCCTCTTGGAGAAACATTTACCTCATTACCAGTCAAACCGGTATCTGCCTGAAAAGAACTGAGGGTCTATAATGGGCCACTTCACCAACAGTCCACTTTACGCCTTGGAATACAGAATGAGAGTACAAACAAGAAAACAAAACCTATCAACAGGTTATATATGAGGTGAGTTAAAAAGTATCGGCAGTTTTGTAATTTCGATGGTTGTATTAGCCGATTCATGCCGTTTTCAGTTGCTGTGTTCGTAAACATATATTTACTTATTAACTTATTTAATCGTACCAGATTAGGGTCTTAAGGCTCTCTCTTACATCTGACCGGGAACAATATGTACCAAAAATTTCACAAGAAAGTTCAAAGTAACAATAGTCATAATAGTGCTAACAATAATAATAGTAATAACAGTAACAGCTGACACTAACAATATTAATAACAATAATAACGATAATAAAAGTAATAGTGAATGACATAAGAAATTATATGATGAGTTATCAAGAGTGAAAATAATATAGATGAGGGGGAAGATTGAAATGACATGATAATAGAAGATAGAAAACAATAAAATACAAATAGAGAACTCCGCTGACAAGAGGAGGGGGAGGGGAGTTGTGGGGTAGAGGGAATTTGCGAGACTAAACTGCGGATCTGGATATGTGATAGAAGGTTACTGTGATAGAAGTTGGACCATTGGCTGTCTTTTGAAGCATGAAAAGGATTTGGTTTCTCTTGTATTTTGTGGAAGATTGTTCCAGAGTCGGATTCCTGATACGAAGAATGATTTAGAGAATCTGCCAGTGTTATATGCTGGTACAGGATTTTACTGCACTGAGAGAGGGCTTTTCTGCTGTGATGTTCAGATAGGAGTGTAAAAGTTGACGATAAATAAGAGGGAATGCAGTAATTGAGAAGACGTTTGACCAGACATCTGGTATGATAGTCTCTATGCTTCTTGGCACTTAACTATGATGATTGTTTGTAGGCACGAGTGATATTGTCAAAAAAGCGAATGTCACAAACGTATTGCGCACAAGGAATCAGCGTCAGTTCCAACCTGTGTGAGCTTTCGTACGTAAGTCCTTAGAGAATATCACGACCATAGTCGAGAATAGAGAGTATAAGTAACTCCACAAGTTTCCTTTTAAGCTCGTGAGGAAACACTTTTTTTTATATTTTTGTAGTGAGTCAAGTGGCACTGACACCTTCTTACAGAGTGCAATTGTGTGTTAAGTCCAGTCTAGGTGATGATCCGGAATTATTCCCAAGTTCTTTGAACAAGAAGAAAAGGTTATTTCTGTGCCGTTTAGGGTTAATGGTGGAAGAGATTCTCTATATCGAGGGGTAATGAGTCATTTATGAATTACTAAGATTGCTTGTGTTTTAGATGGGTTAAGTTTCAAACCTAATATCTGCACTCAGTCTGACATGGCTAGTAAATCAGCATTTACATACTGGACGGCTGTGCACAAGGTTGTTGGATTTGCACTTAGATACAGCTGGAGACCATCAGCATATAAGTGACATTTATAGTGAGAGATAACGGTTGAGACGTCATTAACGTATAACGAGAATTTCAGTGGGCCCAATACTGTTCCTTGAGGGGCTCCTGATACCACATACCCCCTCTGTGACTTTTTTTTCAATTATTACAAATTGCTGGCGTGATGTAAGGTATGAGTGGAACCATTATACAGCACTTGAAGGAAAGTTTAGATTTTTGGATTTCACAAGTAAAATATCAAAGTCCACAGTTTCGAATGCCTGGTGAAATTTAAAAAGCACATAATAGTCGCCCGCTGTTTGTCCATACCTCGTTTTAAATCTTCAGTGACTTTGATAAGAGCAGTCATAGTGCTGCGATTTTGCGAGAAACCAGACTGGTATTCATCTAAAAGATTATGTGATGTTAAATAAATGAATAATATGTCTGAAATGTACATGTACACTGATAATCATATTGGATGTTTTTTCTGTCGTTAGTTGTCAAGAAATTTACGTGTGTTTGCTTGCGAGAGGTGATTACTGATTTGCTTTAAGAATGGATCGGAGAATTTGCGTTAAATTTCGCTACAAAAATGGAATAAGATCTAACAAAGTTTTAGAACAAACAATCCTGTTGGAGGGACATCCGTAAATGAGCATTATACCAGAGGTTGTACAGTACTGCTCATGTGATCTAAACGAACATTACAACTTTAGCGGTATTTTCAACCTCTGGAAAGTCTTAGAAATTTTTAATATGGCTTTTGACGAGTGTGCTATGGGTAAAACAAGGATTTACGAGTGCTGTAAGCGTTTCCAAGATTGCCTTGAAGAAGCTGAAAATGATGAACCGATGAAAACTGAAATAAATGATTCTGAACCTCGCCGAAACAAAATCTTAGAAATTTATGATGATTTTGGCGTATCAACTGGGTCATCGCATGTAATGTTTTGGGGTATACTGGCTGTGAAACATGTGAGAGCAAAATTTGCACCAAAGGTGTTGAATTTCAAAAAAAAGCAGCGAATGGAAGTTGCTCAGGAGTTGCCAAATGAAGTCAAGATCGGTGCAGAACAACTGAAACGTGTCATAAGAGCTGACGAATCATGGGTGTTCGGGTATGATGTCAAAATTAAGTCTCAGTCGTGCCAATGAAGGCATTCTGTATCACCAAAACTGAAGGAAGGTCAGCTAGTGCGGTTGAATGTGAAGGTTCTGCTTACTGTTCTCTTCGATCTTAACTGTGTAGTGAGTGATGAGTTCTTGCCAAAAGGTGGAACGATCATTATGGAGTACTACTTACAAGTTTAACACTGTTTCAGGAAACAATCCGAAAAAAATGCCCGGACTTGTGCGAACAATTCGTGGCTTTTGCACCACGATAATGCACCTTCACACACTTTATTGCTTGTTCCTTTATTTTTAGTGAAAAACAACACTGTAATGACGCCCCGGCCTCCATAAATGTGACTTTTCTCTGTTTTCAAAAACAACGATAACCGCAAAGAGCCGTCGTTTTATGAGTTTATATGAGATTAAAAGCACATCGCTCAAAGAGCTAAGAACTATCCCAGAGATCTACGTCCAGAAGGGCTTCTAGGATCGGAAGAACCGCAGGCATTAGTATGTAACATTAATTGGGGATTATTTTGAAGGAGATAACAGTCATATACGAGGGGCGTTCAGTATGTAACGCAACACGTTTTTTTTTCTGAAGCAGATTGAATTCCAGTTGACCATATTGTTGACCAATCTTTTGGTTGCACTACCCTACTTTTCAACACAATCTACGTTCAATGTGACGGTCTTACGTAACTTTAAAGGGAACGGCTCGTATGCCTACACGATAGCGCTCTACTAGGCAACGTCGGAACCAACATCTTGCTGCATCATAAACCTCCGCAACATCGAAGTAGCGCTTCGCGTGGAGTACATCCGTCATTGGCCAAACTGGTGGACGTCGGAAGGTGCGAGATCTGAGCTGTATGGTGGATGAGGAAGAACAGTCCATTGAAGTTTTGTGGCCGGCCGCAGTGACAGAGCGTTTCCAAGCGCTTCAGTCCGCAACCACGCTGCTGCAGGTTCGAATCCTGCCTCGGGCATGGATGTGTGTGATGACCTTAGATTAGATGGGTTAAAGTAGTTCTAAGTGTACGGTACTGATGACCTCAGATATTAAGTCCCATAGTGTTTAGAGCCATTAGAACCTCTTTTTTTGTGAGCTCCTCTTGGATGCGTAGACTAGATTGATTGTGATCTGTTGATCACAACAAATGAGATTGTCCGCACGTTCCAACATTCCAGGAGAGATAGCTGTGTGCTGCCGGCCGGCATGTGGGAGATCGAACAGGTTGGCGTGACCTTTTTGCGATGATGATAGCCTCCTCTCCAGACTCACGCGTATTTTTTCACTGACAGGTCTCCGTAAATGTTCTGCAAGCGCCTATGGATTTGAGCTAAGCCATGATTTCCTGCCCGAATAGACTCAACAACAGCTTGGAATGCGGCTCTGTTACAGACGCCAATTTGAAGGCCGCTGACTGTCGGAACTTCATGGAACTATAGGGGTTCAAGCAGGAATATTTCACGATATTCTACAATAAATTCCGCATTTTTTCAATGGAAATTGGCTGAGGAAAAAACCTTTTGTGTTACTTACTGAACGTCCCCCGCAGATGATTAAATGACATTATTCCCAAGAAATGAAAATTCCCGATACCTTTTAATACACCTCCTACATACATGCATGTCCGATATCGACGGTATCTGCGGGTACCGCAAACTGAGCGCTGCGAACTGCCCACGCCTCAGCAGAACACGTCACGAACAGGAGCCGCCACCTGGCGCAAGCGCCAGTCACACCCGCCGCAGTGCTCACCGTATTTCTATGCGTGGCGCTACGAACGCAACCAGACGACGTCGCCTTGGATTCCACTCGCTGCCTGTCAATATATTCCCCTGCGCGTCTTCTTGACACGCTGCTCGCCTGGTTCTGGTCTCAGACCTCGAAAGCCGCGAAGCGAGATACAACGAATAGAGCCCAACGCTTCTAACTTCAGACTATATTTAAAACAACTATGCAGTGATCTACCACAGATCAACGGTGCTGCAGCAGACTAAGATATTTAAGGCTATGTACATATAATTTACATATTTCAAATAAAAGTGATGAGATTTTAATCAGGTGCTGAATATCTGGAGTGTTTATAGTTAGCCAGGCCACGCGGTGCCATGAAAGGACAGAACAGGACTTACGGCTTTGCGTAAATACACGATGACACAATCCTATTTCTTTGTATAGACCAGTGATTAACTTTACCACAAATTAAATCGAAAATTGGTGAGTCAGCAGATTTCTTTTGGGTTGGATTGGGTTGATTTGGGGAGAAGAGACCAAACGGCGAGGTCATCGGTCTCATCAGATTAGGGAAGGATGGAGAAGGATGTCAAACGTGCCCTTTCAAAGGAACCATCCTGGCATCTGCCTGAAGCGATTTAGGGAAATCACGGAAAACCTAAATCAGGATGGCCGGAAGCGGAATTGAACCGTCGTCCCTTTGGTTATCAGGTGAATGCCACAACTGGATCTGCCCTTCGAAGTGTCCGCCGATGAGGTTTAACTCGTTCCAGTGTCAGCTAGCTTGGATTCGACATAAGATCACTTTCTACAATAAGCAGTCGCTAGTTGCTGCAAAAATATTTTTCGTTCTAAGATTGCGTGTTTCTATTACAACATAACAACATTGATAAGTCGCTGTAAGTTTCACGAACTACTTGGTTCCTGCTAAAACAGGACATTAGTAATTTGTCATATAATACCGGCATTTACACACGGTCCAGTCACATGAAGCTGACCACCGCCTATGTTCGGCGTCAACCTCTAATAATCACTTACAGGTAGGTGGCAGCACTAGCAGAAGGGGCTGCATAAATAGTGTGGCGGATGGGATAGGGTACGACGCAGTAAACGTTGTAGTCATTGTCGTAATGCCGACCGCGGTGGTCTCGCGGTTCTAGGCGCGCAGTCCGGAACCGTGCTACTACTACGGTCGCAGGTTCGAATCCTGCCTCGGGCATGGATGTGTGTGATGTCCTTAGGTTAGTTAGGTTTAAGTAGTTCTAAGTTCTAGGGGACTGATGACCACAGCAGTTGAGTCCCATAGTGCTCAGAGCCATTTGAACCACTGTCGTAATGCGGAAATGGAGCGATTTATCTGACGTCCAAAAGGGCATGATTACTGGCTTTCGGCCAAGAGTGGAAGCTTCTGTTCGCACGCCACCATGGCCAAAGTGCACTGTGCATAGCAAAACGGCGCTGTCCAAAACAAGAGCTAAGGCATGTGTGGTGCACCACAGAGATTTGTACGGTCGAATTGATGTGAAACGTTTAAGCAACAGAACGCCATGATGAAAAAACAGGCTACCAACAGTGTCTCTGCAACGGCCGATCAGCGAACGTCGCTGCGTATGGGCCTCTGCAGCAGGCGCCTAGTTCACGTACACATGTTGACTACTGTTCATCGGCGACGAAGGTAGGAATTTGCAAAATGGTTCAAATGGCTCTGAGTACTATGGGACTTAACTTTTGAGGTCATCAGTCCCCTAGACCTTAGAATTACTTTACCCTAACTAACCTAAGGACATCACACACATCCATCCCCGAGGCAGGATTCGATCCTGCGACCATAGCGCTCACGAAGTTCCAGACTGAAGCGCCTAGAACTACACGGCCACTGCGGCCGGCCAGGAATTTGCACCCCATTACCGCAACCGAACGTCCACTGAGAGGCGACAGGTGGTCATTTCAGATGAATCGCGATTTATGCCCCATCGGACAGATGGCAGTTTGTTGTTCCACAGCGTTATGGCGTCTACCAGCAGGACAATGCTACATGTCACTCAGCTCGCATTGTACGTGTGTCGCTTGAAGACCACCAGGATGGGTTTTCCGTACTCCTTGGGTTCAAACCCAATCGAGGACATATGGGACCACCTCGATCGGGGTATACGTGGCATGGAGCCCCAACCGAGAAGCCTAAAGCAGTTGTGCCACGGCACTGAAGCGTGGCTCCCCATCCCTCTCAGTACCTTCCAGAATCTCAATGCCTCTCTTCTTGAACATCTCACAGCGGTCCGCGCTGCAAAAGTGGTTATTCAGGCTTTTGACCAAGACACTATTTCATGGCGCTAAATATAACGCTTCCATCTTATCATGCATCAGTTGTAGAGTGCTTACCCACAGAAAGGCAGGTGTTCGTGTTTTTCTGATCAGTTATACTGGAGTTTCTCTGTAGCAAATTCAAATCTTTACCGCTGGTATGCCTCGTCTGTTCGCGGCCCCACATACCGCACGGTTAGAATTGTTGTGGTGCATACCTTACCTAGGTTTTCTGTACACGGTGAGCTACGTCAATCTAGCACACTGATTGGTTTCATGGCCCGTCCGTCCTCGGACTTCGGTAGCATGAAATAATCAGCAGCTTCAACCATTATCCCATTTTCAATAATACTATTGGGCCATTCACGATACCGTTTGATGATAGTGACACAGCCTGATGACAGTGACACGGGTACAATTCACGGACTTCCCCGTTTGAGAAGTAATATTCCTTTGACAGTGAATACAATGACTATATTTGAAATGCGGAAAATCGCTTACTGTACCCTTGACAGCAATAAGCGGTATCATACAGAATCCATGATATTCCCCTCACAGAACTGTTATGTCAGAAAATATCCCGAGTAGGCGTGATCAACTGTTCCATCTTAGAATATAAAGAAAAAATGCAAGCTCAATTATCTAGTTGGCTGTGACTGGGTTTTCCGAGAAGTAACCATTCAGTCACTACGAGCTCTTTGAATAAAAAACAACATGCCGCTATTCTGATGCGTTCAAAGAACAGATAAACGTACCCTAGGTGCTGAAAGCTGATTCTCTTTTCATTACGAGCTGCATTTGCTTTCACTCTAGCTTTAATATTCATAACATTGACAGTAGTCAGGTCCTCAGCAGTGTTGAAAATCCGCAAAATTAGTTGCAAATCCTTAATTAGCAGTAATCCTCGGCGCGAGTCCTTTGTGGAGGAAACGATAGGAGAGTTCGTTAATGACACTGAGAAGACTAAATATTTCAGTTCGCAGATTCACTTTGCCTTCATCTATAGATGCTGTGTATAATTTATTCGCCTTAAAACCGTACATTTTCCCTTTTATTGAAGTGATATACAGTCTTTTATGCTTAAAATAATCCAGTGAAATCAGTTTGAAGTCAACAAGAGAAATGTTTAGTCAGAAACTGTCATATGATGTTTCAGTCCATACTTAGGTTCGGAGCTCAAGACGTTTGCGTCCCATTGATAATGTGTACCAGAACCTCCATAGAATCGGGCTTCAAGGTGATAACGTGCATTTTTCTTGATTTGTATGTTAAGAAATATGATCGCCTACAGTAAAATAGTGATAACAATTGTTTTCTTCTGGGGATCCGCATTTAACAATGTTCATACGCCACCAGAAATATTTTTTCAACAGAGATCTGGGATGTACATCCACTCCCATTGGCTCCTTCTTCGGGAATCACAGGAGCGAACCACAGGGCAGCTTTAACCACAGAAAGGTACAGAAACTACCATTCCAATTCCAATAGCTTATTTACCTATTTCATTACATCTGTTTCCATTTAATTAATATGACAGACACATGACAAATGCCTAGCATCTCTGCATTCAGACTTTATGAACCTAAGTGATTATAGTTTTGTAACACATGAAAGGTAGAAAGAGAAATGAGTGACACAGAATCATACGAACTGTCATGCTCAAAATTGGCCGAACGACCTGAAATGCGTTCCGCCTCATTTGTCAATGCCCATGCAGCATTACGCCTTCCCACACCATAACACTTGGACCACTAAAAATATTATGTTTGACAATGCTGAACATGCACTTATAAGGCGAGAGGTGGGGACATGTAGTATATCCAGAGACGTGAAACATTCTCGTTTTGGTGGGCCAGATGTTATGCTGGAGGGAGGTATAATGCTGTGTGGACGTACTGTTCTCCACATCTATGCACACAATAAACTCACCAGCCAAATTTATTGTGACACTATTCTCCTTCCCCATTTCCGTCTTTTCAGGGATGCATTCGGCCCTGACTTCATACTTACGGATGACAATGCGAAACTGCATCGAACAGTATAGGTGGAGAAGCTCTAGGGATGAGAGTATATTCGGCGAAAGGACTGGCCAGCCCGTTGTACCAACTTATATCCCTTCGAGCAAATCTGGAGTACAGCAGGGAGCGTACTGCAATACGCCCGCAGGCGCCGACGACCATCCAGAAATTGGTTATTGCGCTGGTGGAGGGTTGGAACGTCCTGACACATGGACTCCTTACCAACCTTGTGGCCTGCATAGGAGCACATAGCAGAGACCACATGGCTATCCGTGGTGATCACGTATCCTATTACAATCCACGTGCTGCCTTTTGTAATGTCCAGGGGACTATCACAAATCACAGTGACTTCAATACAATTATTGTCTTTGAATATAAGTGTCATTTCTATTTGTCTCATTGCGTATTCTTTTCAGTTACCATCTGTGTTGTGCTGTGCTGCACTGTACTGTACTTTAACATAACAATGGTTTCTATTTATGGTCAAAGTTTCACCGAGCTGTGTTACTTGATAGTGACACATAATGAGGAAGTTACTTTCCCCCTCTGGTTCTGAACACCAGTGTAGCAAACATAGAAGAAATACGTGACTTTTATGACCAGCAGCAGGAAATATAAACTAATATCACTGTAGTTAATGCATAAATAGCATGCAAGATACATACTCCTTAGCAAACAGAGCATTCCATCCTCCCCCCCCCCCCCCCGCCCCCGACACACACACACACACACACACATACACAGAAAATTCTTATATCTACTCATTCAGTGAACGCACGTTTAGCCTATAGTAGGTTTTGAACATCATTCTTACAAAATGGCTCTGAGCACTATGGGGCTTAGCTTCTGAGGTCATCAGTCCCCTAGAACTTAGAACTACTTAAACCTAACTAAACTAAGGACATCACACACAGCCATTCCCGAGGCAGGATTCGAACCTGCAACCGTAGAGGTCGCGCGGTTCCAGACTGTAGCGCTTAGAATCGCTCGGCGACTCCGGCCGGCCATCATTCTTACAAACGGGCCCTTCGTCATCATTTCACGCTTGTCCAGTCCTCAGCCGCAATTCAAAACTGACTTGATGCGTCAAAAGGTACATCCTGAAAATGTCTATGAAAACCTTAAGAACATACGCGCCCGTGAACGCGGGCCCCAGGCGTTATACTGGCGGAGGTGTGACGACCAAGAGGCCATGCTAGGCCTGACGAGCTTTGCGGCTTGGTCAATAGGTGGCGGCACTTTGACGCGTGATGACTGGCGGATCTCAAAGGATGACAAAGCCTCACTGCAGGTCAGCTAGCCTGATGCTCTGAACATGCGGAAGAGACATCCCGACCATTTGAACGAACTGCAAATGGTAGTAGAAAAGTCTAAATAAAACTTATACCAAACCCATGACAAAGAAAACAGCCACATGGTCTCAAAGACAAAAATTAGATCAGTGTGTGAATGAAGAGACACCCCTCGCTAACACATTTACTGTGCTAGTTATTAAATGTTAAATGTTTTGGATATAAAAGATCTTTAAAATTAATGTCTCACTGACATCTTACGTGATTCAGGCAAATGTAGTAACAATGGATAAGGATTTATAAGGATTACATCAAGATTTTGGCTCAGAAACATGCACAGTGTACTGGCACACATAACATACACTCCTGGAAATGGAAAAAAGAACACACTGACACCGTTGTGTCAGACCAACCATACTTGCTCCGGACACTGCGAGATGGCTGTACAAGCAATGATCACACGCACGGCACAGCGGACACACCAGGAACCGCGGTGTTGGCCGTCGAATGGCGCTAGCTGCGCAGCATTTGTGCACCGCCGCCGTCAGTGGCAGCCAGTTTTCCGTGGCATACGGAGCTCCATCGCAGTCTTTAACACTGGTAGCATGCCGCGACAGCGTGGACGTGAACCGTATGTGCAGTTGACGGACTTTGAGCGAAGGTGTATAGTGGGCATGCGGGAGGCGGGGTGGACGTACCGCCGAATTGCTCAACACGTGGGGCGTGAGGTCTCCACAGTACATCGATGTTGTCGCCAGTGGTCGGCGGAAGGTGCACGTGCCCGTCGACCTGGGACCGGACCGCAGCGACGCACGGATGCACGCCAAGACCATAGGATCCTACGCAGTGCCGTAGGGGACCGCACCGTCACTTCCCAGCAAATTAGGGACACTGTTGCTCCTGGGGTATCGGCGAGGACCATTCGCAACCGTCTCCATGAAGCTGGGCTACGGTCCCGCACACCGTTAGGCCGTCTTCCGCTCACGCCCCAACATCGTGCAGCCCGCCTCCAGTGGTGTCGCGACAGGCGTGAATGGAGGGACGAATGGAGGCGTGTCGTCTTCAGCTATGAGAGTCGCTTCTGCCTTGGTGCCAATGATGGTCGTATGCGTGTTTGGCGCCGTGCAGGTGAGCGCCACAATCAGGACTGCATACGACCGGGGCACACAGGGCCAACACCCGGCATCATGGTGTGGGGAGCGATCTCCTACACTGGCCGTACACCTCTGGTGATCGTCGAGGGGACACTGAATAGTGCACGGTACATCCAAACCGTCATCGAACCCATCGTTCTACCATTCCTAGACCGGCACGGGAACTTGCTGTTCCAACAGGACAATGAACGTCCGCATGTATCCCGTGCCACCCAACGTGCTCTAGAAGGTGTAAGTCAACTACCCTGGCCAGCAAGATCTCCGGATCTGTCACCCATTGAGCATGTTTGGGACTGGATGAAGCGTCGTCTCACGCGGTCTGCACGTCCAGCACGAACGCTGGTCCAACTGAGGCGCCAGGTGGAAATGGCATGGCAAGCCGTTCCACAGGACTACATCCAGCATCTCTACGTTCGTCTCCATGGGTGAATAGCAGCCTGCATTGCTGCGAAACGTGGATATACACTGTACTAGTGCCGACATTGTGCATGCTCTGTTGCCTGTGTCTATGTGCCTGTGGTTCTGTCAGTGTGATCATGTGATGTATCTGACCCCAGGAATGTGTCAATAAAGTTTCTCCTTCCTGGGACAATGAATTCACGGTGTTCTTATTTCAATTTCCAGGAGTGTATTTACACATATTAGAAAATTATGGAATAGAATTCCCCGTGAAATTCCATAACATCAGTAAAGCTGAATTGTAGAATTCGCCACACATGTATTCATGTATATGGCCTGGGTGAACACAAGAATATTGATAATAAGATTGGACATAATTTGGTGTGATAAATCACGTCAACCTCCTTTGCAAGACCTTCAACCTCAGATAGCAGCCATCTTGCCGGACCTTCCGCACTGTAACACCCATCACGATTAAGAGTAGAAACGTATGGGCGCACAACATGATATGCAGTCGCACAGGGTACTTCCCGTTCTGAGACGGTATTACGCAAGGTGGTGGGCGACCCTCACAGAGCTCCAGAGGAGCGAGCAGGCAATCGAAATCGGTACATACAGCGAAAGGTACTAACTCCTTGCAGAGAAGATTCTTTACTTTTATGAACTTATTCGCCTCTTTAATCATATGTACACGTACTATGACTTCTGTAAGCAATCCCACTAATACCCAGTTAGTTTATCACTCGTATAAAATGCGGTCAATATGTCGCTCATGTCCACTTAACTGGCATGAAATAAGGCACTATATGTACTATATCCAGGAGTCATTTTGTTCTTCGGCTTCAGAGGTGAGCAATAAATCTGCATGTTTCCGCCACAGGCCAGGGAAATGGGAAAAGTGCAGCGGGCTGTCAACCTTATGTGCAATTTAATTATCAATATTCTTGTATTCACCCAGGCCATATACATGAACTGATATGACTGGTTTCTGTTGTTCAGTCTTACCGATGTTCCAGAATTTCGTGAGGAATTCTATTTCATCATGTTTAAAATATGTGGAAGTGTAATATGTGCCAGTACACTGTGCCTGTTTCTCGAAAGTATTCTTACATGACATAACGGACCATATAACACAAAGTTGATCGTTGCTACGAACATTAATAATAGCTCTTTTTAAAGATAAAGATACAAAGACCCCTAATTCGATAGATTATGCATGTATGGCGAAATATTGAAAGTTATTCATGATCTTGGGAACTTCCATTCCAAATGGATTTTCACACAATTAGGAATTGAGGCGGTCGTGATACCCATCCATATTCTTCATTTGAGCATGTCATATTGTATTCCCAAGCGCACCTTGAGTCACTGCACACTGTTGACCCATGCGCGCTAGCTTCGCGATCGGAGTAGTGCCTCTCTCATTATCGACGGTCGTCCGTGGTTTAGTCTTGCGATCAGAGACGCTAGTCTGAGGGTCTTTGACAGGAACATTATTTAAGGGCCGCAGCGCTTCGATTGCTCCAGAATCCTTCAAGTTTGGTTCCTCGGTGGTGCGAGGATATTCCACGAGGGGGCGTGTAGCCCGCTGTCATTGTGCGAAGTCGGTGTAGTGCCTGAGTACGAGTCCGACGAGAGTACTGTGCGCGAGTCTGAGGGGCCAATTTGCACTGGTGTTTGTAAACAGCGGTGACCGTTTGTTTGTTTGGCTGGTTTGGTGGCTAAAAGGATGTCTAAAACATTACTGAGTCCAGTGCGAGTTGCATTGTTATATGCTATTCTGTGACCGGATTGCACTGCTGAGCGTATATGTTATGAAACAACTGGTTGGTCTAATTAAGTTGATATTTGTAACTTACTCACGTTTTACTGTTTAAATTTCTTTTGACCATTAAGAAGTGTCTTAAATTCAGTTGGCTCTAATTTAATATGGTATTCATATTTAAAGAACTGTCACGTGCTATTGTTGTTGTCTTAGGGTACTTAAGATATTTTGTGCTTTGAAGGGAGTCCTTTCTACTCAACCATTACGTAAAGATCAGCTGCGTGGATGATCACTGAATTGTTTACAATTCTAGAATGGTTAAGCGGCCTGATCCAGCTTTCTCTCGTAAAACGAGGAGGTGTTGACTTACTGATTGCGTATAGAATATGAATAATGGGTTAAATTGTTTGCGCTGATGTAGGTCCGGAATTGTTTCATAGTCAGTTGCTTGAATTGGTCAAATAATTACTTCTTATTTGAAGTGTCCGGAAGTCACTCACATTATTGCTTTGTTAAGTTGGTATGAGAGGGAGCAAACATCTATTGGCTTAATTCACAGACAGCTAAATTAAAAGGTTTAAATTAAATGGGCTGTGAGGTTAATGTCAAGGGATACTTCTAATAAGTGTAGTTGCTTTTCACTGCATATTTTCTGTGTGTCCACGCGAGGGGTTACGTAAGTTTATTGTCGCTGTTAAACATCTTAATTAAGCGCTGTAACTTCTTGTCTACGTCTCGCTCTAACAGATTTATGTTACAGGTATCATACGTTATTCTAATCAGAAGGGCCAACACGTGGACTATTGTTAAGAGAAACGCCAGAAATGGCACTAAGGACCTACCGTTTGTAAAACTATTATAGGTATTGTGGTGCACAGCCCCCCCGCAAACACACACACACACACACACACACACACACACACACACACACACACACACACACACACACATGTAAGTACTGTTGTCTGTCCCTTGGTTGCCAATGGTTTGGCAAGGATTGTATCTGTTGTTCAATTGATTGTCTTGAATGATTCCTCTAGTTAGCTGTTTGCGAAATTAAGAGTAGTAATAATCTGTTTTAAGGAGAAAGTCACACATGAAGATCCTTGGAATTCTTTGTACACATTGTTTATTGCCAATATTATCTTGCAGTCAGCAACCATAGTTCTAAAGTTAATAATGCACGTAAATGATGGTTATCAGAGTTTGTTGAAAGTTTTCTGGACTGACCACCTGTGTTCAAGCGTTTGAAGTTCTGAAGAGATTAACAGTATTTTTAAGGTATGTTTGTAAAGTGACTTGGCACCTTCCACTCCCCTCCCACTTCAGCCATTTCATTTGAAAATCTGTACATCGGTTTATCCCAGGCACTTCATGAGTAGAATGGGCAGAAGAACTACTCTTGGCACTATTACTCATATTAGAAATATATACACTACCAATGGTGCTGCATACGACTGGCTGAGGCCATCACAAGCAACCAGGTTGTGCTGAGAGTCGACCTGTAATGAGTCGTGTAATGTTATGTGTGCCTCATTGCTTTTTTTATGGATAGGTTCACTAGGATAGGATGTAAATATAGAAATATGCATGAACATTAGATTACATGTAAACAAAAGAAATTCAAATCACATATGAATGCTTTAAGTATTTTAATAAAAGAATATAGTTATTTGCATTTAAATGTTGCTCTCCAAAATTGCACCTCTCAAGCTTTCTCAGCGATGCGAGTGTTTCTTATTCAGTCGTGTACTAATCAACGCTAACATCTGTCAAAACTCGAATGCTAGGTTGTTACTTAGATTTATTCTCCCACAAAAACATATCTAACTTACGTACATATATCAAGGACTTACCTTTTCACAATCACCTGAGTTTTACCATCTTGTACTGTTATTCTGAAGTGCATCTCATAGAAATGCATACATCACTGTTAGTTGAACACATTAACTTATTCTCATTACTAGCGCTTGCTCTAAAGTTACACCATGAAACTCATGTTTACTCTTTCAACTGACGATAGCCTGAATATCTCCTGTAAAGTATGTATTAATCTGTTGTGATAAATTCGTGTCTCTCTTGTTCAGACAACTCAGAAAAGTTTAACACTGGTTGTTTTAACTAATTTGTGCCTGATTTTATTCTGAGAAGTTCAGTAATGTGTGTAAATACCGTAAATGTAAATGTGATTCAAAGAGTACTTGAAGTGAAGTGAAGCGCAGCTGGACAGCAAGAAACTCTTTAGCGCGCAATCACCGCAACCATAGTAGTTGAGAAAATTTGAGTATGGACCATGTAACCAGTGCAAAGAGATAAGAACAACACACGTCAGACCCATCCCCATTGTGTCGTTTTATGGTGGGAAAGGTGCTTTTGAGGAGTTCGCAGCCATATTGTATGCGGACTCATGAATACAATTTGAACACGTACATAGGCTGAGGGTGTTGAGGCAGAACATCTGGAAGCCTCGAAAATGCTAGTGAAGAAATCTCTGTCCCATAGTTAGGCAAAAGCAAATATTTCCAGTGCGCACGAAAACCTTCCTTCGGCTTTACCGGGACCATGACTGGACGTGTAGGGAATGTCTCACGCCCCTTTCTCTTGCTTTGGGGTGGAGATGGTAAGTAACGATAACAGCATTTTCATTAAATTAGTCGTTATTTTGTCATTCACTTTAACAGTAATAATACTTTTTGATATGCGTCTGTAAATTTAACCCCTTGCAGTCGTCAAGTATGTTAGGCTGGACACCAATCTTCTCCCAAATTTCATTCTTCGGAATACTCAAATATTGTTCCAGTTCAAGTCGCTTTTACGCGTTGTTTCACATAAATAATCGTGTTTGTACGGCCGAATATCCTAAACATTAATATCCACTAAAACCTGTGAAAACTACGGGTCAGCCGAAGTGCTGGACATCGTGTCTTGGAGCATTTCAAGTATCGGAATGATTTCTGCTGTGCCACATTTCTACTGATCATTGTAATTAATCATCTTTCTTTTTCAAGTACTATGAAAGCGATGTTTTAGCAACATCTGCCCATAAGCTGAGTGTACAGAGGGGGAAAGCAGTAAAAGATGGGGCAATATGAGAGAATTGGGTAGCGGTGGGAAGGGAGAATGGGGGAACTCATTGTTCGACAACGTGTGCGTTACGGTCACGCCATCTGAGTCAGTGGGCGAAGTTATATCGTTGTGAGTGCATGGGTTCGCCCGTGAGAGTCTTTTTAGTAAAACAATTTTGGAGAAAACGTAATGGAAGATTGTCGAGAGCCACGCGCGGCTGTGAAATTTTGTTTCCTGTTGGGGAAATCGGCCGCTGAAACTATTGTAATGCTTAAGACTGCTTATAGGGATGCATCCCTAAGTAAATACAGAGTCTACGAGTGGTTTTCACGCTTTAAAAATGGAGGAATGTCAAATGAAGACGAACCCTGTTCAGTACGAACCTCAACGTCAAGAAGTGACGAAAACGTCAACAAAATCAATGACTTCGTTTGTGAATATCGTCGCTGAACCACTGATCAACTCTGTGAGACGCCACGAATATCACGGAGTTCAGACGATTTTATCCGAAGATTTGCACATGAGAAGTATTGCAGCCAAATTTGTCACTTGCCTTTCGACTTCAAGCTTCCACATCAGTTCAAAGAGGACGCTGAAAGCAGTAATCAAGCCACTGGAAGACAAGTGGCTCTCCTCGTCTAAAAAGAAAGCTCTCCAAATGAAGTCAAACATCAAGACAATGCTCATTAGTTTCTTCGACTGCAGAGGTGTTGTGCATGTGGGGTTCGTTCCCCTCAGGTCAAACTGTCAACTAGGAGTTCTACTTGAAGGTTTTGAAAAGATTGCGTGTGAGTACCCGTAAGAAAATGGCAAATCTATGTCGAGCAGGTGACTGGTTCTTCCATCATGACAACGCGCTGGCCCACAGCGGCCTCTCCGTAAATCAGTTTTTGACCATAAACACCGATTGTCCACCCTCTCCGCCCCCCCCCCCTCCCTAATCACCGGATGTAGCTCCCTGTGGTTCCTTTTTGTTCCCCAGACTCAAAAGCGACCTGGAAGAAAATCGTTTTGCCACTGTGAAGGAGGTAAAATAAAAATCGCTGGAAGGCATAAAGAACATCCCAATAATTGAATTTAATGATTGTTTTGAACAATGGAAGGATTGTTTGAAGAAGTTCGTTGCAGTAAATGGAGAATAAAGTCATTATGACAAATTTCCCGTTTTTTTTTTCTAGTACTATGGCTCTATCAAGTGACGAAAGTGTTGTGGTAACAGACGAGACCTCGGAAGATAAAAATGAAGGTTATAATTGTTCCGACCTTCGAGAAAGGTAACAGAAAAAATGTAAGAACTATCGAGTAATCACAATGATGACCCATTGGGCAAGGATCCTAAGAAAGTTCTGGCAACACTAATTCGGAAAAATATAGAAGGAAGGATGAAAGAACAACATGGTTTCAGATTACGATGGTCCGCAGTAGATATAATTTTCGCTGTATGCCGAAATATAGACTAGATCAACTAATGACCTTACTGGACTATGAAAAAGCGTGTGGTATTGAGAGTGGAAACAATGTATGTCCATGGAGATCAGAGGAGTAAGGATGGAGGATAAGACAAACGTACAATGGGAGTGTGAGCTGTGCAGGTGGAAGAAGAGAGATTAGATTGGCTGAAATAAAAGAGTGTCTTCAGACAGGTAAGTGTGCTTTCACCGCTGCTCTTCATTGTGGTGAAGGTTACGGTAATGAGTACACTAATATCTGTGAGTGCAGGCTTTCTCGGCGAATCTCAATGGCGAAGTTTTCTCCGGTTGCCTTCCGAGTCAAAGCGTCGTTCTGCTGCAACGTTTCAACGAGTTACCTATCGTCAGAGTCAGGTGAAGCGCCGGGTTTATGACCATTGTGCATCTGTAGAGCCCTTGGATCACAGGCTCCTCTGCCTCGTCTTCAACGTCTGTGCAAATCCCGCGCCACGCGGTGGTGCGGAGGGTCGCGGACAGTGGTGGGGGGAATTCTCGGGACGCACGAGGGTCAGGCGTCGTGCCCTGGAGCTGCCTGTCTATTCTATCTGCTGCTTTCGTCACCTTCACATCTGAGCGCTCTTGGTGTTTCCTTGCAACCGCTACATCCCATGCGGAACTAAGCTTGAAAACGCTATCCCAATTGACATCATCATCATGGTCCCGTATTTCCACTGCCTCTTTGATGATCGTGTTCCAGAACCTGTTCGCATTACCGTAGTCTGTTCAAAATTAAACAGATGACCTTTGTTGACGCTGTGCTCTGCGACTGCAGATTTGTCCGTTAGGCCGAGGTGAACGCTTCTCATATGTCTGAGAGGCGCTGCGAAATGTGCTGCGTCTGGCTGATTTACTGTTTTCCACATTCGCAACTGATGCTGTAGACTCCAGGTGTCCGATCCTAATTTTAGCTGAGCATGGTTTTTTTTTATTTTAGCCAATGAACGATAAATGGTTCTGACGATACTTTTTTCTCCGGAATCCTGGTAATCTTGGCCGTGGGTGGTCCATTGTCTGGAAGGAAGACGAGGCGCTTTTTGTCTCCTTCCGGGTCGTCTTCATTCTGGGGCTCGAGACCACGTCTTATCTGTATGACCTAGTAATGGTAGGTGCGAAAGGTTTCCGGAAGATGCTATAATTCAGTGGGTAGACTCTCCTTATCGCAGATGTCTCGTGCTTTGCGCACAAAGGTGGTGAGCACTGTTTTCCACTGTGCTCGTCGGTGGCAGCTACTGCCGTGTAGGTACAGGTTCAGGTACGTCTTTTCTTCTATAGACAGAATCTCCAAGCGTGCCCTCATTTTCTTCCCTTATTAGGATATCGAGAAAAGGTAGGCATCCGTTTTCTTGTACCTCTGTGGTGAACTTCATATTGTCGTGTTAAGGTGGTCAAGAAGTTCTTGCAGATCTTCTTCGCCATGCGGCCACGCCATGAATGTGTCGTCCACATGTCGGTAAACGCCTTTGGTTTCAGGCGCGCCGTTTCAAGAGTTGTTTCTTCAAGTGCTCCGTATGTGTAGTTTTGCAATACCTAGCTCTAGTGGAATACAACAGCGACTCCGTCTAATTATTGGTAGAGTCTTTCGCCATATTGGAAGTAAGTAGTAGTGAGCGCTTGGCGAAACAGTTCCATGGTGTATTGGTTGAAGTGGCTCCCTAGTAACGTCAAGGAGTCCTCTAGTGGTACCTCTGTTAAAAACGACGTGACATCGACACTGACCAGGAGATTACCCTTGTTTAGATACTTTTTCCTGAAGCACCTTCACAAACTCCGTTGAGTTTTTGAGGTGATGTGAACATTGACCAATGAGAGGCCTTAGTAGCTGCATTAAGTGCTGGTGACTTTATCGTGTCCACGTAGTGGAACTGCCTTGTTGTGAATATTTGGGAGGCCATACAACCGTGGTGGTATCGGTGCTTTTGGGAACAGCCTTCTGACCGTATCCTTGTCCATGCCTAAGTCCTTTGAGTGTGAAATGGTCTTCCTTGTTACCATTACTGTAGGAGCCTTTTCTAATTGCTTGTTGGCTGGGTCTCGTAATAGCGTCGAATTCTTCTCTCAGTAGTCAATTGATCGTAGCAGTACCGTTCCATGGTCTTTACCGCTGTTAGAATGACTGTCTTCGTCTTCTCAGAGACCACGTATCGCCCTCCGTTCTGCCGCCGAGATGTTAGTTTTCGGCATTTTAGCTTTGTCAGGGGCTCTGCAGATCTCTCTCCTCATTTCTTCCGATACCTTTAAACGCAGTAGTGTATTTCACACTGCCGCTCAGAACATGTGAGAAGCTTTCGCCTCAGCCAAATGGACAAATCTGAAGTAGAACACAGGCTCAGCGAAAGTGATATGTTTAACTTTGAACTATGTGAATAAATCAATGCCATTAAAACTATAGCTTCAAACAATGTATTAACCATCAGGTTATAGATAAAACTATCACAAAAAATAAAAAATTAAATAAATCTTCACGCCAGGAGCCCATGCATTTAAAACCAAAGAGGACAGAAAGAAGCAGGAAATCAGGGCACTTTCTGTTTTTTGGAAGCATGTTCTACAATATAAGCAAACGCTTAAAAGTACAAACATGAAGATAAACTTCCCCGAAAACAGCAAGCGTCAGCAGATAGTCATTCATAACTTAAAGAATAACAACACCCCATACAAAAGATGAGACATAAAAACTCAGCTGCAACAGTTGACCCTCTTACTATACAGGAGAAACTGAGAGAATCTTTGAGAATCACTTCAGAAAGAATTTACCTGCCTTACGTTTGAACAACATGTCAAAACCCACATTTGCAATTGCACAACTCTCAACAGACGTGGACAAAAAAGTTAAGACCACGTCCAGATACTGCATCATGCTGAAGCAGGTAGCCTTGTGAGTCTACACAAAGAGGAAGAAATATATGCACATAAAGTCAAATCACCACACCAGCTCCTCGATGAGTAAACTGAATTAGCCACTGCAGACTTTCTAAAGGGTGAGGAAGCATTCACTTTCGCTGAGCCTGTGTTCTACTTCAGATTTGTCCATTTGGC
Organism: Schistocerca gregaria; assembly: GCF_023897955.1. Taxonomy (NCBI): domain Eukaryota; kingdom Metazoa; phylum Arthropoda; class Insecta; order Orthoptera; family Acrididae; genus Schistocerca; species Schistocerca gregaria. The sequence goes on from NC_064922.1 coordinate 712,834,089, forward strand.
TGAGGCGAAAGCTTCTCACATGTTCTGAGCGGCAGTATGAAATATTAAAAACACATCATCAGGCAGTAACTGTAACTTATTTACTACCTCTTAGGTCAATTAATAGTTAAAGGTGTGCCATTTACTAATGTGTATGTCATTGTATATTGCGTGGACTACTTTTTGAATATGACTCCTGTCAGATGATGCCCCTTCCGCACAACACATTCATCTAGGCGGCATTGGAAGCTTTCAATAACTCGGCGTAACGTATTCCCTGGGACATTGCCGACGACAGTTCTGATTCGATCCTTCAACTCACGAATGGTGGCACATCGTGTTCAGAACACTTCTTGCTTCAGGTAGCCCCAAAGGGAAAAGTCTGCACGTGAAAGGTCAGGTGAGCGAGGCGGCCAGGAAATGTCACCAAAACGGGAAAATACTCTATCGGGAAATGTCTGTCGAAAGAAATCCATGCAAATTCTGGCTGTAGACGAGGTCGCTCCGTCTTGTTGAAACATAATTGTTCCACATCCATATCGACCATACCTAACTGGGGAAGAACGAAGTCTTGCAGCATCTTTAGGTAGCGTCCACTGGTGACAGTTACAGCCACACCGTTGCCATTCTCAAAGAAGTAATGGCCATTTACTAATGTGTAAGTCATTGTCTATTGCGTGAATTACTATTTGAATATGACTCCTGTCAAATGATGCCCCTTTCGTACAACACATTCATCTAGGCGGCATTGGAAGCTCTCCATAACTCGGCGTAACGTATTCCCTGGGACATTGCCGACGACAGTACTCATGCGATCCTTCAAACGCATAAATTTGCCTATACTCCAAACTGCGGCACAAGAAATAGATTGGGGGTGACCTCTACTCCCCTCATGGACATAAACCACAAACTCCAGGATTTCACTAACAAAATTACTCAACTGTATGACAAATATGCTCCAATAAAGACCAGAAAAGTAAAAAAGGAAACCTGTACCTTGGCTGACTGATGAACTAAAACAGCTCATGAACCTCAGGGACGCTACACATCAAGCATACAAGATACACCCTACACCTGAAAATCATACTGTATACAAGCAGAAACGAAACGTAGTCAGTCAAGCAGTGAGAACTCTAAGCTCAGGCATGCCCGTACATTAGCTGACAATAGTTGTAGACCAGCTATCCTGTGGAAAAATCTCCGTAGTCTCGGTTTAGGCAAAATAAAAGTTGCAGAAAACCCCATGGTCCCAGCTGAAGAACTAAACCAATTCCTCACGTTACCTACAACCACAATTGAACCGAAAAAACAACAGAGAATCATTGATTACTTCATGGGGATAACATGGGGATGAACGACTGTAGCAAAGAAAAATTCTATCTACAGCACGTCACTTGCAATACTGTCAAGAAAGCCATTATGTGGATTAGATGAGCAACTACTGGGCATGATGGCATCACTATCCAAATGGTAAAACTTATTATTCATCAACTACTGCCCTCTATAACAGACATTTTCAACTATTGATTCCCTGAGGCCTGGAAACTGGGACAAATTAAGCCACTGCCTAAAAAGGACATCGCCACACCACCCTCTGATTAATGCCCCATCTGCCTGCTTCCTGCATTATCAAAGGCCTTAGAATTCATAGTCCATGACCAGCTCACCAACTAGCTAATTACTAACAACCTACTAGACGAATACCTATCTGGCTTCCGTAAGCATCGAAGCACAACATCCGCACTGATAAAGGTGATAGATGACTTGAAACTTTCCATGGACAGACAAGAAGCGACTATCATTTGCTTCTTAGATTTCAGCAAACCGTTTGATACTGTCGACTTCGACATCTTACTAGCCAAAATTAGCGGTCTAAATTTCTCACCAAGTGCAGTGCAATGGTTTCGCTCATACATGACGTCTCGTCAGCAACGCGTCCTGTCCTGGAATATAAAATCACAATGGCGGCAGGTAGTTTCAGGCGTCCCCCAAGGCTCAGTAATAGGTCCTATACTCTTCTCTCTGTATGTCAATGATGTGTCATCGGTTCTGACCTATTGCAAATATGATGACCTTCAGTTGTATCTAAGTGAGAAACCAAGCAATCTTAAGAAATCTATTGAAAATTTCAACACTGACCTCGATACACTATCAAAATGGGCACAGGATATAGGACTAAAACTAAACCCATCTAAAACCCAAGCGGTACTTGTTGGTCACTCTAAGCTCATTAGCCCAAAACATCGGGAATCCGTACCATCTCTTATCCTAAATGGAACAAATATTAACCCCTCTCCCTCAGTAAAGAGTTTGCGAGTAATAATCAATGAAAATTTAAATTGGACAGAGCACGTAACTGCAGTGTACAAAAAAGCATCAGCATCCCTTCATCTCCTACAAAAATATAAAAATCTCTTCCCTTTCGATCTGAAAAAGAAATTAGTACAAACGATTATACTACTAATCATTGACTACAGCGATATTATCCTACAAGGCCTCTCTCAGGAAAATTCGCGACGTCTGGAACTGGTTATGAATGCCTGCGTCCGATATATCTGTGACGTTCGACTTTTTGATCACATTTCACCAGCATATGCAAAATTGTCCTGGCTGGGTAAAGACAAACGCAGAGATTTCTATACTCTCTGTCTCATCTACTGCCTTATAAATGTACACTGTCCCTCATATCTCTCCTCGTCCTTAACGCTTATGTCGGAACAACATGACAGAAACACACGTCCCAATCATAATAAAATCCTCTCTGTTCCATTGCATCGCTCAGTCACCTTCTCCTAGTCCTTTACAGTAGCGGGAATCCAACTCTGGAATAACCTCCCTCGTTATGTTAGAGAACTTAAAAACATGTCCGGCTTCAAAATACAGTTAATGATGTATCTACTTAAGCAACAGTAATGCCTTCCTCTGTACATGAATGCACTTCACCTCATTACTTCCCTTTTCCCCTCTCCTTAAATCTCCCTTCCCCAAAACTCACTATACTAGTAAACATCTACTTTACACACCAAGATATTAATGTACATCTGCACAAATCTTCAGTACTGTTGCCAATTTTTCTCACGTTTATCATTATTATTTGATTTTTTACAGTTATTATTATTGCTTTTATCATAATTTGTATGTATAGCACCTGTTGTAAAAATACTGCCAGCATTTACTTTATTAGGTCTTAGTCATTACCCTTTATTCATGTTGTCACTAGAGTAATCTAATTTTCTTATTTAAACTGTTGTCATGATGTAACTCTGATGTGTGAAATGATGCATGTGTGGAACACTGGTCCAATGTAAGAAAGGGCCTGATGGCCCTAATCTGATCAGGTTAAATAAATAAATAAATAAAAATAATCCCAAAGGAAGCAACTCCACACCACACTGTGACACGAGAACTGTGCAAGGGCTTGATGTATAGTTCATCAGGGCTTACAACACTCCAATAACGCATATTCTAGAAACGCATATTCTGTTTGTGGGCTCTGAGCACTATGGGACTTAATAGATATCTGAGGTCATCAGTCCCCTACACCTAGAACTACTTAAACCTAAGGACATCACACACATCCATGCCCGAGGCAGGATTCGAACTTGCGACCGTAGCAGCAGCGCGGTTCCGGACGGAAGCGCCAAGAGCCGCTCGGCCACAGCGGCCGGCATTCTGTTTATTCACTGAACCACATAACTCGAAACGAACTTCATCTAACATGAGGATTTTGTGGATTATGGCGAAGGAGATCACGCTTGGTTAAGCAGAATGTTTCGCGTGAAACCCAATCGCGAGGGGAAATTTCCAAACATTCTGTAGCTTATGTGGGTGAAAATGGAGATCTTCGTGCAGTATTCTAATGAATGAGCGATCGGACATATGCTCAGTTTGCGAATGACGACGAGCAGATCTTTTTGGGCTACGCAATATTGCAGCACGAACATTTTGCACGACTTCTGGTGTCCGCACAGTTCTTTCACTTCTTCCGGGTTTGCCATGGCAAACAGAACCTGTTGGTCTAAAGGCACGTACCCACCTCACCATGGTCTGTCCATTCGAACCTTCCCATGGCGTCCCAAGTAGAAATGTTGCCGATATTGACGCTGGGTAGCAATAACAGAGTCGTTATTCTTGAAATAACTTTCAACAGCAAAGGCACTATGCTGTGCACTCCACCGCTCTATATCACTGTCACACTCGAAATGGCAGCTCATTAGTACACGAATGGGGCACGAGCTGGCGCGCATTCCTGCAGTACGTCACTGTACTACGCAAATCAAATTACGCTGTGAACACTGCCGCACCCTGTACTATATTTTATTCACTTGGTTCCTAGTTTGAAATATAATTAAACATTACTTCTTTGGCAATTACAACGGTAATACAAATGAAACACTACACTAATGTATAAAGGCCTGCTTACATTAATACAACAGTTACATTAACTAAAATAGTTAAATTTTGAACTATTTATCACATACTAAAATAATTTCCACTTTCGTAATATTTATTTCTATACAGTTCTTTCGCATCATTTATTTTGTTCCCTGTACATTCCACAAAGTTCACATAATATCATTTCAGAAACATTATCTGACAAACTGGTTTCATTACCCACTTTAATTGTAATCAGTGTTCACTGAATGGAAATTCATTTGTGATATCACCATTTATGTATACAGTCTTCCAAGTGTCACACACTTTTATATCTTCTTCACTATTTGTTTAACACAAGCAGTGACCTTTGCAACATAATAACCCGAGATTTTAGGTGTAAGTAACATAAAAATGAAGCAGCTCTGCCTTAAAGATTTATTTACATAGTGCTCATTAGTTATTTGGTAAAGTAACAGTTATATAGCCTGTACGTCACATCGTTTGTTTCTGCGGGTCATCACAACCCCAAAATCAATCACAAAGAGGAATGAAGACCCAATAACTGATGTTAAAACAACAAATATATATGTCAACAAGAAAAGCTGTCTAAATTTACTGAGGTGGCAAAAGTCGTAGGATACCTCCCAATATCGTGCCGAACCTCATTTTGCCCGGGGTAGTGCAGCAACTCGACGTGGCATGTGCTTTAACTAGATGTTAGGGGTTCCCTGCGGAAATACTGTGCAATGCTGCTCAAATGGTTCAAATGGCTCTGAGCACTATGGGACTCAACTGCTGTGGTCATCAGTCCCCTAGAACTTAGAACTGCTTAAATACAACTAACCTAAGGACACCACACACATCCATGCCCGAGGCAGGATTCGAACCTGCGACCGTAGCAGTCTCACGGTTCCGGACTGTGTGCCTTGAATGCAATGCTGCCTATGTAGCCGTCCATAATTGGAAAATTGTTCAGGAACAGACCTCTCAATTATGTCCCTTAAATGTTCGATGGGTTTCATGTCAGGCGACCTGGGTGACCAAATTTTCACTCGAGCTATCCAAAGTGTCCTTCAAACAAGTCGTAGTCGGTGACATACCGCACAGTAATACACAAAACTTCCATCGTAGGCGGGGAAATTTTTTTCAGATGTGTGGTAAATTCCTGAGACCAAACTGCTGAGGTCATCGGTTCCTAGTCTTAGACACTGTTTAATCAAACTTAAACTAACCTTACGCTAAGTGCAGCACACACACCCATGCCCGCGGGAGGACTCTAACCTCTGAAACAGCGTGAACCGTGGCAAGGCCCCCACACCGCAGAGCTACCCCGTGCGACCATTGGTTGGGAATATCAAGTTCACGAATGAGTGAAAATAGTCTCCAAGTAGCCGAAATTAACTATTTTCAATCAATTATCGGTGCAGCTGGACCAGAGGGTCCAATCCATTCCATGTAAACACAGCTACACCTTTAAGGAGTCACCACTAGCTAGCACAGTGCCTTGTTGACAACTTGGGTCCATGGCTTAGTGAGATCTACGCCACATTCGAAACCTACCAACTGAAATTAGGACTCATCCGACCAGGTCACGGTTTTCCAGTCGTCTAGTGTCCAACCAACTTTATCACCAGCCCAGGAGACGCACTGCAGGCGATGTCGTGCTGTTAGCAAAGGCACTCGCGTCGGTCATCTGCTGCCAAAACCCATTAATGCTAAATTTCGCCACATTATCCTAATCGATACGTTCGTCGTATGTCGCAGATTGATTTCTGCGGTTACTGCATGCAGTGTTGCTTGCCTGTTAGAACTGACAACTCTATGCAAATGCCGCTGCTCTCGATCGTTAAGTCGAGACCATCGCCACTGCTTTGTCCGTGGCGAGAGGTAACACCTGAAATTTGGTATCCTCGGCACACTCTTGACACTGTGGATCTCGGATTATTGAATTCCTAATGATTTCCAAAATAGAATGTCCCAGGGGTCTAGCTCCCATTATCATTTCGCATTCACAGTATGTTAATCACCTCGGAAACCTTTTCGCAGTGATCACTTAAGAACAAACGTCAAAGTATGTTAATCGCCTCGGAAACCTTTTGGCAAGGATAACTTAAGAACAAACGACGGTTCCTCCAAATCACTGCCCTTTTATACCCTGTGTACGCGATACTACCGTCATCTGTATATGTATTTATCGCTATCCCATGACTTTTTTTCATGTCAGTGTCTGATCCTGTCAGTCTGAGACCCGTAACGGCGCTATTTGTGTAAGTATATAGCATTATTAACTGTGGTTGCTTGCTGCTTCCTTCTTTGTAAGAATCAATCTGTACCTTGTACACAGCCACCGTCTCGAAACAACAGTTTTCAATAAAACAGCATATTTTATTCCTGTTTCAATATTGTTTTTAGTTTCTTTAATTTAGATTAATATTGTCGGCCTTGCCTCAAACTTTTTCAACCTGCGTTTAGTTTCTCTGAAATTCTCGTTTTTATTTCCCATTTTTGACAAATGTTGTGGTGCTGGGCACCTCATTTTTTCTAGTGATCGATTTTAGTTATGTACCATAACATTATCTTTCCACCATTACGCTCATTTGATAAAGCGTCAGCTGATACAGTGTCATTATTTAATCTACGTAAACATTCTGTCGGTTCATTTGAAATAATGAGGTCAGACTCCATTTGTCTGTCATCCTCATCCGAATTTATCCATTCAATGTGATCATTCACGACATACGAGGACGTACTGAATACTCTTAAAGCTTTGTAAATAAAACAAACGGTATTAGCATTCCTCACCGCTATTCTTCGTATCTATAAATTTATTTCTCAACATAGCACCCTGACGGCGAACACATTTCTCCCAACGAGAGACCAGTTTGTTGATACCGCCATTGTAGAGTGTTTGACTTTGTCGACAGGGCCACAACCTCACTTGCTTGCAGTGCTGCATCACTATCAAAGTGAAGTCCTCGAAGGTGTCCTTTAAGTTTTGAAAACAGATGAAAATCGGATGGGGCCAGATTAGGACTGTATGGTGGATGATCGATGAAAATTAACTCGACGCATGAGATTGTTGCAGATGTCTCAACATTCGTGAGCGGTCTGACATTTCGTGCTGTAGGAGAAGCTGCTCCATGTATGGATCAATTCTAAAGTCAATTACAGTATGCAGTTTCTCACATACCGACATAAGTTACATTATACACCGCCATGTTACACACGTGTTGCACATATGTAGACATGAATTATAATGACATAAAAAGTTAATAACATTTTCTATTTAAAAGACTTCGGGAATTTTCACGTAAAAAATTTGGAGGCATTACTTTTCAGCAGGACCTGGTAATTTTGTTTTTCATGCACGCTATTTCTAACTTCACTGCGTGTCACTTGTAGTTAATTTGATGGATCACTGATAACATTGACAACTAGAACAATTTCTCTGTTTCTAGAATATGTCTCGTCTCCCTTTCATTTGCTAGTTTACAGTTTATAATTTAGAAATGATGATAGGACATCTGATAAGACATGAGGGAATGACTTCCATGGTACTAGAGGGAGCTGTAGAGGGCGAAAACTGTAGAGGAAGACAGCGATTGGAATACGTCACGCAAATAATTGAGGACGTAGGTTGCAAGTGCTACTCTGAGATGAAGAGGTTAGCACAGGAAAGGAATTCGTGGCGGGCCGCATCAAACCAGTCAGTAGACTGATGACCAAAAAAAAAAAAAAAATTTAGAAAGCCATTCCAAAACACAAATCACTACAGAATACTCTTCTATTAATCCAAGTTCACCAGCAACTACACGCACTGAACTACATTATGCAGGTTAACACTGAACTCCCATTTTCTGTGGCAGTGTGCTGCCATCATTGTCTCTGCACTCTGCGTGGAATACAGACGTCTCTAGACCACTCTTCCCCTCGCTGCAACGTCTCTGTCTTACCGCAGCTCCTGAAATTAATCATTCGAGTTAAATTGCAACAGGCCGTACCTGAAATTCAGGCGAAGTCTGAAAAATTTCCACACTCATTAGATGGTTCATTTCATAATACCACTTCATCAACCCAAACTATTAGCCCCAGAAAAATTGAGTCAAAAGCAATATTTCTGATGCTGATGTCCGCAAAAATTCATGAGCGTCAGTTACACTTCACAAAGTTCCAAAATCTGGCTTAAACGGTGTAACACGTTTCTTGATTGAGGCCGAGTAAGAAATATCTTTTTTCTGTATTGAAAAATAGTTTGTAAAAAGTAATTAATATTTTGTAGTAAAGCTATTTACATTACGTTGTCATCTCAAATCTGTAACCTTATTTTTTCATTGACTATGAAATACATGTCAAGCAATGACAAATTAAAATAATTCACTTTGAATTAATTGACTCAGTATTGAAGAATGTAGATGATATGCGAGCAAATTTAGTAAAAAAAAATGTTTACTGCTCGTTATATCACTTCACCAGGCTTAGTGTGAGATGCTCCAGTGAGTACTATTCCAGTATAAGTGAATTTAATAAGGGGTGCAGAATGTGTCGTATCGTATAGGATGCCTAAAAGATGCTGCGTTCTCGGAATGCTATTCAACAATTCAAACAAGTCAGATTTATAGTTTTTATTACAATAAAGTAAGATTGACAATACTTAACTTTGAATTTATAACGGTGTCGCAAGCGATGGGCGACATGAAAACAAGTGAGAGTCATTTGCTATATACAAAATGCACGCAAGTTTGTCAAACAGTTTGTGGATCACTAATAAGGTCTATCGTTGTGCTCTCTTCTAGGGTCAGGCTAGTACTGTGCCATCTACTACTGTGCCCGAGGCCGTCATGAGTGACGCTGGAGGGCGCTCCTGTCGTGGTGCCGTCCTTGTCCGTGGCTATTGGCCGACATCGTCTCACAGCCTTCTATGCTCTGGCGATCTTCATCTTCGTGCCGTCCATTATCGTTACGCCGGAACACACAACAACCTCAATTTTTTGGACAATAAAAAATGTTACGGTATGACTACAACTAGCCTTTCTTATAGTGAAGTGCATATCCTGAGGCAGTATTGCTATTCACTGTCACCACAAACCATCCCGACTGTGTAATAAAATGTCTCTCTCTTTATTCTCATATATAAAACTTGATTGCCCTAGTAGCTAAGGAAAGGGCGTATGGTATCTGGAATGAAATTTTCAGCCTGTAGCGGAGTGTGCGCTGATATGAAACTTCCTGGCAGATTAAAACTGTGTGCCGGACCGAGACTCGAACTCGGGACCTTGGCATTTCGCGGGCAAGTGCTCTACCAACTGAGCTACCCACCCACGACTCACGACGCGTCCTCACAGCTTTAATTCCACCAGTACCTCATCTCCCACCTTCCAGACGAGGTACTGGCGGAATTAAAGCTGTGAGGACGGGTCGTGAGTCGTTCTTGGGTAGTTCAGTTGTTGGGCTGGGCTAGCACTTGGATGGATGCCCATCCGGACTGCCGAGCGCTGTTTGCAAGCGAGGTGCACCCAGCCCTTGTGAGGCAAACTATGGAGCTACTTGATCGAGAAGTAGCGGCTCTGGCCACGGAAACAGACATACGGCCGGGAGAGCGGAGTGCTGACCACATGCCCCTCCATATCCACATCCAGTGACGACTGTAGGGTGAGGATGACACTGATGCCGTTCGATACTTTTGGGCGTTCATGGCCTGTTCGGTCGGAGTTTTACGGGGGACTGGAATGCAGTTGTAGGGGAAGGAGTAGAAGAAAAGGTTACAGGAGACTACGGGCTTGGTACAAGGAATGAGAGAGGAGAAAGACTAATTGAGTTGTGCAACAAATTTAATTTAGTAATAGAGAATACTCTTTTCAAAAATCACAAGCGAAGGAGGCACACTTGGAAAAGGCCGAATGACAGGGGAAGATTTCAGTTAGGCTACATCATTGTCAGATATTCCGAAATAATATACTGGATTTTAAGGCTTACCCAGGAGCAGATATAGACTCAGATCACAATATAGTAGCGATGAAGAGTAGGGTGAAGTCTTAAGAGATTGGTGAGGAAGAATCAACACGCAAAGAACTCGGACAAGGAAGTACTAAGAAATGACGAGATACGCATGAAGTTCTCGAAGGTTATACATACATCAATAAAGAATAGTTCTGTAGCTCTAAATAGGACAAATGGGAAGAAAATATAGGTACAGAGAAGGTAACTGCAAAGAAACCATCGACAATAGAAGAAATACTTCAATTGATCGATGAAAGAAGTGCAAAAACGTTCAGAGAAATTCAGGAGTACAGAAATGTCAAAACAACCTTCGGTGAAATTAAAAGTAATGAGGGCAACATTAAGAGCTCAAAGGGAATTCCATTGTTAAATGCAGAGGAGACAGCGGATAGATGGAAAGAGTACAGTTAAGGCCTCTATGAGGAGGAAAGATTCGTCTGATGTGATAGAAGAAGAAACAGGAGTCGATTTAGAGGAGTTACGGGATCCAGTATTAGAATCAGAATTTAAGAAAGGTTTGGAAGACTTAAGATCAAATAAGGCAGAAGGGATAGATAACATTCCATCACAATTTCTAAAATTATTGGGGGAAGTGGCAACAAAACGACTACTCACGTTGGTGTGTAGAATGTATGAGTCTAGCGACATACCATTAGACTTTCGGAAATACATCATCCATATGATTCCGAAAACTGCAAGAGCTGACAAATGTGGGAATTATTGCACAAACAGCTTAACAGCTCATGCATCCAAGGTGCTTTCAAGAATAATGCACAGAAGAATGTAAAAGGAAATTGAGAATGTGCTAGATGACGATCAGTTTGGCTTTGGGAACGAGAAAGGCACCAGAGAAGCTATTCTGACGTTGCGACCTGGAAAAAGCGATCGACAATGTAAAATGCTGCAAGATATTCGAAATTCTGGAAAAAAATAGAAGTAAACTTCAGAGAGAGAGGAGTAATATGCAATATGTACCAAAGCCAAGAAGGAAAAGTAAGAGTGAACGACCAATAACAAAGCGCTTGGATTAAAAAGGGTGTAAGACAGTGATGTAGATCCCTCCTCCCTCCTAGTATTCACTCCCTGCATCAAAGAAGCAATGAAAAAATGAAATGTCGTGTGACGAGGGCCTCCCATCGGGTAGACCGTTCGCCTGGTGCAAGTCTTTCGATTTGACGCCACTTCGGCGACTTGCGCGTCGATGGGGATGTAATGATGATGAAAAGGACAACACAACACCCAGTCCCTGAGTGGAGAAAATCTCCGACCCAGCCGGGAATCGAATCCGGGCCCTTTGGATTGACAGTCTGTCGCGCTGACCACTTTTTTTTTTTATTATCAGATTGACTTGGTATATTTCACGAGAATTCAGACAACCATAGTCAAATCATCATTTAATATTAGCTGCAAAAAGAAAATCAACAAATTAGGTGAAACACAAATAAAACATTTCTTCTGAAGGGGAAGACCAACCCGTTACCCCACCCGTATGAATTTTGGGTGTATATATATACATGCAAAAGAGAGAGAGAAAAAAAAATTACGAAAAAATACAACAAGGGAGGGGACTCGAGCTCAGGGAAGAAACAGGAATCACAGGGGAACTTAACCAACCCCTTGACGGTTAAACACAAGAAAAAGCATATTCGCAAAAAGCGTTCGGTATTGTGGTAACCGCTGCCATTTCCAATGCGCAGTTGACAAATAATGGTGAAAAACGCGGGGATCTGGGTCATTACCGCCTTCAATGACGTAATGGACATAGTAACCCAAGAGCCAGACAATCGTGTTCGTTTTCGTCTGAGGAAAATAAGAGATGTCCGGATGTAAGAAGATGTCGTCTGGGAATGCGGTTTCAGGCCCTCTAGTAAGAAAAGCTAATTGACGGCGGACCCAGAGCCAATGATCCCGTCCGCAAGCAACTAGCCTGTGAAGTAAGGTGTCAGTTTGATGACATTCCTCACACTGATCAGTCGGACGAAGGCCAATACGAAAAAGACGATCACCAGTAGGTATCAGACGGTAAATGACCTTATACCACGTTGAAACAATCTCCATCGGCAAAATGGGAAGACTAAGATGAGACCAGACCGTTTTCCATGACGTTGACGGGGAAGCAAGTTCAACAGAAGAAGGGAAACATGCTGTACCCCAACGGATTTGTAGCATGTTGGTAGTAATATGCGTCATAGAAAGTATATCAGCACCCAGAATACCGACAAGTACAAAGTATTCACGAATGTGCCGCAATTTAGGATTAATCCGTCCAACATCAACAGGAGGGGTCAGACTGGCCGGCCGGAGGCGGGAAAGTAAACGAGAGGTGACTGAATGCGGAGCCCGCGTACAGGTTAAAACATTGCGGCGGGCAAATAAGATGGACGTCTTCACTTTGATATCTGAAAGACCCAATCCTCCAAGCTTCCGAGGCCTGGCCACAACTTCATACCGGACACGGAAGACATGGCGGCGCCACAGAAATCGACTAGACAGCTGTTTCAGCCTGCGGGCCATCATCGCGGGAAGCGGGAAGACCTGCGCAACGTAGTATATTTTACTGAAGACATAGGTCTCTAAAACCCGTGCCTTGTGAAGGAGGCTAAGGGAACGGCGGTCATGTTCAAGGATCGCCCCGTGAACACGACTCGTAACCTCACGCCAATTTAGTGCCGCCGTTTTGATCGGATTACGATCCACTATGATCCCCAAGGTCTTATGGCGATCGACAACCGTCGCCCAAGGAATGACGACATGATCAAAGCCTCTCAACGGCAGGAACGTGCATTTGCGATCATTAATGCGAGCACCAGCAAGACCACAAAATGAATCCAAGGTATCCTTAAGCCGCGGTATATCCTCGGCATGTCGTACTAAAACCATGACGTCATCGGCGTATGCACGGACTGCAAAAATTTCCCCCAATATATTCCAGCCACGTAAGTGCATGGTGAGATGGCGAAGTAAGGGCTCTAAGGATAGAACAAAAAGTGACATGGATAAGGGGCTTCCCTGGGGTAACCCCCGTCTGATCGATATCCGGGGGGTAGGGTGACCGTTCACAATCACCGAGACACTGATACCGGTAAAAAGATTAGTTAAGACTTGTCGAGCATCATTATTAAAGCCGACAGCGGTGAGCACTCTCGATAAAAAATCATGGCTGACGCGATCGAACGCTTTTTGGAAATCAAGAAAAAGCAAAGCCCCTGGGATATTAGCGGCAGCCGCCACCGAGATTACATCGCGACATTCGAGAACGGAAGTCAGTATCGTGCGTCCAGGCACACAGCTTTGGTGGGCGGCAATAATGGTATCGAGCAGCTTAGAGAGACGGATATTAATTGCTCGAGCGACAAGTTTATAATCAAAGTTAAGGAGAGTAATAGGACGGAGGGAATCAATTGCAGGTCGACCTGTGGATTTCGGGAGGAGGACCATTCTGCCTTCCTGAAAAGGAGCAGGAAGTGAGACTCCCCGCATCACTTCATTTACCATTGACGTTAAGGTGTCACCAATGAGCGGCCAAAATTGAACATAGAACTCCTTAGGAATACCATCTAATCCAGGCGACTTGCGGGACTGCGATCCTGCAACAACATCATATATGTCATCCTTCTGAAAGGGACGCAGAAAGGCGTCGTTTAATTGAGGAGTGACGACGCGAGGCAGCAAGGAGGTAAAGTCGTCAAGAGAGGTTTCCGTCGGGACATGAGTATCGTACAGGTCAGTAAAATAGGTGTAAACGAAGTCAGAAATGTCACGGTGAGAGGTGAACACGCGGCCGTCAGCGGTTGTGAGGGAGGCAAGGCACCCACGTTTCCAGCGCGACCGTAAACGGACTAGATGGTAGAGTGACGTCAGTTCCTCTTGTAGAAGGGAACGTGGTTGAGACCTCGTCCGCAGGCCCTCCATTTGAATGCGTTTGAGCTGCAGCAATTTGGCTTTGATGCGCTGTATATCAGTAACCCGGAGGGGAGCATGCGTAGCACTATCGTACAGTTGACGTAAGACAGAATAGTAAAATTCTTGCGTTCGTCGATCTTCTGCCACCTTCGCAGCCCCAAAACGCATGAGAGCCCTACGGATGTGTGGTTTTGCATACAGTGTCCACCATGCCACGATAGACGGGTACCGGTCCATAGTACGAGAACAACGAGTCCAAATGTCCTCCAGGACGATACCAAGGGAGGTATCTTGCAAATACGCGATATTGAGCATCCAAGGAGGACGAAACAATTTTACCGGTTGTCGCTCGTAATTAAACGTAACGGCTACAGCGCAATGATCAGTAAAACAGGCTGGTATCACATCAACAGCCAGAAGTTGCCCACACAAGGAATCGGAAAGGTAAAAGCGATCGAGGCGACTGCTAGACGTGGGAGTAAAGTAGGTATGTCGCAGAAGTGTAGGATAGCGAGAAACCCACACGTCACGCAGGTGCAAGGAGCGCACAAGGTCGTCGAGTTCTTTACTGAAATTAAAATTAGGAGACTGATCTACCGGCCGTAGAACACAATTGAAGTCCCCACCTAAAATTATCTTTGTCGGGGATTTACGAAGCAGGTAAATGACTTCTTCTTTATAGAAACTCGAGCGTGCGGTAGTACAACCCGAACCAGAAGGGGCATAAAGAAGGAGTAAACTGAGATCATAAAACGTGCACCCGATCCCCCTTCCACTGTCGAGTACTTCGAAATTCATCAACGGAATGCCTTCTCTATAAAACAAGGCAGTGCCCGTAGAAAGTTCGGAAGCGACATTAAAAAACGTCGAGAACCCAGGAATGGAAAACTGGTCGAATAGGACTTCCTGTAAAAAAACAACATCTGCCCCAGACTGATAGATAAACTGTCGCAAAGCGGCGAGCCGAAGCTCAGAACATATTCTGTTAATATTGAGAGTAAGAAATGTATATGCTTGCATGGAACTTCAACCTAGAAAGAAAAACAAAGATCGGTAGAGAGCCGTCAGCTGACGGAGCAGCATACAAGTAATCATACCAGAAACAAGCGCTGAACCACAGAGAGAAAAACTACGAAACAGAACCCTCATCTTCCCACTGCTTTTTCTTCGGCCGTGACGCGGCTCTCCGTGGCTGTTTACGGATTCGACTGCGGCTCCGCGGTGCCGACGCTGCAGCGTTCGGCTGCGTAGGAGCATCATGTAGACATTCCGTGTCAGATTGCGAGAGAGAGGCCTCTACATCCCACTCGTCCGCAGACATGGGTTCACGGTGGGACAGTTGGTGAATAACAACGGGATCCACTGGCTCTGGAGAATCAATCAGTTGTTGGATGGGAGGAGGCTGTGACCCAGAGGGGGCGACAGAAATTCCAGAAGGGGGATGCGAAACAGAGTCAATAGGAGAAGTGTCAGAGAGCACCGGAGAAGACACGTGGCAACCAGAAGCAGGTTCCGTCACGGGCGTCTCCGAAGAGGCTGCCGCGGTAGCAGGAACAACGTCAGATAAGGTGTCAGGGAGCTTCTGCAAAGGCGTGATAGCACCTGTGGCTTCCTCATCCACGATTTCCGACTGAGAAAGAGAGTCCTTTACCGGAGGCCCATCGGAAGGGCGAGCCAATAAGGAAGATTCATCAGCCGCATCATCCTGTGTTCGCCGACGCTTGTTGTGAGAAATCAGCGCGGGAACATCGGAATTAAGGGCAGCAACATCCCTACTCAAGGACAACGGGGGAAAATCACGGCCGTTGTCGGGCAACGGATCACTGCGTCCCTCAGTAACAGTGAGCGATTCAGTCCGAGATCCTTGCGGGAGAAGATCAGCTAAAGTCAATTTTTTACGCTGTTCGTATGTAGGTTTTAATACCACCACACGCCGCGGACAATTAGTACGGAAATGACCAGTTTCATTACAATAATAACATGTTCCTTCCTGGCCACTGTACGTGATATGGACCCTATAACCACATACCTGTAGGTGAGAAGGAATAGGTTTTTTGACCACCATTTCCACCGACCGAATACCACTATATACCTGTAAGCGGTGCTGAGCAGACCAGCGTTCCTTTCGAATATGGCGTACGTCCCCATAAGGAAGCAAAACGGACTTCAGAAAAGAGTCGTCAACCTCGGGCGGAAGGTTAAATACCCGAACATTCGTATATATCACTTCTGCATTTGCCAAGAGAACCATACTAGTGGAACCATCACGGTGCGTAAAGGGTACCTGAGAACCATGGCGAGAAAGTAGCCTATCAACCTGGAGCGGGTCAAGAAACTTAACAAAAAACACATATAATTCGCTGTCGAAATATGCGGTATGCACCTGATCAGTAGTGACCTTAACTGTATCGACTAACCAGTCATGTATCTCCAAAGAACCGGGCTGGACGTGACGCGTGGATTTGTCAAAGGTAAAACTGACTGTACCTGTACGCGGAACTTTCGTGGGAACCATGGTGGACATCACGGCGAGAGACGACGCCGCGACAGGAAGGGCCGCACGAACACCAAAACCCCAGCCGACAACCAGCGATGCGACGCGCACGGAGACCAACACGGCACTAAACTGACGAGGAAAACACGCTGCGCTACGGTAGAGGCGGAACTAAGAGCACAACCTAGTCGCCCGACGCGCGAAGCGAGAATATCATTCAGCTACCGGGGCAGACAAAGAAGCAATGATGGAAATAGAGGAGAGGGTCAAGAGTGGAAAGGATATCAATGACACGATTCGCTGATGACATTGCTATACTGAGTGAAAGTGAAGAAGAATTCTATGATATGCTGAATGGTATGAACAATCTAATGAGTAGAGAATATGGATGGAGAGCAAATCGAAGAAAGACGAAACTAATCAGAAGTTGCAGAAATGAGTACAGCGAGAAACTTAACTTCAGGATTGATGTTCTCGAAGTAGATGAAAGAATTCTGCTACCTAGGCAGCAAAGTAACATATGACGGATGGAGCAAGGAGGACATAAAAAGGAGACTAGCACTGGTAGGAGGGCATTCCTGGCCAAAAAAGTCTACTAGTATAAAACACAGGCCTTAATTTTAGGAAGAATAATCTGAGAATGTATTAGTACATCTGAAGCACAGCATTGTGTGGTAGTGAAACATGGATTATGGGAAAACCGGAACAGAAGAAAATCGAATCATTTGAGATGTGGTGCTACAGGTGAATGTTGAAAATTGGGTGGACTGATAAGGTAAGGAGTGAGGAGCTTCTGCGCAAAATGGGAGATGAAAGGAATATATGGAAAACATTGAATAAGTGAAGGGGCAGGATGATAGGTCATCTGTTAAGGCATCAGAGGATGAATTCCTTGGTACTACAGGGTGCTGCAGAGAGCAAAATCTGTAGAGACTGGAATATCCAGCAAACAACTGAGGACGTAGGTTACAAGTGCTACTCTGAGATTAAGAGATTCGCGCAGGAGAGGAATCCGTGGCGGTCCACATCGAACCAGTTAGAGGAAAGATGGCCCATAATACTGAACAGAAAAAAAATAGCACCGCCAGTGGTGAATTTGGCGTCGTGTGTTAGCGCTGAACCTACCGCAAGCCCGTCGGTAAACGTAATTTTATTTTCCGTCGGTTACGTCTGCGGGTGCAGCAACACGTCGGATCTGGCTGTGACGCAGTGTAGGCGAGATGCTAGGGCTGTTTGCTTGATTTGTTGGAGGCGACCAAATAGCAATGTCATCGGTCCCATCGGATTAGGGAGGGACGGGGAAGGAAATCGGACGTGGTCTTTCAAAGGAATCATCGTAGCATTTGACTGAAGCGATTTAGGGAAGTCACGCAAAACCAAAATCAGTATGGCCGGACGCGGATTTGAACCGTCGTCTCTTGAATACGAGTCTAGGGTACTAACCACTGTGCCACCTTGCCTCATTGAGGTGTTGGGATTCCGAACTCATATTAGTAAAATCTGAATGTTAGTTTAGCATTAATTAATAAAATAAATTAAAAGTTTTTGAGCCTTGACCAGAGAGTAATTCCTACAGCTATTTTATGGCAGCCAGTCAGAAGACAAGTCGATTCGTGTGTGATTCTTACTTCGCTCCACATTATGAGGTCATGTGTCAACTACTTTATCTCTGCTCAACTGAGATGTGATACGTTGTAAGAACTCTATGCCGCCAAGAACCAGAAAGGTTACTGACCACAAGCTGCATAGTATCGTGGTTCCTTAATACATTCTGTTGCAGCTCAAGTGAACATGGTTAACACCTTCATCACTGCCGCATTCACAGGAAGAAGAATGGATCATGTTGAAAAAGTTGAGACGCCGCTAGCATCTATCGTGATTAAGTTCGAGGTGTGGCCCTGTCATTATAAGGTTTCGGCTCAATTTGCGATTTTACTTTTAAAAAAATAAAGGATGGGAGATAAGGCACGACTGCAGCGTACTGTGTCCCTTTAGTATCATAGGACTGCTGTAGGGCTCCGATTCTCGTCCTTATGAAAGTTTTTGACGATGTTAAACCGCAGTTATTCAATGCCCACATTTGACTGTTTATCGCTATATTTACCTTTTAATTATCATCCTTTCGGCTTTTGTTTCATTATCGAGTACAACGCTAAAAGTTTTAGACCATTATTATGACATATCTGTTAAGACAGACCAAAGCAGGTAATCAAGCGTCTTGTTTACCTGCTTTGGACTGCCTCAACAGATATTACGTAATAATGATCTAACAACTTGTAACACTGAACTTGATAATGGAATAAAAGCCGAAATATAGATAGTAAAAAAGACAAATATTCACAGTCAAACTGCTGTTTACTCTTTTAAACTAGTCCTTATGATATGTGGGAGAGCGTCGGTTGGCACTTAATGGTACGTCAATAAACAAGTGTACACAGTTTCCTTAGCCAGGGCGTCAACTTCTTCATTCGCGTTTCTTGCGCTGTGAGCCTTCACCCAGAACACAGTAGTAATGTGATTTCTCCTTACAGGTCCCTAAAGTGTGACAAACTAGATAATTTTGGTGTTATTTTGACAGCAACAATGTTGAGTGTGCGTTTGATAAAATAATGATATTTTTCCCTTGAACTTCTTTTGCATGTTTAAGTACCTCTAAAATAGCTGTAAGTCTTGCAGTTAGAGTGGACACTTCTCCAAGGAGCTTAAATTTGCATCTCGACTGGTCTTACCGTTTACGGATGTACTCCCTGTTCCGTCTTTTTCTTTAGACTCGCCTATGAAAATCTGTCCTGACTATGACTACGCTGCTAACTGTAAGCTAAAATTTTCCCTGTCAGTGTACCTTGGCTCTATGGAAGGTACATCTCAATGTTTAGCGTATCTATAGTGTTATCACAGGGCGTTCTGTAACAGCTCAAATATGGGCAAGCGCCCGCATATTCACACAAAAGCAAAGCATCGTAGTACATAACGGTGTTAATAATGTCGCAATCTTCAAATCGTGGGACAGAACAAACTAGTCATTAGATCATTATAAATCCTCTTTACTGTCATTGCTGGTCCAACGTTTTCAGATGCCGCCGTCTTACACTAGAAAAACGTTATCCCAGCGCGATATCGCACATTTTGCGCCCTTTGGCACACTTCCGGGCTGGTACCCATTTGCACTGTTACATCCGGCACGGACAATCTGGTGCCGTCTGCTGGCGTAATGGCACTCAGCGACGCCAGCCCGGCGGCAGTCGTGATTGGCCGCGCGCGGCGACTGCAGGCCAATCAGCGCAGCGGATGGGCTCTAACGAGCGGACGGCGCTCCATTAGCCCTCGGCGCTCTGCCGCTGGAATTCTGATGGCAGGCCCTGAGGCCGTGGACTCGCGCTTCCGATCCGCCGTCACAGCCGTAACTCGCACACGGTTTCCGTCTTAAGCAGGTGGTCCTCTGGTTTATTACAGCGGTTGCTCACCATTCACAGTATGGCAGCTGCGCTCGAATAAGTACCGTGTCTCCCCCCCGCCCCCAATTCCGTAACCTATCTCTCTCTCTCTTCGTCTGTCAAGAGGGCCCCTATTTTGGTGGAAAGTTACTCACTTATCTCATTTATGCTAATGCGGAACACTTTCGTCTTCCTTTATAATGTTCACAATCTACACACTCTACTCAGAAGACTGACTATTCAGTTCCTCTTCGCTTTCATAGAGGGTAACAATATCACTAGAGAATTTGGTCATTATCATTTCACCTAAATTTTAATCCTACTGCTAAATCTTACCTTATTGCTCCTTCAGTGCACAGGTTGAACAGTAGTGGAAAAAATAATACAGCCCTGCCTTATTCCTTTTTTAATACGAACCCATTTCGTTTGGTTCTCCATTCTTATTGTTTCCTTCACATTCTTGTACGTATTCTGCATTATCCGTATTTCCCTAGAGTGTATAGTTACCTACCTCAGAAATTAAAATACCGGGTGGTTATAATTAACCTTTTCTATTTAACACTTTATAACATGGAAACTAATTACCGTCCGAGGGGCAGACTTGGTAGCATTAATGACAAGGATACGCAGAAGGGAAATAATGCAGAATCAATTCAGCTGAAACGTTTTTAATGTTATGCTACAGTACATGATACCGTTACAAACCGATACCATTACTGCTACAAAAGGGGCTCAATATGGCGCCCATCAGTGTCCATAGGAGTCTGAAAGTAAGGGATTGCATTCTGCACAGCAAAACTGAGCATGTCCGTAGGTATGCTGGCTATCTCTCTTTAGATGCTGCGCTTCAGATCAGCACATGTATGAATGCTCCTCTGGTAAACCCTGTCCTTCAGGTAGCCACACAACCAGAAATCACAGTAAGTGAGATCAGTTGATCGTGCCAGCCAAGCACTTGAAAACGGTCGGCTGATAATTCGATCGAATGTACTACGATGCTTTGCTTTTGTGTGAATATACGGGCGCTTGCCCATATTTGAGCTGTTACAGAACGCCCTGTGATAACACTATAGATACGCTAAACATTGAGATGTACCTTCCATAGAGCCAAGGTACACTGACAGGGAAAATTTTAGCTTACAATTAGCAGCATAGTCACCCTCAGGACAGATTTTCATAGGCGAGTCTAAAGAAAAAGACGGAGCAGGGAGTACATCCGTAAATGGTAAGACCAGTCGAGATGCAAATTTAAGCTCCTCGGAGAAATCACAGTAAGTGAGATCAGTTGATCGTGCCAGCCAAGCATTTGGAAACGATCGGCTGATAATTCGATCGAATTATCAGCCGATCGTTTCAAAATGCGTTCAGAGCCGCAGATGAACTTCACGAGCGATGTGTGGTGGGGCCTCATCTTGCATAAAACTGTTGAGTTGAATGCGTCTCTCTCCTGTAGGGCTTGTATGACAGTAACACCGGCCAGTCACACTGCACGGCTTTGGTCCTTGAGCGCCAGCCTGTTCAAAAAAGAATGGGCCAATCATGAACATAGCCGTAAAGCCGCACCGTACGTTGATACATTCACCACATAGAGGAACTTCATGCACTGTGACTGGAGGTGAAGATGCCCACATTCGGCAATTCTGTGCGTTCACCTCACCCGTCAGAGAAAATTGAGCTTCGTCTGTCCATAGGATGGTCCACATCCCGACCCTCATCAGCTTCAGTCCTTGCGAGAAAGTGGAGAGCGAAGCCAACAAGTCCTTATGCGTCCTGTGGTGCAAGCTGCTACACGATGTGGATCTTGTACGGATACCATTTGAGAATGGTTCGAGGCACCCTCCGTAAAGTGGACCACGGGAAGTTCAACTGTCGTGAGACAGCGTGCGCACTGCCTGATTATCGGGAATTGAGTGCAGCGTGGTCTGCCGTAGCAACAGCTACCTGTATTTCATCGACCACCTGTGGTGCAACCGGTCGTCGGCCTCTTCCCGGACCGACGCCCAGTTCTCCAGCTGATTCAAACTTCTTCATCATGCACCGCACAGCAGGTGGAGAAAGAGGAGCCTTGCGTAATCCTCTCAGCCGGT
Organism: Schistocerca gregaria; assembly: GCF_023897955.1. NCBI lineage: Eukaryota > Metazoa > Arthropoda > Insecta > Orthoptera > Acrididae > Schistocerca > Schistocerca gregaria. Next base: position 712,856,360 of record NC_064922.1, read on the forward strand.
GATATGCTCGAAGCTCAGCTGCAGCATTAATGTTGTTTTGATAATAGAGCTTCACCGAAAATGTTCTGCTCCTTTTTTCCAAGCTCATGTTGACACATCAACAAGTACACTGCGACTGGCCAGGTGTGTATGAATCACGATGATTGTATGAATCACGATGACGGATCACGGTACCTGGTGGCCGTAGTTGGAACTGGACGGTGACGCTGTGACGCATGGAAATCATGCAACCCATACTCTGTACATTACTCTTCCAAAGTGTGGTACTCGTGCGGTAATTAGTTTCCGTGTTTATGCTCTTCACGGGTACGCTGCCGGATATGATCGTCTTCACTACACAATATTTCGGCCATCTTCAGGCGCGATCGCTGAGTACACAATCACGCCGGAACTGTATGAACATCATAAACGGCGGGTCCATTATAAGCCACTGCGCCTGAGCAAAAAGCTGAAGAACTGCACCCTGTGTAGCGAAGAATTGCAGCGCCGCCTGGTGTAGAAACTGGCGAAAGTGGTAAATCGCAAATTAAGTTGTAGTGGGTCGAAAACTAGACCGCAGTTGTTTTATATCAGATAAAATATGGTTCCATATCTCGCTTAAAGGAAAACCTTTATCAATGTTAATAATGTCAGCAGATAAGCGTATTTCGATGGATTCCTTGAGCACACAATCCCGGTAACGAGAATCCGGGGCAACAATTTGCGTCGTTTTAAACGACATGTTATGCCCTTCATTGAGACAATGTTCGGCGACGGCAGATTTTTCAGGCTGGAGCAAACGTATGTGACGCTGATGTTCCACACATCAGTCATGAACAGTGTGAATAGTTTGTCCAATTTAGGCCTTTCCACAATGACGGAATTTTATAAACTCCAGGATTTCTCAATCTCAAATCTTCTTTAAGAGATCCAAACAGGGCTCTAATCTTGGCCAAAGGCAAAAGAACACTTTTAATATTATATTACCTGAAAATTCTATAAATTTTTGAGGAAATATTTCCAGCAAAGGGTAGAAAAGCAATTGACTGAGTAGTATCCGGCGCTGGTTCACTTGATGCTCCAAACTGAAAAGCACGATTAGTTTGATGATCGGTACATCCACTGAGCTTGAATACAGCCTTAAAATGATCCTGTGTCAAATTTTCGGAATCAGAAATGGCGTAAGCTCTCTTGACCAATGTACGTAGAAGTCCCATGCGCTGATGTTGTGAATGACAGCTCGCAGAATGAAGGTAGCGGTCCGTATATGTGGGTTTATAGTATACACCATGTCCCAAAGTACCATTTTGTGTACTGGAACATCCAAAAAAAGGTAATTTGCCACCTTTTTTAATTTCCATCGAAAATTTGATGCGTGGATGAAGACAGTTAAAGTGATCTAAAAACCGATTAAGAGCATCCATTCCACGCGGCCAAACAATGAAAATATCATCCACGTATCTCCAAAAACATGTAGGTTGAAGAGAAGAAGGGCTGAGTGCGATACCTTCAAAATATACGACATATTGGCGACAACAGGGCAAAGAGGACTCCCCATAACCATACCGTCAGTGTGTTCAACAAATACGTCATTAAATAAAAAATATCTCCATGTCAACAAATGGCGACAGAACTCACTGGTTTTATCATCCAAAAGTTGACCAATTAACAACAAGGACTCTTCCAAATATACCTGGGTGCAAAGAGAAACCGCATCAAAACTAACATGTTCCAATGCATAAAGACTTCAACCATTCAATAAAATCAGTCGATGTGGATAAATGATGTTCACATTTCCCAACGGAAGGTCTGGAGATGGAAGCAAGATATTTAGCTGAATTATAAGTAGGAGCGCCAAAATTCCTAACGATAGGATGAAGAGGAGTTCCAGGGGCGGCAGTACCACCCAGGTTTTATGGTTTACCGAAGATGCAGTCTGTTCATCGATAATTTCTTTTACCATTTTCCCAGTTTTTCCCGCAGCGATTTCGATACAGTTTCTCTGCATTCACTAGACATTTGTGGATAACACTCATCTCACAAGACTTCCTGCAAACGCGACGTCAGTGTCGGCAGTCGATGCGGTAGACACCACATTCATTTTGCCATCTTTAGTTGTTTTGTATTATAACCTGCAGTAGGCCGTTTCAAGACAACGGTGCACTGAACATTTATCACAAGCACATCACCCTTATCATTAAATGTAACTTAACAATGCATCATCGATGTAATCTTCAGTAGATACAACGGTAACCAAGACATGGCACAAACGTTACATGACTCAGCCCTACCCCGCCACCATCGTAGCTCCCCATCTTCGGTCAGAGGACTGGAAAACATCTGCACAAAAAGAGTAATAAAACATAATTATGTGAGTGAACTTTTTACCGATGAAATTTCAGAGGCATGAAGCAACATCCACCACGCAGTACAAATATCAAACGAGAGGAAAACTAGCGTAATGGATAACATCGTGGTTTACAGAGTCAGAGGATATACGTTCGCATCCCTCTATAGAGTAATATTTTTTCATATTAGCGTTGTTAACACTGGGACTTTCTTATGGATGTATACAAATGCGCTCTGCAATATTCGACGTTATTTAACATTTTCGTCTGATTAGAGAACGAACGATGAAATAAGTATTTGGTTGTTTATTTCAGAATATGTGGCGATTTCCGAGGTTGCAATTTGGTAGGAACTAAGCGGACAGCTTAAATTGATGCGAGTAAGATGAGGAGCTGTTACATTCATATTCTTCCTTGTGACAAATATTTCACTATCTATTTCCGAATATGTGCCGATATCCGTCCGTCACACTTGTTTGAACGCACTGGAAGCGCCTCCGCCTCCTAACGATTGTGTCACGTCCGCCCTACAATTCATCCAGTTCAACACGGGTTGCTGCAGCATGGCTCCCTTTCAAGCACAGGAAACGAATTACCGCACTATACTCAACTTTATATATAGGCAGTCCTGTTTTGTTTTGTGTGACGCGACAATTCAGCGATTACCAGGACTGTTAAGAAAAAAAGTTAATTGCGTAATTTTACTTTTTCAAGGCGATAATTAGTGTTTTATAATTAACTCTCGTAATGGGTTATTCTGCATCGCACAGTTGTACGTTATGAATTGTTTCACTCCTAACTAGTTCATTCTTTGCATCTGTAATTAATGATTGGAAACAGTTCGTTCAGTATGATATAAAGGATACAAAACAATGATAGCCCTACATAATGAGATCCGGCTACATCGCCAAAACAGTGCGACGGCAACTAGCCAAGCGGACGGTAAGCCACACTCCTGACTATGATGTCGGATGAATGCGAAGAGTATCGTTTATATTGATTTGTAACGTATTTCTCACGATAGGGAGCGTATGTGCATCCGTAAAATCGGCAATAACTAAAAAATGACACCAAATTCGTCGCTCATTAATTTCCTGTGGATCATGGGAGTTATAAATCGATACATAACAGAACAATATATTTAAACATTTAAAAAAAAGTTTATATCATCCCTGTACCCGAACTCCTGAAGGTAGACACTGACCGCATAGCCACGACGTTGAATGGTGCTTTTCGTGCAGCCACAGGACGTCGTGTTACGACTCAAACTGTGCGCAATAGGGTGCACGATACGCAACTTCACTCCCGACGCCCATTGCGAGGTGTATCTTTCCAACCATGACACCATGCAGCGCGGTACAGATGGGTCCAACAACATGCCGAATAGACCGCTGAGGATTAGCAGCACGTACTCTTCACCGATGTCGCATATGCCTTCAACTAGGCAATCGTCGGAGACCTATTTGAAGGCAACCCGGTCACGCTGAACGCCTTACACTCACTGTCCAGCGAGTGCAGCAACGTGGAGGTTCCCTGCTGTTTTGGGGTGGCATTATGTGGGGCTGACCTACACCGCTGGTGGTCATGGAAGGTGCCATAACGACTGTACGATACGTGAATGTCATCCACCGACCGACAGTGCAACCATATCAGCAGCATATTGGCGAGGCATTCGTCTTCATGGACGACAAGTCGCACCCCCATCGTGCACATCTTGTGAATGACTTCCTTCAGGATACCGACATTGCTAGAGTGGCCAGCATGTTCTCCAGACATGAACCATATCGAACATGCCTGGAATAAATTGAAAAGGGCTGTTTATGGACGTCGTGACCCACCGAACACACTGAAGGATCTACGCCGAATCGCCGTTGAGGAGTCTGACAATCTGGACCAATAGTGCCTTGGTGAACTTGTGGATACTATGCCACGACGAATATAGGCATGCATCAATGCAAGAAGATGTACTACTGGGTATTAGAGGTACCGCTATGTACAGCAATCTGGACAACCTCCTCTGAAGGTCTCGCTGTATGGTGATACAACATGCAATGTGTGGTTTTCATGAGCAATAAAAATGGTGGAAATGATGTTTATGTTGATCTCTATTCCTATTTTCTGTACACGTTCCGGAACTCTCAGAACCGAGGTGATAAAAAACTTTTTTTTGATGTGTGTACTATTCTCTTCTAAACGTAATATGTTTACTGAAGAATGTCGTTTTGTTCGAGCAGAAAATGGCTAATAAACAACATACGACCTAAATTTTTGGAGAAATACGATATGTATCTACTCAGCAACGGGAAACTTTCTTCACTACGCTTCAAGTCAAGTTAATGAATGTGAAACCCAGGAAATCTGAATGAAATGCAACTTCTGCATTATTTAGCGCACGAAATGAGCTGCCGCAGCTGTAACTGCGGGGAAAACCGCACAGATTTGATAGTAAAACGTCAAAAGAAGTTAAGCTGTTTCCTAACACGGAAGAAATCAACTTTAGAACTGTTGTTATACCTGCGCACCCTCGGCAAGAATCTTCAACACATTATCTTCTGAAGCGAATAACGACATTTAGCAAAATATTCGTTTATTACAAAGTCGAGTGAAATGTATGAATGCGCGGATCATTAGAATCCACACAAAATTGTTGCGTGTCTTGGAAAGTGCCTTTCATAATGAAAACGGAAACAACAGAAATGTATTCTTCTTATGCTTGAAATAGGTGTTTATATTCTCTTCCTTTCCGTATAGTACGCTTACTTATATACATATTCAAATATATGTCTTCATGAATAATTCGTAGCTTACGTCCTTCGGTCAGCGAATTTGGTGGTTTTTACATTTCTTTCTCGATCGTTTATGTCTCTTGATTATTCAATAATGCTTGGAAAGTAAAAATATTGACAAAAATATTGACAAAATCATGGGATGGAGAATGCACATAGATGACAGCAGTATCGCGTACGCAAAGTATAAAACGACAGTGCACTGGCGGAGCTATCATTTTTACTCAGGTGATTCACGTGAAAAAATTTCAGACGTAATTATGGCCGCACGACAGGAATTAACAGACTTTGAAAGTGGAATGGTAGTTTGAGCTGGATACATGCAACATTACATTTCTGAAATCGTTATAGAAGTCAATATTCTGAGATGTACAGTGTTATGAGTGTAGCGAGAAGACCAAATTTCGGGCATTACCTCTCACCAAGTTCAACTTAACGATCGAGTGCAGCGGCCTTTGCTTATAGTTTTCAGTGCTGAGAGACAAGCAACACTGCGTGAAATAACCGCAGAAATCATTGTGGAGCGTAGACGAACGTATCATTTAGGACAGTCAGGCGAAATGTGGCAATAATGGGCTATGGCAGCACACGACAGACGCGAGTGTCTTTACTAGCAGCACGACATCGCCTGCAGCTAATCTCCTTGGCTCGTGACCATACTGGCTGGACCCAAGATGACTGAAAAACCGTAGTCTCGTCAGATGACTCCCGATTTCAATTGATAAGAGCTGATGGTAGAATTCGAGTGTGGCGCTGATCCCACGAAGGCAAGGATCCAAGTTGTCACCAAGGCGCTGTGCAAGCTGGTGGCGGTTCCGCAGTGCTGTGGTCTGTGTTTCCATGGAATGAACTGGGTCCTCTGGTCCAACTCAAGCGATTATTGACTGTAAATGGTTTTGTTCGGCTACCTGGAGACCACTTGCAGCCATTCATGGACTTCAGGTTCCCAAAACACGTTGGAATTTTTATAGATGACAATGCACCATGTTACAGAGCCACAATTGTTCGCGACTGGTTTGAAAAACGTTCCGGACAATTCGAAGGAATGATTTGGCCACCCAGATTTTCCGACATGAATCCCATCGAACAACGCTTACGGTACATAATGGAGAGCTCAGTTCGTGCACAGAATCCTGCGCTGGCAACACTTTCTCAATTACGAGCGGCTGTAGAGCCAGCTTAGGTCAGTATTTCTGCAGGGGAATTCCAACGACTGGTTGAGACCGTGCCACGTCGAGTTGTTGCACTGCGTCTGGCAAAAGGGGTCTGACATATTAGAGTTATCCCTTGACCTTTCCACCTCTGTGTAAGCACTGCTTCGTTAAATAAATGACAAAATAATCAAAAATAAACTTTACTCTTACGGACAGCTTTTTCGGCGCAAGAGGCACTAGTGTCGTTCCAGGTGCCACACGACGACAAAACTTCTACAGTAGGGAAGGAGTCGGGTTTCATTGCACACCACCACGTGCATTAGTGTTTAGCATTAAAATTAGAAATATTGTGTTTTTCTAGGAAGCATTCATGCATGATGGTTTACAGATAAAAATTAATGTTTGTGCACAACAACTTCCATTATGTTTGTGATTCCAGAAGTTTAGGTAGAACTTTCAAGGCAGATTCATCAGTCTTCATTAAGCTTAGTTTGGAGTGGACACAAGCTGTGGGAGGGGTTATTCCCGAACGTTGCGCCTAGATGCGGCGTATGACACTTGTGTCGACCCACTATCTGAGCAGTTTAGTTACAGACAACTGTCTAGTGAATTCGGCAGCACGACCCAAGCTAACCATGCTTGAAAGTAGAGTAATAATCGGTGAAGAAGAATAAGCCATAGCATAGGTGAGATTAAAAAAGAGCTTATGTTTGCGAAGTCAACAGCGTGCGGAGCGTAACTCCAACACCAGGATACCAGGACTGCACGGAGACCAGTACACCTCACAGACTTCAGGAGATGATGACAAAACATTACATCCAGTGTCATCCAATGACTTCTGATAAGAGTATATCACGGTCCGGCACTAGTAGCAGACTAATATTTTCATTTCTTACACACGGGAAGTCTTTTGTTCTGAACTGGGTGTTTGGATCTGCGAAGGCAATTAACTGAAATGAGCCTCAAGGTGTAGGGGATAAATGAAACCATATTAGCACACGAATTGCCCAGCGTACAGTAATACCTCAATAATTTTTCATTATGTCTTCAAAAGTTTTCAAATGTGTGTGAATTCCTAAGGGACCAAACTGCTGAGGTCATCGGTCCCTAGAAGTACATACTATCTAAACTAACTTATGCTAAGAACAAATCACACCCATGCACGATGGAGACCTCGAACCTCCGGCAGGAGGCCTCTCATTCCGTGACATAGCGCTTCAAACTGCGAGGCCATTAGGTGCGGCATTATGTATTGTATCTATAATTAACGGGCATTTATAATGCTGATCCAGTGTTCCCTGATAGGTGATCATCATGATCACGCTATCACATGTATAATTTTAACTGGTAATGGCGTAGCACATTCTCTTCGTTTCTTGTAGTGTTCATAAACAGTAGCGCATTATACATTTATTTCACTGCGCCATTAATGCAGCACAAATTGTTATTCTGTCTGCAATGGGATAGCCTTCACAAATTGTAAAGCGTAGATCAGCAACGAATTATCTTTCACAATGACTGCCACTTCAATTAGCGCCTCAGTAATGGCTGAGTGTTCAAGAGCCGTCGTACTGACTGAATGCTTCAGGTTTTACCTCCAGGAAAACTTTGAAGTCGATGTCTTTCAGTGCGGCCTACCTGTTTATCCGTTAGCGTGTATAAGAATCACACTGAAGACGTCTAATGTGGGCGCTAATCCTGGAGCCTACGCAGCTGAACGTTGGTATATGGAATGCTATCCACTACGCACACATTAGAAGTCTGATTGATTTGCGTCACTGTAAATCGTGTGTGAAGGGCATGTCATTCATTTCAAGAAATTATACAGTGGCTTTGAATTTTCGCAAAGAATGATATCCCTCTGTTACCGTTAATTTTCAAGTTAGCTACGTTTTTACTTTTGAGATAGCTGTCCAATTTTTCTTCGCACAGAAAAAGCTATTGACGAAACTGAGACTCTGTTCTTATCCTTATTATATCTCCACGTTAGCTGTCAACTGATGTGGCGCAGGGGTTACGGCACTAGAGTCGCATTCGGAGGAAACAGGGCTCAATTTCATGTTCACCCATCAGGAATTTACATTTTCCATGATTTTCATAAATCGTTAAAGGCATTTCCATTCTAGTTCTCTTTAAAACCGTCTAACATTCTGGGTGGTGTCTGTTTGTTCTATATCGTGTCTCCCTACCACTTTCGCGCAACGACGCTCTGAGCGTGTTTTTTAGGGAATTGACTAGTTTGAACCTGGGACCTGTTGCTGGTAAGGACACGCCAGACCACACATGACATGTAGAATTCAGAAGAGTTCAGTGAAACTATCGATGATATAAACAAATACTTAATGATTACAGCGTCAGCTCCACTGCACTCCCTGTAAAAGAATCTTAATACTAAATAAATTTAGTGGAAGGGGTTCAAGGCTTTCCTATTTTTAGTTAGCTGATAAAATAACGTCGAAAAAGCAGTTAAATTTTATTATTATTTTTTTTATTAATCTTCAAAGTGTTTGATATGGCTCACATGGTGAAGTCCCAAGATTTTGGCTCTTTTTGGGTTCTTTAGTTCCACAGCATTATCATGAGCAATTCGGCTAATTATGACAGGTCCTTTGTATGCAGTATAAAACTTACGTATTTTGTGTTTCTGTTTGATGGAGAGATGGTGTGTTTTTACAAATGCTTTATGGCCTACTGAGAATGTTCTTTTAATTGCTGTTCTATCTCCTCTTTCTTTTCTTTTATTGGCTGCCTTTCTGATGTTGGCGAGTGCTCTTGCTATGACTTGCTTGTGCTGTCTACGTGGTACAATAGGAAATCTAACATTTTCTCTGGTTATGTTTGGGGGTTCAATATTTTTAAGTACAGTAACTGGAGGTAGTAGTGTAGTGCTACGTGGTATTTCATTTATTACTTCTTGAAAATCTTTAAGGTATATATCCCATGTGTTGTGTCTTTTGCCTGCATATAATCGGCATAAAGTGCCTAAGTCCTTCATAGATCGTTCTGCTGGATTTACGCTAGGTTTGTACTTAGATATGTAGATGGATTTTATTTTGTGTTGCTTTAACGTGTTCTGCCATTGCACTGATTTGTATTGTGGGCCATTATCAGAAATTATTCGTTCCACTCGACCTACTTGTCTGAGAAAATCTTGTCTAAATGCTTTACTTACAGTAAGACCTGTTGCCCGTTTTAATGGTGTCAAGGTAACATATTAGAAGTAAGTTCCAAAACGACAAATATGAAAATATATCCATTTTTTGTGCATGGGAGGGGCCCATTACTTAAATGTGTACACTATATGTACTTATTAATTAGTTCATCTGGGATATAAATTAACCATTCATTCGTTGCAACATTTCGTCTAAAAAATAAAACATTGTTTTATACGAGATAGTGCTGTCAAATGTGTGGAAAATCCTTACGTCTCCAATTGTGTTTCATTCCTAATATTTCAGGTATAACGTCCCCTTAGAAAAATTATACAGGACTGTGCTTAAACTGACACACAATAATTTTAGCGCAACGCAATCTGACTTTCAAAAATCCCTACAAAAGAATGTCCCTGACTAACATTAACCTATACGTTTCACATATCACTTACCTCACAAAAATCATGGTTACTCGAACTACTGCAATACACCGAGCACCACTACTGCCAGCTAAATAAAAGATTCAAACTACGGAAGGCACTAACTACTGATGGGTATAGTAAGCAAATGAAAGATTTTAATAGAGAACAAACAATGTATTTACCTTAATAGTCATAATATATATAGCAGTTCATGACATCCATTCTTACAAATTTCAAAACTCCGCCATCTCTCTCCCCACAACCACCACTGCTGGCGGCTCACCTCCAACTGCGCAACGCTACGCGCTGTTAACATCCATCTGCCCAATACTACAATGGCGGACAACAACGCAAACCAGCCACTGACTGCACACAGCACAGCCAGTGGTTTTTCATACAGAGCGCTATGTGGCGTTACCAATAAAAGAACCTAAACAGCCTATTTACACAGGATCCTTGTCCTGTTCTTTGCCTATGTTCTTCAATGTTGTCGTAATGTAGTTTTCGAAAGGCACCTGTTTCATATAGTACATTGTAAACTGGTCTTCTGCTGCTTCCAAACCTATGTTATTGGATGCACCCTGTGGACATCGTGATAAAGCATCTGCTAATACATCCGCTGATCCTGGTATGTGTGTAATAGTGAAGTCAAATTCTTGTAGTATTAACATCATCTGGCTACCCTCCCATGAGTTAGTTTGGTGGATAACAGAAATTCTAATGCTTTGTGGTCAGTGTATAATTTTGTTTTTCTTCCGAATAGGAAGTATCGAAAACGTTGGAAGCCCCATAGAATGGCCAATGCTTCCAGCTCCGTGACTGAATAGTTTTTCTCGCTTTTTGTGAGTACCCGACTGGCAAATGCAATTGTTCTATATGATCTTAGCCCTGCCTGTTCGTATTCGTGGAATAAAACAACTCCTGAACCTGTTTTCGCGCTATCAGTGGCCATACAAAAATTTTGTGTTAGATCAGGATGTGCTAAAATCGGTGCTGTTGTTAGTGCGTTTTTCACTTTTAAAAATTCTTCATTGGCTTGTTGATCCCATACCCATGGCGTGTTTTTATCAGTCAATGCACATAGGCGTGGTGTTGCGAGAGAGTCGATCCAAATAAATTTTTTATAGAATCCGGTGGGACCTAGAAATCCTCTGAGAGTTTTCGTATTATATGGAGTACAGAATTCTTTGATTGCCTTTAGTTTTTCTGGGTCGGGCATTACCCCTTTCTCGGATATTATGTGTTGTTCTAGAAATTTGACCTCTCACCTTCCAAATTTGGATTTTGTTATATTTACTGTGACCCCATGCTCTTCCATGATCTGTAAAAACTGATGTAATGTATCGCTGTGATGTTCCCAAGAGGGTTCTGCTATAATCACATCATCCACATAACAAGTAATTTTTTGTAAAATTTCAAGACTGAGTATAGTATTAAATCCCCCTATAAACGCTGCTGATGATATGTTTAAACCAAATAGCAATCGTTTAAACTGGTAACATCTACCGAATACGATAAATGCTGTAATTTTCTACATTCTTGGGCTAATTCTATTTGCCAGAAACTACTCCGTAAATCAATTGAAAATATCCTAGCACCATGGAAGTTTTGTATCAATTCCTCTAATTTTTCTGGGCGATGTGTCTCAGTGATTATGATTGTGTTGATCTGTCTGGAATCAAGCACTAATCTGATGCTCCCATCTCGTTATTGTACAATATGGAGCGGGCTGTTATATGTGGAGGTAGCTGGTTCAATAATCTCGTCATCTAACATTTTAGATATCTCCTGGAATACTTTATTCCTGTAGCTTAATGGGATTGATAGGGTGGCACTCTAAATGGTTTGTGCTGTTTTACTTCAAGCTTGTACTGAAAGTTTTTAATACTGCCAGTCTTAGGTAAAAATACCTCTGCTTTATCTCGTAAAATACCCTCTAATTCACTTTTACTGTGTTCAAAAATACGTTAAACTTCTTGCAATTTTTCGTCGATTTCTTTATGGACTTCTAATATGAGTTGAGGCGATTCCTTCTTTTGTGCATACCATTCTAATTCTTCATCCTCTTTATCTCGCGTCATTCTTAATTGTTTGTTTATAACTGGTATTTCTGCTAATTTTAGCTTTTGCTCAAAGAGAAGTGTGACATTCCCGAATGTTACGCTACCTATCTCCATATCTATTATCGCTCGTCTCTCATTTAAAAAATCTGCACATATAGTCAACTTTACAGTTAGTTTAGGTATAATCACGAAGTTGGCTACGATCTTTTCACCTTGGCACGAAAGAGTTTACCTTGTTTGTCTCGTACCTTCCGCAGCATTGTTTCTAATAGGACCTCCTACTTTAGTCTTACGTATTTTCAGAACTGGCATTTCCTCGTTGGCATTACATTGCATGAATAAATTTTCTGAGATCGCAGTCAGTTCACTTCCGCTATCAATTACAATATTGACTGGGATATTTTTTACCATGGCCTTCACAATTGGTTGAATTTGAAAGGGTTGGTTCTGTTCTTCTTCCTCTTGCATCAACGAATCCTCCACTGAATCATACAAAAGTCTTTTTAGGAATTTCCCTTGTGAATTCGAACTTGCTGTAGGATAAGCTTCGACTGCTACTTCTCTCGCTTTTATTTCCTCTTCTCTATTTCTTCCTTCATTTACGCTTTCTTCAACATCCTCTACTTTTTCCCCATCCTAGTCTATCTTCTTCTTCGTCGCTACTTCCACATAATCGCATCTAAATGCTCTAATTGTCGCTTCATAACTTCCTTCATTATAGGCGTTGGGTTATGTGCCCACTAGTAACTTATTTTAACTTCTGTCGACTGCGCATTATCCTCATTGAATTCGCTTTCCCTGGTGTCCATCTCAAAAAGCTCTGCAATACTCATTACTTCGTCCTTTCCTCCTACATTCGTTGTGCATGCCTCTGTTAATTCTTCTTCCTCGTCAGTATTCTCCCAATTAATTTCGTCCCAACACGATATTGTTATTTTCTTGTCTTCGTTTTTATCTGGTCCCTGCGGATTTGTTTCTTCCTTCTTCTCTTCTCGTGATAACATTTTCACTTCTCTGTTCAAGGTGCTGGAATTGTCCTGAGTCGGTGCGTCATTCTCTTTGGCATGGGCGCTTAGCTGTCAATTCGAACGTTTATCGGGGTTTGGTGGTCTTACCTCCACCTCTTCTATTTGTATTCTCTTTTCTTGTTCAGCTTGTTGATAGTGGTTTCTTTGTTGATAATTTGTCGGTCTATTGGTTCTCCAGTACCCGTTCCGGTTGTCGTTATTCTCTCTGTAATAGTTGTTTCCGTTCCTGGGTGAATTATAGTTATTGCCATATTCTCTTCTAAATCCATAACCGGTTCTTTGTTGAAATCTATTCTCGTTTCTTGGTGCGAAGTTATCACATGGTTCGTAACTATTGTTTCTTCGTACTGTATCTTGTGGATTCCAATGCTTTTTGCTTTCGTTTTCAGGTGCGCTTCGTCTTTTTCTTGCGTCATCTTCCGAAAATATGAACTCTAGTTCCCTTGGAATACCTTTAAATGCTTCGACGTCATTGCCACCGCGCCCTACTAATGATTGCTGGAATTTCAATGGTAGCTTCATCGCGCATAATTTAATCAACTCTCCGTCACTGTATGGTGCATCTAAGCAATGATTTTTCTTTGCCATTAAATCGAAAAATTTCACGGGACTCTTCTCTCCTGAATTTTCAAAATATGGGTTCTGTAATAATTCGTACTTCACTCTGTTCTGTGCTTCGCTGGACCAGTATCGTGAGAGAAACTTCTCTCTGAAATCTTCGTACGATCGGCATGTCGCTGCAACATTCAGCATGGTTTCTGCGACTGTTCCTGACATGTGTGTACATGTAAAGTCTAATTTGTGTGCTAGCGTCCAGTGTTCTGGTAATCCTACTCGGAATTGATCAATAAAAGTTCGTGGATGTAATGAGTTTCCTTCTCGAATGTGTTGAAATTTTCTGACTGTGAGGAAATGATCGTTGTCGTACTTCGTCATAGTTCCATATGAAATTCGCGACTTTTCGCCACTTTTGTTTCTGATCATTTCTCAAGTCGTTCTTTCCGGTTGTGTTAAATCCATTGGATATTCTCCACTGTAACTTTCGCCTACCCTTGCGTTGTATCGTTGGAGTGGTACGCAATAATTTTCTTCCATCGGTTGTGAACGTGTAGCTGAATGCATTGCACTGTAGTCTTCGCGACCTGGCTTTCCATTGTCATGTATTAGTTGGGTATCTTGTCTGGCTAACCTTGCTGCTTCATTGCACGATCCAAACTGTCTTGAAACATACATGTGTGGTTCCGCATGTGTTTGTGATGACGTTTGTTCATCAAGAATTTCGAAACGTGTTTGTTGCTGTGCAGACTGTCTGATTTCACGTATGTTACTTTCCGCCTGTGATTGGAATCGCAAATGCGTAATATCTTCGTTAATTGCTTGTTTTTCCGGTGCTGTTACAGATACGGATGTGGTTGCAGTCTCTGTGCTTGTTCGATCCTGTTCACTACGCTCTTCAATGGTTTGCAACAACTCTGTTTGCAATTACTGAAATTGTCGCTTCGTCTGCGCTTCTATATTGACTATGCGGTTATCATATCTTTTCAGCGCTGCTTTTGTGATACGTTTGTGTAACACACTGTTTTCAACCATTTCATGCGCTGTACCTGCTGCTTGTCAAGTAATTTCGTTTATCTGTTTCTCTAGTTTCTTATCTTCTCCCTGGGTGTTGTTACGTAATGTTTTGATCTCGTTCTGAATGTCATTACGCAATGTTTGTACGTTCGCTTGTACCTTGTCAATGTCTGTTCTCAACTGATTGTGACCTGTTATTAAGTTTCCTATCATTTCTCGAGATTCTTTTGCCTCGTCTTCAATATGACTTACGTGTAACTTAATATTTTTGTTTTGTTCTTTAATCGCACGCATTTGTCTCTTGGTTTCTGCAATTTGTTTCGTCATTTCTGCATTCTGAATTTTAATTTGGTTCGCAATTTCTTTATTTTGTCTTGTCATGGTTTCCGTCATTAACTGTAATAATTCTGCCAGACTGGTGGGTCCTATTGCGTTTTCTTCCGACGTCATACGCTCTGTGTTTTCGCCCAACTGTTGGTTCGCAACTGATTGCATTGAACTGTGCTGTGACACGTTTCTGCTCGCATTCCTTGTACTCTGTGGTGAGGGAGCTCTGATTACTTGTACTGTGGGTTCTACGTATTCAAGACGCAAGTTAGAATCCTCATCGACTGTCTCACTACTTTCCTGCTCCTATGTCGTATGCTGACCTAGGTTTTCTGTGCCTTGGCGTACATTATCCTCGTTATGGTGCGTTATACGTCCTATTTCTCGCGATACTGCATCGTTTGTTGTACTGTCCTCTATTCTCTGCCCATTTTCATGCTGGGTCTCTACATCAATTCGGTCAAGGTCTCGATCTGCCATTGCTAATCTTTCCGAATCCATTATTTTCTGTTTTAAAAGCAATTCACGCGCCCTACTTCGCGTCAACATGCGCTCATACGATCTCACGCGTTTCATAAACTTTGTGTTCACACGACTTGACAAACCATTCACTTACTTGTTGGGTCAGAACCAACTTGTCAACGATGTATCCGCCACCTGTGCGCTTGCATTGGAGAGAAAACTTAATTCTAACAATATTAAAATTCATAATTTAATTATGCTATTATCTCTGCTACCATGTCTCACTATTTATTGAATACTTTCTTACTATCTATCGCTGCAGCTACTTTTTTCGTCTATATATAACTTTGAGAAAAAAATTTTTACTACGAAAATTTTTCAGCAGGTATTTTTCTGATCTAGTTAGGCATGTGGTCGACCTTCAATCATGGTATTTTACCATCCTGGCAGGGTCCCGATTTTCTAACATTCTGGGTGGTGTCTGTTTGTTCTATATCGTGTCTCCCTACCACTTTCGCGCAACGACGCTCTGAGCGTGTTTTTTTAGGGAATTGACTAGTTTGAACCTGGGACCTGTTGCTGGTAAGGACACGCCAGACCACACATGACATGTAGAATTCAGAAGAGTTCAGTGAAACGAGCGATGATATAACCAAATACTTAATGATTTCAGCGTCAGCTCCACTGCACTCCCTGTAAAAGAATCTTAATACTAACTAAATTTAGTGGAAGGTGTTCAAGGCTTTCCTATTTTTAGTTAGCTGGTAAAATAACGTCGAAAAAGCAGTTAAGTTTACCATTGGAAATTTTATTCTACTCACAAAACATTGTTTATAAATTGCACTATTGATAAAAGGAAGTGTTGTAATACAGAATGGTAAAAGCCAACTGCGTTCTACAAAAATCTGAAGGAATATTCCCTGAATGGGTTTCCAAGTTCTACAATCGATCGAAGGATGACCTATGCCATATCATATCTATAATCTAGGTTTAATTTAAGTGTCACAAAAGAGAAAACTATCAATATGGTCTACAGTGACCCTCAATTATCTTTAATTACTTATCTAACTTGTCGTAAATTACAGTGGCTGATGTGGCTTCTCAATAACTGTATAACAGAAAAATCATCGCGTTTCAGATTTTTACTTCAAGTGGCAAATGTGAACACCATGAGCTTTAATTGACGATCGACACTAGTATTACGCAAAAAGGGGGTGAAACAGATGAGACTTCTGCAGTTCTGAGTGAAGCTTCATGCGCTGTTATGCAGCATCGCTTGCTTTCATTACCTTGTTGGTGTTCGTCAGGAGGCGGCGGCCGGCGCAGCAGCCATCCATCTCGCCGTCTCGGAACTAAGTAACCTCTCCTAACTTCTCCTTACTACCATTTACCGAAGTTGGTTTTAAAAAAAACTATCTGGCTGTGTTTTCATCTGACCAATCAGGGTCTCAATGTTAACCTTAAGCTCCATCTACAAAAATTCTGTCTATCCAATGAGAAACGTTCCACTTTTCGTGGTGGGGCAATGTTTTTAAAGTTTGCAACGTAACAGAGACGCGAAAAAGTCTCACGCTAAAACTTGCAGCAGGTGTGGTCCTTTTAGCGTTATCGTAAGATCTATACTGTTTTTCTGGAGGGCTCTAGCTTTAACATGAGCTGGGGGGTGGTCCTTGACGTAACAGAGACTCGAAAAAGTCTCACGCTAAAACTTTCAACTGGCGTTGTCCTAGTGGTTAGCTGGGTGTCCAGTCCGTCCCTTATCGTGGGGCCTTCTAGCTTAACACGGTTCTGCTCTCAGCTTCTGTTCTCGTTTCTCCCCTCGGAACTGCGTCGGTCTCACGGTGGGAAGGTACGACATGCATTTAGGCATTCTTGTGTTAGTCTGTGGTATTCCATTTGCTCGCTCGTTACTCGTATTACTTTGGTTAATTTAATGTCACGATTTATACGGAGCTATGTGACATACTACTGGATTTGTTTATCATGTCAGGGTTTTCATGGAAGGTGTTGGATTTGCCTGACACCTTACAAACGACGTAGTCATTTTCCTTGCCGGTTTAGCCTGTCTCTCATACTTTTATCTCTGATAACCTTATTTCTAATCCATGTTCTTTCTGTTCCTTGCTGCCTGCTGTGACATTAATGGTACGGGTGTTTACAAATCGGTTTGGTAATTAGTTTCGAGAAACCAACATACAACCTCATTTTTTAATATTTGATAAACATTTCGCAAACAAGGGTTTTCAATAAAGTTTGAGAACTACTCTCATGAGACCTTCCACAATGTTTTGCTGAATATTTGAATACTGTTTTCGTAACTGTGCTGTCGTACGTGCGGATGCCTTTCGTTGGTGGCTCGTAGAAGGAGCCTAGCAGCCTGGCATAAAATAATTGTCACATGTCGAAGAAGTACTGAAAACAAGACTTTAGTAGGTTGTGGCGTGATTTACTGTCTCCATTTTATACCAACACATCAGCACAGCGTATTTCGGCAGAATGCTCCCGCTCTCAGGTTCTCTACTCTTTCCTTATATTAATTCACACTTTCACAGTAAAATCAAACCATTCTTCCGTCAGTTTAATTACAATGGGAATGTTTGGCATTTTGTATCTGTAGTTAGCTTATAAATAATCTGACTTTATCTTAGTATCTCAGCATATTTAACTTCCCCCAAGCTATACAGCGTTGGCCTTCCAGAAGGGTCCAGCATTTGCAGAGTGCTGTTCTCAACTATTTCTATGTCGGCCTAGTTTCTCATAGCATGTTTCACGATGGCAGTTGAAACTTTCGTGTTTGCCATGATACAAACAATAGTATATGGAGTTGTTAAGAGATTGTAGCAGAGAATAATAATTAGTGGTCATGAACGAAAACAGTTCGAAGCCAGAAAAGAGGAATTAGCAGATGACTGTGCAGAACCGCTAGTAATGCCTTATGTCATGGCAAAAAGCAAATAATCCTGCAACTACATAATTTAATGGTTGAACGGGAAGATTAAATGATTATATGGAGGCACTCTGGACTGGATATTTCGTGTTGTCAGTGGTGGTATGCCATAATATATGGTGATCTCGTGGAGTCCTGTAGTACATGGAGTATTTACATGTGCTAACCCTCTCTGCAAGCCACCTTAAGGTGCAAGACGAAGGGTACCTTGTACCACTGCTAGTCACTTCCTTTTTTGTTCCACTCGCAAATGGAGTGAGGGAAAACGACTATCTGTTAGCCTCTGTGTATACCTTAATGTCGCTTGTCTTCACGGTCCTCACGCGAAATGAACGCTGGCAGCAGTAGAATCGTTCTGAAGTCAGCTGCAAATGCCGTTCTCTATATTTTCTTGATAGTGTATTCCTTCTATCGATTCTATTTGAGTTCACGAAGCATCTACAAAGCACTTGCGTGTTGATCGAATCACACGGTAAAAAATCTAGCAGCACATCTCTGAACTGTTTCGATACCTTCCTTTAATCCGGCATGTTGAGAATCCCAAACATTGGAGCAGTCTCCAAGAACAGGTCGCACTAGTGTTCTATACACGGCGTCCTCCACAGATGAGCCACACTTCCTTAAAATTCTTCTAATAGACCTAAGCTAACCATTCGCCTTCCCTACTATGAAATTCACGTCCTCATCCAATTTTTTATCGTAATGCAACATTATTCCTGGATATTTAACAGAAGTGAGCGTCAAGCAGCACGCTACTAACATGGTATTCGAACATTACAGGATTGTTTTTCCTACTCATCTCTATTAACTTACATTTAGAGTATCCAGGACAACAGAAATAAACAGGAACGAAATAAACAGGAAGTGCAGGGAAGCTAAGACGAAATGGCTGAATGAAAAGTATGAAGGAAAGTCAAAACAACTTCGGTTAAATTAAAAGCAAAGATAGTAACATTACGATTGCAACGGGAATTCTACTGTTAAATGCACAGGGCAGAGCGGACAAGTGAAAAGAGTACACTGAAGGGCTCTGTGAAGAGGAGTAGTTGTCTGATGTGGTAGAAGAGGAAACAGGAGTCGATGTAAAAGAGATAAGGGATCCAGTATTAGAACCAGAATTTAAGAGAGCTCTGGGGGACTTACGATCAAATAAGGTAGAAGGAATGGATAACATTCCATCATAATTCCTAAAATCATTGGGGGAAGTGGCAACAAAACGACTATTCACGTCGGTGTGTCGAATGTATGAGTATGGCGACACACCATCTGACTTTCGGATATATATCATTCGCACATTCCGCCTTATGCAAGACACCTTTTCAGTTTTGTTTTACCCAGACATGTTTCAGCACTTTTTGTGCTGTCTTCAGTAGGCTATTTTTTATTTTCTTACTGTAAAATTGTTGTTACATATTAACACTTAGCGAAACTTTTGGTACCTAATATTTACAATTGTGAATGAATAATTGTTGTAAAATACTATACATCATTGGTTCACAGTTAACAGTTGAGATATGTATTAACGACCAGATGCATCCTGTGTTGTTCATAACATTATGTCTAACGTTTTAGTTATAGCTTATTTGGTGAAAGAGTATATGTATGGACTAGTATACATACCTTACATGATGCTATTGGATATTATTTTGGTAGCTAGTCTACTACACAATCTACAACTTCTCATCTGCAAACAGCAAAACCTAATTTTTAATTTTTCTATTTATTATGTATTTACAAACGGAAGTTAGTATATATATCTCGTTTTTCGTGTGTAACTTACGTCTTTGATGTTGTAGTTCTTTCTAATATGTTGCTGGCGAGGTGAATAGGCTGACATCGTGACCTCGCTTGACAGTGCACTTTCTCCGATTTTTCAAAAGATGGGCAGAGTTTTCACCGTCATTACGTGTTGTGGTGGCTGTGTAGTATTCATTTGTTTCGTAGCGTGTTTGGCTGGGTGAGACGCGAGACTTCGAAAAGTAGTTAGCGTTTGTGGTGTTTGGTTTGTGTGTGTGTGTGTGTGTGTGTGTGTGTGTGTGTGTCTGTGTGTGTGCATGTTTTGGAGTGGATGTTATTTGATAGTTCTTCAATTGTGGCAAAGGGGGTTTTATTACACAGTGATGTGTATTCATTTAGTACTTTCTTTCCTTGGGCTATTGATTTTTGGATGTGATAATTTTCTTAAAAAGTTAATTTTTGGTATAATCTGCCACTAGTTTTAGGGATGCGTAAGTCAGTTTCAATGTTTGTTGGGTGATGACTGAGTGGTATCAGGTGGTTTGCGAATGTTGAGTGTGAGCTATTGCGTTTCAGTGCTCTCAGATGTTCTGTATACCTGGTCCTGCGTGTTTGACAGACATATACAGCTTGTGTTGTGGTGGCTGTGTAGTATCCATTTGTTTCGTAGCGTGTTTGGCTCGGTGAGGCGCGCAAGTTTGAAGCGTATTTAGCGTTTGTGGTGTTTGCTTGTGTGTGTGTGTGTGTGTGTGTGTGTGTGTGTGTGTGTGTGTGTGTGTGTGTGTTTGTATGTGTGTTCATGTTTTGGAGTGTGTCCCCAGTTGCAAGTAGATTGGTATATACCGGACTGGCTGAATTTGTCAGTGTTGGTCGTATTTCTACCAAGCCTACTTTGTATTTTGTTGGTGGTTCTTTATACTATGTTGAGTCCTTGTTTCTTTAGTAATTACCCACTCTGTGTGTGATTTTGTTGCTGTAAGTCATTATGTGTCATTTCTTGCTTACTGTCTGCTGATTTGTTGTGTGTTGTGTTGTGTTTGTTTGTGTGTGTGTTTCATGGTTATGTACTGTTTGTTTTTGTATTTTATGGTTTATGTTGTCTACTCTCCTTGCATCATATCCATTCTCGTGCGCAATTTGTTTTATCGTGTTCAGTTCTAGTGTGTAATCATGTTTGTTCATGGGTATTTTGTTCAGTCTGTACAGTAAATATCTGAAGCTAGCTCCTTTGTGAGTTATGGGGTGCAAGAGCTGACAAGTGCGAGAATTATCACGCACTCAGCTTAACAGCTCATGCATCCAAGCTGCTGACAAGAATAATATACAGAAGAATAGAAAGTAGGATGTGTTAGATGACGATCAATTTGGCTTTAGGAAAGATAAAGGCACCAGAGAGGCAATTCTGACCTTGCGGTTGATAATGGAAGCAAGACTAAAGAAAAATCAAGTCATGTGATAGGATTTGTCGACCTGTAAAAAGCGATCGACAATGTAAAATGCTGCAAGATGTTCGAAATTCTCAGAAAAATAGGGGTGCGCTATAGGTAGAGACAGGTAATATATAATATGTACAAGAGCCAAGAGGGGATAATAAAGAGTGGACGACGAAGAACTAAGTGCTCGGATTTAAAAGGGTGTAAGTTCGGGATGTAGTCTTTACCCCCTACTGTTCAATTTGTATATCGAAGAAGCAATTACCGAAAAAAAATAGGTTCGGGAGTGGAATTAAAACTCGTGGTGAAGGGATATCAATGATATGATTCCCTGATGACATTGCTATCCTGAGTGAAAGTGAAGACGAATTACATGATCTGCTAAATGTAATGAACAATCTAATGAGTACAGAATAAGGATTGAGCGTAAATCGAAGACAGACTAAAGTAATGAGAGGTAGGAGAAGTGAGAACAGCGAGAAACTTAACACCAGGTTTGATGGTCACGAAGTAGATGAAGTTAAGGAATTCTGCTACCTAGGCAGCAAAATAACAAATGACGGAAGGAGCAAGGAGGACATAAAAAGGAGACTAGCACTGGCAGAAAGCGCACTCCTGGCCAAGAGATGTCTACTAGTATGAAACATAGGCCTTAATTTGAGGAAGAAATTTTTGAGAATGTACGTGTGGAGCACAACATTGCATGGTAGTGAAAAATGGACTGTAGCGAAACCATAAAAGAAGAGAATCTAAGGTTTTGAGATTGTACAGACGAATATTGAAAAATAGTTGGACTGATAAGATAATGAATGAGGAGGTTTTGGGCAGTATCAGAGAGGAAAGGAATATGTGGAAAACAATGACAAGGAGAAAGGACAGGATGGTAGGATATTTGTTAAGACATCAGTGAATGTCTTCCATGGCACTAGAGGTAGATGCAGAGGGAAATACTGCAGAGGATGACAGGGATTGGAATACATCCAGCAAATAATTGAGGACGTAGGTTGTAAGTGTTACTCTAAGAAGAAGAGGTTGGCACAGAAGAGGAATTCGTGGCAGGATGCATCAAACCAGTCAGAAGTCTGATGACCCAAAAAAAGAAGAGCAAGTTGCCATTCATCACACCAAACACAAATTCTGTCTTTCATCCTGTATCCCACTACAGCTACTAGAAAACAATGCTTCCCTGCTAAGCTGCAGCCTCATCAGCAAACACTAGCATGTTGCTAAATACACTATCCGTCAGATATTTTATGTACACAGAGAACGAGAGCGGTCCTATCATACTTCCCTAAGGCACTCCTCACGATACCCTTGTCTCTCAATAACGCTCGTCGTCTAGGGCAACGCACTTATTATATTACTTCGAGCCACTTGCATACCTGAGAACCTATTCCGTACATACGATATTGTAGTCCCTGTGTTATTCTGAATTACGGTGCAAAGTTCCTTTCGACACGCTTACATGTCCGTATGAACTTTGCATCGTAATTCAGAATAACACCGGTACTGCAATATCGTATTTATTCGCCGTTACCGGTCAAGCGTCTTTTACGTAAAATGTGTCACTTGTACGGGAATATACATAATGGAAGTAAGAGTGCCAGTTGTAGACACATAATTGACGACATAATATGGAGGTTAAGATGTGGCTGTGAGTCGTGCACGGTTAGCGATAAGTGGGAAATCCGGGCTCGAGTCCCTGCCCGGTACAAATTTTCGTTGTCTTCATTCTATTCTACAACTGATGGTTGTCCATCGTGATTGCGAATACATTTAATCTGTTCCGTACACTCGGACCTCCGTTAACTGTGTGCAGTAGGTCACCGTCTCGAATGCTTGTCGGAAATCTACGAATATGGAATATATCTGTAACCCTTCATCCATACTTAGCAGGATATGAGAGAAAAGGGCGAGCTTCGTTAACGACGGATGACACTTTTAAAGCCGGCCTATGTGGCCTAGCGGTTCTAGGCTCTTCAGTGTGGAACCGCGCGACCGCGACGGTCGCAGGTTCGAATCCTGCCTCGGGCATGGATGGTTTAAGTAGTTCTAAGTTCTAGGGGACTGATGACCTCAGCTGTTGAGTCCCATAGTGCTCAGAGCCATTTGAACAATTTGACTCTTTTAAATCTGCGCTGATTCCTGGACACCAGCTTTTCTGTCTCAAGGAAATCTTATCGTTTCCAGAATGAGATTTTCACTCTGCAGCGGAGTGTGCGCTGATATGAAACTTCCTAGCAGATTAAAACTGTGTGCCCGACCGAGACTCGAACTCGGGACATTGGCCTTTCGCGGGCAAGTGCTCTACCATCTGAGCTACCGAAGCACGACTCACGCCCGGTCCTCACAGCTTCAATTCTGCCAGTATCTCGTCTCCTACCTTCCAAACTTTACAGAAGCTTTACAGAAGGTTCACAGGAGAGCTTCTGGAAGGTGGGAGACGAGGTACTGGCGGAACTGAAGCTGTGAGGATCGGGCGTGAGTCGTGCTTCGGTAGCTCAGATGGTAGAGCACTTGCCCGCGAAAGGCCAAGGTCCCGAGTTCGAGTCTCGGTCGGGCACACAGTTTTAATCTGCCAGGAAGTTTCAAACCTTATCGTATTCCAACCTGGAACTGATTCAAAAATTCTGCAACAAACCGTTGTTGATATTGATCTGTAATTTTCCAGGTCTTCTCTTTTATGCTTCTAGTATACTGGAATCACGTGCAATTTTTTCCAGTCCCTTTGGGCTTTGCCCTGGGCAGGAAATTCGCCATAAATGCGAACTAAATAAGGGATCAATGCCGTAGAGTACTCTTCGTGCAACCGAACTGGGATTCCATTCGGATCTGGCATTTTCTTTGTTTTCAACCCTTTCAGTTACTTTTCTCTGCCATGGATGCCTTCTACTATATTCTGCATGTGGGAGTCTATGGGACAGTCAGACGATGGTATGTTTGTCTGTCTGTACTGTCCTCCTTCACGAATGATTCGTTATACTCGCAATTCAGCTTTTCTTTTGCTGTTTACCGTTGCTACACCAGACTGGTCGACGAGTGACTGGATAGAAGGCTTCGACCTGCTTAGCGATTTTACGTTGAACCAGAATGTTCTCGGCAAGATCTTTCGCCGATGTATGATGGTGGAAGTTTTATGCTATAGGCATGTATTTTTTATAGATGTACAATTTTCTACTAACTTTGCCTGTCAACATTTCTGCGTTCACTTTCTATATGCTACAAGGTCTAAAATTTTTCCGCTGCATGTGGATCGTCGAAATGGATACTCGCTTAGTGTGGATGTACACCACGCTCGAACTCTTACGGGAATCGACAAAATGCCGTGATAAATGAAGATAATGGGCGAGGGCGCTGAAAGTTAATCCTAGTGGGACTATATAAATTGATTGAGAATGTTGACATAATTTTAGTGTTCTAACAACTTTTATTTTTTCTTTAAAACTGACATAAATTATGCTAAACAAGTTATTAATTGAATAACCAAAACAACAAACAGGTAATTGAAGACTACACTGGACAAGGATTCTGGGTGGCAGAGATATATAATACAGAATAACTAGTGGAGTGAGTCAAGTACTCTGGCTCTAAAAATGTGGATAACGCAATTTGAACTGATCTGACGCTGAACAGACTTTGATTGATCAAATCTACTTTAGTTTCACTACATAGGTGTAGCTGAGAGCAAGTGGCGATTAAGATCTGTACGCCCTGACAATGCTGCACCGCACTACGTTTCCCTGTTTGCTTCGTGCGGCGAAGTAACTTTGCAGCTGGCGAGATGTGTGCGGCGGAGGTGAGACGTGGAGGCGGCACCTGTGAATCGGTCGCGGCCACGAAATAAATGCAAAAATCTCAGATCAGGCAGACGGTTCGCAATTTACTCTCTACCAGAGCCCTGAAATCACAGTATATTTCAGTGTGTGACACACCCGTTCGCTAGTCGTACCAAGGTCCAAAGGTACCAAAAGTCCAAACTGTTAAACCAAAAACTAATAAGTGTGCCCTACGCAAACGAGTAGTCCAAGAAGTTTGAAGTCACACTGTCGGTACAGTAAGAACTTCACCGCCGGCTCCCCAGTCAAATCTACTCGCTAGTTAAGTTAGATTCAGGATAGGTCCCAAATAACAACCACACGTGCCAGACATTCGACCAGAAGTATTACCACACCAAAGTCCCGCAATCGAGTGCTTGGCACCTCTCCCAGAAAAAAATCTGTTTTCCCGCAAAATGCACGAACGACACAGCAATCACCCCATCTTGAGCCAATCACAGGGCTCTAGAGGCACTAAATCTCCCCTCCCACACGACAGCATAAACTCATGTCGAACCAGGGCAAGAGTTAAGAAACCTGCGTCTCTGGAAAAGAAAAGAAACTGCCAATTACTGGCTTTTTTAAGTTATCGCAGAGGGGGAGAGCTGATTTTCTCCTAACTCGTGTCGCTTCCCACAGCAACAAGTGAATAGATACAATCTCAAAGATCTTATCTAAATCACTTGTTCCTTGGAGCTTGTTAGTCCTAGCTATGTGGTGTAATAAACATTTCTCAGCTGCCGGATTTTCCTTGTACAAGAGGTGGCTAGGGGAAGTGATTCACTGGCCTATTTCCACTATCGGTGAAAACGAAAACTTTTGTATTTTTATTACACTTGGCTTTGCACACATGCCCAGTTTACGACTTCACTGTGTAGACATGTTCCTTCAGACCGTCGCCCCCAGCCCAGAGCTCTGCTGGCACTGCTGCAGGTAGCATGGCATTGTTCTGTAGTCGTCCTGTCTCAATGAGGGGCTGCCCTTTCTGCCCTGTACAGCTTTGGGCCTGTCTGGCAAGACTTACTAAGGGATGGGATCGCCGCCAATTTCTTTCAACTCCCAAGGAGCCGTTTCTATGAGCTAAGAATCATAAAAATACCTCATGTTTTTAGCGCCCTACCAGGCTCCATCAATGTCTGCTCAGGCCGTTAACTTTCTAGAGTCTCACTCAAGGTGTGTCAGGTTGTAATGAAATCTTTAATAATTTTCATAAGCGAAAAATAAGTGAGAGAGTAACTTGTCCTCTCTCACTGCCCTTGTACCTGCCATTTACTTTTGCATGGGTAGTGTCTCACTTCAGTATTGTTTAGTGTCACACGAACTAGAGGAAATCATTGAAAATAGTAGGAGAATCTCATTCGTATAACCAATATACATGTGAAAAAGGTAACTTTGCCAATCAGGATTGTCCATTGCTAAAACACGTCCTAGCTAAACCTCATTCATTCCAGGCGTCATTCGCTCACATGATGCAGCAAGCTATCAAGGGTACATGAAAACATTGCTGTGAGTAGTATCAATTACATTACACCCAGTGGTCATTGCTATATCACAGACTACCGTTAAACATTTGACAGGCAGTTAAAAGGCCTTGTAGCAAAGAAATATACCTATTCACACCATATCCTGAGGTCAGAGATGTCTAATGTCCCTAATCATTTACAGTGTCCTGGAGTATGAACTGTTCCGTGCTCATTGATTTACATGTGCTCTATCACATATTTGGTCTCAATCATCAAACACATACATTCTCAAACTCTCAATGAACTAAGAAATTACATGCGTAATCTGTTTGTCTTATTACCTAAATTATGTAAATTTGTGTATTATTTTCTACGACATGAAAACGAATACACGCACGTAATCAATGTTTAGGAGCACTAATAAATGTGCAGAACAAACATAGCCCTCACAATCAAGACAGTACAATTGATACATACAAAAACACAAAATGATATTACAGAAATTTATCCTATCACTCTCTCCTCAAGGGTCCCTGGGGAGACAAATTTTACAATTAAAAATGACACGCGAATTGAGAACATGGCGTTTACGCACGCACACAAACTGTGTCTGGTAGGACTCAAGAACAGCAATTTGCACCAGAGTGAAATGGCCTCTCACTCAGCACATGATGTGGCACAAGTGGCAGCAGATGTCTCTGGCATTCCCTCTCATCTCAGGCAGCATCTGGTGTCTATGCAGAAACTGGCATCTTTGGCAGCTTACGGACTGCAGCTGGACCCTTGGCCTCAACCTGGTCAGGCCACAGTCAGCCGTCAGCGACTGGCATGACAGCATTGCATTTGACGTGCAACTCGGCCCCTGACATAGAAATCCATTCAGCGTTAGCGGGACATTTGATAGCCCTGCTCTTCCCATTCACCTCTGCATTGGAATGCCGACCTTCTGGCATAGGACATCAGATTAGCTCGCCTTTTGTCGACGGGACGCATCACCCTTGGCACCATGCTGACTTGGTTAGACTTGGCATGCACACTGACTGTGGTACCACGCGACTCGCTTGACCCTCGATTAGTGGCCTGGCGGGTCATTGTGTGATAGGGGGTTGATGTCGGCGAAAGGTGGCGTTCTGCTGTCTGTGCTGGCTTGAGACGTGCTTCCTGCCCTGGTAGATGACCGGGCTACATGATGTAGGCGTGTCAGCTGGCAGAGGCTGGTTCGGTTGCTGCAGAAGGTCCGGTCCCCCCCTAACCTGGGCTGCCACAGCTGACTCATTATGGCTCCCTGCTGCACTCACCTCACTCTGGCTGGCGTGGGCTATGACATCAAGTCTGGTTCCAGAGTCTGCACAATCCTCAAGTATGGTCAAGTGCCATATTCTCTCACAAATGTCATTACATCGATATAGTCAATTTACAGCAAAAAATGGACGCAATATCCAAAAATAAGTTTAATGACTTCAGGCCCTGTTAACGTTGTATGGACGTAAACTATGTGGTGTCAGGTGTGTTTGTTTGTGTGCAAACGTGTTTTTGTTAGTTTTTGGTTAGTTATTCCGCTGTCATGCACTCTAATTTTATGCTGGCGCTACCTCTATACCTCCACCAAACGTGCAGACTTCTCCCAATACTAAATAATAACTTATTGTACTACTCTATGCCTTTGCTAATACAACTGAAGCGAATTTTATGCATTTTATTCCTTGCATACTCCTCTTTTAGTTTTCAATGTCCAATGGTGGTGTCTGCTGACGCTGAAGTGGTCAGCAAGTGCGTCTACTCACTCTGGTGCTGATGATTTGCCTGAAATCTTTGTGGTGGCATTTATGATTATGTACACACAATTTTACATAGTACAAGGATGCCTTCTGTCTCCTCTGTCAGGATTGCAATTGCTGAAATGAAACATAAGAATACTGCATTTTATATGTATTCACATATTCTTTTCTAATATACGTCTCCTCCATGGTCCATCATTTAGTTTCTGCTCCCTATTTCCAGGTCTGGGGTTCTCCACTCTACCATGACTTGCACTTGTCTGTTCTAACTCCCCATACACGATATTTCGCCGACGGCGCCCACATGGCGCTGGCAAAATTCCAGCACGAGACAGGCTACATCGCACGACAGGCGATGGCTCATAACACACTGAGTCGTACAGTTGACACACGCCCAAAACGTGGACCGCTAACTGGTACGTGGTCCCTATTCGTACCACACTTATCCACCATATCTTAGATACCATAAAAGAGGAAGCGGGATGGAATCATGGCTGGTAGTCACAATTTATAATTAACACAATTTATTCACATAATGCCTTTTAAAGAATTTGACAATTACAAATTGTGGACGAGCCACTGGATAAAGCTTTGCAAATACACTTAGAAACCCAACGTACTCGGTACTCAAATAAATAGTCCCTTGTTCAGAAAAAGTATTACTGACAATCTTCAGAAATTCAAACTCCCGTATAGGATTTCTAAAAAGAAGTACCAGTAAAGGCTGACTTAATGGCGCTTGCACACTAGTTCCAAGCTAAGATCCAATTACACAACATGATAGAACCACTTAAATAAAAAACACTACAGCAGAAACACTGATCTTTAAAAATAAATATTCACATGCTCAGACATGTTAATAAAAAAAATTACTAGAAAGAGCTGCACAAGGAACTCAGCGGATGCTACACAGCTTAAGGTTTCACCAGTTGCCAGTCCCTAACATTTAAGGGAAGGTTAGTGGTGGTGGTGGTTAGTGTTTAACGTCCCGTCGACAACGAGGTCATTAGAGACGGAGCAGAAGCTCGGGTTAGGGAAGGATTGGGAAGGAAATCGGCCATGCCCTTTCAAAGGAACCATCCCGGCATTTGCCTGAAACGATTTAGGGAAATCACGGAAAACCTAAATCAGGATGGCCGGAGACGGGATTGAACCGTCGTCCTCCCGAATGCGAGACCAGTGTGCTAACCACTGCGCCACCTCGCTCGGTGGAAGGTTAGTATAAGAACAGCTTACATACAATATATATTTATATATCTACCAACTTAACCCATCTTGGTGGAAGGAAGATAAATACTAAACTTTATAAGGCGATACGTGAACGACTGCCAGTAGTGGCCAGGTTCTTACACACTGTCAGACCTAGACCTCGGACGACATTCCACTCCCCACCAAGGTGCTGGCACAATCGAAAGTTTCTGTCCGAATCACAAAGACATTCCAATAACTCTGAAACATAGAAACACTCGGCAGAACCTTTGAATCGATATATGGGTAAGCGTATAAAGGAACACGTTGCACTACTGACAAAATCGCAACTTTGACCCTAAGTATATTACACATCGACAACTGTATTAATAGAGTGCAGACTTTGAAAACGACAACATAAAATCATTTGATTATAAGAGACACAAAGCACTAACAAAACTTCTGAGAAAACTTCCAAATAACGGCTACCACTTAACTAGGCCAACTGAACTCTTCCACACCATCTGAAAGTTCGACCATGAATGACTCACCACAGTAATAAAGTTTAAACGGCTCTGAGTGCGTCGGTCAACAAAACACAATTGCGATCACTTACTTCATATCACGTACACAATACTAAGGAGCGGGTTCCACAGCTTCACGACTTCTCTGCAAATTTTGTTCTCAGTGAAGTCACAGAACTTGTATCTCCAAGCTGCCCATGTCGCCAAAACGCCCGCCTAATTTCGCACCACAACAAGTAACGGTTATCACGCTCGTTCGGCAGCCGTTGGCACTCGTCTCCCAGCAAATGTCACGAGATCTCGAGGGGTAACCATCGAAGGCTAACAACCAACTCACTTCTCCCGCCAACCCGGAAGATAAGACACGTGAAAAGCAAAGATAGCTAAGCTCAACCATCATCGATCTCAACGATACATGAACAAAGTAACACTGGCGCCAGCTTGCCACGGCTCACTAACACCATACGAAGCACATCCGAAATCGAAACGCACATGTTCTATGCCACGATTTACCGTCTTGGCACCACGAAGAACATAAAGTGCCGTAAATCTGTCTCTTGGGCAGTGTGCAAGAAACCACGGAAAGTAAACAAAGACAATTTCAATGTCCGTGGTCATACTTGTCAAGGCTATTCTACGAGGATGCTAAAACAGAGTACGATGCTCAACTGCGGTCAAATTACAATGAATCTCCTTGCTCTCCTGGGAGCGGAAATCGGACGATTGTGAGTTCCAAAGAAATAACAGCAGTACTCAGTTGTTTGGAGTACTCAGTATTGCAACGTGCCTCGTTTGGTATGCCACAAAAACTGCCAATTCTTGATGAGATATAATTTGCAACGGAATTTTAATTCAACCTGCCACCTGCCAGAGAATGTTGGTGTGAACATGTCACAAATACGCAACTCATTTGACCACATTCAGCAAGGACCCTTTTTTTTTTTTTTTGTCATCAGTCTACTGACGGGTTTGAACCGGCCCGCCACGAATTCCTTTCCTGTGCTAACTTCTTCATCTCAGAGTAGCACTTGCAACCTAAGTCCGCAATTATTTGCTTGACGTATTCCAATCTCTGTCTTCCTCTACAGTTTTTGCCCTCTACAGCTCCCTCTAGTACCATGGAAGTCATTCCCTCATGTGTTAGCAGATGTCCTATCATCCTGTCCCTTCTCCTTATTAGTGTTTTCCACATATTCCTTTCCTCTCCGATTCTGCGTAGAACCTCCTCATTCCTTACCATATCAGTCCACCTACTTTTCAACATTCGTCTATAGCACCACATCTCAAATGCTTCGATTCTCTTCTGTCCGGTTTTCCCACAGTCCACGTTTCACTACCATACAACGCTGTACTCCAGACGTACATCCTCAGAAATTTCTTCCTCAAATTAAGGCCGGTATTTGATATTAGTAGACTTCTCTTGGTCAGAAATGCCTTTTTTGCCATAGCGAGCCTGCTTTTGATGTCCTCCTTGCTCCGTCCGTCATTGGTTATTTTACTGCATAGGTAGCAGAATTCCTTAACTTCATTTACTTCGTGACCATCAATCCTAAAGTTACGTTTCTCGCTGTTCTCATTTCTATTACTTCACATTACCGTCGTCTTTCTCCGATTTACACTCAAACCATCTGTGTACTCATTAGACTGTTCATTCCGTTCAGCAGATCATTTAATTCTTCTTCACTTTCACTCAGGATAGCAATGTCATCAGCGAATAGTATCATTGATATCCTTTCACCTTGTATTTTAATTCCACTATTGAACCTTTCCTTTACTTCCATCATTGTTTCCTCGATGTACAGATTGAAGAGTAGGGGAGAAAGGCTACAGCCTTGTCTTACTCCTTTCTTAAAACGAGCACTTCGTTCTTGATCGTCCACTCTTATTATTCCCTCTTGGTTGTTGTACATATTGTATATGACCCGTCTCTCCCTATAGCTTACTCCTACGTTTTTCAGAATCTCGAACAGCTTGCACCATTTTATATTGCCGAACGCTTTTTCCAGTTCGACAAACCCTATGAGCGTGTCTTGATTTTTTTTAGCTTTGCTTTCATTACTAGCCGTAACGTCAGAATTGCCTCTCTCGTGCCTTTACTTTTCCTAAAGCCAAACTGATCGTCACCTAGCCCATTATCAATTTTCTTTTCCATTCTTCTGTATATTATTCTTGTAAGCAGCTTCGATGCATGAGCTGTTAAGCTGATTGTGCGATAATTCTCGCACTTGTCAGCTCTTGCCGTCTTCGGAATTGTGTGGATGATGCTTTTCCGAAAGTCAGATGGTATGTCGCCAGACTCATATATTCTACACACCAACGTGAATAGTCGTTTTGTTGCCACTTCCCCTAATGATTTTAGAGATTCTGATGGAATGTTATCTATCCCTACTGCCTTATTTGACCGTAAGTCCTCCAAAGCTCTTTTAAATTCTGATTCTAATACTGGATCCCCAATCTCTTCTAAATCGACTCCTGTTTCTACTTCTATCACATCAGACAAATCTTCACTCTCATAGAGGCTTTCAATGTATTCTTTCCACCTATCTGCTCTCTCCTCTGCATTTAACAGTGGAATTCCCGTTGCACTCTTGATGTTACCACCATTGCTTTTAATGTCACCAAAGGTTGTTTTGACTTTCCTGTATGCTGAGTCTGTCCTTCTGACAATCATATCTTTTTCGATGTCTTCACATTTTTCCTGCAGCCATTTCGTCTTAGCTTCCCTGCACTTCCTATTTATTTCATTCCTCAGCGACTTGTATTTCTGTATTCCTGATTTTCCCGGAACATGTTTGTACTTCCTCCTTTCATCAATCAACTGAAATATTTCCTCTGTTACCCATGGTTTCTTCGCAGCTACCTTCTTTGTATCTATGTTTTCCATCCCATCTTCCGTGATGGCCTTTTTCAGAGACGTCCATTCCTCTTCAACTGTGTTGCCTACTGCGCTATTCATTGTTGCTGTATCTATAGCGTTAGAGAACTTCAAACGTATCTCGTCATTCCTTAGAACTTCCGTATCCCACTTCTTTGCGTATTGATTCTTCCTGACTAATGCCTTGAACTTCAGCCTACTCTTCATCACTACTATATTGTGATCTGAGTCTATATATGCTCCTGGGTACGCCTTACAATCCAGTATCTGATTTCGGAATCTCTGTCTGACCATGATGTAATCTAATTGAAATCTTCCCGTATCTCCCGCCCTTTTCCAAGTATAACTCCTCCTCTTGTGATTCTTGAACAGGGTATTAGCTATTACTAGCTGAAACTTGTTTCAGAACTCAATTAGTCTTTCTCCTCTTTCATTCCCTGTCCCAAGCCCATATTCTCCTGTAACGTTTTCTTCTACTCCTTCCCCTACAACTGCATTCCAGTCGCCCATGACTATTAGATTTTCGTCCCCCTTTACATACTGCATTACCCTTTCAATATCCTCATACACTTTCTCTATCTGTTCATCTTCAGCTTGCGACGTCGGCATGTATACCTGAACTATCGTTGTCGGTGTTGGTCTGCTGTCGATTCTGATTAGAACAACCCGGTCACTGAACTGTTCACAGTAACACACCCTCTGCCCTACCTTCCTATTCATAACGAATCCTACACCTGTTACACCATTTTCTGCTGCTGTTGATATTACCCGATACTCATCTGACCTGAAATCCTGGTCTTCCTTCCACTTCACTTCACTGACCCCTACTATATCTAGATTGAGCCTTTGCATTTCCCTTTTCTGATTTTCTAGTTTCCCTACTACGTTGAGGCTTCTGACATTCCACGCCCCGACTCGTAGAACATTATCCTTTCGTTGATTATTCAATCTTTTTCTCATGGTAACCTCCCCCTTGGCAGTCCCCTCCCGGAGATCCGAATGGGGGACTATTCTGGAATCTTTTGCCAATGGAGAGATCATCATGACACTTCTTCAACTACAGGCCACATGTCCTGTGGATACACGTTACGTGTCTTTAATGCAGTGGTTTCCATTGCCTTCTGCATCCTCATGTCGTTGATCATTGCTGATTCTTCCGCCTTTAGGGGCAATTTCCCACCCCTAGGACAAGAGAGCGTCCTGAACCTCTATACGCACCTCTTTGACAAGGCCGTTGGCAGAATGAGGCTGACTTCTTATGCCCGAAGT
This sequence comes from Schistocerca gregaria, assembly GCF_023897955.1. Taxonomy (NCBI): domain Eukaryota; kingdom Metazoa; phylum Arthropoda; class Insecta; order Orthoptera; family Acrididae; genus Schistocerca; species Schistocerca gregaria. Next base: position 712,890,682 of record NC_064922.1, read on the forward strand.
CTTCGGCCGCCAATGCTGATTATTTATCAAAATTTAGGCAGTAGCGGGGATCGAACCCGGGACCGAAGACGTTTTGATTATGAATCAAAGACGCTACCCCTAGACCACGGGTACAATTTTCAAGGGCTCATACTGAAAACTAATGGAAATGACAAACAAAGTAACACCGAAATAGAACAATTGGAAAACTATGCTAAGCAAAACAATATCAACATTAAATTACATTAAGCAGTTCATCCATGGAGACTATTTACATACTGCACCTTCTCTTCCCGTTGCAGTTCTGTTGTATCTTAGTTAACAGCTTAATACCGCTCGTGCCTATAGTTGCTTTGCTGTTGGTCCGAAGAATCCTGTTGGCCCTGGTTCGAGTTCTGTTGCTCCCTCCAGTTTCCGTTTCCTCGGTAGTTGTTGTTGTCGTTATGATTATAATTTCCTCGCCTTCTACTATCTTCCAATGATGGCTGGTTATTCCAATTGAAGTGTGAACTTTGATTTCGATTCCATAGATGTTTTCTCCCGTTACGTCCATCGTCATTCCTCTCTGGCGAAACTGGCCCGTTACGGTCATTATTTCTACTTCTTTCCCGCGAGTTGTGAATTTTATTCACGTAATCGAGTTCGCACATCGCACTCTTGAAAGCTTTGATTGAATCGCTACATCTACCGTGAGCAGTTTCTGGTAACGTAAAGGTAATTTAATGTAGCAGTGTGTTATAATTTCCTTGGGACTGTGCAGTTGATCCAAGAATCGGTTCTTCTTGACCAGGGAGTCGAAGAATTTGACAGGATTGCGGAATCCTGACGCTCCTAAGTTCTTTCCTAACATTATCTCCTGTTTTGTCCTCTCCTGTGTGTCTTGCGTCCAATATGTGCTAAGGAATGCGTCCTTAAATTCTTGGTAGGAGCGACAACTCTCAGCAACTCCGCGCATATGTTCTGCAATCTACCCTTCTGAGAAACCACAGATAAACTGGAGCTTGTACTCAGTGACAATGTTCTGGTAGCACGTGATCATACTGTGCCATCCTGGTCTTGGTGCAATGCGTTGTTTGCCTCGTTGTAGACTTGAAAATTCTGGATGGTCAAGAAAAGTTTGTGGTCGAAAGGTTCGACGTATCCGCCGTACGAATTTTCCCTCGCGTCTGCAGCGCGATTTCATTTATCCGTGCCCAAATGATCCTCGCGATCTGTTATGGTATCTCCTCACGTTGCCCGATTTACGTAATAACGTTTCTGACCTCCGTAGACGTGTACAACTGTTTTCTGGCTCGGTCTCTGACATGCTGCTTGTTACCACGGAGCGTATCTACTACGCTTTTCGACGCGGAAGGAGCATATTCCTGCTGCATTCACCCATGTACAGGAGGTGTGTCCTTATATAGCGGTTCGAAGAGTCGCAAAACATTTTCTTCGCTTCTGCGATGTTCTCCACGGCACTTTACCGGACGAGATTGTGTTTGAAATTGCGCGACCCACTCGTACCTGTCGAACGTCCTTAGCTAACTTGTTTTGTTGTGCGGCGGCTCGGGTTTGCTGATCTTTAAGTTCAGATATTTCGGCCGGTTTGATTTCTATCTGTTCGATTCGCTTCGGAGCCACGCTCATTTTTTCATGCGTTTCGTGAACTACACTACTGGCCATTAAAATTGCTGCACCATCAAGATAACGTGCTACAGACGCGAAATTTAGCCGACAGGAGGATGATGCTGTGATATGCAAATGATTAGCTTTTCAGAGCATTTGCACAAGGTTGGCACCGGTGGCGACAACTACAACGTGCTGACATGAGGAAAGTTTCCAACCGAATTCTCATGCACAAACAGCAGTTGACCGACGTTGCCTGGTGAAACGTTGTTGTGATGCCTCGTGTAAGGAGGACAAATGCGTACCATCACGTTTCCGACTTCGACAACGGTCGGATTGTAGCCTATCGCGATTGTGGTTTATCGTATCCATACATTTCTGTTAGCGTTGGCCGAGATCCAATGACTGTTAGCAGAATATGGAATCGGTGGGTTCAGGAAGGTAATACGGAGCGTCATGATGGATCCCAATGGCCTCGTATCACTAGCAGTCGATATGATACGCATCTTATCAGCATGGTTGTAATGGATCGTGCTGCCACGTGGGATTAGCCGTGCGGTCTAGGGCGCTACAGTCATGGACCGTGCGGCTGGTCCCGGCGGAGGTTCGAGTCCTCCCTCGGGCATGGGTGTGTGTCTTTGTCCTTAGGATAATTTAGGTTAAGTAGTGGGTAAGCTTAGGGACTGATGACCTTAGTAGGCCCCACAAGACTTCACACACATCTGAACATTTGAACGGATCGTGCAGCCACGTCTCGATCCCTGAGTCAACAGATGGGGAAGTTTGCAAGACAACAACCATCTGCACGAACCATGGCTGCGGTTACCCTTGACGCTGCATCACAGACAGGAGTGCCTGCGACGGTGTACTCAACGACGAACCTGGGTGCACGAATGGCGAAACCTCATTTATTCGGATGAATCCAGGTTCTGATTACAGCATCATAATGGTCGCATCCGTGTTTGGCGACATCGCGGTGAACGCACATTGGAAGCGTGTATTCGTCATCGCCATACTGGTGTATCACCGGCGTAATGGTGGGGTGCCGTTTGTTACACGTCTCGGTCACCTCTTGTTCGCACTGACGACACTTTGAACACTAGACGTTACATTTCAGATGTGTTACGACCCGTGGCTCGAACCTTCATTCGATCCCTGCGAAACCCTACATTTCAACAGGATAATGTATGACCGCATGTTGAAGGTCGTGTACGGGCCTTTCTAGATACAGAAAATGTTCGACTACTGCCCTGGCCAGCACATTCTCCAGATCTCTTTCCAATTGAAAACGTTTGGTCAATGGTGGCTGAGCAACTCGCTCGTCACAATATGCGAGTCACTACTGTTGATGAACCGTGGTATCGTGTTGGAGCTGCATGGGCAGCTGTACCTGTACACGTCATCCAAGCTCTTTTTGACACAATGACAGGCGTATGAAGGCCGTTATTGCGGCCAGAGGTGGTTGCTCTGGGTACTGATTTCTCATGATCTATGCACCCAAATTGCGTGAAAATGTAATCACATGTCAGTTCTAGTATAATATATTTGTCCATTGAATACCCGTTTATGATCTGCATTTCTTCTTGGTGTAGCAATTTTAACGGCCAGCAGTGTATTTTCTTTGCCTTGCTTTTGGAGAGTCGCAAGTGCCTTTTTTATCTTACGCACCTAAATTCTTGCCAGTTTAACTTGTTCTTTGAACACTGATGCGTCCCTTCGTGCTACTTGCGCTACCAATCGCGCTGTTTTGCCATCGCCCTTCGCCTGGTCTGCGACATCACGCGTATCTGCGTCGTTTTCTTGACATTGTTTAGCTCTTCTTTGATTCCTGCGATCTCTTTCTTTATTCCATCTATACCACCTGTGACCGTTCTTATGACTGATTTGTGTCTCACTGATGGTGCGTCTCGTACCAGCAGCGCCTACATTTCGTTCTGCTCCCCGTTCACTTTCATCACCTGACTGAAACAAGTCATCATACTCTGCAGGCTCTACGTTTGACAGTTGCCTGCTACGCAACCGTATTTACCTGAGAATCCTGTGTAATATCTGCCTGATCACCGCTAATAATCTGACGTGGATCCATGGTTAACAACACACAATTACTTCCGCTATTCTGTTGCAAACGTGCCTTCGTCTAGTTCTGATCCAAACGAATTTAAACACTACACATTCATATGCTACACAGATTCTACTCTACCTTACGCTCCCCTGAGCTTCTGATTCTTAGTTCCTGACAACGAATTCGAATAATAGAACGCTTGTCGATGCCAACAAACGAAAATCTCAATCCATCCTATCAAATTAGCACAACGGCGTGCGCCATCAGAAACAAACAATTAAGTGACACAGAAGTTACAACGACAACGTGAAAATACACACATACAACAATTAAGTATTAGTACCATGTCGAGGCGCCAGCAACGTGAATATACCCCACCCAGCGAACCACATTAGACATGGGGAACAGAAACTTCACTATGCAACACTATCTTCGATCTGATGGTCACAGAAGGTGCCATCAATTCAAAATTCTGCGCAAGGAATGTCAAACTCAATAACTACACTAGGCAACATGATCTGATGATCACAGAAGGTGCCATTTATCCTAGATCCTGGCAGGGTTGCCACAATAAAAGGTGACTCTAGTGGGACTATATAAATTGATTGAGAATGTTGGCATAATTTTAGTGTTCTAACTAAATTTATTCTTTCTTTAATACAGACATAAATTATGCAAAACGAGTTATACATTGAATACTGTAAGCCATGCAGAGTGTCCACGCGGTTAGAGGCGCCATGTCACGTATTGTGCAGACCCTCCTGCAAGAGGTTCCAATCCTCCCTGTGGCATGAGTGTGTTTGTTGTTTGTAGCATAAGTTAGTTTAATTTAGCTTACATAGTGTGTAAGTCTATGGAACAGCGACCTTAGCAGTTTGGTCCCTTAGGAATTCACACACATTTGAACATTTTTGAATACCATAAATAACTAACAGGTGATTCAAAACTACACGGGACATGGATTCTGGGTGGCAGAGGCAGTATAATACAGTATAACTAGTGGAGTGAGTCAAGTACTAAGGCCCTGAAAATGTCGAGAACGCAATCTGAATTGATCTGACGCTGAGCAGACTTTGATTGATCGCATCTACTGTTGTTCCTCTACATAGGTGCAAGTGGCGATTGAGATCAGTACACCCTGACAATGCCAGAGCGGCAGTAAGTTACTCTGTTTGCTTCATGCACTGGTGTAAGTTGCAGCTTACGAGATGTGTGCAGCGGAGGTGAGACGTGGAGGCAGCACCTGTGAATCGATCATGGCCACGAAAGAAATGGAAAAATCTCATGGTCTAGCGATCAGGCAGATAGATCGCAATTTACTCTCTACCGGAACCCTGAAATCACGGTAGATTTCAGTGTGCGACACACCCATTTGCTGGTCATACCGAAGACCAGTTTCACTCACTTATATGACAGAGTGCACGTGGATACCAAACGTTAAGACTGTTAAACCAAAAACAAATAAATGTGCCTTCGGCAAATGAGTAGTCTGAGATGTTTCAAGTTACACTGTCGGTACAGTAAGAACTGCACCACAGGCTCCCCAGTCAAACCTACTCGCAAGTGAAGTCAGTCTCAGGATAGGTCCCAAGTACCAACCACAGATGCCAGACATTCGACCAAAAGTCAAAACAAAACAAAAATTATCCTGCAAAGTGCACGAACGACACCGCCTTCACCCCGTCTTGAGCCATTCACAGGGCTCTAGAGGCGCTAAATCTCCCCTCCCACACGGCAGCACAAACTCATGTGGAACCAGGGCAAGAGTTAAGAAGTCTGAAAAAAAAAGAAATCGCCCAAAGTTTTCACAGAGGAGGAAGAGATGATTTTCTATGAAGTTGTGCCACTTCCCATGGCAACAAGCCAACAGATACAATCTCAAAGATCTTTATGTAAATCGCCTGTGCCTTGGAGCTTGTTAGCTTTTCTTATACTACTCAGGCGGTCGGAAGAAGAGGCTCACTGGCCTATTTGCACTATGGGCAAAAAACGGACATTTCTGAAAATTTATTACTTGTGGCTCCGCACACAATGTCCTGTTTCCGACTTCACTGTGTAGACACGTTCCTTCGGACCTTCGCCCCCAGCCCAGGGCTCTACTTGCTCCACGGCAGATAGCGCAGCATTGTTCTGCTGCAGTCCTGTATCGATGACGGGCTGCCCTGTATGACTGTGGGCCTGTCCAGCAAGATTTACTAAGGGATGGGCTCGCCGCCAATTGCTTTCAACACCCAACAAGCCGTTTCTACGAGTTAAGAATCATAAAACTATCTCATGCTTTTAGTGTCCTATCAGGCTCCATCAATGTCTGCTCAAGCCGTTAACTTTCTCTCAATGTGCATCAGGTTGTAATGAAATCTTCAATAATTTTCCATATGCGAAAAATAGGCGAGAAAGTAACTTGTCCTCTCTCAGCACTATATTAGTAGTGTGTGGATAAGTCGAGAATCTGGGTGTGACGGGATGCGTGCTAGAGTAGTCCATGCATGTGCGACGACCATTGTTTCTTAATGGTGCAGTGGTCAGCGCATCTGCCTTGTAAGCAAGAGATCGGTGTTCGAATCACAGTCTGACACAAATGTTCAACTTTCTCCATTGATTTAAATCAATGGTTGTTAGCAGCTAATGTTATCAATACATCCGGGTCTTCAGCTTACTAATATTACATGATCAGGGTATTTCTATGCTACTAAGTGTAGACTTTCTTTGATTGGTCTGCAAGTATTACGGCGGAATCTGGTGACCGTAAAAATATTAGATGACTGAGTTCGCTTAGGCTGGTTACTTGCGTCCATATAACTTCGCAGACAGATGCAGTTTCGACCTCGAGAGACACAATATTTTTGTCCACTGCTGTGAACACTTTCCCTCTTTTGGCATCTAATCTGTCTTTTCGGTATACTTTCCATGCCTCGTTAAATATTTCTGAGCTTTCTCCTTCCGGATTCATCCAGATTCAGGTTACGAGACTAATTTGGGCACGACAACTTTTCCGGAGGTGGAGGTCATTAAATTCAAGAATTTTGTTACGAATACTTCGGTAACTTACCATTAAAATTTACAGCCAAGTTGTCTTTACATTTTATGCGACCTGATTTCACTCTCTGCATATCTACTGTGAGCGTACATCGAAGGAACTCAAACTGTCACCTGTCCTCAAAAATACCCCTTTTACACTAAGTACTTTGCTATGACAGTAGTCACTTCTATTATTTAGTGTACCCCTAGGCCTTGAAGGAGAGTCCAACAATCCTTCATCCCATAAAGTAGATCCAGAAATCTGCAGCCAAGCCAGTCACAGAATCGACTTAGCCTCTGGTTGAGATCCTCCACTACATCAAACCAAAGGACCCCGATCAATTCTGGGTACGAAGTTTGCACCCTGCCACGAGTTATCCGCCACCCCTACAACCTGAGGCAGGAGCATTCAGACGGCTGACCACGGCCAACAGTGCCTTCAGCTGTTCGTGAACTGTGGCCAGATCTCCTCCATCCACGGAGAATGCTCACTGCCTACCCATCATACTTTCACTAATTTAAGAATTAAAATATAAAAGCACCCATACAAAGGCTACTTATGTAACAGGCTACTTTCCTGGCGAGTACCAAATTGAAGCTAGCGCCTGACTGAGATGTATGCTTTTCTCGCTGGCTGTTCCAAATAAATACCTACTGCAACACAGGCTGAAAATCTGCGTTACACAGTTATTGAAACGCGAGGCTATAACTCTGAAATACCCAAACACGCAAGGAGTTTAAGAATTAAATTATAAAAATAAGCAGAGAAAATAAATTATATGTATAACTTACTATCCTCGTGGTTGGCCACAAACTGAGTCTAGAGCCTGACAGAGATACCTGTAACGGTCACTGGCAGAAAATGAAAATATTTAACTTTCTGCTCTCCTCGTCACTCGCAAACAAAGGCTAGCGCCTGATTTGTTATTTGCTCTGATTTCGGTGGCGAGTAATTGTCCACCTCTGTTAACTGAGTAGTCAGCACACCTGACCGCTGTCAGGATGACCCAGCTTCAGTCCCCAGTACTACCAGTGATTTTTCTTTGCTGGGAGGAGTGGAACGGGGCCCACTCAGACTCAGGATGCCACATGAGGCGCTGTTTGAATGAGAACTAGCGGCTCCAAAGTCTGGATAACCTACAACACCCGGAAGGGCGGTGTTCCGACCCCATGCCCCTCCATAGCGCGTCCGAATCACGCCACTTGGCACAGGATAACGCTGCAGCCTGTCGACAATGCGCGGCCCTCTGCACCTGATGGCAGATATTTATTGTGATTCATGCCAGGCGTGTGTCATTTCTCAGTGGCCAGTTTTAGCTTATAGAGCTACGTGAAAAATGGTTAGGTCAAGAAAGTGATTTTTGCTGATTTGTTCAGGCAGAAATAAATCTCATCGTTCCAGTGGAAAACTAATATGTTTGCTATCGTGTGAGAACTTTCTCATTCTCGTGTATTAGCCATTATCTCGAAACTTTTCTCTTGTAAAATTCTCAGGACGTCGTTGTGAACCAGGGCGGTGAATAAGTGCAGACCTTTTGTAGTGTTTAGTTTTTGGATCAGTGTTCTGATCTAAAGCTGGGTGCAGTTAAACAGCAAACAGAACTACAGTCAGCATTACAGTAGATCGTTTCAGAAGTCAGAGTAAGTTTGCTGGCGCTTATTAAAACAAAATCACAAGTGTAGGACTACAAAAGGTGAATCAACGTGAGCCGATGAAATGTTTCCCTGGCCGAACATGGTATAGTCATGTGACGAAAGAAAATTATATGCGATGCGCATCGCTGTAGCGACGTGGACCACCGCAGGGGACATTTCTGTGCCACCGATAATGTACGATACAACAAAGTTTCCCTTTTTAGTTTAGACACGACCTGAGGAAAAAGGATCTAAAACCATTGAATGAGGCGATACATAAGCCTGAACTGAATTAAAAACCACAGCGTTCACTTTAATATGAGATAGGTGCCCATCTTCGTCATGGCTCCGCTTAACACGCCACCCTTCCTCCCTCCTCCCCGTTCCCTCTTTGCCTATACATCATTTCCTCCTCTTTGATAAGTGTAAAGGCGCCAAGCAACCAGCGGAGATTAACAGTTTCAATTTCCTTTCGAAGAGAAATTTTCCGTCGATATTTTGACGTGCTAAGACATGTCACCTCAAAGGCATCTCATATTTTCGAGGGAGATTCAAGTTCCGCACTAGCGCGAAGTGAATCACAGCTTCCGAACATGGCATCTCTTTCTTGGTACAGCCACAAGCACTACGACTTCTTCGCTGTCGACAGGATGTCACTTTGAAAAGGGTCGTTGTATACTAATTAGCTCTTTTCAGAAAATGTTATACGGGAGTTTACTGGAATATTCGAGTCTTCGAGCTAACGTGACAGAACGATCGTATGCGCCCTTCATTAACGAACATGGAAAGTCAGGATTTGTATCGAAAGAAAAAAAAATGTTAGATAATTTGGTGTTACCAGCACCTATAAGAAAAAATTGTATTGCTTTTTCATTTCTTGATCCATCTCATTCTTCTGTTTATACATTTAAGAATGTTTCTGTAAATGTAAGTACTGTAAAAAAAGTGCCTTAGAGGAGAAGCAGAGGCACCAGTTTCTAAGGTATCCCTAACAGCCGGGAGATCACTGTATTAACCTCTTACCTCTATAGCGCCACCGTTCAGTGGCTGTGGATTAAGTCAGCACGCTGTGGTGCCCTAAGACAGATGTGGTAGTTTTTGCAAACAACGTGAAGGCCTTTTGTTCTGGATCATCTGACCTTTAGATACATCTCCATGCAGTTTCAAACGGACTCTTGAATAAAAAAAGGACCCTGTACATATGCCGGCTATCGACAAAAACTCATTTGCATGCCATTCTTTATTGATTGCAAGTAATATAATTAAAATTAGAAAATTACTGTGGCAATGACGTTTGCGTGCCAGTCGTTGTTTTTCCAGGAAAAAAACTTAGAGCTGTTATGGAAAAGAGGCTAGGATACTGAGAAAAGCTTGCCAGTGCCAACGTTTTACTTTTTCATAGCAATACTTTCGGAATAAACTCCTCATATAGACAAAGATTTCCTTCGTTACGAGCTCTGAAGCAACAAATCCCTCACCTTCTTCATTAGTTCCTGCTTCTGAAGTTAGATTTAGGTAGAAGGCTTGCAACAAAGGGGCTTCGTAATAAAGAAGTTCCTTGAGATACTTTATGTTTGCTACAGCCCTTTCTTTCTGCCTGTACTTTCCACATATTCAGCTCATGTGCCGTTTTCCTTGTTTCCTTTCGTCCTTTATTTGCAATCAGAGTATCAGTTTCAAATATATCACATACGTGGTGCACATATTTTTTTGAAATATAGGAAGAGAGATAACAAACTTTCATTGAAACATTATGTGTAGGGCCATTCCTTAACGAGCTGCAACCATTTCCCCCAGTAAAAAATCGACAATAAGAACCATTTGAATATGAAGTGATATGCTAAAATTATCCTCGTATTTCCTATCTCCGAACAAATAAATTTTAACTTATGACTTGAAGTACACAAATATGAACCACTATGTCATGGTTTTACTTCTTTTTATCATCTCCAGATTTACTGTAAGTGTAAAACTCTAAATCGCAGTCCGTCACATTCCACATTCGGTAGACATGGTGTATTATGTTTCTGCACTAGAAGGTCTCACTTCTTACAACCACACAAATCTGGCACAGATGGCAGGGAAATACGCACACCAGTCGATCTCTGTACCACCTATACGAAACAATGATTATTAACAATGAAAAAATGTCTGTACTCCACTTTTTACACAAGCTTCCACATGTCAATACTATGCTCAGGAATGTGATAGGTCGATAATGTGAATAAGCTGATGGTTTATCAAACTAGGTTTATCAAACTAGTCGAGTGTTATTGACATATCAGTGGCTTAACATAGTATTGCTAATAAATCAGTGGAGAGGAAATTTGTTACTCGCTCATCATTAAAAGGCAAATTAATGTCGTTAGGGCAAATTTTCGTCACCTCAGCGTGTAACGTTATAAATCAGCCTAGAGTCTGTCTAGTTGATCATCAGTCAACAATAGGAAAGCAGTATTCCTCTAAACAAGTATTAGTCGTGACAGACGCCAGAAAAACTGAGATCCAAAAGATGTATTCAACAAAAGACAGTAGCGGCAGAAATGAAAGGATCATCGAACTGAATGTACCCCGCCTGGCACAATGTTCCTGACGTTTTTAGCATGGGCCATTGTGCTGTGCTCTGTGTGTGTGTGTGTGTGTGTGTGTGTGTGTGTGTGTTTGTGCGTGTATCTAAGACAATGAATAACACCTGTGATCCTCAGAGGTTTGCTGCCAGTCGGGGTGACTTGTCAGTATGTCCTTCATGTCGACTGTTAATCAATCGCCCATAAAGGGCAAGTAATCAGTAAGTTACAAATTTTTAACTCCCAAAAACACTCCTAGCGAACAGACCGAAAAGAAAACAAGTTAATATTGCACTGTAATCTAGTTCTGAGCAATGTTTAAAGTTTCAAGTCTCATACTTATTGGGGAGTTAGTTTAACATCAATTACAAAATTTCTAACGAGCATACAGACAGACAAGAAAGTAATCTAACAAAAACGTGTCCAACAGAGGTAGAGATGGGACCAATTGCGCTGTAACATGTTTGAATCCTCAATTGGCATGCTAGGCAACTAGGAGGTCAATAATCGCCCTTTTCGATGAGGTCATTCAGTGTGTATGGAGTGTTCTACAGCCGGCACACTACAATTTTCAGCCAGTCTCAAGCAAGCTAAATTGGGTTTATGTGAGCATATTAGAATGATGTGATAAGTGAGGTAACTTCCATGAAAAAATGGAATGTTTTTGTTACGTCTTCATAGTTGATAAGTTTGATTATTCCAAGAATTGTGTAAAAATTTCAATAATGTGCAGCGAATAGGTCGTTATTAACAGCCGTCAGAATCGGTCAGCGTGTCGACTGCGATTGGAAATCAAGAAAACCGAGTTTCCTAGTGGTACTAAACATTTTCGTTTGAAGGGTTGGACTGCGGCACAAATCAAAATACTGCGGCACAAATCAAAACAGAACTGCATTAAGTTCACGCGGACTCTGCGCCAACGTTGAAGACCATTTACTTTTGGATTAATGAATTTAAACATGGTCGGACAACCACCGAAGAAGAAGGCGCTCCGGCTGTTCAGTTGAGATTACCACTAAGAAAACCAGTAACAAAATCAATGATATCGCACGACCGCTGAATAAAAATTCGTAACAACGCTGAGAGTGTAGGCTTTTCAGCTGATTGAGTGCATAGTATCCTTCAGGAGATTTGGCTTTGAAGAAGCTGTGTTGGTGGGTGGAGGTGCCGCGATTTCTGGCAGTCGACCAAAAGCGCGTCCTGCAGAACTTTTCGAAAAAACATCTGGAGAATTTTAATTGGAATTTGCTAGACTTCTTACACCGATTTGTGAATGTTGATAAAATCTGGGCCAATCATTACACACCAGAGTCAAAACGGCAATCAAAAAAATAGACAAAGGCTGGTGAAAGTGTACCGAAGAAGTCTAAGACCATTTTATCAGCTGGTAAGTTGACGGCCACTGTTTTCTGGGGTTTACAAGGAATAATAGTCATAATCACATGGAAAAAGGCAGAATTATAACTGGATCCTGTTATGCTTCATTGTTGGTTCGTCTGAAACTTAAATTGGTTGAAGAAAGACCAAGGCTGGCAGGCAAAAGAGTGCTCTTTCATCAGGATAATGCACCATCCCACGCATCAGCGGTAACAAAGTGCAGAAGTGCATGAATTGGACTTTGAGCTGGTTCCTCATCCACCCTAATCACCAGACTCAGCCCCAAGTGACTATTTTCTGTTTCCTAACTTGAAACTTTGAATTTCAGAGAAGAAATTTTCATCAAATGAGGGAGTGATAGTTGCAGTCAACGAGTATCTTGCAGAATTTGACAGAACCTATTTTTCCGATGGGATGAAAAAGCTGGAGGCGTACTGGACGAAGTGCATATCCCTCAAGGGAGACTATGTCGAGAAAGAAGGCGAGTTGTTGAAGAAACAAACATTTTTCTCGCCTTTTTACCAGACTTACCAAACAACCCTCATGTACCAGAAGTCAATCCAGTCGGTTGATCTCTCACTTTTGGAAGAAACTGCCAAGATGTAGACACAGTGTGCTCATGAATCATCGTCTTGAAATACAAACCCATCAATGCAGTGTTGACTGTAGGGCATTATGACAGGTTTCCTAGGATTCTGTCACGATAAAACACAGCCCGCTCCCCCTGTGGGTTTGGGGATAAGAATAGGCCCGCGGTATTCCTGCCTCTCGTAAGAGGCGACTAAAAGGAGTCTCAAACGTTTCGGCCTTATGTGATGGTCCCCTCTTGGGTTTGACCTCCATTTATCCCAATTTCCGTTATTAGTGCGTGCCATTTGGGGAAGGACGCCTTACGTGGTGTTTTTCTATTCGTCCATCATGCACCACCATCTTGCATGCTACCTATTGTCGTGTGGCAGGATTTACACCCAAAGTCTTCTGGGTTGCCGCCTTCTCGTCTTGTGCGCAATCCCCTTCTTAGCGCCCACGACAACTGTGGACCCTTTCAACACCTAAAATCCAGCACGGTAGCCAGCCCGTTGTGGTGGGGTCGTCATGTACCCTCTTGGTGGTAGCCCCCTGACCACGCAGGGTTGAAGGTCGTACTGCCTATGCTTTTGCTCATGCTTCCCATTTTGAACAGCGCTCCTTGCCGACTAGCTGCAGTATTTTTACTGAAGAGCTGGTGGCCATATTGCGCGCTCTTGAGCATATGTGTTCCTGCTCAGGTACATCCATCGCCGTCTGCAGTGACTCCCTGGGGCCCTCCAGGCTATAGACTGCTGCTATGCCTCTTCTCCTCTGGTATCCTTTATTCAGGAGTCTGTTTCTTCCAATACCCACTCTGGTCGTTCGGTGGTCTTTGTTTGGACGCCAGGTCACGTTGGCATCCCGGGGAACGAACGTGTCGACAGGCTGGCCAAAGGAGCAATCGACGCCCCAGCTTTGGAGATCGGCCTCCCGGCTCGTGATCTGCAGTTGGTGTTGCGCCGTAAGGTGCTTGGGCTGTGGGATGATGAGTGGCGTGGCCTGACATCCCCAAATAAACTGCGGGCTGTTAAGGAGACGACCGATGTATGGCGGTCCACCCTGCGGGCTTCTCGCAGGGACTCTGTCGTCCTGTGTTGTCTCCGCATCGGCCATACCTACCTGACGCACAGACATCTTTTGCGTCAGGAGGATCCCCCCCTGTGTCAGTGTGGGTCCCGGCTGACGGTCGCCCACATTTTGTTGGAGTGTCCCGCACCCTCCGGCAGTCTTTTAATCTCCCGAGCACGTTGCCTTAGGTTTTATGCGACGATGCCTCCATGGCTGACAACGTTTTAAATTTTATCCGTGGTAGTCTTTTTTATGGTTCCATTTAGGAAGGTCCTGCACCTTTCCCTTTCTGTGTCTCTTGTCCTCGAGTCTCTCATAATTGGTTGCAGAATTTATTAGTAGTCGGATGGTTGACTCTTTCCCTTTTTTTGTTCTCGTGGTCTGTAAACCAGTCTCCGACCGTCATCTTTTCTTCTGTTTCTTGCTGTCTGGTGTTCATCTGTACTCTCCTTGTCTGTAGTGTTCGTTGCCACATTTGTGTTCTTTCAGTGACTGTGGGGGAGTCTCCTTCCCCTTGGGGTTTTACCTGCTCTGCAAATTTTCGTCTCGCCTGTTTTTGGAATGGGGGACTGATGACCTTGCCTGTTTAGTCCCCCTTAAACATCCCAACCAACCAACCAACACAGCCCTCAAATTACCCTCCACAGAGATGAGAGGCGTCTAACATCCGTACATGATGCCACCCGAAAGTGTGACTGAACCCTCTCCTTGTTGAATTTGCGGAGCTACGGGCCTGACAAGCGCATTTGTAGCTGACCATCTCCACAGTATTCCACGACCAGCACCAGGCGTCAGAAAAATCCTACATTCGTTGGTAAAGAGCAGCCAACGTCATGCATTCCGTTAAATTCCAGATATTCTATTGCCCACCTTCTGGAACACGATTTGAATGATTCTGATGATAGTAATGTACACTCAGAATCTAAAAAGATCGAGTAGAGACGGTTTTGTACTGTCTGGATCGAGACAGAGTTCCAAGGTGCGTCCAATAAGGAAGTACGCAGTTTTGTACCAGTCTCATCAAGCCGCATATTCACTGTGTGCTGCTGTCGTGTGTAACAACGCTCGACTCAGCCTCATTTTATGGCGAGAGGCGGGGAGACGCAGTGCACTCAGAAACACTGCCGAACAGTATTGTTTTAGTAGTCCAGGTGTTATGATGCAGGGAGCCGTAATGCTGCATAGGACTACTGAACTACAAATTCTTGAACACGATACACGCACTAGCCCGCGTGGTTTAGTTCAGGGGTGCATTCAGCAGTGATTTCATTTTCATAGATGACAATGCGCGACCACATCGAACAGCGTAGATGCAAGAGCTCTTCGAGCGAGAGGACATTCGACGAATAGAATGACGTGGCAGTTCCTCCGTCTTAAATCCCATCGAGGATGTGTGGTATACGTTGGGAAGACATTTTTCAGCATGCCCACATTCACCAGTTGGCAATTCAATTGAGGTGGAGGATCTGCGGAACGTCCTACTACAAGAACTCCTCACCAACTTTGTGGCCAATATAGGACCACATTGTAGAGCATGCATTCCCGTCTGTGGTGATCGCACACCGTGATAACAACCACGTCCCGGCTTTTTTAATGTCCAAGGGACCATCACAAATCGTGGTGACGTTAATGTAATCGTTGTCTTTGAAGAAAAGTGTCATCTCTGTTGGTCTCATTGCGTATTTCTTTCAGTTACCTTCTGTACTATACTGTAGCAGCTCTTTCGACGTATGGTCCAGGTTTCATCGAGCTGTTTTAATTGGCAGTGATGCATCATATGAAAGTTACTTTCGTCCTCAGGTTTTTAGCACTAGAAGATTTGTGTCTCATGACATAGATTCGAAAAAAGTCCTTTGTATTTGCTGTTGAATACTTTCTCTTGGTTCTCAGATTTCATTTGTCCACTGCTCAATCTTGTCTCAGGCTATTGCCAGTATATGCTTTGCTACCATCGTCAGCGTAACACGATAGCATGATAAGTGGTTTAATAAAGTAAACGAGTTACTCTGTAACGAGAAACTGGAGACTGTGAGTTCATCTTGTCAAAGTACTCGGCCTGTAGCCCTGATCAGACGCTGGAAGTTTGTCAGAGTCCATACTTACCATGTATCTGAACCAATATCGGTTGTGCCACTTTAGCTGTGAAACTTTGTTTGAGAACGGTCTTTGATTTTTAGTAGGTTGTATATTAATTGTTTTTCAATACTATCGCTGGTTTTCTCTTTTACATGCATGTTTTATTTATTTTACATATTTCATACAGCACTGACACTGTTTTCAGTTCAATTACATTTTCGACCACAGTTTACTGGTGTATTTGTCACCCACCAGCAAACGTCATCTGTATTTGACGCTCTGCTCAACACGTCCAGATTTTTATTGGTTTCGTTTCTCACTCACTGAAATGTTTCAAAAGTGATTCAAATGGCTCTGAGCACTATGGTACTTAACATCTGAGGTCATCAGTCCCCAAGAATTTAGAACTACTTAAACCTAACAAACCTAAGGACATCACACACATCCATGCTCGAGGCAGGATTCGAACCTGCGACCGTAGTGGTTGCGCGGTTCCAGACTGAAGCGCCGAGAACCGCTCGGCCATACCGGACGGCTCTGAAATATTTATTCCACTTTTTGGTAAGTTTGGAGTACCTACTAGTGCTTGCGTGTACTATTTTTTCCTGTAGTGGTACTTCACTGCGACGCTGTCTTTTAATTGATCTAAACATGAAACGCGTTCTTCCGTAGATAATGCAAAGAGTTCTAACGGACTCGCTTTTATAGCAACCTTCGTAACAACATTATGGAATGCTACAGTCCATGGACACACGAGAGATTAGTTCGCAGGCGTTAAGGGATAATAGCCTGTGGTCTTTCCGTTTCATATAAAACGCTCTTAAGACCCACACACGCTACAGCTAGCACTCAGTGCACTTACTCGAAGGTTTTACTGCATTTTCATTGCATTACGCCGACACAGTGCATCAGTAACAACACATTTTTTAGCGATTTACCATCTCTTTGGGGCTGCTTCTTCGCCAACACACAACAACACAACACCACAGCCATCTTTACCTCCCCTTAGTGAATCACAATTCAAACTTGAAGAAATATGAATCAATAAATTCAAAAACAAAAATAAACTACGCTCAAATATTCATCAAGCATTAAAAAAGGTTTATAATGTAGTAATAAGAATAGATGTCGATATCTTCATCACATAACACTCCACACTAAAACTCGTAACTCTAAAACATTACTTCTAACAAAAAGCATGAAATGAGTGTCTCACATGATTATGGTGAAACACTGGCACCGTATTCTTCTACTTGATGGCAAAGCTGGGTATATGAAACACATTACGACACACTGAATAACAAGTCAGTGCTGTGCTGTCCTTACAACACACGAATTACAAAACAAGCCGTTAGCAACTGCTGTACAACATCCTTATTGCGTCTTTACACGGAATGTTAAGAGAGATAGGAAAATACGTTTGCTTAGTGAGAGTGACAGAGTGTAAATTTCAGACTATCTGAGCAGTCAGTAACAAATATTCAGTATTGCAGACGAAACAGAGATTTGCGAAACTCAGCAAGGTCTGTTTCTCCGCGAGATCCACAGGCGCCGGTCGCTGTGGCCGAGCGGTTCTAGCTGCTTCAGTCTGGAGCCGCGCGACCGCTACGGTCGCAGGTTCGAATCCTGCCTCGGCCATGGATGTGTGTGATGTCCTTAGGTTAGTTAGGTTTAAGTAGTTCTAAGTTCTAGGGGACTGATGACCACAGATGTTAAGTCCCATAGTGCTCAGAGCCATTTGAACCAAAATACGCAAACGTAAAAGTATATTCCGGAGTACACTAAGGAAATGTCATAGGACAGTTGCTGTTTACGATGCATGTAAATGATGTAGCAGAAGGCGTCAGAATCTCTTTAACACTGTTCGCAGGTGATGCGGTTGTGTGCAGGAAAGGGGCAACGAAAGAAGACAGTATCGGTTTTCGGAATGGCCTGTACAAAACTGATGAATGATGTATTATAGCAGTTGATTAGTGACTAAAATAAATGTACTCGTAATATATTGCGCATACATATGAAAAATAATCCACTGTTGTACAACTACACTATGGATAACAAATTGCAGGGCGCGTTATATATACCGTAAAATATCTAGCTATCCAAAGAGACCTTAAATGGAATGATCACAACATACAATTAGTAGGAAAAGCAGCCGCCAGATTGACGTTTATAGAAACAACCTTAAGGAAATTTAACTCATCCACGATGGAAGTGGCTTACAAGACTCTTTTTCGACCGATTCTTGAGTATTGTTCGCCAGACTGAGGCTCTTATTCGGTAGGACTCGTAGAAGAGATAGAGAAGGTCCAAGGAAGATTGAAGCGTTTCATTATGGGATCGTTAAGTCAGCACGAGAGTGTTACATAAATCCACAAAAAACTCCTGTGGCAGACTCTGCAAAAGAGGCATTGCACATCACGGAAAGGTTTACTATTGAAATTTCGAGAGAGTACTTTCCGGGAAGAATCGGACATCATATTACTTACTTCTACATATATCTCGCAAAATCACCGACAATCATTTTCGCACTCGCCATTCGCAGTGGAAAAAGGGGGGGGGGGGGGCGGATCACTTAGTGATTCCAAGAATATACTCCGCCACACACCGTCAAGTGGCATACGGAGTGTTGACGAAGACGTATATGACCTGCCCTAACCCTACTACTGAAGGGCTTCCTGCAGATTTTTTCACGACCATCATGCGCAGCAAGCAGTAAAATATTTGTTTTGTAAATAAAAACCGCCTTCTCTTGCTGCAACGTATTTTATTTCCCCCAAACGCGTTTCGCCTTTTCCTTTAATGCAACTTCAGTGGGGCCTAGAATGAAACAGTTTTGTGTTGATATGTGATATCTATATATTATAAAACAGTTCCCGAATCGTTTGTTACGTAATTAAGTGATTGCTTACAGTTATTCATGTTTCTGCTTGTCATCTGCGTTTCCTCTCGTCTGGTCACATGCTGGAGGTCACCCTGCAACTTCATTTACGACGCTTAAGCACATTTTCATCTTCCGAACCATTTTCTTCACAACTTTCATATTCTTTACCCTTATTGCTGCGTAGCTCTAATAGTCTTTTGTCACTAGTTGCTGATATTTGATCGAAAACTGTGATATAAAGACGTACCTTCTGTGTGTTCACTATATGTCCCATTATGTTTGATATTTTTTGAGTACACATAACGAAGTACATGCTAAAAACTAACGTCTATTCACAGGGCTGGTCTTAGGCATGTGCAGACGGTGCCACCGCACACGGCCCCAAGCTTCTACGGACGCCACGCAATACATTATAAGATAATTTGGGAACTATCACCCGTAATTTTTTTATTACAGATCTATCCCGAAAAAGTAAGGTGTTTCTGTAACTACACTCCTGGAAATGGAAAAAAGAACACATTGACACCGGTGTGTCAGACCCACCATACTTGCTCCGGACACTGCGAGAGGGCTGTACAAGCAATGATCACACGCACGGCACAGCGGACACACCAGGAACCGCGGTGTTGGCCGTCGAATGGCGCTAGCTGCGCAGCATTTGTGCACCGCCGCCGTCTGTGTCAGCCAGTTTGCCGTGGCATACGGAGCTCCATCGCAGTCTTTAACACTGGTAGCATGCCGCGACAGCGTGGACGTGAACCGTATGTACAGTTGACGGACTTTGAGCGAGGGCGTATAGTGGGCATGCGGGAGGCCGGGTGGACGTACCGCCGAATTGCTCAACACGTGGGGCGTGAGGTCTCCACAGTACATCGATGTTGTCGCCAGTGGTCGGCGGAAGGTGCACGTGCCCGTCGACCTGGGACCGGACCGCAGCGACGCACGGATGCACGCCAACACCGTAGGATCCTACGCAGTGCCGCCACTTCCCAGCCAATTAGGGACACTGTTGCTACTGGGGTATCGGCGAGGACCATTCGGAACCGTCTCCATGAAGCTGGGCTACGGTCCCGCACACCGTTAGGCCGTCTTCCGCTCACGCCCCAACATCGTGCAGCCCGCCTCCAGTGGTGTCGCGACAGGCGTGAATGGAGGGACGAATGGAGACGTGTCGTCTTCAGCGATGAGAGTCGCTTCTGCCTTGGTGCCAATGATGGTCGTATGCGTGTTTGGCGCCGTGCAGGTGAGCGCCACAATCAGGACTGCATACGACCGAGGCACACAGGGCCAACACCCGGCATCATGGTGTGGGGAGCGATCTCCTACACTGGCCGTACACCACTGGTGATCGTCGAGGGGACACTGAATAGTGCATAGTACATCCAAACCGTCATCGAACCCATCGTTCTACCATTCCTAGACCGGCAAGGGAACTTGCTGTTCCAACAGGACAATGCACGTCCGCATGTATCCCGTGCCACCCAACGTGCTCTAGAAAGTGTAAGTCAACTACCCTGGCCAGCAAGATCTCCAGATCTGTCCCCCATTGAGCATGTTTGGGACTGGATGGAGCGTCGTCTCACGCGGTCTGCACGTCCAGCACGAACGCTGGTCCAACTGAGGCGCCAGGTGGAAATGGCATGGCAAGCCGTTCCACAGGACTACATCCAGCATCTCTACGATCGTCTGCATGGGAGAATAGCAGCCTGCATTGCTGCGAAAGGTGGATATACACTGTACTAGTGCCGACATTGTGCATGCTCTGTTGCCTGTGTCTATGTGCCTGTGGTTCTGTCAGTGTGATCATGTGATGTATCTGACCCCAGGAATGTGTCAATAAAGTTTCCCCTTCCTGGGACAATGAATTTACGGTGTTTTTATTTCAATTTCCAGGAGTGTACTTCTAACGTAACGTAATGCAATTATATATCCATTGTGACACGACTGTAGTCACTGGACTATGACTCAGAAAATTATGCCTGCATCGGATTCGAGGAATGGTTGGTTGGTTGATTTGGGGGAGGGTACCAAACAGCGAGGTCATCGGTCCCATCGTATAAGGGAACGATGGGGAAGAAAGGCGGTCGTACTCTTTCAAAGGCACCATCCCGGCATTTGCCTGAAGCGATTTAGGATAATCACGGAAAACCTAAATCAGCCGTAGGTTTGAATCGTTGTCCTCCCGCCGAATGCGTGTATAACATCGAGCGTACAGGTAGGATCGAGCTCGGATCGATCGATGGTATGACATTCTAGCACGCTCCTCACTGAGCTGTTTTTTTTATGAAAAAGGAAAAGGAACCTTCTTGGCACCAAAAGGGAGGGGTGGAGCAAAATTTGCAGGGATCTAAACCCGAGGCTTGGCCAGCATGTTCTTTTCCCACCCTTCAGTATACAAGGAAAGTGTAGGGAACGTCGAGTAGAGATTTTTTTCTCACGTTAACATTAATACCGCCGAGAATAGCAGGAAACCGGCATAAGACTCACTGAGACTATCAACGTATAGTTTTTCCGAGAACATTCCGATGGCCAGAGAATATATCGGTTCTAAGTGTGGAAGAGGCGGGGATCAGCTCCTCATGACCCGAACATCCCAGCTTTGGGGTCGTTAAGAAAAACATTGCAAAGGAAACTGCTGAAAAATTGTATTTTGGATTGTGGACAACTGCACAATGGCATTCATTAAGGAACTGCCAAATATCAAGGATACTTTTCTGGCAATCAGCAAACAAGAAGTACGCTGCGTGTTCACAAATCCACCTCGCAGAGTTCGTCTTCGCTTGCGGGAAGCATCCCGCGTCCGGAAAGAGGCCCAGTTGAGTAGGTATCTGATGAGGAATCGTACGGATAGTTAAGGACAACATCTGTCTCACCAATAACCAGACACCTCTCGCCGATCTGCATTCCAGGTGATGCTCGTCTGGGGCCAAAACATCACGGCGACACACAACGAGGTATCAGCGAGGTGAATCGCGCGAAGGTACGTCCGGCATACTTGCTTCCCATTGAGAGTGAGGTACCATGCACATTCGAAGTCAGTGTCACCGATCGCCAAACGACACGCCAGTCGACATGGGGATGTTTCCCTCAGCCACATTCGTGAATTGTGCTGCTGAACAAAGCCATAGATCGCCTTCGTGGATGTGAACTGCGCTGGCATTATCGCAGTACGGACGTAGCTCAGGTTGAGAAACAAATGGCGAAAGTAAAAGAAGAGCTGCGGGACATCCGAAAGCGGGATAGGTACTGACAGAGAGTGTGGTGCAAAGGCCTCCAGCAATAGGCTGGTGAGGCACGAAGGACAACGGCGCCGCAAAGCCATATGAGAGACAATGAAAAGTGCGCTCTGTCAGCCACATGATACAGACCTAAACTGCTTCTGCACGCGGGAGAGTGAGGGTCTCATACCTTATCTTGAACAGCAAGCCGTGGCAAACAAATGAAACCAATTCCGCTAGCATGCGGCGGGCCATGGATGGCGAATAGGAAGTGTCTGTGCCACGTGGAGGATACGTGACGCCAAATATACATTTACATATTTTGTCCGTTGCAGAAGATTGAGTGCTCGTACCAGTGATCTGAGAGCCCAGCTCGTGGCTCTAAATGTGGGCGCCAGTAGTTGAAGGCAATCGTGAGTCGTTGATCGATGTCGGATAGGAGCAGTGCTGTCTGCAGGAAGCCCCATACTTATAGCCATGGCGCTCGATTTGTGGATGTTAAGGTAGCTACCAGAAGCTTCTCCGTAGGTGGTAACCCATACCAGTGACTCCTTGACTACAGTAGCGCTACGAAGAACGATGACGAGATCGTCTGCATAAGCAGTGCAGCTGAATACGTAGTCACTGAGAGACATCCAAGAGAGGCGTTGACGGAGGCCGCAGGGCAATGGCTCCATGACGATAACAGACAACAGTGCAGAGAGCAGGCAGCCCTGACGTGCATATCGACGGATCGGGATAAGCAGAGTGAGACAGACATTGTGGAGTACATGATACGTAGCTCCAAGAAGGAGACGCATTACGACGTCGATGGTAGTACCAGGGTAGATCATACTTGCGGAGCACCCCTTCCAGGTAGTCGTGATCGACCCCATGGAAGGCCTGGCTGAAGTCAAGGGCTACCAAAAGTCCAGGCATATGACGAGGGTGGGCAAGAGCGATTATGTTCCGACAGCGACAGAAGGCAGTGTGGATACTATTGGCGCCTCGCAAAGAAGTTTGATAGGGAGGAAAACCACATACCGAGAAGTTAGTTTAAGTGACGCAGCCAACAGCCAGATAAACATCTTTGTGTCGCTGTAGAGTAATGGCAAGGGGCGGTAATCTCATATCGAGGAGGTACTCTGAGGCTTGTGGATGGGAATGAGGATACCATCGAGGAAACAGTCTGGAATCGGCACCAAGGGTGATATAAGCTCTTGACAAATTTTGTTCACATTGGCGCCAGAAGGGGACGAAATGTCTGATAAAACTCAAGTTGAAGGCCATAAGGGCCAGGCAACTTTTTCGTAGAACCTGCCTGGATAGCATCATGAACTTTGTCCTTTGTGATGTTAGCAAGCAGATCCATTACCGCATCCAAGTAAACCGAGCCAAAGAAGAGACTGCAGACAGCTATAATGTTGGAAGGGTTGTGATGTTGTTCAGAGTATATTATAACATAATTTGAGTGGAGTGCACACCTCATATCCCGTTGGGTATCAAAACTCTGCCCACCATCGATTGTAAGAACATTAATCAAAGACCCCCCCCCCCCCCCCCGAATGGTGGCGTCGTTCCGCCGGCCGCTGTGGTCGATCGGTTCTAGGCGCCTCAGTTCCGAACTACTTGGCTACTGCTGTCGCAGGTTCGAATCCTGCCTCAAGCACGGATGTGTGTGCTGTCCTTAGGTTAGTTAGGTTTAAGTAGTTCTAAGTCCAGGGGACTGGTGACCTCCGATATGAAGTATCATAGTGCAGAGCCATTTGAAGCATTTGGCGTCGTTCTGCTGTGATGTGACACACAGATGGATGTTCCCGCCCTAACCAGTTGTGTGTGCGCGCCCTGACCATAGCTCCTTTAAGGTGGTGAGAGGTATGTGAGCTGCGCCTTGCCACGATTCACCACAGCCTGGCGTTCTGAAGAATATGGCGTCTTGTGACATTCCCAGAAAACTGCAAAACAGAATTCCTGAGTTCGTCGCCACCACGCCACACCCTCCCTTCCACAACCAATCAAGGCCTTGCGGAGGGCTGGCTTTGCACAGAACACCCATCATAACAGGGCAGATTGATAGGCAACACAGTGTCGACAAGCTGCCCACGTCTTCTCGATGAGCTGCCGGCAGTCAGGTGAAGTAGGGTGGATCATGTTCAGTTTCCATGATCTACTGTTGTGCCTCACCTTTTGAGGGCAGAGGTTGAAGGCGCAGACATATGCGTCATGGTCAGAGAATTCAATGGGCCAGACTTCAGCAGCCTGCATCCCACTGACAGTATCACGTGAATTCAAACATGATCGAAGCGGCTGGCAGAATGGCTAGTGAAATGCTTAAAACTCAGACGATCGCCATGAAAATGCTCCCAAGGATCCACAAGGTTGAGGTGCTGCAGAACTGTAGCAAGCACCACAGATGGAGAGTGAGGTGGTATTTGGACTTTGGGTGCCTGGTTTCATTCTAAATCGCCGCCCATGATCAATGCATCCTGCTGACCCAGGAAAAGAGGTGTGACTGTCTCTGAGAAGAAGGTGGAACGTTCACGGCGACGACCCGAACCAGATGGTGGATAGACATTGGCGAACCTGACACTGCTAAACGTGAGAGCCATACCTCTGGCATCAGGGACATAGGCAACTGCATCAGTGAGGATACCGTCACATAAGAGGATCGCCACCACACTACCAGTAGAGGACCGGACGGAGTGGCCGTGTGGCTCTAGGCACTACAGTCTGGAGCCGAACGACCACTACAGTCGCAGGTTCGAATCCTGCCTCGGGCATGGGTGTGTGTGATGTGCTTAGGTTAGTTAGGTTTAATTAGTTCTAAGTTCTAGGGGACTTATGACCTCAGCAGTTAAGTCGCATAGTGCTCAGAGCCATTTGAACCATTTTGTACCAGTAGAGGAACCATGAGAGACATGTGCTGTGAAACCAAAGGGAGCAAAGAAACTTGCAACGTGTACCTCATGAAGGAGAGAAACGTCAACGTCCGCAGTATACAGCATTTCACAGAGTAAAGTCAGTTTGTGGCACACGCAAATAGTATCCACATTGACCATGGCTATACGTAAGGTCTGGAAAGCTGCCATCACGAGAAGGACGGGCGATTCAAACACAGGGGAAGCAGTGGGAACTCCCTGTTAGGCTCCCATGAGAGGGCACATCGCTGTGACAGGGAGCCCACAAAGTGCGCTCCATCACTCAGTACTCCTCCAGAATGTTCGGCCTCAGCATCGACGTCGTCCGCCTGGGAGAAGACTTCTCGTCGGGCCAGTTCAGAATAATATTAGAGCTCCACTCACAGGTAGCGTCAGACGGAGAGTTAGCCACATCAGACGCAGGCCGAGGAAGTTCTGTGTCTGGAGGCGGCCGCTGGCTAGGGAAGGAGGCGGGGAAGGACGTCACATCTTAAGGTGTCAGAGGACAGCGCACCAGCAGTAGCAGGGTCATCATCCGGTGCACACTTCCGATGAAGGCGGTCATTAGAAGGGATATGGCGTTGTCTCTTCTGTTTCCTCGGCGACCGTTGCTTCCTAACATACTGTTCCGTGTCGGGTGGCGGATGGCTATGGTCCGACATGTGACCATGTGGTAGAAAAGCGGAGGTAGTTACATCTCCATCATCAACAGCCACGGGGTCGAGACAGACAGCTTGTGCCTGCTGAGGGTCATCGTTCATTTGTATTGCGTCTAGTAGTAGTACAGGAGAGAGATGCAAAATGTCCATCGCGTCGTCGCGAGGGATCGACACCGGTATCGACTGATTCAGAGGGACGCAGTAGTTAACACTGCTGCAGACGTCTAAGACATAAGAAACACAGTGGGCGCCGCAGGAAGAGCAACGTCTCCGATCGGCGTCTGAACCAGTCTGCATCGGAGACATTCAGAACGGACGTGGATTTCCCTGCCACAACCTGAAGAGGTGCGCGGCTGGCCATCGTACATGACGACAGCCCTGCAGCTGGCAATAAAGAATTAGGAAGGCACGTGCTCCCGTAGTTCAGCTTTTATCTGACGGACACCACTGAAGACACAGTATGTTTCGAACGCCTTCCATGTTTTATCAGTGTGACTGACAACGTTGCCGTACGGTTTAAAGGCGGCCTCCACAACATCCGACACTATCTCAAATGGGAGTTCGAAGAACCGCTAAGTTCGGAGGCCAAAACCAACGTGATCAACCACGACAGTCACCAAATGTCCATCAGAGTAGCAAAACGTGAGAGCGTTAGCGTGGCCTCGCACAACGTCGGAACACATCTCATCATTCGCCAGCCTTATGTACATAGTAGTAATGAGGATCGAAAAATGAATTCCGGGAACGTCTCGTCGCGGGATACGCATTTCATCCCATATAAAGCGTTCTAATTTATAAGCCTTTGAGTGTTCCTGATCCAAAGGAAAAGTTAGTTTAGTTGTTGCGGTAAGAAAACGCCGTGATGGTCGATGAAGTCGAGATCTCAGATAAGTCGCTACGGGAAGTAAACAAAAGCGCCCTCGCTCGCAATCAGCACAATAGCAAGCAAGGCGTGCACACCTCACCGCTGCCAAATCGCTAGGTGGAGTAGAGGGAACCGGGTACCATGAAAGTAATGCGCTCTAGTAATATCTATTGTCAACGCATGACTATTGCTCATTCGTAAATTATGAGGTACGCGATTCATTGTTTCTCAGCGCCTCACCGCTCCCTTTCTACTCATTGCAGTGGCCAACTATCAAGCATTACATTGTTCCCTTAGCAGGTGTTCCCCTACAGAATTATTTGTTCATTGTCGTCATTTTAATTGTAGGGTACATTTCCAGCTCACTCCGTTTCAACTCTTGTGTGTGCACTCTCTGTGAAGGCACAGTGTTTTTGCCTGTCCTGTGAAGTTCAAAGTGTCAACAAGGAAACGTCTCGTGAGAGAGGTAGTTTTGAAAAATACGATTCAGGTGCTCAAAAGATCAGAAAAACTACAACACAAACAGTTTTTGAACTCAAAGAGCCCCTTTCGAAAAATGTATTCGACCAACAACTTCAGTGAGACTAAAATGTGCTTAAAGAACGATGGCATTAACAGTACCCTCCCACCGTGTGGTGATTTTGATACGAGCGAACATGACGCACTGGAATGCGGACCTCCTGCTATGGCACATTCAGGTAGGCCTAGCAGCAGCAATTGTGAAGTAATCACAATTCGGACCCAGGCACTTGGTCTAATACGATAACATCCTCCATGATAAATGAAATTGTACAGGAAGGCCCTAATAAAATTGTAAATTTTGAGTACCCTTTAAATGAGAGCAGAAGAAATTTTTAAACCCATTTTACGTAAGAAATGTACCAAGTGGAGAGGAAAGAGATCATAAATGGATTGTCTATTCGAAATCTACCGAGCAAGTTTCTTTGTTTATGTTATAAACTTTTTGGATCTTCTTCAAACAAGCTGTCAAGTGATGGACTCTGTGATTGGGTTCATTTAGAAAATCGTCTTCAAGAGCATTAACAATCATTTAACCACATAAACTGTACAAAAATTGATAGAATTAGAGATACATTTGAAACAAAAAATTGTATTGATTAAGTTGGCCTTGACCTGCTGAGACAACAGAAGGAACATTTGTGT